>NC_092336.1:175458750-176169375 GCF_046630445.1 Rutidosis leptorrhynchoides
CACCAGATTGACCAAACACAAAGTTATCAGGCCTGAAGATCTGTCCGTACGCTCCAGATCTGAGACTGTCCATCGTTCCTGGCTCCAGATCCATAAGCACGGCGCGTGGAACAAACCTTCCACCACTCGCTTCATTGTAATAGACGTTGATTCTCTCGAGCTGTAACTCTGAATCTCCGGTGTACTTTCCGGTGACGTCGATTCCGTGTTCCGCACACACTACCTCCCAAAACTTTGCTCCGATCTGGTTTCCGCACTGTCCTCCTTGAATATGTAAGATTTCTCTCATTTTCGTCGGCGATTTGTTTGATTGAGTGTTTGGGAGAGTGGTGTGTGCGTTTGGGAGTGAGGATTAGGTCTTACAAGAGAGAATTCAAAAGGAGGCTGAAAGTGGAGGTTTTATATTGAAACTAGAAATGCTAAGCCCGTCACAAGTTCAAATATTGACGCTTTTAATGATTTAATTATAATTATAATTATAATATAATTATTAATTATAATTATTATAATTTAATAATTTATAATTATTATAATTAAATTAAACTAGTTTTCGAACCCTCGCTTCACGTCAAGGTTCGATTTTCAATGTATTTTATTGCGTTTAGTTTGTAAAATTATTTCGTAGCTAACGATGATGTCGTTGAAGCGTTATTTTAAATTAACAATATATGTGCATCTTCGCGTTTCGCTATGGGATTGTCGACTTTTAAAAATTTAACGCAAAATCAACGTGTATGAAAAGTACCCCAAATATTTAGCGTTTTTTAAAAAGCGTCCGTTTTGCGTATAGTTAGTGACTTTGTGTTCCTAAAATTATTTCGAGTTTAACGATGGTGTCAGAATAATTTAACTCGTTGCGAGCGAGAAGATATGACCCGTTGAATATTTAGGTGGAGCTTATTTAAGATTGTTTTATGAAAATGGTTATTTGACATTTTACCCCCTAACATATATCTAACAGACAAAAGTTATGAATAGTAACTAGAGGTATTTGAGGGGTCGATTTGAATTTTTGAAAAAAGTGTGGGGGGCTTTGTTGGTGAAATGAAATTTAGTTAAAATAATTTAAAAAAGGTGAAAAGTCAAAAAATACCTCTAGTTACTATTCATAACTTTTGTCTGTTAGATATATGTATAATATAATGATGGAGCTGAATAGTTCAGACTGAACCATTCAGAGTTAAAATACCCTCTTAATCATTAAGCACCTAATTTTTTTTATAATATCCCTATCAAATCATATTCAGAACGTTTAACCAACATGTATATTATATTTTTATTCATTTAGCACGTTAATAAGTTAATTTTACTCAATTCATTCGTCCATTTAAAATAATTATTAAACAGCTTATTTTCATTCAGAGCAAAATTTATTTAGAGGCTCTGAACCATTAGCGGTAAATCATTCAGTTTTATCAAATACACCGTTAATCATGTACGCATCACTTATAAGCATATTTCTATGTCTCTAAGTTTGTAGACAGAATAAGGCATTATTTTATCTTATATTATAAGAAAAAACAAAAATTTTGTTGTAAAAATGTAACATCCCGTTTTCTTCGTATATGACTTAAGGTACTTATTTAATTGTTAGAACGTTATATCTTGTTCATTTATGTGTTTAAACGTTTTAAAGTGTTAATTTGTTATATTACGCATGAGAAGGTATATGTGTACGGGTATACACATGGTTTAGGAGGGGTATTAAGTCATGTGAGGCTTAAGGTTGAAGTTTAATGCGTATAAGAAGCGAGAACGAAGGGTTCAAGTCGTGTTTTTCATTATGAGTTTAAAATATGGAAAGGTGGTCAGACTGCGACCATTGTCGTGTCGCGGAGAGGAAGGTCGCGCCGCGACATATAATGCGAATCAAGAGTCAGGAACCAGATTAAACAGCTCGAATTTTATGTGCATTGCCGCGCCACGACATATGGGGTCGCGCCGCGACCCACTGGGTGAACTGGGTCCGGTTTTAGCTTTTAAAAAGAGTGAATCAAGGGCATTTTCGTCTTTTCACGTGTAGATCTGATTGAGACTTTAAGTCTCAGCCACTTATCCTTTTTATTCAATTTCTTTTCCATTTTCTTATCTATTTTTCCTCTCAAAACACTAAACCCCCTTAGATTCAAATTAAGAATTGAAGGTGAAGAATTGTGAATCGATCTTAGGAGCAAGAAGTAATATTGTTCCTCTCGTTCTTAGCTTTGAGGGGATAGTGTTGGTAAGTCTTAACTCCGTATTTTGAGTTTGGTTAATTTATGGCTAGGTTTTGGCCATTTGAGTCTTGTAAGACCCATTTGGGGACTTAATGGGTGGATTTGGGTTAATATGATGCAAGAAAAACCCAAAAGGTGTTAGTCTAGGGTTTTGGTCATATGGATTGAGGTTGTAAGTGTTAAATGGTGTTGTTAGTCACTATTACACTTGTAAATGATGAAAGAATTGTTAATGGGTCATGTTTGGACAAAAATTGTAAGTCTAAATATCAAAATGGGTCAAATGGGTAATTGTTAACCTAGTTGGGTGAAATGGGTATGAATTACCCATAAATTGTGTTAGTTGATAATAGTAGACTCTAATCACTAGCTTTTAGTGATTTATGACGAGTCATGGCCATTAATGGGCGGTTTTGGTGGATGTGAGTCATTTAATGCATTTGCGTCATTAAATGCTCAAGTGGAAGTATTGTGGTTGGTTCCACAAGTTGTGTATTGAATGTGTACTTAATGTATTAGGTACGTTGCTTTGAAGTTTCAGAAGTGCATAATCATCATCTTGGTGTTAAGGTGAGTGGAATAATTATGCGTGTACGTATATAATGTATTTATTTGTGTAGTGTGAATGTGGTATTGTCGCGATGTTTAAGACACCACATTCTAGGTAACGAGTGGAATTGTCGCGGTGTTCAAGACACCACTCATTGTTTTGATTGACATGTGGAATCGTCGCGGTGTTCATGAAATGTCCCGTTCTTATTGATTAAAAACGTTCCATATTAATTGATTTCGTTGCGAGGTTTTGACCTCTATATGAGACGTTTTTCAAAGACTGCATTCATTTTTAAAACAAACCATAACCTTTATTTCATAGATAAAGGTTTTAAAAAGCTTTACGTAGATTATCAAATAATGATAATCTAAAATATCCTGTTAACACACGACCATTACATAATGGTTTACAATACAAATATGTTACAACAAAATAAGTTTCTTGAATGCAGTTTTTACACAATATCATACAAGCATGGACTCCAAATCTCGTCCTTATTTAAGTATGCGACAGCGGAAGCTCTTAATAATCACCTGAGAATAAACATGCTTAAAACGTCAACAAAAATGTTGGTGAGTTGTAGGTTTAACCTATATATATCAAATCATAATAATAGACCACAAGATTTCATATTTCAATACACATCCCATACATAGAGATAAAAATCATTCATATGGTGAACACCTGGTAACCGACATTAACAAGATGCATATATAAGAATATCCCCATCATTCCGGGACACCCTTCGGATATGATATAAATTTCGAAGTACTAAAGCATCCGGTACTTTGGATGGGGTTTGTTAGGCCCAATAGATCTATCTTTAGGATTCGCGTCAATTAGGGTGTCTGTTCCCTAATTCTTAGATTACCAGACTTAATAAAAAGGGGCATATTCGATTTCGATAATTCAACCATAGAATGTAGTTTCACGTACTTGTGTCTATTTTGTAAATCATTTATAAAACCTGCATGTATTCTCATCCCAAAAATATTAGATTTTAAAAGTGGGACTATAACTCACTTTCACAGATTTTTACTTCGTCGGGAAGTAAGACTTGGACACTGGTTGATTCACGAACCTATAACAATATATACATATATATCAAAGTATGTTCAAAATATATTTACAACACTTTTAATATATTTTGATGTTTTAAGTTTATTAAGTCAGCTGTCCTCGTTAGTAACCTACAACTAGTTGTCCACAGTTAGATGTACAGAAATAAATCGATAAATATTATCTTGAATCAATCCACGACCCAGTGTATACGTATCTCGGTATTGATCACAACTCAAACTATATATATTTTGGAATCAACCTCAACCCTGTATAGCTAACTCCAACATTCACATATAGAGTGTCTATGGTTGTTCCGAAATATATATAGATGTGTCGACATGATAGGTCGAAACATTGTATACGTGTCTATGGCATCTCAAGATTACATAATATACAATACAAGTTGATTAAGTTATGGTTGGAATAGATTTGTTACCAATTTTCACGTAGCTAAAATGAGAAAAATTATCCAATCCTGTTTTACCCATAACTTCTTCATTTTAAATCCGTTTTGAGTGAATCAAATTGCTATGGTTTCATATTGAACTCTATTTTATGAATATAAACAGAAAAATTATAGGTTTATAGTCGGAAAAATAAGTTACAAGTCGTTTTTGTAAAGGTAGTCATTTCAGTCGAAAGAACGACGTCTAGATGACCATTTTAGAAAACATACTTCCACTTTGAGTTTAACCATAATTTTTGGATATAGTTTCATGTTCATAATAAAAATCATTTTCTCAGAATAACAACTTCTAAATCAAAGTTTATCATAGTTTTTAATTAACTAACCCAAAACAGCCCGCGGTGTTACTACGACGGCGTAAATCCGGTTTTACGGTGTTTTTCGTGTTTTCAGGTTTTAAATCATTAAGTTAGCATATCATATAGATATAGAACATGTGTTTAGTTGATTTTAAAAGTCAAGTTAGAAGGATTAACTTTTGTTTGCGAACAAGTTTAGAATTAACTAAACTATGTCCTGGTGATTACAAGTTTAAACCTTCGAATAAGATAGCTTTATATGTATGAATCGAATGATGTTATGAACATCATTAATACCTTAAGTTCCTTGGATAAACCTACTGGAAAATAGAAAAATGGATCTAGCTTCAATGGATCCTTGGATGGCTCGAAGTTCTTGAAGCAGAATCATGACACGAAAACAAGTTCAAGTAAGATCATCACTTGAAATAAGATTGTTATAGTTATAGAAATTGAACCAAAGTTTGAATATGATTATTACCTTGTATTAGAATGATAACCTACTGTAAGAAACAAAGATTTCTTGAGGTTGGATGATCACCTTACAAGATTGGAAGTGAGCTAGCAAACTTGAAAGTATTCTTGATTTTATGTAACTAGAACTTGTAGAATATATGAAGAACACTTAGAACTTGAAGATTGAACTTGAGAGAGATCAATTAGATGAAGAAAATTGAAGAATGAAAGTGTTTGTAGGTGTTTTTGGTCGTTGATGTATGGATTAGATATAAAGGATATGTAATTTTGTTTTCATGTAAATAAGTCATGAATGATTACTCATATTTTTGTAATTTTATGAGATATTTCATGCTAGTTGCCAAATGATGGTTCCCACATGTGTTAGGTGACTCACATGGGCTGCTAAGAGCTGATCATTGGAGTGTATATACCAATAGTACATACATCTAAAAGCTGTGTATTGTACGAGTACGAATAAGGGTGCATACGAGTAGAATTGTTGATGAAACTGAACGAGGATGTAATTGTAAGCATTTTTGTTAAGTAGAAGTATTTTGATAAGTGTATTGAAGTCTTTCAAAAGTGTATAAATACATATTAAAACACTACATGTATATACATTTTAACTGAGTCGTTAAGTCATCGTTAGTCGTTACATGTAAGTGTTGTTTTTAAACCTTTAGGTTAACGATCTTGTTAAATGTTGTTAACCCAATGTTTATAATATCAAATGAGATTTTAAATTATTATATTATCATGATATTATCATGTATGAATATCTCTTAATATGATATATATACATTAAATGTCTTTACAACGATAATCGTCACATATATGTCTCGTTTAAAAATCATTAAGTTAGTAGTCTTGTTTTTACATATGTAGTTCATTGTTAATATACTTAATGATATGTTTACTTATCATAGTATCATGTTAACTATATATACCCATATATATGTCATCATATAGTTTTTACAATTTTAACGTTCGTGAATCACCGGTCAACTTGGGTGGTCAATTGTCTATATGAAACATATTTCAATTAATCAAGTCTTAACAAGTTTGATTGCTTAACATGTTAGAAACATTTAATCATGTAAATATCAATCTCGATTAATATATATAAACATGAAAAAGTTCGGGTCACTACAGTACCTACCCGTTAAATAAATTTTGTCCCGAAATTTTAAGCTGTTGAAGGTGTTGACGAATCTTCTGGAAATAGATGCGGGTATTTCTTCTTCATCTGAACTTCACGCTCCCAGGTGAACTCGGGTCCTCTACGAGCATTCCATCAAACCTTAACAATTAGTATCTTATTTTGCTTAAGTCTTTTAACCTCACGATCCATTATTTCGACGGGTTCTTCGATGAATTGAAGTTTTTCTTTGATTTGGATTTCATCTAACAGAATAGTGAGATCTTCTTTAGCAAAACATTTCTTCTAATTCGAGACGTGAAAAGTGTTATGTACAGCTGCGAGTTGTTGAGGTAACTCAAGTCGGTAAGCTACTGGTCCGACACGATCAATAATCTTGAATGGTCCAATTTACCTTGGATTTAATTTCCCTCGTTTACCAAATCGAACAACGCCTTTCCAAGGTGCAACTTTAAGCATGACCATCTCTCCAATTTCAAATTCTATATCTTTTCTTTTAATGTCAGCGTAGCTCTTTTGTCGACTTTGGGCGGTTTTCAACCGTTGTTGAATTTGGATGATCTTCTCGGTAGTTTCTTGTATAATCTCCGGACCCGTAATCTGTCTATCCCCCACTTCACTCCAACAAATTGGAGACCTGCACTTTCTACCATAAAGTGCTTCAAATGGCCCCATCTCAATGCTTGAATGGTAGCTGTTGTTGTAGGAAAATTCTGCTAATGGTAGATGTCGATCCCAACTGTTTCCGAAATCAATAACACATGCTCGTAGCATGTCTTTAAGCGTTTGTATCATCCTTTCGCTCTGCCCATCAGTTTGTGGATGATAGGCAGTACTCATGTCTAGACGAGTTCCTAATGCTTGCTGTAATGTCTGCCAGAATCTTGAAATAAATCTGCCATCCCTATCAGAGATAATAGAGATTGGTATTCCATGTCTGGAGACGACTTCCTTCAAATACAGTCGTGCTAACTTCTCCATCTTGTCATCTTCTCTTATTTGCAGGAAGTGTGCTGATTTGGTGAGACGATCAACTATTACCTAAATAGTATCAAAACCACTTGCAGTCCTTGGCAATTTAGTGATGAAATCCATGGTAATGTTTTCCCATTTCCATTCCGGGATTTCGGGTTGTTGAAGTAGACCTGATGGTTTCTGATGCTCAGCTTTGACCTTAGAACACGTCAAACATTCTCCTACGTATTTAGCAACATCGGCTTTCATACCCAGCCACCAAAAATGTTTCTTGAGATCCTTGTACATCTTCCTCATTCCAGGATGTATTGAGTATCTGGTTTTATGAACTTCTCTAAGTACCATTTCTCTCATATCTCCAAATTTTGGTACCCAAATCCTTTCAGCCCTATACCGAGTTCCGTCTTCCCGAATATTAAGATGCTTCTCCGATCCTTTGGGTATTTCATCCTTTAAATTTCCCTCTTTTAAAACTCCTTGTTGCGCCTCCTTTATTTGAGTAGTAAGGTTATTATGAATCATTATATTCATAGATTTTACTCGAATGGGTTCTCTGTCCTTCCTACTCAAGGCATCGGCTACCACATTTGCCTTCCCCGGGTGGTAACGAATATCAAAGTCGTAATCATTCAATAATTCAATCCACCTACGCTGCCTCATATTCAGTTGTTTCTGATTAAATATGTGTTGAAGACTTTTGTGGTCAGTATATATAATACTTTTGACCCCATATAAGTAGTGCCTCCAAGTCTTTAATGCAAAAACAACTGCGCCTAATTCCAAATCATGCGTCGTATAATTTTGTTCGTGAATCTTCAATTGTCTAGACGCATAAGCAATCACCTTCGTTCGTTGCATTAATACACAACCGAGACCTTGCTTTGATGCGTCACAATAAATCACAAAATCATCATTCCCTTCAGGCAATGACAATATAGGTGCCGTAGTTAGCTTTTTCTTCAATAACTTGTTCTTCATTCCATTCAAATTTCTTCCCTTTATGCGTTAATGCAGTCAAGGGTTTTGCTATTCTGGAAAAGTCTTGGATGAACCTTCTGTAGTAACCAGCTAGTCCTAAAAACTGGCGTATGTGTTTCGGAGTTTTCGGGGTTTCCCACTTTTCAACAGTTTCTATCTTTGCCGGATCCACCTTAATACCTTCTTTGTTCACTATGTGACCGAGGAATTGAACTTCTTCCAACCAAAATGCACACTTTGAAAACTTAGCGTACAATTCTTCCTTCCTCAATACTTCTAACACCTTTCTCAAATGTTCACCGTGTTCTTGGTCATTCTTTGAGTAAATAAGTATGTCATCAATGAAAACAATGACAAACTTGTCAAGGTATGGTCCACACACTCGGTTCATAAGGTCCATGAACACAGCTGGTGCATTAGTTAAACCAAACGGCATGACCATAAACTCGTAATGACCGTAACGTGTTCTGAAAGCAGTCTTTGGAATATCATCTTCTTTCACCCGCATTTGATGATACCCGGAACGTAAGTCAATCTTTAAATAAACAGGAGAGCCTTGTAGTTGATCAAATAAGTCGTCGATTCTCGGTAGTGGGTAGCGGTTCTTGATGGTAAGTTTGTTCAACTCTCGGTAGTCGATACACAACCTGAATGTACCATCTTTCTTCTTGACAAACAAAACAGGAGCTCCCCACGGTGATGTGCTTGGTCGAATGAAACCACGCTCTAAAAGTTCTTGTAATTGGCTTTGCAGTTCTTTCATCTTGCTGGGTGCGAGTCTGTAAGGAGCACGAGCTATTGGTGCAGCTCCTGGTACAATATCTATTTGAAATTCAACGGATCGATGTGGGGGTAATCCCGGTAATTCTTTCGGAAATACATCGGGAAATTCTTTTGCAATGGGAACATCATTGATGCTCTTTTCTTCAGTTTGTACTTTCTCGACGTGTGCTAGAACAGCATAGCAACCTTTTCTTATTAGTTTTTGTGCCTTCAAATTACTAATAAGATGTAGCTTCGTGTTGCCCTTTTCTCCGTACACCATTAAGGGTTTTCCTTTTTCTCGTATAATGCGAATTGCATTTTTGTAACAAACGATCTCTGCTTTCACTTCTTTCAACCAGTCCATACCGATTATCACATCAAAACTCCCTAACTCTACTGGTATCAAATCAATTTTAAATGTTTCGCTAACCAGTTTAATTTCTCGATTCCGACATATATTATCTGCTGAAATTAATTTACCATTTGCTAATTCAAGTAAAAATTTACTATCCAAAGGCGTCAATGGACAACTTAATTTAGTACAAAAATCTCTACTCATATAGCTTCTATCCGCACCCGAATCAAATAAGACGTAAGCAGATTTATTGTCAATAAGAAACGTACCCGTAACAAGCTCCGGGTCTTCCTGTGCCTCTGCCGCATTAATATTGAAAACTCTTCCGCGGCCTTGTCCATTCGTGTTCTCCTGGTTCGGGCAATTTCTAATAATGTGGTCCGGTTTTCCACATTTATAACAAACTACATTGGCATAACTTGCTCCGACACTACTTGCTCCGCCATTACTCGTTCCGACACCATTTGTTCCTTTCGTTCTATTAACCCCTGGTCCGTACACCTCACACTTCGCCGCGCTATGACCATTTCTTTTACACTTGTTGCAAAATTTGGTGCAGAACCCCGAGTGATACTTTTCACACCTTTGGCATAGCTGCTTCTGATTGTTGTTGTTGTTACGGTTATTATTGTTGTTGGGATGATTGTTGTAGTTGCTGCTGTTGTTGTTGTTGTTGTTGTTGTTGTTGTTGTTGTTGTTGTTGTTGTTGTTGTTGTTGTTGTTGTTGGGCCGTTTGTTGTAGTTGCGATTGATGTTGCGATTGTTGGGATAATTGTTGCGATTATTGTTGTAATTGCTGTTGTTGTTGTATTGGTGATTCTTATCACCGTTTTCCTCCCACTTTCTTTTGACTTGCTTCACATTGGCCTCTTCAGCAGTCTGTTCTTTAATTCTTTCTTCAATCTGGTTCACTAGTTTGTGAGCCATTCTACATGCCTGTTGTATGGAGGCGGGCTTGTGTGAACTTATATCTTCTTGGATTCTTTCCAGTAATCCTTTCACAAACGCGTCGATCTTCTCTTCCTCATCTTCGAATGCTCCCGAACACAATAGGCACAATTCTGTGAATCGTCTTTCGTACGTGGTAATATCAAATCCTTGGGTTCGTAACCCTCTAAGTTCTGTCTTGAGCTTATTGACCTCGGTTCTGCGACGGTACTTCTCGTTCATCAAGTGCTTGAATGCTGACCACGGTAGTGCGTACGCATCGTCTTGTCCCACTTGCTCTAGATAGGTATTCCACCATGTTAACGCAGAACCTGTGAAGGTATGCGTAGCGTACTTCACTTTGTCCTCTTCAGTACACTTACTTATGGAAAACACCAATTCGACCTTCTCGGTCCACCGTTTCAATCCGATCGGTCCTTCGGTTCCATCAAATTCCAAAGGTTTGCAGGCAGTGAATTCTTTGTAGGTGCATCCTACACGATTTTCTGTACTGCTAGATCCAAGGTTATTGTTGGTATGTAGCGCAGCCTGTACAGCGGCTATGTTTGAAGCTAGAAAAGTACGGAATTCCTCTTCATTCATATTCACGGTGTGTCGAGTAGTCGGTGCCATTTCCTTCAAAATAGTCAAATGGAACAAGTTAATCATACAGAATATTAAGAGTAGTTAATAGTATTTCGTAGCATAATATGAACTCATTTATAAAAACTTTTTCTTCATATTAGCGTTTTATAAGTTTAAATTCGGGTAGTACCTACCCGTTAAATTCATACTTAGTAGCTAATATACAATTCAACTACTACAATTCTATATGAAAAACTGATTATAATAATATTTCGCGTTCAAACTCTTACACAATATTTTACAAACTTACAATACCACTTATTTTACATATAGCATGAAATATAGCACACAATAAATTTGATACAAGATGGTTGTGAAGATAATTCTAGCTAGCACACAAGTCGTTCAGCAAAGGCAATAAAGACACGTAATTCATACGTCCAGAAACAAGTCATGCATTCTGGTTTTACTAGGATTACTTCCCATCCTTGGTCTTGTGGAACATAACCGTTATGGCCGTTGATAAGACAGCGTGTTGTAACGTCGTTAAAGGGACGAGGGTTACGTAATGTCCAACAGTCCCGTAACAATCTAAAAACCTCATTTCTTACCCCAATTACCGACTCCGTCACTTGTGGGAACGTTTTGTTTAATAGTTATAGCCCGATGTTCTTGTTCTCACTTTGGTGAGAAGCGAACATTACTAATCCGTAAGCATAACATGCTTCTTTATGTTGCATGTTAGCCGCTTTTTCTAAATCACGAAGTCCAATAAACGGATATATTGAGTCAAAATAATTTCTTAACTCATTGCGTAAAATAGCATTTGGGTTCCCCGCAATATATGCGTCAAAGTAAACACATCGTAACTTATGGATTTCCCAATGTGATATCCCCCATCTTTCGAACGAAACCCTTTTATAAACCAAGGCATTCTTGGAACGTTCTTCGAATGTCTTACAAACTGATCTCGCCTTAAATAGTTGTGCCGAAGAATTCTGACCGACTCTAGACAAGATTTCATCAATCATGTCTCCGGGTAGGTCTCTTAAAATATTGGGTTGTCTATCCATTTTGTGTTTTTATACTGTAAAATAGACAAGAGTTAGATTCATAAAAAAATACTTATTAATACAAGCAATTTTTACATATATCATAAAGCATAAGCACACTATATTACATATATTACACCACACGAATACAACTATCTTATTCCGACTCGCTTGTTTCTTCTTCTTCGGTTTTGGTTCGTTTTGCCAAGTTTCTAGGGATATATGATGTTCCCCTAATACGAGCCGTCGTTTTCCACATTGGTTTAGAAAAACCTGGTGGTTTAGAGGTTCCCGGGTCATTGTTACAACTTAAGGACTTCGGGGGTTGACGATACATATAAAGTTCATCGGGGTTGGAATTAGATTTCTCTATTTTTATGCCCTTTCCCTTATTATTTTCTTTTGCCTTTTTAAATTCAGTTGGGGTAATTTCTATAACATTATCGGAATTCTTGTCGAAATCCGATTCATCGAAGAATTGGTAATCCTCCCAATATTTTGCTTCCTTGGCGGAAACACCATTGACCATAATTAACCTTGGTCGGTTGGTTGAAGATTTTCTTTTACTTAACCGTTTTATTATTTCCCCCACCGGTTCTATTTCTTCATCTGGTTCCGATTCTTCTTCCGGTTCCGACTCTTCTTCCGGTTCCTCTTCGGGAACTTGTGAATCAGTCCACGAATCATTCCAATTTATATTTGACTCTTCATTATTATTAGGTGAGTCAATGGGACTTGTTCTAGAGGTAGACATCTATCACATAATATCAAACGCGTTAAGAGATTAATATATCACATAATATTCACATGTTAAAAATATATAGTTTCCAACAAAATTTGTTAAGCAATCATTTTTCAAGTAAACACGGTCGAAGTCCAGACTCACTAATGCATCCTAACAAACTCGATAAGACACACTAATGCAAAATTTTGGTTCTCTAAGACCAACGCTCTGATACCAACTGAAATGTCCCGTTCTTATTGATTAAAAACGTTCCATATTAATTGATTTCGTTGCGAGGTTTTGACCTCTATATGAGACGTTTTTCAAAGACTGCATTCATTTTAAAACAAACCATAACCTTTATTTCATCAATAAAGGTTTAAAAAGCTTTACGTAGATTATCAAATAATGATAATCTAAAATATTCTGTTTACACACGACCATTACATAATAGTTTACAATACAAATATGTTACAACAAAATAAGTTTCTTGAATGCAGTTTTTACACAATATCATACAAGCATGGACTCCAAATCTCGTCCTTATTTAAGTATGCGACAGCGGAAGCTCTTAATAATCACTTGAGAATAAACATGCTTAAAACGTCAACAAAAATGTTGGTGAGTTATAGGTTTAACCTATATATATCAAATCATAATAATAGACCACAAGATTTCATATTTCAATACACATCCCATACATAGAGATAAAAATCATTCATATGGTGAACACCTGGTAACCGACATTAACAAGATGCATATATAAGAATATCCCCATCATTCCGAGACACCCTTCGGATATGATATAAATTTCGAAGTACTAAAGCATCCGGTACTTTGGATGGGGTTTGTTAGGCCCAATAGATCTATCTTTAGGATTCGCTTCAATTAGGGTGTCTGTTCCCTAATTCTTAGATTATCAGACTTAATAAAAAGGGGCATATTCGATTTCGATAATTCAACCATAGAATGTAGTTTCACGTACTTGTGTCTATTTTGTAAATCATTTATAAAACCTGCATGTATTCTCATCCCAAAAATATTAGATTTTAAAAGTGGGACTATAACTCACTTTCACAGATTTTTACTTCGTCGGGAAGTAAGACTTGGCCACTGGTTGATTCACGAACCTATTACAATATATACATATATATCAAAATATGTTCAAAATATATTTACAACACTTTTAATATATTTTGATGTTTTAAGTTTATTAAGTCAGCTGTCCTCGTTAGTAACCTACAACTAGTTGTCCACAATTAGATGTACAGAAATAAATCGATAAATATTATCTTGAATCAATCCACGACCCAGTGTATACGTATCTTGGTATTGATCACAACTCAAACTATATATATTTTGGAGTCAACCTCAACCCTGTATAGTTAACTCCAACATTCACATATAGAGTGTCTATGGTTGTTCCGAAATATATATAGATTTGTCGACATGATAGGTCGAAACATTGTATACGTGTCTATGGTATCTCAAGATTACATAATATACAATACAAGTTGATTAAGTTATGGTTAGAATAGATTTGTTACCAATTTTCACGTTGCTAAAATGAGAAAAATTATCCAATCTTGTTTTACCCATAACTTCTTCATTTTAAATCCGTTTTGAGTGAATCAAATTGCTATGGTTTCATATTGAACTCTATTTTATGAATATAAACAGAAAATTTATAGGTTTATAGTTGGAAAAATAAGTTACAAGTTATTTTTGTAAAGGTAGTCATTTCAGTCGAAAGAACGACGTCTAAATGACCATTTTAGAAAACATACTTCCACTTTGAGTTTAACCATAATTTTTAGATATAGTTTCATGTTCATAATTAAAATCATTTTCTCAGAATAAAAACTTTTAAATCAAAGTTTATCATAGTTTTTAATTAACTAACCAAAAACAGCCCGCGGTGTTACTACGACGGCGTAAATCCGGTTTTACGGTGTTTTTCGTGTTTCCAGGTTTTAAATCATTAAGTTAGCATATCATATAGATATAGAACATGTGTTTAGTTGATTTTAAAAGTCAAGTTAGAAGGATTAACTTTTGTTTGTGAACAAGTTTAGAATTAACTAAACTATGTTCTAGTGATTACAAGTTTAAACCTTCGAATAAGATAGCTTTATATGTATGAATCGAATGATGTTATGAACATCATTACTACCTTAAGTTCCTTGGATAAACCTACTGGAAAAGAAAAAAATGGATCTAGCTTCAACGGATCCTTGGATGGCTCGAAGTTCTTGAAGCAGAATCATGACACGAAAACAAGTTCAAGTAAGATCATCACTTGAAATAAGATTGTTATAGTTATAGAAATTGAACCAAAGTTTAAATATGATTATTACCTTGTATTAGAATGATAACCTACTGTAAGAAACAAAGATTTCTTGAGATTGGATGATCACCTTACAAGATTGGAAGTGAGCTAGCAAACTTGAAAGTATTCTTGATTTTATGTAACTAGAACTTGTAGAATATATGAAGAACACTTAGAACTTGAAGATAGAACTTGAGAGAGATCAATTAGATGAAGAAAATTGAAGAATGAAAGTGTTTGTAGGTGTTTTTGGTCGTTGGTGTATGGATTAGTTATAAAGGATATGTAATTTTGTTTTCATGTAAATAAGTCATGAATGATTACTCATATTTTTGTAATTTTATGTTATATTTCATGCTAGTTGCCAAATGATGGTTCCCACATGTGTTAGGTGACTCACATGGGCTGCTAAGAGCTGATAATTGGAGTGTATATACCAATAGTACATACATCTAAAAGCTGTGTATTGTACGAGTACGAATACGGGTGCATACGAGTAGAATTGTTGATGAAACTGAACGAGGATGTAATTGTAAGCATTTTTGTTAAGTAGAAGTATTTTGATAAGTGTATTGAAGTCTTTCAAAAGTGTATAAATACATATTAAAACACTACATGTATATACATTTTAACTGAGTCGTTAAGTCATCGTTAGTCGTTACATGTAAGTGTTGTTTTTAAACCTTTAGGTTAACGATCTTGTTAAATGTTGTTAATCCAATGTTTATAATATCAAATGAGATTTTAAATTATTATATTATCATGATATTATCATGTATGAATATCTCTTAATATGATATATATACATTAAATGTCTTTACAACGATAATCGTCACATATATGTCTCGTTTAAAAATCATTAAGTTAGTAGTCTTGTTTTTACATATGTAGTTCATTGTTAATATACTTAATGATATGTTTACTTATCATAGTATCATGTTAACTATATATATATATCCATATATATGTCATCATATAGTTTTTACAATTTTAACGTTCGTGAATCACCGGTCAACTTGGGTGGTCAATTGTCTATATGAAACATATTTCAATTAATCAAGTCTTAACAAGTTTGATTGCTTAACATGTTGGAAACATTTAATTATGTAAATATCAATCTCAATTAATATATATAAACATGAAAAATTTCGGGTCACTACAAACGTGGTCGCGGATGCGTTAAGTCGAAAGAGTCAACGTCCGAAAATACGAGTAGGGTCGTTACACATGATCATTACTAACGATTTTCTTGTAAAGCTTGGTGAGATTCAAATAGAAGTGTACGTTCACAACAAACATGAAGAGCGGATTGTGGGGCAAACAGAGTCTATTACTTTAGGCCCGCATGGTTTGTTGTCTTTTCAAGGAAGAGTGTGGGTGCCTAAGATGGGTGGCTACGGACAAGTGCTACTTGATGAAGCACATAAGTCAAAGTATTCCATTCATCTGGGTGCAACACAGATGTACTATGACCTGAAGAAAGATTATTGGTGGCCCGGTATGAAACGTGATGTTGTTAAGTATGTTGAACAATGCGTCAAGTGTTTGTAAGTTAAAGCCGAACACCAAAAGCTGTATGGTAAATTACAACCGTTGGAAGTTCTAAAATGGAAATGGGAGCACATTACCATGGACTTCATTACCATGTTACCAAAGACGGCGAGAACCCAATATGATACAATATGGGTGATAGTTGATAGATTGACGAAGAGTGCTTTGTTTCTACCCATTCGGGAAACGATATCGTCGGAGACTTTGTCCAAGTTATTTATCAAGGAGGTGATATCGAGACATGGGGTTCCTATATCTATTATTTCGGATCGAGATTGAAATGTCCCGTTCTTATTGATTAAAAACGTTCCATATTAATTGATTTCGTTGCGAGGTTTTGACCTCTATATGAGACGTTTTTCAAAGACTGCATTCATTTTAAAACAAACCATAACCTTTATTTCATCAATAAAGGTTTAAAAAGCTTTACGTAGATTATCAAATAATGATAATCTAAAATATCCTGTTTACACACGACCATTACATAATGGTTTACAATACAAATATGTTACAACAAAATAAGTTTCTTGAATGCAGTTTTTACACAATATCATACAAGCATGGACTCCAAATCTCGTCCTTATTTAAGTATGCGACAGCGGAAGCTCTTAATAATCACCTGAGAATAAACATGCTTAAAACGTCAACAAAAATGTTGGTGAGTTATAGGTTTAACCTATATATATCAAATCATAATAATAGACCACAAGATTTCATATTTCAATACACATCCCATACATAGAGATAAAAATCATTCATATGGTGAACACCTGGTAATCGACATTAACAAGATGCATATATAAGAATATCCCCATCATTCCGGGACACCCTTCGGATATGATATAAATTTCGAAGTACTAAAGCATCCGGTACTTTGGATGGGGTTTGTTAGGCCCAATAGATCTATCTTTAGGATTCGCGTCAATTAGGGTGTCTGTTCCCTAATTCTTAGATTACCAGACTTAATAAAAAGGGGCATATTCGATTTTGATAATTCAACCATAGAATGTAGTTTCACGTACTTGTGTCTATTTTGTAAATCATTTATAAAACCTGCATGTATTCTCATCCCAAAAATATTAGATTTTAAAAGTGGGACTATAACTCACTTTCACAGATTTTTACTTCATCGGGAAGTAAGACTTGGCCACTGGTTGATTCACGAACCTATAACAATATATACATATATATCAAAGTATCTTCAAAATATATTTACAACACTTTTAATATATTTTGATGTTTTAAGTTTATTAAGTCAGCTGTCCTCGTTAGTAACCTACAACTAGTTGTCCATAGTTAGATGTACAGAAATAAATCGATAAATATTATCTTGAATCAATCCACGACCCAGTGTATACGTATCTCAGTATTGATCACAACTCAAACTATATATATTTTGGAATCAACCTCAACCCTGTATAGCTAACTCCAACATTCACATATAGAGTGTCTATGGTTGTTCCGAAATATATATAGATGTGTCGACATGATAGGTCGAAACATTGTATACGTGTCTATGGTATCTCAAGATTACATAATATACAATACAAGTTGATTAAGTTTTGGTTGGAATAGATTTGTTACCAATTTTCACGTAGCTAAAATGAGAAAAATTATCCAATCTTGTTTTACCCATAACTTCTTCATTTTAAATCCGTTTTGAGTGAATCAAATTGCTATGGTTTCATATTGAACTCTATTTTATGAATCTAAACAGAAAAAGTATAGGTTTATAGTCGGAAAAATAAGTTACAAGTCGTTTTTGTAAAGGTAGTCATTTCAGTCGAAAGAACGACGTCTAGATGACCATTTTAGAAAACATACTTCCACTTTGAGTTTAACCATAATTTTTGGATATAGTTTCATGTTCATAATAAAAATCATTTTCTCAGAATAACAAATTTTAAATCAAAGTTTATCATAGTTTTTAATTAACTAACCCAAAACAGCCCGCGGTGTTACTACGACGGCGTAAATCCGGTTTTACGGTGTTTTTCGTGTTTCCAGGTTTTAAATCATTAAGTTAGCATATCATATAGATATATAACATGTGTTTAGTTGATTTTAAAAGTCAAGTTAGAAGGATTAACTTTTGTTTGCGAACAAGTTTAGAATTAACTAAACTATGTTCTAGTGATTACAAGTTTAAACCTTCGAATAAGATAGCTTTATATGTATGAATCGAATGATGTTATGAACATCATTACTACCTTAAGTTCCTTGGATAAACCTACTGGAAAAGAGAAAAATGGATCTAGCTTCAACGGATCCTTGGATGGCTCGAAGTTCTTGAAGCAGAATCATGACACGAAAACAAGTTCAAGTAAGATCATCACTTGAAATAAGATTGTTATAGTTATAGAAATTGAACCAAAGTTTGAATATGATTATTACCTTGTATTAGAATGATAACCTACTGTAAGAAACAAAGATTTCTTGAGGTTGGATGATCACCTTACAAGATTGGAAGTGAGCTAGCAAACTTGAAAGTATTCTTGATTTTATGAAACTAGAACTTTTGAAATTTATGAAGAACACTTAGAACTTGAAGATAGAACTTGAGAGAGATCAATTAGATGAAGAAAATTGAAGAATGAAAGTGTTTGTAGGTGTTTTTGGTTGTTGGTGTATGGATTAGATATAAAGGATATGTAATTTTGTTTTCATGTAAATAAGTCATGAATGATTACTCATATTTTTGTAATTTTATGAGATATTTCATGCTAGTTGCCAAATGATGGTTCCCACATGTGTTAGGTGACTCACATGGGCTGCTAAGAGCTGATCATTGGAGTGTATATACCAATAGTACATACATCTAAAAGCTGTGTATTGTACGAGTACGAATACGGGTGCATACGAGTAGAATTGTTGATGAAACTGAACGAGGATGTAATTGTAAGCATTTTTGTTAAGTAGAAGTATTTTGATAAGTGTCTTGAAGTCTTTCAAAAGTGTATGAATACATATTAAAACACTACATGTATATACATTTTAACTGAGTCGTTAAGTCATCGTTAGTCGTTACATGTAAATGTTGTTTTGAAACCTTTAGGTTAACGATCTTGTTGAATGTTGTTAACCCATTGTTTATTATAACAAATGAGATGTTAAATTATTATATTATCATAATATTATGATATATAATATATCTTAGTATGATGTATATACAGTTAAATGTCGTTACAACGATAATCGTTACATATATGTCTCGTTTCGAAATCATTAAGTTAGTAGCCTTATTTTTACATATGTATTTCATTGTTAATACACTTAATAATATATTTACTTATCATTTAACATAATTAACCAAGTGTATCAATATCTTAATATGATTCATATGTACCTAGTAAGACGTTGTTATAACGATAATCGTTATATATATCGTTTTCGAGTTTCTTAAATTAATAGTCTCATTTTTATGTATATAACTCATTGTTAAAATACCTAATGAGATACATACTTATAATAAAAACATGTTAACTATATATATAACCATATATATGTCAACGTATAGTTTTTACAAGTTTTAACATTCGTGAATCACCGGTCAACTTGGGTGGTCAATTGTCTATATGAAACATATTTCAATTAATCAAGCCTTAACAAGTTTGATTGCTTAACATGTTGGAAACATTTAATCATGTAAATATCAATCTCAATTAATATATATAAACATGGAAAAGTTCGGGTCACTACAGAGATACTCGTTTCACTTCTCGGTTTTGGAATAAGTTTCATGAAGATATGGGTACTCAATTAAAAATGAGCACGGCGTATCATCCTCAAACAGACGGTCAAACCGAACGTACAAATCAAACGTTGGAGGATATGTTAAGGGCGTGTGTTATTGATTTCGGTGGTAGTTGGGATGAGCACTTACCATAGGTGGAATTCTCGTACAATAATAGCTATCACACTAGTATTGGAATGCCACCTTATGAGATACTTTATGGGCATAGATGTCGAACTCCTATTTTTTGGGGTGAAGTGGGTCAACGAGAAATCGGGAGTACCGATTTAGTTCTAGAGATGAATAGTAAGATTGAGATGATTCGGGCTCGACTTAAAGCGGCGCAAGATAGACAAAAATCTTATGCCGATAAAGGTAGGAGGCCGATCGAGTTTCAAGAAGGTGACATTGTAGCGACCCGTCCTAATCCACCTGGACGAAGTCATCAACATTTGGTCCCATTGCGATGATCGACTCCAAGTAATGTCCTTAAATTGAGCAAATGCACAGCGGAAGACTTAATTCGTACCTGAGAATAAACATGCTTAAAAGTGTCAACCAAAAGGTTGGTGAGTTCATATGTTTATCATAACAATTATTTCAATATCTTAATAGACCACAAGATTTCATATACACAAACGTTTTAATAAAAATATTCTAAGTGGTTGAGCACTTGGTAACCATACTTAACATTTAATCAACGTCGCATATTCCCTTTATAATGAAATCTCACTACACCGTACCAAGTGTAGTCACGAAACAAAGTACTGTGCAACCGTTGAATACTGGTCATCCAGTCCGGTTGGGGTTGTCAGGCCCGATAGATCTATCAACAGGATTCGCGTTTACAATACCTATGTAAATATTAGTTACCAAGCTACAGGGAAGTATGCCAGTGGTACAACTCAACGTAGAATATATTTTTAAGTACTTGTGTCTATTTTGTCAAACATAAAAGCAGCGCATGTATTCTCAGCCCAAAAAATATATATTGCGAAAGCAATTAAAAAGGGAGCAAATGAAACTCACAATACGATATTTTGTAGTAAAAATATGCATACGACGGAACTGAACAATGCAGGGTTGGCCTCGGATTCACGAACCTATATCATTTATATATATATTAACACATATAATTGAAATCGAACAAATTTATATATAATTATTAGTGATATAATTGTTATATTAATAAATTATATGTTTATATATATTTGTTTTATATATTTTAAATAATTACATTTGCTAATTCATTTTCATAATTAGTTTATTCATATAGTAAATCTCTTTCTTAGTTATTTGTAAATATTCAAGATATAGATTAACCCAACATGTGTTATAAAATCTGGTAATGACGTTTATGATCGACAACTTTTTGATATCAACATCTTTGATTTTAAATAGTTAATTTGCGAAGATATATATTCATATTCATATTTTCATCCAGATAACTTGGAACTATGCATATTGATACAAACATATACCAGCCTAGTTGTGGGATTAATGACCCATAAGCTCATGTTAGAGCCTAGTTAAAATATAGAGTTTAATTAAAGAAGTTTGGGTTTATGGAACTTTCTGTACATGGGGAATTTAGCAACAGTTATGACCACCATTTCATATATGTATAACATGAATGCATGTCATGCACGTACATCTATCCATTATGTAGTTAGTTATGCATTTAGTCTAGAAGTTATTGCAAGTTTGTTTAGTACTCAGTAATCCTTTATTTTCTAGTATAAATATGTAGCCAAATTTCATTAATTGAGTGAAAAACAAAAATTAGCAAAGTTGCTATCTCTGTTTCTCTCTAGTTTTTCTTGGGAGTCTTGATCGACTCGAATAGGTCTCTATCTTGGAGTTAGCGGTTGACTCGAATAGACCATATCACATACCAACCCAAACGTTCAAATAACCCGAACATGTACCCCAACAACTACTCGATATTGATGAATATCTATGGGTCTCTTTTTATTTGTTTCAATTGTCTGATTTCCCTAAAACTTAAATACATAATTATAATTGTATAAATAATTCTCCAAAACAGCAAAATATAAGCAAAGTAAGATAAAGTGAAATGTTTAATAATGCACAAATTTGGACTAATCACTTCTGATCTATAATAAATTTGAACCGTTTTACTGTTTCAAATTTTCAAACAAATATTAGAAATTGGGTCCACATTAGACAAGTCTCCATGCTTTTACGTCACATTAAAACAAAACATCTACTAAAACTTTAATAACTTTAATTATTAACTTTAATTATATGATTCGACTTGTAAAACTCGATTTAACTCATTAGCTTCAATAATTTATGTTATAGATCACTCATTTGATAAACAAATTGACTGCCTCTAAAATTTGATTAACGACCAAAATCACATTTAACAAATTCACATTCTCTAACATTAAATTGATGATCAAATTCAAAATCAAAAATGTTTAGTGTGTAAATTAGGAAAATCAGTGTGTTATAGTGTATGATTGAGAAATCGAAATTCTACAAATATATTCATCATTCACTAATCATCCTATTGTTTAATCACAGATCGGAAATCAATATTAGGTGTGAATATAACGATATTACCGATTTCTTAATAACCGATCGAAATCAACAAATTAAGTTTGTATATATGTATATAATTAAAAGTATTACCGAGAGAGAGAAGCGGTACATATAAACACGTCCACTTTAGGTAACTTGTTATCACTAGGAAGATTGTAAAGTGAAACATTTCCAGCAACTGAACGCCATCGAAACGCTTGTGTTAGGAACCAAATGAACGCGAACATAAGCTCGGCAAAAGTGACTATAGCCCATGGTAAAGTGGGTACATCACCATGTAGTAAGTTAGTGAACCTGTAATAAAATATGGCTAATACGGCTGTTAAGTGGAAGACTATGTGAAGTCTTTGGGCCGTGACACGTGGTTCTTAAACCGAGCATGTGTTGAGAACCGATGGTGTTCTAAATGGTTTTCAATCGTGGCGATAGTTCAAGGGTTTCATGGTGCTTCATGTCCCTCTAAATTGAAACAGAAAAACAGTGGTAAAGTAGCACCCAAATAGTGATGAACGAATCATAAAGGTGAAGGTTTTTGAGTGATCGATGAACAGAAAAGCATAAAGAAATGGCCATAGAAATGATGGAAGTGTGTGGTGATGGTTACAGTCACAAGAAGGAGGAGATGAAGGTGGTGTGCGGTTGATGGGTTCACGATGTGATCAAGGTTCGTCGATGGTGAAAGGTGTTGGAGGATGGTAATCCGAGGGTGGTGTTGGGTGGCGTTCGGTGATGGAGGTGAGGTGGTGGTTAAGTGGTGTTTCATGGTTACAACGGTAAAGCGGCAGGCGGCGGTTGATGGTTCTCGGCTGTGTTTATAATTGAAAGTGTAGGATCACAGATCCTAAACATCTCACATGTAAAACAAAATACCAACTAAAATAAATGTTATATTGTTGATTTACAAAATGAAAGAAAGAGCAAATGATGCGTGTGTTTTTGGGTGGACCGGTTTCAAAGGCACGTGTTAACAAGTTGAAGTGGCAAGTTGATTAGTGCTAGTTTGTATGAATGTGTTTTTGTGGACCAAGAGATTTAGGATATATATAAATCATAATCTAACAGTATGCATGTGCATTGTTGCATATTATTGTTTGAAAAAGATAGATAACAATATTAAAAAAAAACACAGCCATCCACGTTTTGTTTACTTTTTCTTTTTCTTCTTGTCATTGCTTTGGTGGATGTGACATGGAGTACATTATTGCTGAAATTATTATATCAATAACACAATTCCTTTTAAATTTTGGACGCATAGGACCACTAGTTCAGTCACAGGAGTCACAGGTGTGTTCCATGATTGAGGTGTTCGTTGTTTAACTTTATTGCGCAATTCATCTAATAATATATTCGAAAAAGTGATCAAGTTCAAATTCGGTCTTGTTACTATAATATTTGTTGGTCTCCTTAACTTTTTATAACGTAGCTAGAAAGTTTCATATTTTGACTTATTGCACACTGATAAATTAATAAGTAGTTAAACAAATACTTATTATATTATACAGATTAAATTAATTAAAAGAAACAGTATCCCTTTGTCAAACGAATTAGTACTTTATTAACGTGTGATTATTAATGTATTTCTTTAGATAAAATTTTATTAAAGATTTATATAATATTAATTAGTTAATTAAAATTTAAAATGTTGTTCGTGAATCGTCGGAATTGGTCGAAGGGTAATTGAATATATAAAAATAGTTCAAAGTTTTTGAGACTCAACCTAACAGAATTTTCTTATCGTGTCAAAAATATATTAAATCGTATCGAGAGTTTGATTTAAAATTAGTCGAAATTTTTCGGGTCATGACAGACATGATGATGCTTAAAGTTTCGCCGTGGAAGGGTGTTATTCGGTTTCAAAAGCGAGGAAAGTTAGCTCCTCGGTTTATTGGTCCTTTCAAGGTTTTGGCTCGTGTTGGTGAGGTAGCTTATAGACTAGAGTTGCCCGAAGAGCTTGCGGGGATCCATAACACGTTTCATGTTTCCCATCTCCGTAGGTGTCTTGCGGACGACTCGACTTGGGTACCGTTAGATGAGATTGCGTTGAACAACAAATTAGAGTACGTGGAAGAGCCGATTACAATCCTTGATGAAAAGGTTAAAATGTTGCGGAACAAAGAAGTTAGAACTTTCAAAGTGCAATGGCGACATCGAAAGGGTTCCGAATTTACATGGGAATCCGAAGAGTTTGTTTTGGTTTATCTTCCGGCTTGTCATGCGGCTTGGATCGCGAGGACGCGCTCCGATTCAAGTGAGGGAGAGTTGTAACATCCCGTTTTCTTCGTATATGACTTAAGGTACTTATTTAATTGTTAGAATGTTATATCTTGTTCATTTATGTGTTTAAACGTTTTAAAGTGTTAATTTGTTATATTACGCATGAGAAGGTATATGTGTACGGGTATACACATGGTTTAGGAGGGGTATTAAGTCATGTGAGGCTTAAGGTTGAAGTTTAATGCGTATAAGAAGCGAGAACGAAGGGTTCAAGTCGTGTTTTTCATTGTGAGTTTAAAATATGGAAAGGTGGTCAGACTGCGACCATTGTCGCGCCGCGGAGAGGAAGGTCGCGCCGCGACATATAACGCGAATCAAGAGTCAGGAACCAGATTAAACAGCTCGAATTTTATGTGCATTGCCGCGCCGTGACATATGGGGTCGCACCGCGACCCACTGGGTGAACTGGGTCCGGTTTTAGCTTTTAAAAAGAGTGAATCAAGGGTATTTTCGTCTTTTCGCGTGTAGATCTGATTGAGACTTTAAGTCTCAGCCACTTATCCTTTTTATTCATTTTCTTCTCTATTTTTCCTCTTAAAACACTAAACCCACTTACATTCAAACTAAGAATTGAAGGTGAAGAATTGTGAATCAATCTTAGGAGCAAGAAGTAATATTGTTCCTCTCGTTCTTAGCTTCGAGTGGATAGTGTTGGTAAGTCTTAACTCCGTATTTTGAGTTTGGTTAATTTATGGCTAGGGTTTGGCCATTTGAGTCTTGTAAGACCCATTTGGGGACTAATGGGTGGATTTGGGTTAATATGATGCAAGAAAAACCCAAAAGGTGTTAGTCTAGAGTTTTGGTCATATGGATTGAGGTTTTAAGTGTTAAATGGTGTTGTTAGTCACTATTACACTTGTAAATGATGAAAGAATTGTTAATGGGTCATGTTTGGACAAAAATTGTAAGTCTAAGTATCAAAATGGGTCAAATGGGTAATTGTTGACCTAGTTGGGTGAAATGGGTATGAATTACCCATAAATTGTGTTAGTTGGTAATAGTAGACTCTAATCACTAGCTTTTAGTGATTTATGACGAGTCATGGCCATTAATGGGCAGTTTTGGTGGATGTGAGTCATTTAATGCATTTGGGTCATTAAATGCTCAAGTGGAAGTATTGTGGTTGGTTCCACAAGTTGTGTATTGAATGTGTACTTAATGTATTAGGTACGTTGCTTTGAAGTTTCGGAAGTGCATAATCATCATCTTGGTGTTAAGGTGAGTGGAATAATTATGCGTGTACGTATATAATGTATTTATTTGTGTAGTGTGAATGTGGTATTGTCGCGGTGTTTAAGACACCACATTCTAGGTAACGAGTGGAATTTTCGCGGTATTCAAGACACCACTCATTGTTATGATTGACATATGTAATCGTTGCGGTGTTCAAGACGCCACCTTGTCATGGGAGTGGAATTGTCGCGGTGTTCAAGACACCACTCATTGTTTTGATTGACATGTGGAATTGTCGCGGTGTTCAAGACACCACATTGTCATGGGGGTGAGTTAGTCATGGTGTTCAAGACATCATTCGGGGGATTAGTGATTACGCGATGATTAAGTAACACTAATGGATGTTATGAACTCCAACGGCCTTTCAAGTACCGTTCCCTTCTTCGATTGGTTAACCATGGTTGTGTGAATTTGTATTTAGCATATTAAATTGTGAACCATATGCTATTATTATTGCTAGCTTATTGTGAATCGCGGATAGTAGTTTATGCATGATGTTTGCATGATTGTTGAATTGCTAGCTTGTATGCGGTATTGTGTTTGTGATTGCAAGTAAGTAGGTTATATATGCATGCGTATACTTATTGCACTCACTAAGCGTTAGCTTACCCCTCTCGTTGTTTATCTTTTTAGATGCAGGTGCGGAGAAGGGAAAGGGGGTTGTTGGATACTAGTTCCCCATGTTGGATTTGTGTTGAAGCTTTTGAAGCCGACCTAGCGTTTTGGGTAGTTTAGCCCCAAACCATGCTCGGGTGTAGTTTGGATTAAAACTATCATTTTAAGTGGGTCAAACTTGTATTACATTTGATTAATGGCCTTCGTGCCTTTTGTAAACATTAAACTTGTGATATCGTTAAATGGGATATATGTAACCGTTTAATTGGGCGCTAATGGTGTTTATTTAAAAAATTTTTTTTACTCGTGTTTAATACGGGTTGGGTTGTTTCAAAAAACGTTCGCGGGCGTGCAAACATAAGCCATAATTAGATATGCATACTTAAAAATAAACAATGCCTAAGTCATGCCTAAAAGGCGAAGAGAATAGGGTTTTATTACGGTGTCTAAGGGTGTGTTTGGTTACCTCTTAATTGAATGGTTTAACGTAGAATGTTGTACCATTCAGTTAAACGCGTTTGTTTATGACCTCTAAATGCCATATGATATGATGATGAATGGTTCAACATTCATTTATGTATCATTCAGAGTTGAAACACTTTCTTAACCATTAAGCACCTAAAGTTTTTGAAATATCCTCCTCAAATCGTATCCACAACACTTAACAAACATGTATATTGAATGTAGCACGTTAATAAGGTAATTTTATCAAATTCATATATTTATTCAAAAGAATTATTAAACAACTTATTTTCATTCAGAATTAAGGTTATTCAAAAACTTTGAAACATTTAGATTATGAATCATTCAACACTAAATCATTAAGTTTTATTAAACGCGACATTAGCTTATTTATATATTAAATGTAGAAACATGCTACTTAACGTCTAAGGCTGAACCTGAATGTTTTGTTGCCCAGTGCGAGATAATTTATGATGCTCAATCATATCATATTATATAATTAAACGATATAATGTGTTTGATATCTAATCAATTTATAGACTTATATTTTACATTAATAATTAGAGTATAATCATTTTAAGGAGATAGTTATAGATTTAACTAATAAGAATGAAAATAAGAAAAGAAGTTAAAAATATTATTAAAAGAAATAATATGAAAAGGGTTTTTAGAAAAAGAAAAAAAAAGGTTTACCAAATTACCTCTAAAGTTGAGGGTAATTACACCCTATGCCACCATGAACAGTAAATGAGTATAACTAATAAGGATGAAAACTTTTACTTACAAACATGATTGAATTTATACATAAACTTATTTTAATTTTATAAATAAAATACGGAGTAACTCTTTACAACTTAGAAGACTTTTGAGAATTTATATTAGAAAAATTCAAAATTTTGAAATATATTATATTAACATTTTATTGATTATCGTGGAGTAATATTTAGTTGAGATGGTATAATAACTATAAATCTATTGTCTTAACGAGTAGTCAAGTATATATATTCATATACTCTATGATATAAATTCAAAAGATTAGAATTAAATATTAAATTATATACTCCAGAAAGTTAAAACAAAAAAAATTAACAACGGAGTAAAATAATACGATCTCATTTACCGTAAAAAATACTGAGTATAGCTTCTTCTAAAGTAAGTGGTAAGGAGTATGTTGTATTTTAGAGAGCACAAGTAATGATGCCTAAAGTCTACCCATCAATTGTACTACCCTATCAAATTAACACAATAGACCTTCACGAGTTACATTTTCTCTCAACCTCGGCATGGGTGCAGATACAGTTTTTATGAATTTTTTTTCTCTTTCACTCTTTGCCACCGTAAACCACCATTGATCTTCATCTTTTTTTCACCGTCATCGGCCATCTTTGATCCCTTTTTCTCAAGTGTTCCTTCCTTTTTCCTCTAATTTTCACGATGAACTCTTCTTCTACGTTTTCTTTTTTTGATTTTCCACCAATTTTGCATAC
This sequence comes from Rutidosis leptorrhynchoides, assembly GCF_046630445.1. Lineage (NCBI taxonomy): Eukaryota > Viridiplantae > Streptophyta > Magnoliopsida > Asterales > Asteraceae > Rutidosis > Rutidosis leptorrhynchoides. The sequence continues at coordinate 175,487,578 of NC_092336.1, forward strand.
TTCAGGGTCGTATGACAAAGTTTCTTCTTCCTTTTCTTTTCAAACTCCTTTTGGGTCTAATCATACTCCTTTTTCGCTCACGTGTGCCGATGGTTATGTGGGTTTTAAGCAGGGTGCTACTACTCCGACAATCTCTCAGGTGACGGAGTCTGGTTCCGATGGTGGGTCTATGGTACCACTGTCTTTATTGGGCGGATTGAGAAGGAGGTTACTAGAGGTATGGTCGAAAGTGTCTTCGAAAAATAGGAACAATTTCTGATATCAAATATTGGGATTTAAGAAGGTAAACCTTCGTTTCTTATGTGGAGGAATCGATCGCTGCTATTGCTGTGAAGACGTTAAATGGTTCGAATGTGTTTGGAAGACACATTTTTGTGGTTTGGCCAATAAGGAATAGGGTTGGGAAGACTATTGGGAAGTCTTCTATTTTTTCGGCATAAAAGATGCGATGTTCTTTGGTTCCTAATTCTGATTTTGATGGCAGTTTAAAGAGGTATGTTCTGATAGTGGATCTTGTTCCTTTAGATGAAGGTAAAGTGAATGATTTTTTTAGTTCATTCTAATGCTTTGATTGTTCATATAGGCAAATTAGGGTTGTTTGGATGTGTTGTTGTGTGTTCGGAGATTGGGGGTTTTTACGGGGTTTTGGAGGCAACAAAGACATCGAATGAGTTTGTCTTGGTATCTCCTTTTGAAGACATGGCTGATCAGTTTCTTTGATTTTTGTGGGTGGAGATCAGGGGAATTCCGGCCAAGTATGTTTCGGAAGTGAATAGTCATAAGGTGGCCGGAATATTTGGCGACGTTCTACAAGTGGCTAAATCTTCCTGTTTATTAGGCAATTTTGGTTCTTTATTTGTGTTTATAAAATCAAAGCGAGTTAAACATATTCATGAGTTAATTGCTTGTAGACTTGAAGGGGTGTCGACCTTGACGAAAGACATTTGGATTAATGAAGTTGGTAATTCGGTCGATTTTAGGTTTTTGATTGATGATTGATTTTCAAAGGAGGTGACAGCGAGTATTAATTATGCTATTAAGTTTGGCTCATTTTTGGAAATGGTTATCGGAGAGGTCTCATTTTCTGGTGCTTCTGTTGGTGTGGATGAGGCTGCAGGTTTTCGAGAAGGAGTCACTGGAGTGGAGACATGGTTATTCAAGCTTCGGGTTGCTTGGATGCCTCTTGTGAAGGTGATGGGTTGGTTCATACGAAGATTGTGGATGACGGGTTGGTGGGGATAAATAGGGGTTTAAATAAGGCTGATAAGGGTAGTGCGCAGGACAAGGGAAAAGACAGTGTTGGTGACAATGGGTTTTTGGGTTCTCCTTATTCGGTTAATTTCGTCGAGATTGATAATGCTCTTTGTGATAATGGCTTTGGTTCAAAAACTAAAAAAAGGAGAATAGATGAGGTTGTGACATCACGGGTGTGTAGTGCGTGTAGTGCTTCTACTAGTGGTATTCTTGATAACTTGGCTAACTTCGCTACTGGTAATAGTGCGGGTCGTAAAAATTGTATTTGTGCAGATTTGAATTACAAAGGTCATTATAGGGGTTGACACGTGCACGCTAACAAGTTTCAGTTTAATGTTGGGAAGAAGAGTGTTATAGAGAGGGATATACAAGAGGAAAGGGAAGGATAAGAAGAAGATTATATCGGATAGGGCGTTTCAGTTACACGATTCGAGCGACGAGGAGAAGATTGAGGAGAATTCTAAGTGAAATGATAAACGTGAGTTTACTTTTTTGAGTGTTAAAGGGAAGCGTTATGGCACGGGGAGGGCGAACCTTTAGATGATGGGTTTTTTTTTTTATGAATTTAGGAATGGAGGTTTGGATGCGACGGGAGTGATATCGAGCCTTCCTTATCGTTTAAGGCTAGTACGGTTGAGGGTGGTAACGATTCAAACTTGGTTTCTTGATTAAGGTTTTTGTTGGTTTGACATTTGGTTCTTATTATGTTGTTTTGTTTTGTTTGTGTTCTCTTGTATTTTAATTTGTCCTCATTCAGGCTCAGATTTAGATAGCATTTCGAGGTTATAATAAGACAAGGGGCAAGACTCCCTGAAGGTGTCTTTCCATTCGAGGTTGTCTAGATGAAGAAATGATATTTTACTCATTTTAATGTTCTTTTTAAACATTTTGAATTTGTATCATATTATTATTTTTGTTTAAGAATAACTTAGCATTGTATAAATTGTTTTAAGGCCTATTATTTCACTCACATTGTAATTATGTATAACGCATATAATTTTGAAACTAATATAACTTCACTAAGTACAAATGTTAACTCATTAATATGCACCGACAAATGGAGTAACATTTGGCGGCGGATAATTTTTGTTTTCAGATTATGCTGAAATTCCTAAGATCACCCTAGAAGAGAACAAGGAGCAAGACTCCATGAAGGTGTCTTGGCATTAGAGTTCGTCTAGATGATGAAAATGGTAACGATTTAACCTTGTTTTGCTTTACATTCGAGGATATTATTAGTTCAAACTTGGTCTCAGATATATCGTCTAGTTGCTTCAAGAAGCCCCTCACCTCGTGGTAGGGATGCGTCAACATGAACCCTGAGGTCGGATCTTGGAATTCATTAAGAGACGCCTTTAAACAATACGAATTTCAATCGCTATGTGTTTCAACGATGCCTTCATTGTGAATAGCTGGAGATGACCTGACGTGACCTTGAGATTCGAAACCTCAATTCACTTGACGAGTTACATTAAAGGCAGGTAGAATCCGAAAACTATCTGCTTAAAACGAACCTCATTCTATGAGGAAATTTCAATTTGTAAGTCCATGCTTGGATAGAGTCCATGGCTGTTCATTATTATACTTTTACGACAATTTGTAAGGTGTCTTTGGTTATCATGAACTGGGGTGTAACGATATACTAATATACTATTAGTATACTTTTACGTCATAATTATATTGGGTTTATGTTTCGTAATTATCTCGCATAGACATTGTTTTCTAGTCGCACCTAAGTTTAAAATTAGCATTCGTGTGTTTTGCGCATAACACACAAAGTGTAACATTCATGAGTATAGGAGCTCAACATGGGAGCTGTCATTGTCGTGGCGTCATTTGGCGCAATAGATGCTCATTACGCATCATTAATTGGCGCACAAGATGCGCATTAAATGTCTATTGAAACTTTATTTACTATTTAACATGACAGTCCTCTCGAGTTACGTGCATTGGAATATTATAAGTTCGACATGATACATTTGCTATATATCATACTAAACTTGGGGGACTTGATGATACGCATAGCGCATCGAGCTTCTATTTAGGCTTTTACTTGAGCCTGGTCTGTTAGCGGCCCATTGGCCCTTTCCCTCAAAATCCTAATATTTCCTATATAAATAAAGGGTAGACCCTCTACCCTAAACACACATTAGACGATCATTTGACCTCCTATCTCCCCTATAGCGTTTTACCTACACCGCCGTGTAGGGTTTCCCCCTAATGTCACGACCCTACTTTTTCCGTTATCTTTTACCATATGTAGTCAACGTCTGTTAATTGTTTTTCATGCAACGTCATTTCTATGACTTATATTATTATTTTAGTAATAATATATTCCTTATTATGTGTTATATGAATATTTATATTCGTATTTAAAATTGCACGTTTCTACGTGTCGTGGATTTTCATCCGGCGAATCATTTCGGTTTTCAAACCAACGGTCAGACTTTTAGGATTTTTAAATCCAAATTATTTTAAATGTGATATTTTTATATCATATGAATATATATAGTGTTTATATATTTTATTCTTCGCGCGTGTGTAATTCTTCCTAATATTTAATCTCGTAACGGCATTTTCGCATTTCGAGTTTCGTTCGGGCTTTCGGACCACAAGTTTTTGTACATTTAATCATGATGGACTAAATGGGAGCCCAATCCCTCCCATGTTCAGCCGAAATTCCCAAGGGAGGGGGGTTTTGTGCCAAATCTTGAAACTTGGTGTCATTTGATCAAAACCACATTTTAATTCACAATTAACCTAATCAAACTTCACCTCTCCTCTCTCTTTTCTCTCTTTTTGGCCGACCACACAACCATCATCATCATCATCATCATCATCATCATCATTTGTTAATCATCAATAACTTGGATCTTTTAATTGTTCATATAACCGGATTGCTCTCTTCATCCTCTACGCAATTATATCAATATTTTCTTGATTAGGGTATAAACTCTAGCCCTAACTTTTTCATTTTTATTCATTATTACTATTTTTGATGTTATTATGATAGTATAGTACTTGTGTATTGTTGTATTGATGATTGGATGCGTAGAAATACTTGTTTATGTATGTTTTCGGTTTGATTAATTTTGTACAGCAGCTTGTTGGTTGAAATCAGTGAACTTAACATGGATTATTGATTAAATAAAGTGATTAGATGAGTTCCTCTCATCAAGACAATAATTTTAGGCTTTGGATTCATGTTGTTTTGAGTTTCAGATCAAAAGTTATGCCCGATTTAGGGTTTTGATGGAATTAAAATGTAAAAACGTGTGTAATCAGTTTTGGTCCGAATTTGTGACCATTTTTGGAGTCTCTAGGGTGCACCATTTGGTTAGGATTGATGATTGGATGAACATTCATGTTTGGGTCATCGAAATCCGAGCCACGGATCACCCGGAATGGCTAAAACAAGATTTAAAGCGGATTAAATTTTCAAGTGGGTTCATGGCTGTTTTTCACGACTCATGAACTGACCTTAGGGTGTTCTTGAGTGCACTAATATGTCGGGTTGGTTGGTTAGACGAAGATATATATAAAATTCGTCGAAAACCGACACTCGTGGCTCAAGTTATGACCCGACGAACTTTTAATTAAACTTATGGTTATAAAAATTGAACTTATGTTATAAATAATGATTTTTATTATTATTAAATTACTTATGATATAAAAGTAATTATTGCTAATTCAGACTTATGATATATATATTTAGTATATCATTTATTAATTACATTATGATTTAATTATTCTTATAATTAAACTTATGATTAATAATACATTTATTATTAATGAAAATACTTATGGTAAGTATTAAACTTATATTATGGGATTATTATATCAAGACTTATAATAAAGATTATTTATTTATTTATTTATTTATTATAAGACTTAGTTATTATTTAATTATAATTTAATTATTAAATACTTATGGTTTAATAATTATATTAAATACTTATGATATGATTAATAATTCATTATTAATTAATAATACTTATGATATGATTAAAAATTCATTATTAATTAATAATACTTATGTTATGATTAATATTTAATTAATAAATTAATAATTTTGTTATATTAATTACATCATTTAAACTTATGTTAACTTTATAATTTAATTTAATTTAATTTAACATATGATATGACATGATTATACAAGTATGACTTTAAATAACATTATAACTTAAATTATTAATATAATTTACACTTTTATTTTCAATGTTGATCAAGTTTGGCCAAGGTTGACTTTTGTATTGACTTTCGGATTACTTTGACTTTCAGTTGACTTTTGTTGACTTTTCTAATTAAGGAAACTTTCCCAAGATAGAAACTTTCTAAAAATAGAAACTTTTCAAAAATTGAAACTTTCTAAAAATGGAAACCTGCTAAAAATAGAAACTTTCTAAAAATAGAAAGTACGTGTTATACGCTGTCTTGATCATACCAAAACATACGTAGTGTTGTTCTATGCTTATTTACAACAAGTACTATAGCTATCACACTAAGACTTGACCTAAGGTAGTTATTTATATCGAACTGCTTTATTTATAGGTTGGCGTTGTGGTTATTCTTGATCACTTTATCTTTTGCTGTTCGCTTTACTGTGTTGTTGCTTCCTTTATGTTAAGGTAGGTTATAGTCTAATTTTTCTATTTTAAATCTTTTGGGATGAGAATACATGCAATTTATTTTACATATTGGATACAAGTGGAATTTGGTTTGAATTATTCAATGTGAGTCGAACGAAAATATTTCATAATCTAGTAATTTTAATCACTGGTTTCTACTGGTGAACGCTAGTCCTATGGATAGATCTATCGGGTCTGACCGCCCCATTTCGTGCTAGTCGCGCTAGCAGTTACAAACGGAATATATTAGTACTTCATATTTTGGAAGATATACCTGTTCAGTGTATATTTTTATATTGGTTTTGTTAAGGGTATGGAGTTGTTAAGTGATTACCAGGTGGCTCACGGGTTAATGGAATAATGTTTTATATGTTTTCGAGCATATAGTTTTGTGGTCCACAATGAGTCTTTATGTTTTCAAACATAAATTTTTATGGTTTAAATTAAATATTGTTTGCAATATTAAACCTATAATTCACTCAACATTTTTGTTGACAGTTACTCACATATTTTATTCTCAGGTTCATGATTGATTGCTTCCGCTGTGCTTAGAGAGTCTGCATTGTCTGTAGCAGATATGGATTTAAACATTAAACATTGTATTCTACTTTTGGGTTTAATACTTTGTGGGTATTTTGTTGACTTGGTTTTTGGTCAACTTTAGATATTTACATATGATGGGTTTTTCTAAACTTACACACTTTGGTAGATTTCCTTTATAGGAAATCATTTTTAAATAAAGAATGCAATGTTATTTATTAATTTCATATAGAGTTACGATCAAGCTGTGGGACTAAGTGACGGAGCCGTTAAGGGTACTTGACGGGTCATTACAGTTGGTATCAGAGCCCAGGTTGTAGGGAATTAGGCTGCATTGATGTCGTTACCCCGAGTCAATAGGGTGCATTATTGAGTCTAGTCTACAGCCTGACCTATAATGTATTATTATATGTGATTATTTGTATCGTATTATTATGTATATTGTTATCATACATACATCTCTTTTATCCTCTGAATCCGGAAGGAACTCCCATTCCGATTAAATGTATTCTCCAACTCTTATGAGTTTATCCTTTATAAGAACACATCGGTTAGTGAAACCGAGGGATGTCATTCTTGATTTCTGGAGTTCTCGACATTTCTATGTCATCTATTATGGTTATGTATATAACGTTTGATTTATATTACGCGAGAGGTCATTCTTGACTTATAAAATGCTCGGCATTTCAATGTCAGCTATTATGTTTAGGTATATAACATTTTTTTATATTACGTGCCTTTGTGCCGTTGTACCTTTGTGCTTTGGGTTGCGAACTAGAAACGTCATTCTTGACATTTAAAGATTCTTGATACTTCAAAGACATTTTTATGTCATCGTTACTCTTATTCATTACTTTAGATGTTTTTGTCTCTTTGTGCTATCCTTAGCACACTTTTAAGAAACCGTTCTAGAGAAAATTGTGCTAAAATTCGAGGTTGACCACGTGTCCTGACCTTATGTAGTGATATTGGAATGGAACTATGAATTAGTGAAATATAATGGTGTCTGGCTAACGAGATTATATTACGGTAATTCATATAGAAATTCCAATATTGTGACATGAGGAACAGAAAGCGAGTCAAAGAAAATTTTTACACCACTCATTCAGAAATTCTCATGTTATTATATGAGTATGGAAAATACTCATTTTCTTATTTGTTGATATACGAGAAACTCATTTTAACCAAACTACCCATCTCATGCTTTATCCTTCATACCTTACTTGTTAGCAACAGCTTCGCACGTGAACAGTTTTGGCCCAAGGACTTATGTCATGATAATAGTCAAAATGACATTTAATTCATTGGTTTTCATGACCTTGTAACATTTTTTGGTCAATGTCGTACGACAATCCAAGTCCTCCACTCGATCTTCTACGATCTTACTTCAACTCGTAACCTCTGAAATACGAATACTCTGTTTATCATCAGGATTTTTACACATTTGTTTAATTGGGCGGTCCTCATGAGATTTATGGACAGATAGAAGTAGTAAGATTTTCTGTCACGTATGCAATTTATAAAATCACATATGTACGTATAAAATTAAATAAATAAATTTACCTTAACTTATTCTGGTTAATACATACTAAATTATACCTTCAAATTTTTTTTAAAACCACTCCTCTATTGAGTTGTTTAATTAAGCCAAATTGTTTTATGTAAAATGGTACACGTTGTACATACTTCTAAATTTACTAAGAACTTCGTTTCATTTATGGGGTCACATCAGACGTTTAAAGCTTTTTCAAAACTTCTTTGATTGATTATATTAAAAGTTTTGCATTACTCTGCAGTGTGTCTGGATCACAGTTCTTCTCATCCTTCATTCAAGGATGAAACTTACCCTTAAGTTTATTGATAAAAACTCTCACGCCACTTTGGACGATGGTTTTATAAAATTTGTTGGGAAGTCTTTGCGCTCATAAAATTTTCCCTCTTATGGTTGGACATGGCCGAAACGCGGACCGATAAATCAGTTTTCTGAGGTACACTCGGTGGTCGCCCTATTATAGGAAATGCACTGGGTGAGTTTCTACCCCAACTGTTGTTATAGTTGGTATCATGGATATATATTACACTAGACCGTTTGAGAAGTTTCTACTCTCAATGTTCACGGCTAACCGCAACACCCTCGTAAATATCAATCCTAGGATTCAATACTTTGAGGTGCGCAAAATCATTTTTGGAGATTCATCTCACCTGGAGTCGACCATTCTTTATAACCCATGATTCGCGTTTCTGTTCATCCGCACATAAATTTAAGAATAAGGATGAATTCTAGATTGCCTCGCTCATTGTGCAAGGAAGTTCATTTAACGACCTGTCCTAATCCATCTGGACGAATACATTACATTTGGTTACATCGCGAGGTACTTGAACTCTATATGATACGTTTTACAAACATTGCATTCGTTTTTTAAAAGACAAACTTTCATCACATCAAAAGTTGACAGGCATGCATACCATTTCAGAATATATCCAATCTATAATTGACTTAATAATAATCTTGATGAACTCAATGACTCGAATGCAACGTCTTTTAAAATATGTCATGAATTGTAACAACCCTGATTTTTCCGTTACTTCCGTTAACCTTCTGTTAGTTTATTTAACGGCGATTATTTAACTTTTATGCATTTACGTGCATTAAATGCGTACTTGATCTTCGGAGGGTTTTAATAATTAATATGGGTTGATATTAATTCAAATAAATATTTCAGATAATGAAATACGATAAAAACGATACGATTTTGGATAATAAATTTTTGAGCAACGAATCGCTCGAATTTATTTTAATAATCAATTTTATTAATTATTAACTTTTTAAAATATTTAATTTATTGGGTTTTTATTAAATTAAATAATTGGTTGCGTTTAACACTCGGGTTAGCGTTCCGGGCCTTCAGTACGACTAAACAGCACTTAAAACGGACCACGATTACACGGGATTGCAAAACGAGAGCCCGGGGATACCCTATGGGGCCCATTCGGCCAACCCCTCCCCTCTTCCCCTTATATTTTAATTTTTGCAAGTTAAGGGACTTATTTGTATTTAGTATTAATTAAACCCTAATATAAATACATTTAGTAAACCTAAATTTGGCATAAACCCTCACAAAAAGAAATCACTAGGCAACTGCTCTCTTCTCCCCTGCCCATTCGTCGATCACCATCCCCATACCATCACCTTCAATTTTCAATTTTTGATTAAATCTCAAGAACAAACGTTGCAATTCTCGATCTCCTCTACGCGTTGATATAATTGCATGAACCCTAATTCTTAAAATCTGATTTTCATGTGAGTTTCATAGTTATGTTGTCAATTGCTCAAGTCTATACGCGTACGTGTTAATTGTAATCGTTATTTTGATTGTTTAATGTGCTAGGGTTTAAAAACGAATTTGTATTTTCTTGATCAGAAAAATTAAGTTTTTCAAATGTTAATTATTATGTTATAATCAGATTCCTTGAGAAAAACTATTGAGTTTAGGCTTTGGATTCGCTTGATTTCGTTTCCGTATGATTAAGTTATGTCGATTTGAATTATCGTTGTGTTTTTGTTGCTTGATCAGAAAACTGGTATTGATAGACAAATAATTGGCATGTGAGACTTATACCACTGGAAATATAATTTAAAAACACTCAAGTTAGACTAGGATATCATATCGTTTGCTTATGTATAGCCCGAGATATGCTAGAATTAGTGTAAAAGTAGTTTTATACAGCACTTGCATGAAAATAACCTTGTATGATAAAATGTGTTAACTTATGTGATTAAATATTTGCATATTTGAAAATTAGACAAAAATTATTTCATCTTTCATGGGGATATCATAGGCTAATTGTATCTAGATCTTCGGATAATCGTATGCGAATGTGACTGACTAAATGAGAATCGAATCTGTAAATTGATCACAGTTTTGTACTCTGTGGATTATGTGAATTGTTTGAGCATGTATGCTTCTGGGAAATGAAACTTAACATGATATGTGACTTATTGTTAGTTTATGTCAATCTCTGAAACCTTATGCATTGGGTACAATAGAGCCATACTTTATGCAAATTCTGATTTGAGCTGAAAACTGAATGTTCAAATTGCACGAATAAACTGTACAAATTGGCTAAACAAAAGTTGCTAGATTTTTGATACGTGTTACTTTGATTCGTCCTTGAACTATGTCCACTGTTATTGTATCAATTGCATGTTCCTAACTCCGGTTATAGCCAAAATGAAATCAGTGCGCGGTCAGAAACTGACTTGGAAAACCCCAAATGTATCCCTTCTGATTCCTGACTTTTAATTATCGTATGAGTCCCAGGCTAGACTTTTTGGAATCTATTTTAGGTATATTTATTATCTGGAGTTTGCCATTTTTATGTGAATTTTGTACTATGAGATAATATGCTAAGTATGCTACGTGTTCATGGATTTGATGCACAACGATAAACTGAAATTTTGAAAATGATTATTCATGACCTAAAACGTATTGTATGACTTAGGTTTGACATGTTGACCAATATTTGACATGAAACTACTGATGTTGACTTTAGTTGACCACATTGACTGATAATGCTAAAAACGAACATATATTTCATAGCATTATTCCTCAAGAAAGACAAGCTTTTAGTTGCAATTGTTCTATTTACAAGTGATATTCGTTTAAATAATAAAAGGTGAAGACAAAAGACAGATTCGACGAATTGAAGACGCAAATGACCAAAAAGCTCAAAAGTACAAAAGACAATCAAAGAGGTTCCAATTATTGATAAGAAACGTCTCGAAATTACAAGAGTACAAGATTCAAAACGCAAAGTACAAGATATTAAATTGTACGCAAGGACGTTCGAAAATTCGGAACCGGGACCAGAGTCAACTCTTAACGCTCGACGCAACGGACTAAAAATTACAAGTTAACTATGTATATAAATATAATATAATATATAATTAATTATATTAATTATATATATATTATATATATAAAATAAATCGTCGGCAAGAAAGACTCCAAACATGGGTGAGCTGTAAAAGTAAACTCCGCGACTCGCGGAGTTTGAAGGTAAAAATGCCGCGAGTCGCGGACCCCCAAAATGAGAAACTGCCTATAAAGCCAACCGAATTCTGAGCATTTTTCATCATCTTTTTTCTCCTCATTCATACGTAAAATATATATATATATATATTTATAATTTATATTTTAATTTTAATTATAATTCTAATAATAAGGGTATGTTAGCGAATGTTATAAGGGTGTAAGTCGAAATTCTGTCCGTGTAACGCTACGCTATTTTTAATCATTGTAAGTTATGTTCAACCTTTTTATATTAATGTCTCGTAGCTAAGTTATTATTATGCTTATTTAATCCGAAGTAATCATGATGTTGGGCTAATTACTAAAATTGGGTAATTGGGCTTTGTACCATAATTGGGGTTTGGACAAAAGAACGACACTTGTGGAAATTAGACTATGGGCTATTAATGGGTTTTATATTAACTAAACAATACCTTGTTAATTTAATATACAAACTTATAATTTGACGTATTTATATATAACCACATACGCTTGACTGGGTACGGTGGGCGGGATATCTATAAATACCAATAATTATTCATTTTACCGGATACGGAACTGGATTAATAGTTAATAGACTTGTTGAAACAGGGGTGAATTACATTCAAGGGTAATTGGTGTAATTGTTAACAAAGTAGTAAAACCTTGGTTTACACGCAGTCGATAACCTGGTGTATTCATTAAACAAAGTATTAAAACCTTGTTACAATTCGAATCCCCAATTAGTTGGAATATTTGACTTCGGAAATAAGAATAATTTGACGAAGGCTTTCGCTCTTTATATTTATGACTGATGGACTATTATGGACAAATCCGTATGGACATATTAAATAATCCAGGACAAAGGACAATTAACCCATGGGCATAAAACTAAAATCAACACGTCAAACATCATGATTACGGAAGTTTAAATAAGCATAATTCTTTTATTTCATATTTAATTTCCTTTATTTTATATTTAATCGCACTTCTAATTATCGCACTTTTATTTATTGTTATTTAATCGCACTTTTAATTATCGTACTTTTTAATTATCGCAATTTTATTTTATCGCACTTTTATTTATTGCAATTTCATTATCGTTATTTATTTTACGCTTTAAATTAAGTCTTTTATTTATTTAATATTTTACATTAGGTTTTAACTGCGACTAAAGTTTTAAAATCGACAAACCGGTCATTAAACGGTAAAAATTCCCCTTTATAATAATAATATTACTTATATATATATATATATATATATATATATATATATGTATTTCTATAAAAGTAAACTAATATAGCGTTAAGCTTTGTTTAAAAAGATTCCCTGTGGAACGAACCGGACTTACTAAAAACTACACTACTGTACGATTAGGTACACTGCCTATAAGTGTTGTAGCAAGGTTTAAGTATATCCGTTCTCTAAATAAATAAATATCTTGTGTAAAATTGTATCGTATTTAATATTATATTGTTGTAAAAATATAAGCTATTTCGTATACACCTCGCGAAACATCAAGTATTTTTGGCGCCGCTGCCGGGGAAATCTTAAACGCCGGAAGCGCAACGCTAATATAAAAAAAAAAAATTTTAGTTTACTTTTATTAAAATTCGTTTTTATAAAAATACGTTTTAAATATTTGAAAATAAAAAAAGAAAAATTTATATATTTTTAAAATTTTGTTAAATATTTAAGTTTTAGAAAGTTTCTTTATTTTTATTTTATAAAAATATAAGTTTTATTTAAGTATTTTGTTTTTATTTAAAACATAAAATCAAAAACCGAAAAAAATATATATATATATAATTCTAATTTTAAGATTTTTATTTATAAAATTATAAAATATTTCTATTTTAGTTTTTAGATATAAGTTTTTATTATATAAATACTTTTATTAAAACAGAAAATTAAAAACAGAAATTAAAAAAAAAAAAAGAAAAAGAAAAACGCGTAAAATTTCCTGTTCCAGAGTTGAAAACTAGAACCCCGCGACTCGCGGGGTTTGCAGCTTTGAGAACCGCGACTCGCGGAGTTTCTCTGACACCGACAGAAACCCTAAACTGCATTTATTACGGATTATTATTAATTGTAATTATTATTAACCCTAATTATTATTATTATTATTATAATTAGTTTTATTTTAATTTAAGTTTTATTTAATTTATATTTTAGTTAAATTAGTTTAATTAAATTGTAAAATTAATAGTTTTATTAAATAAATAATATAAAAATAATATTTTTATAAAAATTGTACTTTTTACAACTTTTTGTATATTTTTATATTTTGTCCCTTTTCAATCGTTTTAACCTAATATTTGTATTTTTAGCTCATATTTAGTTTTAAACTTAGTTTTTGCCATAGTTATTTTTACTTCTAGATTTTTAGGCTTTGCCGTAGAATTTCTTAAGTGCTTTTTCTTTAGACTAAGATTTAGGTGCTTTAGAATTTTGCGACGCCTTTTTAAGTTTTAGTTTCTTTTTAAGTTATTTCCATTTGGGATATAGTTTTTCCTATAAGCTTTAATATTTTTAGACACCTTTTACTATGTACCAATTATCATTCCAATTAGTAATCTCAATTTGCGATTATAATTTTAAGTTAGTTGTAGTAATAAGGTTAGGTTAGTCAAGTATTTTTAATTTTTATAAGTTTCTTTTATTTTTCCGTCACCTTTTATTTTTCAACCATTTTTCTTTTTTCGACGAACTCTTTTTCTTTCTTATTTCTCGCTATTCTAGTTTTAGGACATAGATTTTTATTCTACTTCTTATCTAAATTTCTTAAAATTACAAAAATTTATTTTAAGTGGTTAAATTGATAGACATCAAAATTTTCTGGTTCGTAGTAATAGTTGGATTTGTACGTGGACCGGGTTATTGGAGCCAAACAGTAGTCAATTATATTGAGACCAAACGAATCCTGCCACTCTGCTGCATCTTTTGGCTATTCGAAACGTGGGCAAAATCAGAAAAGTCTATTGATTGGATAACTTATTATAATTTTTCTTTCCTTTTAAAAACTAATAGGATATTCAGTGAATGCACCGAGCAAGACGTTCACCACCTTTTGTACGTTCACCACCTGTAACTAGATCAAGACATTTAGCAAATATAACCGCCATTGATTTTTCTTTAGAATCGTCATCCAGTCGACCAAGTACTTCAGTTCAAATTTCCGATAATCCATTTTTTGAACCCGACCTCACAATTGAGAATCCGGAGAATATTCAGGAACGATTCGTAGATCCTAAACCACTAAACTTTCCTCCGGAACCACCAATCATTCAAACAGAGATTGTTGAGGAACGAACCATGAAATCAGAATCCTCTAGTGATTCCGATTCAACAAATTCAATTATGGAGAATCTGGAACCTTTAAGTATGGAAGACCGAATGAGAGCTAAACGCACTGGCCAAGGTCACGCAATTACTCATCCAGACATTAATGCGCCAGATTATGAAATCAAAGGACAAATTCTACACATGGTGACTAATCAATGCCAATTTAGTGGTGCGCCGAAGGAAGATCCAAATGAACATTTACGTACCTTTAATAGGATCTGCACACTATTTAAAATCCGAGAAGTGGAGGATGAACAGATATATCTCATGTTATTTCCCTGGACTTTAAAGGGAGAAGCCAAAGATTGGTTGGAATCGTTACCTGAAGGGGCGATCGATACATGGGATGTTTTAGTTGACAAATTTCTTAAACAATTCTTTCCTGCATCTAAAGCCGTAAGACTTCAAGCAGAAATTGTTACGTTCACACAGAAACCAAATGAAACTCTATATGAGGCGTGGACAAGATATGGAAAGTTGTTAAGAGGATGTCCGCAACATGGTTTAGACACCTGTCAAATAGTACAAATATTCTACCAAGGATGCGGCATCACTACAAGGAAAGACATAGATATAGCAGCTGGTGGTTCTATTATGAAGAAAACCGAAACTGATGTTTACAAAATTATTGATAACACTGCTTCCCACTCACATGAGTGGCACCAAGAAAAAGACATCGTTAGATCATCTAAAGCAGCTAGAGCCGATTCTAGCCATGACTTAGATTCCATTTCCGCAAAGATAGATGCTGTGGAGAGACGAATGGAAAAGATGACTAAGGATATTCACTCAATACGAATTAGTTGTGAGCAGTGTGGAGGACCACATTTGACAAAAGATTGTCTCAGTATTGAATTAACAATGGAACAAAGAGAGAATATTTCATACATAAACCAAAGGCCTGGAAATAATTATCAGAATAATTATCAACCGCCAAGACCGATTTACAATCAAAACCAGAATTATAACCGAAATATTCCATACAACAACCAACAAGGTCCTAGCAATCAACAAGTATCCAATAATACTTTCAATCAGCAAAGACCTAATTTTCAAAACAAACCACCACAACAAACCGATGATAAAAAGCCGAATTTAGAAGATATGATGACGAAGCTAGTTGAAACTCAAACGCAGTTTTTCACATCTCAGAAACAAACCAATGAACAAAATGCTCAAGCATTTAGAAATCAACAAGCTTCTATTCAAAATCTGGAACAAGAAGTGAGTAACCTAGCAAGGTTAATAGGTGAAAGAAAACCGGGAAGTCTACCTAGTGATACAAATGCTAACCCCCGGAATGAAACAGCTAAAGCCATTACCACAAGAAGTGGTACAACACTTAAACCACCGGAAATACCTGTAACTTCTGATGAAGCTATTCCTACTCCACAAGAACCACAACCTGATCAAGATAAGGAAAAAGAACCGGTAGTTGAAAAGGTTAATGAAGATAACACAGTTAAGGCTAAACCTTATGTTAAACCATACCAACCACCACTTCCTTACCCAAGTAAAATGAAGAAAGAGAAACTTGAATCCGAGCAATCCAAATTCTTGGATATGTTTAAACAGATAAATGTAAATCTTCCTTTCATTGATGTGATTTCAGGAATGCCTAGATATGCTAAATTCTTGAAAGATCTAATCTCAAATAGAAAGAAAATGGAAGAACTCTCGGCTGTTACTATGAATGCTAATTGTTCAGCAGTGCTGTTGAATAAGATACCAGAAAAACTATCTGATCCAGGAAGTTTCACAATTCCATATTTTCTGGGTAGTCTTAGTTCAATAGAAGCATTGGCAGACTTAGGTGCTAGTATAAATTTAATGCCGTATTCACTATACGCTAAACTAGACCTTGGAGAATTGAAACCAACCAGAATAAGCATACAACTAGCCGATAGATCAATAAAATATCTTAGAGGGATAATGGAGAACATGCTAGTTAAAGTTGGTACTTTAGTATTTCCAGTAGATTTTGTTGTTTTGGACATGGAAGAAGATTCTCAAGTTCCTCTCATATTAGGAAGACCATTCTTAAACACGGCTAAAGCAATGATAGACGTGTTCGGTAAGAAATTGACCCTAAGTATAGAGGATGAGAGTGTTACCTTTTCAGTTGATAGAGCAATGCAACAACCACAATCTGCAGATGATACATGTTATTATATTCAATCTATAGATGCACATGCAGAATTATTAGAAGAATTTCCAGAATTACAAGGAACAGGAGAATGTTCTTTAGGAGAAGGTAATGAACCAATTGATGAAGCTGAAATGTTAGCTACACTAATAGCTAATGGATATGAACCAACAACAAAAGAAATTCAAATGCTAAAAGAAGAAGACAGATATCGATATAAATCATCGATAGAAGAACCTCCGAAATTAGAATTAAAGCCACTTCCAAACCATTTGGAATACGCTTATTTAGATGGTGAATCTGAATTACCTGTAATAATATCGTCTTCTCTTACTGAAAATGAGAAATCACAACTCATTTCTGTGTTGAAAGCCCATAAACCAGCCATTGCATGAAAGATTCATGATATTAAAGGAATAAGTCCTTCGTATTGCACACATAAAATCCTTATGGAAGAAGGTCATAAAATGTATGTGCAACGCCAACGAAGACTAAATCCTAATATGCAAAATGTAGTTAAGAAAGAGATTATTAAACTGCTAGATGCAGGTCTAATTTATCCAATTTTTGATAGTCCATGGGTAAGCCCAGTTCAATGCGTGCCTAAGAAGGGTGGCATGACTGTCATTACAAATGAGAAAAATGAGCTTATTCCTACTAGGACTGTAACAGGATGGCGTGTGTGTATTGATTATAGAAAATTAAATGACGCCACCAGAAAAGATCACTTTCCCTTACCTTTCATAGATCAAATGTTGGAAAGATTAGCCGGAAATAGTTACTATTGTTTTCTAGATGGATTTTCCGGATATTTTCAAATTCCAATAGCACCAGAAGATCAAGAGAAAACCACATTCACGTGCCCTTATGGTACTTTTGCTTACAAACGCATGCCATTTGGACTTTGTAACGCTCCTGCAACCTTTCAAAGGTGTATGATGGCGATTTTTCACGACATGATAGAAGAATGCATGGAAGTATTCATGGATGACTTTTCAGTCTTCGGTGATACATTTGAATCATGTCTAGTTAATCTGGAACGAATGCTTCTTAGATGCAAAAAATCAAATCTAGTACTTAATTGGGAGAAATGCCATTTCATGGTTAAAGAAGGCATCGTTCTTGGACATAAAATTTCAAAAGAAGGAATTGAAGTGGATAGAGCTAAAGTAGATGTAATTGATAAACTTCCACATCCCACCAATGTTAGAGGAGTTAGGAGTTTTCTAGGGCATGCCGGTTTTTACCGACGTTTTATAAAAGATTTTTCTAAAATTGCCACTCCTATGAATAAACTCCTAGAAAAGGATGCTCCATTCATCTTTTCAGATGAGTGTATCAAATCTTTTAATATTATTAAAGAAAAACTTACTAATGCGCCGATCATGATAACACCAAATTGGAATCTACCATTTGAACTAATGTGCGATGCAAGTGATTTTGCAGTGGGAGCCGTTTTAGGACAAAGGATTGAAAAACGATTTCAACCTATATATTATGCTAGTAAGACGTTACAAGGAGCACAAACGAACTATACAACTACTGAAAAAGAACTCCTTGCTATTGTCTTTGCTTTTGACAAATTTCGATCATATCTCGTTCTAGCAAAAACGGTGGTCTATACCGACCATTCTGCTCTTAGATACCTATTTTCAAAACAAGATGCTAAACCAAGATTAATCCGTTGGATCTTACTCTTACAAGAGTTTGATATTGAAATCCGAGATAAAAGAGGAGCAGAAAATCTCGCCGCTGATCGTCTTTCTCGTCTTGAAAATCCCGAATTAGAAGTTCTAAATGAATCGGCCATACAAGACAACTTTCCTGATGAATATCTATTGAAGATAGATTATAAAGAAATTCCATGGTTTGCAGACTATGCAAACTATTTAGTATGTGGATTCCTTGAAAAAGGATTATCGTACCAAAGACGAAAGAAATTCTTCAGTGATATAAAACACTATTTTTGGGAAGATCCACATCTGTTTAAAAGTTGTCCCGATGGAATAATACGCCGATGTGTATTTGGAGATGAAGCTAGTAAAATTTTAAACTATTGTCACACAGGACCAACAGGAGGGCATTATGGGCCTCAACTAACAGCAAGAAAAGTTTATGATGCTGGATTCTATTGGCCTACAATTTACAAAGACGCACACCTTCTTTGCAAATCCTGTGATGCTTGTCAAAGGGCCGGAAAAATAAGTCAACGTGATGAAATGCCACAAAATGTCATACAAGTATGTGAAGTATTTGACATTTGGGGTATTGACTTTATGGGTCCATTTCCAAAATCTCATAATAATCTATATATACTCGTAGCCATTGATTATGTATCTAAATGGGCGGAAGCACAAGCTCTCCCAATTAACGATGCACGAGTTGTAGTCAACTTTTTAAAACGTCTTTTTGCAAGGTTTGGAACACCGAAAGCTTTAATAAGTGATCGGGGTACTCATTTCTGTAATAATCAACTTGAGAAAGTTCTTAAAAGATATGGAGTAACTCATAAAATCTCCACCGCATATCATCCACAAACAAGTGGACAAGTTGAAAATACCAACCGAGCTTTAAAACGTATTCTAGAGAAAACCGTAGGATCAAATCCGAAGGAATGGTCCATTAAATTGGAGGATGCACTCTGGGCTTTTAGAACAGCCTACAAAACTCCAATTGGAACCACACCTTTTAGACTTGTTTATGGAAAAGAATGTCATCTTCCAGTAGAAATTGAACACAAAGCATTTTGGGCCTTGAAGACATGTAATCTTGATTTACATGAAGCCGGACGTCTACGATTAAGTCAACTAAATGAATTAGAAGAATTAAGACATGAAGCATACGAAAATTCGTTAATCTAGAAAGAAAGAACGAAGAAATGGCATGATAAAAGAATCAGAAGTTCAAAAGAATTTAAAGAAGGAGACAGAGTTCTTCTTTTCAATTCACGATTCAAACTATTTCCTGGAAAATTGAAATCAAGATGGTCTGGACCATTCATAGTCAAAAGAGTTTTCCCATACGGAACGATAGAATTAATAAATTCAAATGGGATTGAATTTAAAGTTAATGGTCACAGAGTTAAACATTACATACATGGTCCGATGGAAGTCGACAACGAAGTTAATCACAATTTCGACACCACAGCTAACTAAGTGTGGGGAGAATCATGTCTTTAAAGGATAATATGTATTTCTGTTAGAGTTAGATTGTCTGTTTTCGTGTAGTTCTCGAAAATGGAACCCGAATGGTCTTTCCCTAGCAGACCCTAAAGAACTAGTCTTCTCCCCCCATTCTGAATTTTTATTTTTTTTTAGGTTTTTACAAAATGAAGACTGCCTGTGAACTAAACCATGGTCTAATGCTACACGCTTTAATCACTAAACGTAATAATGACATACTACCGAGTGAATTAGTATCAGTAATCAGAGAAAGAATGGACGGAGTTAGAAAAGAATCCAGATGCGAAGATAATAAGTTACAATTTGGTAATGGAAAATCAAAATCCGCAGCAAAAAGAAGAGCACGACACCTAGAACGATGTCACAAATGCGGAAAATGGTCACATGGAGGTAAATGTTCAAATAATCAAACCTATTCAAATACCGAATTTGTTACTTTATGCAGAGACGGACCGTTCATATGTTTAGAAGAAAAGACACTGAATGCTCGAGGTTACGCCTATGTAGCTATGGAAAACCAATTAAACCGACTATCTTATGAATGGGATAGATCATATAACTAAGAAATCTATTTCACAGGTAAGTCTGTACAGTTTTTATTTTATTTTATTTTTAACCTTTTGATAATAAACGCTAATTTGTTCGCTAAAAAGTATTAAATTGGTATTGAATAAAATTAGGTTTGGCGACCGAAATTATTGATATCATTCAAAAATTTATTACATCACTGCGAAATTTAACGTTTATTCTTAAGGTATAAATATCTTTAATCAATCAACTCAAAATATTTCAAAAATTCGTCATGAGTTAAATTAGGTCTTGGAACCGAAATTACTTTACCGAAAAGTGGGGCGCATATTTTTGATAATATTTGATTGATTAAAGTGGGATAAAAAGCCAAAAAGATTTTTAATTTTATTTTTACCATGTTTTTAAAATTAATATTTAAATCTTAAATTAATATTGTAAACTTTTTAAAAACAATATTTTTAAAATTGTAAATATTTGAAAAATTAATATAAGTTTGGTGTGAATTTTTAATTTTTAAAATGTGAAATTTTAATTTTATGCATTTCAAATTTTAAGTTTGGTGTGAACTTTTAATATTAATTTTGAATTTTATATTTAAATTGTGTGAATTTTAAAACAAAAATTTACTTTATCTCATTAAGTTAAAAATATGATTTTTAAAATTCGTCGTAAGTTGAAGACTAGGTCTTTGAACTGAAATTGTTTTACCCGAGGGAGGGACGAGAACTTTTATTATCATAATTTTTAATCTTATTGAATTAAAGTATGCCAAAAACATTAAAAAAACCCAAAAATCTTAGCTTTTAAAACAATCGCTACAAAAAGACAAATTTTAAAATTTTGTCGAAGGACGGACTAGGACATCGATCCGAAACGACCTCGTCTTAAATAACAAGGGAAACAAAATTTTAAAATTAATTACTTAATTGTTTTATAAGTTAAAGATTATAAAAAAAAAAAAAAAATTTAGCAAACTCCGCGACTCGCGGAGTTTGGAGGTTTAATCCCCGCAAGTCGCGGGAGGACCGGATTACAGAAAAAATAAAACGAGCTGAAACAGCTCAGTTTCACTCCCCACAACAGAAAACACAGCGAAAAACTGCCGAAAAAACACCCAAAAACACCCCCAAAATCACAATTTTTAACCGTTAATCACCAAATCTTTTACTAAAATCATGTTGAGAAGGATGCTATCTAGGAATTACTCAAGAAAAACGGTAAATTTCTACATCTAAACACCATTTAATCCAAAATTAGTGTTCTTGAGCAATTTTTTTCCCCAATTTGATTTTGATGCTTTTTAGTGTAATTATGCTTAAATTGTTTATGTATTATGCTTGTATAACCTAGATTGATGCTATTTAACATGATTAGAAGCCTTAAACTTCAAAATTTGAGTAATCTAGGGTTTGTGTTCTTGAGCAAATTTGGGGCTTTTTGATATAAACAGGTTATGGCCGATTTTTGTCATGAACTGTTGCTAAATTAAGTAGTGTAACATGTCTAGGTAGTTAAATGATCCAAACTTTGAGCCTAAACATGATTTTGTGAATTAAAGTGGACTTTTTCAAAGTCTAAAATTCATGAACTTGATTTTTGAAAGATAATGCCATTTGAAACTTGTTTAATTACTAGTAATGATTATTTTGACATGTTATTTGAGTTGAATGCTTATGAACTTGGCGAACATTTTCGTATATGCTTATTTGAAAAAATGTAGATTTAATGAAAATGTGAAAATGAGCTTAAGTTTGATATAAATTGATCATGTCATTGTAATTATTTTGATTGATGATTTTGCTGACACTAATGCATATTTGAATGCACAAAAATTGTGTTTGATGTGTTTTGCAGACTGAAAGGGGTGAATCTTCATCCCAAGCTCGCAATGCTCCTGCTGAGAATGCGGAACAATAGGAGGTGGATAACTACTACAAGCAGGATATACCGCATCCAGTCATGACCTTTTCTGATATGCACTTGGAAGAGTTGCACCCGAACCTGAGATTTGACAGACTTTGGATAGATTATCCAAAATATCAAAGGGGTTTGCATACTCTTCATTCTAAGGTTGTTGAGGTACCGAGGATCATAGAATGGGGACCCTTAGAAGCTGTAGAATTGGCCGGGCCAATTAGGGAATTACTTGTACAGAGGTATGGTAATTCTACTTTTAATGACTGGGTACGTTTATTCACCATGCGTAGACCTGTATATAAAGTATGGTGTGAAGAATTATTGTGTAGTATAGAGTTGAATGATCGGGTAACTAGTTTAACCGATCGATCTTTTATTAGATTTTTGTTAGGCGGTTCGATGCGCCACATGTCTTTACTGGACATGGCTCAGGCTTTACGTATATATACGCCTGAGGAGTTAGCATCTGCCGATTGTAGAGGGTTGATACTAAACGGTAGAAAGATAGATGAAAATTTTGATACACACGGTGTGTGGAGTCAAATGACAAGCCATCACCGTTTCAAAGGGGGAAATTACTCTTATTTGGATATAGATAGAGCCGAATTAAGAGTGATTCATAGGTTTTTAGCTAATTCGATTACACAAAGGGGTAAGAACAAGGAAAAGGTAAATGAACAGGATTTGTTTTACCATATGTGTATTCGAGACCCACAAAGCGAAGTAAGTATACCGTATTGTGTGGGTTATTATTTATCAGCTATGGTTAGGGGGATGCGACCGCATACCATAATAGGAGGTGGTATTTTTATTACTTTGATTGGTGAATATCTCGGTGTGGATATAAGTCGGGGGGGATTATTAGTAGAAGAACCAGAACCCTGAGATACTATAGGTTTAAATGTATACCATGGTGCGAAAGTTTTGAAG
This sequence comes from Rutidosis leptorrhynchoides, assembly GCF_046630445.1. Lineage (NCBI taxonomy): Eukaryota > Viridiplantae > Streptophyta > Magnoliopsida > Asterales > Asteraceae > Rutidosis > Rutidosis leptorrhynchoides. Next base: position 175,511,105 of record NC_092336.1, read on the forward strand.
AGGCGAAATAACGCCGCAGTACCATACCATGGTAGACATCCACAGGTTGAGAGAAACCAACAGCAAGGTAATGTAGGAGGGGGGAATGAGATGCAAGAAATGCAAAGGTTTATAGCTTCTCAGGAGTACGAAAATGCTAGACAGAGAGCATTTGAAGATTGGCAAGTTCATCAGAACCAAATCATAGCTCATTGCCAACATATAGGTAGAAACTATATTCCTACACCAAAACCCATCTTCCCTCCATGGTCTATAGAGATGCAGCCACCGTATCCTACGTATAACCCTGCCGAAGCATTCTATAGCACCTATGGTTATGCTTGGAACCCCTATTGGTACCAGTATCATCCCTAGTATACTTAGTTTTATTTATTTTGAAATTTATAATGATTGATACGTTTAATACTTATGTTAATATTGTAATAGTTTTTATAATTTTCTAACTTTTATTCTTAGATTTTAATAATTTTTGAATGTGGGGTAATATACCAAACTTCAAAAATATGTATATATGTTTGCAGTTTATCTTATGTACACAACAGGGTAAAACAACGCATTTTCAAAGACTGGCATTAAGTTCAGCAAAAGCAACTAATTTTGACGACAAGATGCAAAATATATGTGAAATAACAACAAGACGGAATGAACAAATGATGTGCACCATTTATCATTCAGTAAACAAACGCCAATATATTTGGAAACTTTGGTAAAAATTTAATCATTTTCACACAAATCACCCTCAATAATTTAAATTATTACTGATTTCTTGCAAATGAGGGCATTGCAAGATCTTAAGTGTGGGAAGGGGTTAAATTCTTTCGGATTTTAAAATTTTTTACTTTATACACTTGGTTACCATTAAAAATACTAGTAAAGCAGTAGTTGTATTAGAATCTAGTGCTCTCTGATAATAAAGAACAGCCCTAGTCTTATATACTGACTACCCAATTCTAGTAAAATTTTTCAAAATTTTCAATTAAATGAACTCAAAATCATGTTTATACATATTTATGAACGATAAAACTAGGTTTTAACACCGAAATTATTGTTACCTCGGAAAGGACATAAATTGAGAAACAAACCAAAATGTTAAAATTCATTTAAAATGGAATAGAGGACGATAAAAAGGAAAATAAAAGCCAAGTGTGGGAAAATTTACCAAGTTATTTTAAACATATGTCATATATATCTGTAACAAATAACTGAAAATACTTTTGCTTGGGACTAAACTAAACTGTTTTACCCGATGAAAGAAAAAAAAGATGGATCTACACGATGAATCAATTCCATCATTAAAAGGAAGTAAAGTCTTCCGAAAAAGATACGCGCTTCTTGATTTAGGTCATGAAGTTGTCGTCCAGACCAGCTGTAGGTTGACGAAAAATCCAGAAAAGTCATCACTAAAATCAGCAGGAAATCCACGGACCTCAGCATTAAACAGGGTCGCCAAGTGGTCAGATTTATCCTAACCATGAGAAGGATTTATCTTGTACAATGGGGGGGCACCATGCAAATTAGCTGGATAAGACTAATGAATCAGATCCCCAGAAAGGATAATCTCCTTAAAGACTAAAAATCAGCTTTTAAGACTGATATTACTCAATCCTTGAGATTGACCTTAAAGATTGAGAATTACAAACTCATGGAATTCAATGATATCTAAACTCGAGCTTGAACGAGAAAATATTTTGATCAAAAATTACAAACCGATTTGTTTTCTGAAAACCCTATTTTCAATGCGTTCATTACCATTGAACGTAAAATCCTAGGAATTCACCTGAAATTCATTAGGTCACCTGAACCAAATCTGGTGTCAACCGTAAGAACGGTGGTTGCATAGTGGTCAAAGACAGGACCTTGTGCCATACCGAAAAATTATAAGGGTGAGCCTTACTATTGCTCCTACCAAGGATAGTAATTGCGTCCGACACGTTATAGACCATAATTAAAAGCATGTCAGGGGACATTGCCTTAACAGTTGCTTGTTCAACGCTTTCCTTTACAACCGGACGGTAGTTTACCGAAAGGTAATATACGGGACAAGTAAACTGGACGTGTTGCTTTCCAAATACAAGGTTAGCAAGTGGGTGACACAAAACCATAAGTTTTGAGCTAAAATTTTCAAATCTGAAACCCACCAAACCCACAAAAATATTTTGCAAACACCGGTAAAGGGTTATTCCGGAAAACTTATCTAGGGTAAAAACTAGATTTAATTTTTAAAAGATCAAATGTTTTCATAAAGATCCAATTTCCTTAATGGATCTAAATTTTTATAGTCATGTGGGACTGTAAACCATATCGTTACTACCATTGTTTATACCACCGTATAGAAATCACTGATGTACAAAGTGTGAAGAATAAAGAAGTGATTCTAGTATTTCAAGACGATATTGCTTGAGGACAAGCAACGCTCAAGTGTGGGAATATTTGATAATGCTAAAAACGAACATATATTTCATAGCATTATTCCTCAAGAAAGACAAGCTTTTAGTTGCAATTGTTCTATTTACAAGTGATATTCGTTTAAATAATAAAAGGTGAAGACAAAAGACAGATTCGACGAATTGAAGACGCAAACGACCAAAAAGCTCAAAAGTACAAAAGACAATCAAAGAGGTTCCAATTATTGATAAGAAACGTCTCGAAATTACAAGAGTACAAGATTCAAAACACAAAGTACAAGATATTAAATTGTACGCAAGGACGTTCAAAAATTCGGAACCGGGACCAGAGTCAACTCTTAACGCTCGACGCAACGGACTAAAAATTACAAGTTAACTATGTATATAAATATAATATAATATATAATTAATTATATTAATTATATATATATTATATATATAAAATAAATCGTCGGCAAGAAAGACTCCAAACATGGGTGAGCTGTAAAAGTAAACTCCGCGACTCGCAGAGTTTGAAGGCAAAAATGCCGCGAGTCGCGGACCCCCAAAATGAGAAACTGCCTATAAAGCCAACCGAATTATGAGCATTTTTCATCATCTTTTTTCTCCTCATTCATACGTAAAATATATATATATATTTATAATTTATATTTTAATTTTAATTATAATTCTAATAATAAGGGTATGTTAGCGAATGTTATAAGGGTGTAAGTCGAAATTCTGTCCGTGTAACGCTACGCTATTTTTAATCATTGTAAGTTATGTTCAACCTTTTTATATTAATGTCTCGTAGCTAAGTTATTATTATGCTTATTTAATCCGAAGTAATCATGATGTTGGGCTAATTACTAAAATTGGGTAATTGGGCTTTGTACCATAATTGGGGTTTGGACAAAAGAACGACACTTGTGGAAATTAGACTATGGGCTATTAATGGGTTTTATATTAACTAAACAATACCTTGTTAATTTAATATACAAACTTATAATTTGACGTATTTATATATAACCACATACGCTTGACTGGGTACGGTGGGCGGGATATCTATAAATACCAATAATTATTCATTTTACCAGATACGGAACTGGATTAATAGTTAATAGACTTGTTGAAATAGGGGTGAATTACATTCAAGGGTAATTGGTGTAATTGTTAACAAAGTAGTAAAACCTTGGTTTACACGCAGTCGATAACCTGGTGTATTCATTAAACAAAGTATTAAAACCTTGTTACAATTCGAATCCCCAATTAGTTGGAATATTTGACTTCGGGAATAAGAATAATTTGACGAAGGCTTTCGCTCTTTATATTTATGACTGATGGACTATTATGGACAAATCCGTATGGACATATTTAATAATCCAGGACAAAGGACAATTAACCCATGGGCATAAAACTAAAATCAACACGTCAAACATCATGATTACGGAAGTTTAAATAAGCATAATTCTTTTATTTCATATTTACTTTCCTTTATTTTATATTTAATTGCACTTCTAATTATCGCACTTTTATTTATTGTTATTTAATCGCACTTTTAATTATCGTACTTTTTAATTATCGCAATTTTATTTTATCGCACTTTTATTTATTGCAATTTCATTATCGTTATTTATTTTACGCTTTAAATTAAGTCTTTTATTTATTTAATATTTTACATTAGGTTTTAACTGCGACTAAAGTTTTAAAATCGACAAACCGGTCATTAAACGGTAAAAACCCCCCTTTATAATAATAATATTACTTATATATATATATATATGTATTTCTATAAAAGTAAACTAATATAGCGTTAAGCTTTGTTTAAAAAGATTCCCTGTGGAACGAACCGGACTTACTAAAAACTACACTACTGTACGATTAGGTACACTGCCTATAAGTGTTGTAGCAAGGTTTAAGTATATCCGTTCTCTAAATAAATAAATATCTTGTGTAAAATTGTATCGTATTTAATATTATATTGTTGTAAAAATATAAGCTATTTCGTATACACCTCGCGAAACATCATTGACCAAGTTTGACTTTCTGTTTGACTTCAGTTGACTTTGTTTGACTTGCATGATATAGTTGACTTTTACTTTAAATCGCGTCGAGTCGAGCAATAAGACAATGTATGCTATGAAACCACACTTGTTTAAGATACATATATTGACCAACCTAAATACATATACTTAGGTTACATTACTCGGGTCTGAACAGTACGAGTCGTTTGTCTTTCATTCTGAGCTTTATTCAAAGGTGAGTCTACAGTCCCGCTTTTTACATGTTTTCAGGGATGAGAATACACGCTGTTATATTTACATTTTCAATTACTTTTATATTGATATGAGTACTAAAAATATGCATACTGAGTTTGTACGCAAAGCCTCTAGCTTGAATACTTTTAATACCATCGGTGTAAGCACAGTTTAGATGGACGGATCCGTTAGGTTGACAACCTCACCCACTATAAAAGTAGTGGTGCATTTATTTTGAACATTAGATGCACTCGTACAGGTGTATAACATTTTAGGAGGTAAAGGCGGGTATAGTGGCATCTATACTCAGGTTAATGCTAGTATTCAGGTGCTCGGTGTATGCAGCGATAGAATCTCGTGGTCAAGGGAATTAAACTATTTTTCTGATAACTGTTTTTCAGATACTATACAATGATATTTAAACTGTGGTTTACGAGCAAATGAGATAAAACTTGACAGGGTGTTGTCTACAAATGATTGAAATTTGACATGGTAGTGTCAACAAACTTTTGAAACGAGAAACGGTGATGTCTAAAAACTTTAACATTAAACTTTGGTGGTCTTTCACTAGTAAACGTTTTTGAAATGTTATTTCTTAAACATACTGTATTGTTTACCTAAAACCTGTAGATTCACTCAACATTATTGTTGACCCATTTTGCGTGTTTTATTCTCAGGTATTAATTGCTTCCGCTGTAGAATATTGCTGTTACGTAGAAGTCAAGCCAAGCACTGGGACCAGAGTTAACATTCTGTTAAAGGGATTTGACGGGGGGTTACATTTGGTATCAGAGTCTTGGCTATAGGGAACTAGGATAGATTAGTGCGTCTAATCGTAGGGCGCATTAATGAAGTCTAGTCTATAGCTATGTGTCTTGGATGACTTTGATACACCATACCTGCACTATTTGCTTCACAATGCTACATGTAGGGCTACACATTACACCACATACATATATGCCTTATACCAAACAACATGGACTTGGACTAAATCTACTATATCACGAAACACATACGTACACACGAAGCCAGATTTAACTAAATTAAGTTAACTACGCTATCTTGAACTTATGGAGTAATGTCAAATGGATATGTGAGATAGCGTAATGTAATGACCGGGATTACATTACGGTAACTCATATAGAAGTTCCGACATCTCGAAATAAGGAATTGGGGCCGATTCAAGTAGGTTACCTGGATAGACAACGTTTAAAACACAAACCGTATAACTCCGAATGTGAGAAGAAACTTACCATGTGCAATTTAATCGGTAATATAGCTTGTAAGTAACTTGTGATCTTAACCCAACTCATCACTGCTCGACACTGTCTGTCACCACCAATCACTACTTGTCACTACTAAGACACTACTCGAACACACTCGTCATCTCATACCACTACTTAGTACTATTTATCACTGATAACTACTACTCAACACCGCCTCTCATTGCTAGTCACGACTGATCACTGCTTCTCACTGCTTGTCATTACTAAATACTACTTACTACTACCCCTTGCTACTTGCTACTACTCAATACTACTCATTACTGCTTACCACTACTAAGTAATACTCGACACTACCAACAGCTCCGCGTTTTAATACTCGCTAATGTGCATCACAACTCATTTCTGATACGTCTTTAGAGGAGGAATTCCTGATAACCGCCCGCACAATACGTAGTAGATATTGTCCACTTGATTATGAACTTACCTATCATTCAGCCATCCGCCGTCCATGATTTTGTTTTCCAACACGAGCCTACCGACTGAAGACCGTTATGCCTTATTGGGTGCATTAGAGTACATGTGCATATACTTATGATGTGAGCATGCTATCTAACAACTTATATGTCACTACTATCATCACTGCTTATCACAACCCATCACTACTTATCGCTAACCCCACCACTCATTGCTACTAGTAATACTACCCGTTACCATATCCCTCATCATTTTGTTCCAACATACTATTCTTAAGCGACAATCATTTTCATTATACCCACAAACATTACCAACCAACTTTGAACACATCGACGCGAACTACACTTCATCTGTTCCTGCGAGACACACCTGTCTGGGAGTTTATACCAACCCTTTTCGATTAAATATTAGATTTTGTTTGAGTTGCCATTACACCTTATTCATTTTTGTTTTCCATGAAAATAATCACGTTCTCGCTCATCAACCATAATGTTTATATATGCTGTCAACACCGGTGCTGAGAGAAGCTTTAACGCTAGAGAAATTGGTCACGACGTTTATAAACCTGTACCTTCCTTAGACAACGTGTTCTCTATAGAACTATTAAACATGAAAGTTTTAACTTAGTGGTTGAAACAAACTGGTTATCTGACGATACAACCAAGACAGCTACAACCAGAACGCTATTCGAATTCCTTTCCCCGATGATAATGGTGTACGAAGAGGAGATTAGTACGCCGTCATGTCACACTAATTACTCGAAGGTCCATAAGTACAGGAGATGAAAATGTCTCACAACTCTGACACATGTGAGTAAAGATGAATCGACATTTAAGAGACCCGAATATGTCTCGACTATTAGAGATTGCCTTGAAGTTACACGTCCACCCCACCGTGAGGTCGAATTTCAGATTGATTTGGTGCCAGTAGCTGCACCCGTTACGCGTACAATATACGGACTTGCACCTTTAGAACTACAAGAGCTTCCCGTGGTGAAGAACATCAGAGTTGTAATGCCCTAATTTGTGACCGGTACTAGAAGGTGGGTCACATAGTGTTAGGACCCCGAAGTTGTATAGTGTTAATATGAATTAAGCTTAAATGAAGGTTCCTTAGAAGAGGGCTATATAAGGAACCTATGTAGTCATAATTAGATAGCCATTGCATTGTAACTGAGTTCTAGAAGCTGTGGAATTTAATTTGTACCGATTCTCTCTTATACCGAGTCTTCTTCCTATATACCGAATCTCACTATATCTTATCTTTTCTCTCAATCTCAACATGATCTGACCTATAATTTGGTATTAGAGCTTCCAGGAAGTGATTCTACATCACTATATCGATTCAGAGATTGTAGATTACAGAATCTGGATACTCTCGGTAGAATGAATCAGATTCGGTACTATCAAATTTGATAATCTGATGTTCAGATTCTTGTGATAAGTTCAGCGAAGGTGTATTAGGTCTATTAGAAAGAGTTTCGATCATCATTACAGCTTTTTAACTTCAATTATGGAGAATCAAGTTGATTTTTAGAGTTTGTGGCTAAAACTCTCGGTATTGCTTAATTCAAGCTTGATTCTGGTGTTTTGTGAAGATTTAAAGATTCAGTTATGTTCGTGAGGTGTTAAATCACATTTCTGCCGGTTCAATTTCTTCAATTCTTCAAGTTTTGAAGATTTGATCAACACTTGGTATCGTAACTGTCATACCGAATCTGCTTTAATACTGGAAATTCATCTTAAGTGTTACAGATTATGGTGTGTTTGTAATTCTATCACATTCAGTGTGTTCATACGCAGCTAATTGGTGTGGTTTGAGAAAGGATTCTGTTATATTTCTAAGTTTTAGACTTAGACTCGGTATTGTCAACTGCTACAGTTGACATTCGGTATCCTGAATCTTCAGTATCATTGATATTCTATTTGTTACTAACTTGTTTTCTTGTGCAGCAAGGTTACCGAATCTAATTCAAGGGAATTGGATTGAGTTTACACATAATATTTTACAGAATTTGACTACCGAGTCATTTACCGAATCAGAATCTCGGTTTCACTTAATTCTTTGGTTTTAAGTATTCTGAGGCTTCAAGTTATGTGGTTACCGAATCCATACCGAATTACGGTGTGTTACTTGTGATTCTTATCAGTTTCTGATACAGATTCTGGTATACCGAATTGTTACCGAATCTACTACAGTACCGAACCACTTACCGAATCTGCTACTGTACCGAATCTTTACCGAATCTGACATTCTTGTTAGATTTTATACTGAACCCTGATCATAGATTGTGTTTAATACCAAATATATACTGAATCTACCTCAATTTAAGATGTCTACTCAAGATACTCTTATCATTGGATCAGATTCCCGACCTCCAGTGTTGTTTGATGGCAAGTACACTCAGTGGCTTCATCATATTACTCAGTACATAGACTTTAAGGGTGAGAAAGCTAAACATATTTGGGCTTCTATGAGAGATGGTCCAGTTGTTGATTTTCATCCGGATACTGGTATGCCAATTCCAGTCTATGAACTTTCTGGTGATAAACGTGAAAGAGCTCAGGGTGACATAGAGGCTAAGAATATTGTCATGCAAGCTATCCCATATGAGCTATTTGAAAATGTTGATAGCAACACTACTGCAAAAGATATATGGGATGAGATCAAACAACAACAAGAAGGTTATGACATGTCAGACGTTACTAAATTGAATAAGGCTCTGGGATTGTATGAAGATTTCAAGCAGGAACCAGAAGAACTACTTAAGGATACCTACCGTTGTTTCAATGGTGTTCTCAATGAGTTGAAAAGGTGTAAGATTGTAAAAGTACATGCTAAAGTCAACATGAAATTCCTCAAAAAGCTCAATGCTGATTGGCTTCCTTATGGAACCATTGTTCGATCTACCAAAGAGATTGACAAGTTGACTATTCATGAGCTTGTTGAAGTTCTTATGCATTACCAACCTAAAGTGTCTAAACTTCAAGAAGGAAGGAAAGAGTCATCTCCAAGTGATCCTCTTGCTCTAATTGCCAAAAAGAAGAGCAAATCAATTTCCAAAAGCTTGTCCAAGAAAGTGCTTGTTGAAGAATCAACTGATTCTGAAGAGTTGAATCTTTCTGATGTTGATGATTCACACCTTGAATTAGTCAAGATGGCAGCCATGTTCACAAACGCTTCGTACTACAAGAAAGCTGATCAATCCAAACAACAACGTGCTGATGATTCCAAGAAGGAAGATTCAATCTGTTTCAATTATGGAAAAGTTGGTCATTATTCTCTTGAGTGCAAGATGCCTAAGAAGAAGGACGCAGCTTACTACAAGAAGAAAATGTTGATGGCTAAGATTGTGGAAACTGGGGGAGAGCTGAAACCGGTTGATGATACTTGGTTTAACTGGACTGATGATTCAGACTCAGAGGTGGAACATGCAAATGTTAGCAAGGTGACTAAGCTCATCAAAGCTAAGGAAGCATTGGAGAATTCTGACTCAACATCTGATGATGATGAGGTACAATCAACTGAAATCTCACCTGATTTTATAAAAATGCAAAATGACTTGATGAAGAATCTGGTCTCAATGTCAAAAGAAGTCAAAGGCATAAAATCTGAAAACAAGGTTTTAAAAGATAAAATCACACTTTCTGAGACCAAACCATCTTCATCCAAATTACAATCGGAATTGCAAAAGTTGACCGTCCAACTCAGCTCCTCGGAATCCGAGTTGGAAGATCTTAAAAAGATAATTCATCCGATTAAAGTTGAACGAACTGATTATCGTTTAAAATCTGAACGACTTGCAGAAAAAGTTCAATTCTTAGAAAAAGATCTTTCTGATTTAAAAAACCAACATGAACACACACTTTCAAAGCTAAACAAGAAAATTATTCATTTGGAAAACGCAATAATTGAAAAAGACACTGAAATCTCTTCATTGTCAAAAGATTCTGTTCTAATGAAAGCTCAACTTGCTCGATATGAGGAAAAACTCTATCGAACAGAGCAATCCAAAGCTATCATGGATATGGAACTTTCAAAACAAATGATTTTCATGAATAGACCAAAAACGATTCATGGTGAAAAGTGGGGGTTGGGTTTTGAAGATCCTAAGATCTTAGATGGAGCTTCCAAAAAAATTCCAGGATTATATCATTCTGATTACTTTCAAGCTGGTTTACCACCGCATTTTGTGCATTCTTCTGATGTTGATTTTGATGATATTATTGTTAATCGTAAATCTAAAAAATACCATCAAATTAGCTTAATGTATGAGAAAATTAATGCAAAAATGGGTAAATCAAATCCTGCTTTCTTGAAGGAACTTGTTGAAACTGAAAAGAATGTGCAATGTGCTAATTATGTGCCGATACGTAGATTGGTTTACATTCCTACACTCATGCTAGAAAAATACATTTTAATGCTTGAGAATGATGTGTTTAACAAACCTAGTTCTAGCATTGTTAACATAGATGAGGTGTTTGATGAACCAACTTTTGATGTGAAACCAGTTCTACCTGCTTTACCTGCATGTTCTGATAATGTTTTCCGTGAAGACCTAGCACATGAACTAACTGTTTTCTTTGAGACAGAATCTCTAGGTCAAAATTCTTTAGATGAAAAAGCAGAATCTCATACTGAACCGATCATTGAACCTTTGATAGATTTTGAAAGTCAACTTGATCCTTTGCACGATTATTATTTGCATTTACCTGCTGTACGGAATTTGAATCGTATAGTAGCTCAACTAGAAAAGGAGAATATTGACTTGCAACTTAAGTGCCAATCATTAGAACAAATGCTTGCTCTGTGTGATAAATTGCCTTCACTGCCTAAGAAAGAATGTTCCTTTTTTTTAAGGAGGGTGAAGTGATAGTTTCTGCTGAAGAATTATGTCTTGAGATTAAAAGCTTAAAATAAAAGATAATTCAACTGAAACAGGCTAACACACTTAAGCAATCGTCTAATGTTGAAACCAATGTGCTTGAATGTATTGGTGGGATTACTAAGAAGGGAAAGGGAATGTCAACATCTAAGGATGTAAAACCCATTACTATTCTTAAAAATCCTTTCCGTTCTCAATTTGGCAATTGTGGTTCAAAAGTTGTTTCTACAACTCAATTTGTTGTCAAAAAGGTTCATTCTCCCGATGGTTCTGTGTCAACTGAAAAGATTCCTATGATTCCAATGAAAAATACTTTAAAAGCGAGTCTTTTAACGACATCAGTTAAGTCCACACAACACACAAGTCCTAAACTTGATTTAAGTGAGTATGATGCAAAAGAACGTAAAATCAAATTGGAAATTTTGCAAAATCAATCATCTCATGTGTCAACTGAAGAGTTTGGACGTCTAACTAACAAAGGTGTTTCTCGTGTCACAGGTCATAATCCAAACTTGAATTACAAATCTGTATGGGTTCCTAAGTCCACGACTAAGAAAGTAGCAACCAAACCAACGCAATCTGCTAGTCGGCCTAGGAAATCATCTCATGTTTTTCAATTTTCGTCTGTGAACAAAACATCTACTTGGAATAAGTTGTGTGTTAAGACTTCTAATAACGATGTAAAACTTGATATTGCGTATGATGCTTCATGTAATGTGGTTTTAAATGATGCTTTATTGTCTAAACTGCATGATGCTTTACGTGATTATCTTGTAGTTGATCCAAAGTTTATTGTTGGTACTAACCGTAGAGGACCCAAGAAACTTTGGGTACCTAAACTCTAGGAAATTCACATTTACAGGGTTTCGAAGTCTGTGTTTGGTATATCGATTCCGGTTGTTCTCGACACATGACGGGCGATAAATCCTTACTTGTCAACTTCATTGACAAATTCCTAGGAATGGTTACTTTTGGAAATGATGAAATTACAGCGATAACGGGTTACGGAGATTTTGAGCAAAATGGCATAACAATCAAACGGGTTTCATATGTTGAAGGTTTGGGGTGCAGTTTATTTAGTGTAAGTCAATTCTGCGATGGAGATCTTAAAGTTCTGTTTGAACGTCGACAATGCTCGGTGCAATCCATCGAAGGAAATGATCTTCTTGTTGGTAAACGTTGTGCTTCACTATACACTATTGACCTCCATGATGCACCTTCACATACAACCATGTGTTTGGCCACTCGTTCTACCAAAGAAAATTCATGGTTATGGCATCATCGGATGTCACACCTGAATTACAAGGGTATCAATCGACTAGTCTCTAAAGACTTAGTTGATGGTATTCCTACCTTTTACTATGATAAGCATCATGTGTGTCCATCATGTGCGATGGGTAAGCTGAAACGGACTAATCATCCGCTTAAGCAAAACCCCAGTACTTCATCGTCTTTGCAACTATTGCATATGGACTTATATGGACCCATGCGTATTTCTAGCCTCGGTGGCAAGAAACATGTGCTTCTCATTGTCGATGACTATACTCGTTTTACATGGATTTTTCTTTTGCGAACTAAGTCAGAGACCCCCGTCATTATCATTGAGTTCATTAAAAAGACTCAACGCTCTTTTAACAAACATGTTAAGAGCATTCGAACTGATAATGGGACGGAATTTAAGAATGACCTGCTTGATAGTTATTTAAAAGACTAAGGCATTGAACATCAGTTCTCTGCTGCTCGGACCCACAACAGAATGGAGTCGTCGAATGACGTAATAGTACGTTATACGAAGCAGCTCGAACGATGCTTGCTTACTCCAAACTACCTCCAAAAATGTGGGGGGAGGCCATTTCAACTGCATGCTATACCCAAAATCGTTGCATTGTTAATAAACGTTTTGATAAAACTCCATATGAGTTATTATATGGTAGACGCCCGAATGTCAAATATTTCTGTGTCTTTGGTTGTATATGCTATGTGCTTAACGATTTTGACAGCCTCGGAAAGTTTGATCCAAATGGCGATCAAGCCATATTTCTCGGATATTCTTCGAACAAAGTTGCTTATCGGGTTTATCACAAACGGACAAAAAACGATTAAAGAGAGCATCAATGTCAAGTTCGATGAATTTTCAGGAATGGCTTTTGAACAACTCAGTTCAAAACCCGATCCTAATCTGGCTACTTCTTCTTCCGCACAAAAATCAATTTTCTCAACGAAGGGTGTTCCTACGGTTACATCAGAGGAACTGGATATCTTGTTTGATAGTATTTATGGCCTCAACGGATTTCAAATGTTCAAGCTGTACCGGTTACACCATCACAGTCAACTACTGTGGAGACTCAACAAAGTCTTTTTGATGAAGATACAACACCAACTGATTCACCTGTTGCTTCTTCATCCTCCCTACCACCAACTGTTACTGATAATCTTGAACCAATTCAAGATTCATCAGTTGATACAACTCCAGCTGTTTCTCTAGATACTCAATTGAATCCATTAGATAACGTTACATCAGATCAAGCGGATCAAGGCGCAACGTCAACAACGGTTGATGTGACGACCCGAAAATTTCCGACCAAATTTAAACTTTAATCTTTATATTATTCCGACACGATAAGCAAAGTTTGTTAAGTTAAATCGCAAGAATTTTAAACTGTGTTCATACATTCATTATAACCTCGACCAAATTCCGACGATTCACGAACCGTTATATATAAATAGATATGTATATGTATATATATATATATATTATAACTTGAGAATATTAATAAAGTATTAAACGTATAATACTTTACACGAATGTATTTGTTTTAATATGATTTTCGATGAAATAAAAAAAAATGTATTAAATGATTGAATTATCAGAAACATTGAATTATGATTACAAGTCTCTGTTGAGAGGTCCACTATGATTTGAGAAAATCTATTCCTCTTAACGATATTCAGAATAATTTGTAAAGCTATTTATAAATAAAAACAAAAAGTGTCATTTACGAAAGTTAGACAAAAGTTAGTGGAGAATTGGTTTCCATAATATTCTATTAATCTATTTTCAAACGTACAAAGACGTTTTCAGTTTAAAAAGAACTTTATTATTAAAACGTATATAACTTTTATAAATATCTTGAATCACTTTTGACAACTCATTACTTAACCAGTATAATAAATATAAAGATATTTATATTTTATTTCATTAAATATATATAACGATTTAAATTAATATTATATATATTTATACGCGTATTATACATACATAGTTTTTATACTTTTACTATACTTTAACTTTACCTTTACTTTACTTTTACTTTACTTTAACTTTAATAATTCACTTTAATAATTCATACTTTAATAATTCACTTTAATAATTCATACTTTAATAATTCACTTTAATAATTCATACTTTAATAATTTACTTTAATAATTTATACTTTAATAATTCATACTTTAATAATTCACTTTAATAATTCAAATATCTATTATAAATAGAATTCAATAGGTTTCATTATTTCACAGAAACTTGAAAATATATTTCTCTAAACTCTCTCAATCGATATATATATATATATATATATATATATATATATATATATATATATATATATATATATATATATATATATATATATATATATATATATATATATATATATATATATATATATATATATATATATATATATATATCTATATCTATATTTGCTCTGTATTATTTCAAGATATTATTAGTATACATAAAATATTACGATGGAGTGCCGTCCGAGTGATTTCAAAATAGTTTTTTTGAATGAGTCGAAGCTATGGAAATTATGGGTTATAGCTATAGAGGTGATGGGTATGGTTCATGGGTATGCTCGTGAGGTCAATCTAGTGTTTATCATCTCCGTTGCGTCTACGTACTTTCCTGCAATATTGAATCTCAATATTGATACGTTCGTGAATCTGAGGCTAACCTTGCACTTGTTAAATGACGTTATATGTATTTTTACTACGAAATACAGTATTGTGAGTTTCATTTGCTCCCTTTTTATATATATATTTTTGGGCTGAGAATACATGCGCTGTTTTATAAATGTTTTATGAAATAGGCACAAGTACTAAAACTAATTCTATGTGGGTTTAAACCAGAAATATACCCTTAGCTTGGAAACATTAAACTACTTGTCTATGTACGGTAGGCGCGAATCCTAAAGATAGATCTATTGGGCCTAACAAACCCCATCCTGACTATGGGATGCTTTAGTACTTCGAGGTTATTTTAAACACACCTGATCTAGTGTACTTCAGAGGGTAAAACATGAATGTTAAGGCTTGTTACCGGGTGCCTACAACTTATAGAATACTTTTATACACTTGCGAGTGTACATATATTTATAAACGGAAATCTTGTGGTCTATTAATATATTGAAATGATTGTTATGATAAACCTATGAACTCACCAACCTTTTGGTTGACACTTTAAAGCATGTTTATTCTCAGGTATTAAAGAAATCTTTCGCTCTGCATTAGCTCATTTTAAGGATATTACTTGGAGTCATTCATGGCATATTTTGAAAGACGTTGCATTCGAGTCATTGAGTTCAGCAAGATTATTATTATGTCAATTATAGTTGGATGTATTATGAAATGGTGTGCATGCCGTCAACTTTCGTTGTAAAGAAAGTTTGTCTTTTAAAAACGAATGCAATGTTTGTAAAATGTAACATATAGAGGTCAAATACCTCGCGATGTAATCAACTATTGTGAATCGTTTATACTGTATATGAACGGGTCCTTTCAGTTGGTATCAGAACGGTGGTCTTAGCGAACTAGGTCTGCATTAGTGTGTCTAACCGATAGTCGTTAGGA
Organism: Rutidosis leptorrhynchoides; assembly: GCF_046630445.1. Lineage (NCBI taxonomy): Eukaryota > Viridiplantae > Streptophyta > Magnoliopsida > Asterales > Asteraceae > Rutidosis > Rutidosis leptorrhynchoides. Next base: position 175,527,183 of record NC_092336.1, read on the forward strand.
TGCATTAGTGAGTCTGGACTTCGACCGTGTCTGCATGTCAAAAGTTTTGCTCATCATTTTTGTCGGAAATTACCTGCTTATCATTCTTAGTCTAGACACATCTTATTGCATTGATTGCATGAATAGTGTATAGACAAAATTCATATCTTAGCGTATCTGCTAATTCATATCTTAGCGTATTTGTTACTGTAAACTTTGCCTGACATATTCCGTAAATTCCTCCGTAATCTACGAAACCTTTTGCTCTATATAATTAGAATACCACCCGATAGCCGAAAAATCATTTCATATCGAAAAATTCTTTATTCAATCGTACGATATGGAATTCGTCATTAGTTCAAGTCCCTCGGATTCCGAAATGGAATCCCACTCAAGTTCTGAAAGCAGTGTGACCGGAATGGATCAACTAATTAGTCATCATCTATTCTGGATGAATTAGGGATGGGTTCGTAGCCTCCTTAATCATTGGAGACAAGAAGAAGGTGATCCCTTCCATCCACCACATTGCCCTCTTAGCGAAGAACCTGAAGCACTTACCGGCGAACCTATCCGAAACACCATTTTCTCTCTTATTTTTAGAGTATCTCGTCACGATTACATACTACACCAAATTCTAGATTTTATTTATCCGCTCGTCCGAACCAACAATCACCCCGGTGTAATAGAAGAAGTCAACGAGCTTCGCGCTCGGGTAGTGGCTTTGGAGAATATGGTGCAAAGGTTACAAACACCAGCAGCATCACCAGTAGCATAAACAGTACCACCATCAGCAACACCAACAGTACCATCACCACCACCAACAACAACATCCACATCCCACACCGCAACATCACAATCTGTATCTCAAACATCAACGTCATACGCCCTGTAAATATCCAGGAATATCAATAACAACAAACGATGAAGTATTAATTCATAAACTTCATTGAAGAGATATCTCTGCGGCAGTTATGTAATCTCCAAAATCTTAGAGATGACCGTAAATCGGATGAGTGAACGGAGATGGTAGAGTAGAAACTTTGATCAAAAATGGTGTACGATTTACAAGCTAGAATTGTTTTACCAACAGCATCAACAGGACCGTAGCATCATCAACACAGTCAGTGCCGTTAGTATCGTCAGAATCAACAGCACCTGTAACATCACAAACTCTGTCAGTTCAAGAATCATTGTGGACATCATTACGAATCAACAACAAATATATTGTATCAACGAGTTATGAAGTATTAACTCATTTACAATCGAAAGATTTATATGTACTCCCTCCGTCCCACCAGAAATGTCCACTTTGACTTTTTCCAGTCTTCCTTATTCAACTTTGACTTTCGATATTTTTGTTGGTGTTATATAATATTTGATAAAAGTTATATCAAAGAAAATATAATTAAAACTCAATCCATTCATATAATTTTCATCAAATATTATATAACACGAACATAAATATTTATAGTCAAAGTTGACAAATAAAGACTGTCAAAAGTCAAAGTGGACACTTCTGGTGGGACGGAGGGAGTATATTTTATATGTATAAATTTTTAAACCATAATAAATCTTCCCGTACTAAGCTATTATGTGTGAATCTTAACTACTCAGTTAATTCATATTACAAATATGCAATGATGTACGTCCTTCGTCCGCAACTTAACCATCGTTAATTACAATCTCTGTCTCAATTCAATAAAAATCCAATTCATAATAAATCAAGTGTATTATTCGAATATATGTTTGATTTTACACTTTCATCATCGATGTACTCGAAACTTTTCAAATAACATCATTCGTACCTTGCGAAGTTCACAAGAATTTCACGAAAACCAACAAATAACAAAGTAATGATTCATAATTTCAATATTATTGAAGAAATACTTATGCAATTTATAAAGTTTTAGGGATTACTCAATTCTAGTTCCAACCATAAAACAAATGAGTTTAATTTAATATTAACTCATTAAATCTATATTACATCTAAAGAAAATATACACATATATTTTCATAAAGACTGTAATAAACTTCTTTGGTACAAAATATTAATTGTGAAATTTTTTTTAACGGGTAGGTAATACCCGAGAGATATACAAATTCACAATTAATATATTACATTTTTCGAAACTGATTCAGCAATCATCAACTATACTCCCTACTTTCACAACAATGTCCATTCTTTCATATAAATCAAAACAATCATACTCATTCAAATTCAATTACATATTCTGATTTTGAAATCGCATAGTTCAATTCGAAATATAACCAGTATCATCACTCTTAGATTCCTATATCTTTCAAAGCTATACTTTGACTTCAAAACTGTGTTAGAACATCATATGTATTAACGATTACAATATGTGCTCAAACCCTTCGAAATTCCTGAAGACACTTCAACTAAGGAACAATCGAGATGATGATCCAACCACATGTTACCCACAGTTATACACCTGAAAAACTCTCAAAACCCAAGTCATAGTTCGACACGTATCCGTGTTAGACCCTTTGGCATTTACTAGCTAAAATAACTTTTCAATTCCATTTCAAAATAGACAGTTTTGTCACAGCTCCAGCAAGTCAACTTCGACTTCTCAATCAAAACAGTCTTATTATAACCTTGATAGATACGTTGCCCTTTCGCCAACGTTACCGGGGAATCGTTTATATTCACCACATTAGCAATAAACTTACCAACAACTTCGCTGATATTTGACTTTCTAAAAAAAAAAAAAATCATTATAATTATCGAAACCCTATCATATACTCATTCGTACCTTATAACAAGAATTGCCATACCAATTATTGAGAATCAGCAATTAGTATTTTGAAACCTCGCAGCATGTCTACATCAACAATTACATATATACACAACGTCTACCTCCAAGACTTACATTCTTTGAATGAGAAATTTCTGAAAAACACCCTAAACTGGGAACCAGTTCTCGAAATTTTGAAAAATGCTGATGAAGCAGCAAAAATTGTAAACGACCTTAACAGTAAAAAGTTGGATGATAAAGGATAGTATATTGGCAAAGCTCAGTAAAAGAGAAGCTTTGGAACTGGAAAACGGATTGAGCAAAGTATGAAGGAGGCTGTGGACAAATCACAAAGGCTGAACCTGCCTTCAAAGAATCCAAATGATTCAGTACTTGCTGAAGTCATTAACGAATACCTTGCTCCTGACTCTAAACCCCTGCGGACAATATCCTTCATCATCCTCTGATATTAGACATTCTAAGATATCATCGTATCTTTCATTATAAATATCATCCATACTTCTGAAGATATTTTTATAATTATTCTTATCTGAAATCATTTACCTCTTCGCGCTATCTGTATTATATCATAAAAGAAACTATTTTAGTTTCTAAATTCTGAAACATTCGAGTTTAAAATAGGAATATTCTTGAAGAAGTGTTGGGATCTGAAGCATGAGTTAGTATAATATAATGACACTTGATCAACGTGATTATATTACAGTAATTCATGTTGAGTTTCTAAATGGAACATGATGATTCACAGATCATAACGTCATCATGTGCTATGTTACATGACTCTTGTATTCTCTTTGATCTCTAAATATCAAGAAAATATTTCTTGATGATTCGGCCTTTTTCGAGGTATTCTGGTAATTTGACAAGTCAAGATCGTGCCATTACAATTTCCTTCCTAGAACATTAACAATGTTCATTCCGAAATTTATATCTGTGAATTCTAGACCATTACAAGCAGTGCTTAATCGCAAGAAGAAGAAACGAAAGGACAAAGCTCCGAACTAGAAATGAGAGTATAAATCATAGCAAATAGAAGAGAGCATTAACTGTGGATGACAATGATTATAGAAGAAGCAAGGACTTTGAAATATAAGGGAAGATATAAAACCCAACAACAACCCAGAAATCACAAACTGTATATATCAATGCATATAGCAATATAAAGACACGGGAGAACTAAAAACACTATAAGACCAAGAGTATAGTAGAAGTAAATAGATTCTTCTGGAGGCAGATGAAAAAGAAGAGCGACAGATATGAAAGTGAGGAGTATATCAAGAATCAGCACTGGATGAAGCATATTGACAAATACTTTAAAATATGAGTTGAGAAGGTGTGAGTTGTAAGAAAACAAATGAGGTGGATTTATAGTGAAATATCCGACAGAGAAATCAAAATGGATTATCGCATTAATTCGAAGAGGATCATAATTTTCTTAATCGCCGAATAATCAAATCCAATATAGATTACAAAGATTTTCTTTTCGGAGATCAATCGTGATGACGTCAAAAGATACGACGAATCACTATTATCTTATTTCATTTATTTACGATAACTTCACTCACACGCATCGAGTAATCGAATTATTTTATCCATTCTTCTTGAACATAATAAAACTCTATAATCGTTATAATAACATTCTCATTGTTAGTCATGACGACCTCTATCAAATTTCGGGGACGAAATTTCTTTAACGGGTAGGTACTGTGACGACCCGAAAATTTCCGACCAAATTTAAACTTTAATCTTTATATTATTCCGACACGATAAGCAAAGTTTGTTAATTTAAATCTCAAGAATTTTAAACTGTGTTCATACATTCATTATAACCTCGACCAAATTCCGACGATTCACGAACCGTTATATATAAATAGATATGTATATGTATATATATATATTATAACTTGAGAATATTAATAAAGTATTAAACGTATAATAGTTTACACGAATGTATTTGTTTCAATATGATTTTCGACGAAATAAAAAAAATATATTAAATGATTGAATTATCAGAAACATTGAATTATGATTTGAGAAAATCTATTCCTCTTAACGATATTCAGAATAATTTGTAAAGCTATTTATAAATAAAAACAAAAAGTATCATTTACGAAAGTTAGACAAAAGTTAGTGGAGAATTGGTTTCCATAATATTCTATTAATCTATTTTCAAATGTACAAAGACGTTTTCAGTTTAAAAAGAACTTTATTATTAAAACGTATATAACTTTTATAAATATCTTGAATCACTTTTGACAACTCATTACTTAACCAGTATAATAAATATAACGATATTTATATTTTATTTCATTAAATATATATAACGATTTAAATTAATATTATATATATTTATACGCGTATTATACATACATAGTTTTTATACTTTTACTATACTTTAACTTTACCTTTACTTTACTTTTACTTTACTTTAACTTTAATAATTCACTTTAATAATTCATACTTTAATAATTCACTTTAATAATTCATACTTTAATAATTTACTTTAATAATTCATACTTTAATAATTTACTTTAATAATTCATACTTTAATAATTCACTTTAATAATTCATACTTTAATAATTCACTTTAATAATTCAAATATCTATTATAAATAGAATTCAATAGGTTTCATTATTTCATAGAAACTTGAAAATATATTTCTCTAAACTCTCTCAATCGATTTATATATATATATATATCTATATTTGCTCCGTATTATTTCAAGATATTATTAGTATACATAAAATATTACGATGGAGTGCTGTCCGAGTGATTTCAAAATAGTTTTTTTGAATGAGTCGAAGTTAAGGAAATTATGGGTTATAGCTATAGAGGTGATGGGTATGGTTCATGGGTATGCTCGTGAGGTCAATCTAGTGTTTATCATCTCCGTTGCGTCTACGTACTTTCCCGCAATATTGAATCTCAATATTGATACGTTCGTGAATCCGAGGCCAACCTTGCACTTGTTAAATGACGTTATATGTATTTTTACTACGAAATACAGTATTGTGAGTTTCATTTGCACCCTTTTTATATATATTTTTGGGCTGAGAATACATGCGCTGTTTTATAAATGTTTTACGAAATAGGCATATGTACTAAAACTAATTCTATGTGGGTTTAAACCAGAAATATACCCTTAGCTTGGTAACATTAAACTACTTGTCTATGTACGGTAGGCGCGAATCCTAAAGATAGATCTATTGGGCCTGACAAACTCCATCCTGACTATGGGATGCTTTAGTACTTCGAGGTTATTTTAAACACACCTGATTTAGTGTACTTCAGAGGGTAAAACATGAATGTTAAGGCTTGTTACCGGGTGCCTACAACTTATAGAATAATTTTATACACTTGCGAGTGTACATATATTTATAAACGGAAATCTTGTGGTCTATTAATATATTGAAATGATTGTTATGATAAACCTATGAACTCACCAACCTTTTGGTTGACACTTTAAAGCGTGTTTATTCTCAGGTATTAAAGAAATCTTCCGCTGTGCATTAGCTCATTTTAAGGATATTACTTGGAGTCATTCATGGCATATTTTGAAAGACGTTGCATTCGAGTCATTGAGTTCAGCAATATTATTATTATGTCAATTATAGTTGGATGTATTATGAAATGGTGTGCATGCCGTCAACTTTCGTTGTAAAGAAAGTTTGTCTTTTAAAAATGAATGCAATGTTTGTAAAATGTAACATATAGATGTCAAATACCTCGCGATGTAATCAACTATTGTGAATCGTTTATACTGTATATGAACGGGTCCTTTCAGTTGATGTTTCAATGGATACCACTGATGTACAACCTCTTCCACACAATCGATGGACTAAAAGTCATCCAATAGATCTTATTATTGGTGATGCATCTGCTCCAGTCTCAACTCGAAGGGCTACTTTGAATATGTGTTTATATACTGCCTTTCTTAGTAAGATTGAACCAACAACGGTTGCTCAAGCATTACTAGATCCGAACTGGGTAGTTGCAATGCAAGAAGAGATCAATCAATTTGAACAGTTGAAAGTATGGCGATTGGTTCCAAGACCAACTGGTCAACGACCAATAGGGATTAAGTGGATTTTTAAGAACAAGAAGGATTCTGATGGAATTGTGGTTCGGAATAAGGCACGTCTTGTGGCCAAGGGATATCGACAACAAGAGGGTATTGATTATGACGAAACATTTGCTCCGGTTGCTAGGATTGAGGCTATTCGTCTTTTCCTTGCATTTGCTTCTCACATGAAGTTTACGGTGTTTCAAATGGACGTCAAAACTGCTTTTCTGAATGGTCATCTTCAAGAGGAAGTCTATGTCGATCAACCAGAAGGCTTTGTCGATCCCATTCATCCAAATCACGTATACTACTTGGAGAAAGCTTTATATGGTCTGAAGCAAGCACCGCGTGCATGGTACGAGACCTTAACAAAGTATTTGCTGGACAATGGCTTCTCTCGTGGAATGATTGATACAACACTATTCATCCGCAAACACCACGGTCACATTCTCTTGGTTCAAATTTACGTTGATGACATTATTTTGGTTCCACGTCCCCAGCCTTATGCAAAGAATTTGGTGACCTTATGGCCAACAAATTCGAAATGAGCATGCTTGACCAGTTAAATTTCTTTTTGGGGTTACAAGTAAAACAATTACCAAACGGGATTTTTCTCAGTCAAACAAAGTATATCAATAATATGCTAAAACGTTTTAAAATGACTGCTTTAAAACCAATGACAACCCCAATGAGGACTTTACTGGATGCTGATACTAATGGGGAACCCTTTGATGTTACACTTTATCGAAGCATGGTTGGTTCTTTAATGTATCTGACTGCAAGTCGACCCGACATTACACTTGCTGTAACTGTCTGTGCCCGCTTTCAGTCAAACCCTAAGAAATCTCATTCCAAAGCGGTTGTTAGGATTTTTCAGTACCTTAAAGGTACACCTAACCTTGGGATCTGGTATCCTCATGGATCCGATTTCAATCTCACTGCTTACACTGATGCGGATCATGGCGGTTGCCATGTTGATAGAAAAATCACCTCTGGATCAATTCAGATGTTGGGGAATAGGCTAGTTGGTTGGTCATCCAAAAAGCAGAACTGTGTGTCTTTATCAACAGCTGAGTCTGAGTACATTGCTGCAGCTCATTGTTGTTCACAAGTTTTGTGGATGTAAATTCAACTTTCAAACTATGGCTTTAAGTTTTCTAAGACCCCGATTTACTGTGATTCACAAAGTGCTATTGCAATAACAAGCAACCCGGTCCAGCATTCTAAGACTAAACACATAGATATTCGCTATCATTTCATTAAGGACCATGTAGAGAAAGGGGATGTAGAGTTATACTTTGTGCCTACCAAAGTGCAATTAGCTGACATGTTCACTAAGCCTTTAGATGAACTTAGGCTAAAGTTCTTGATCAAAGAGATTGGCATGGTAGAGTATAGTGCTTGATATTCCTTAGATCTGTTGGGACTTATTCTTGGGATTTTGTGTTTAGGGGGAGTAGATACTTTCTAGGGGGAGCAACTACTTTCATATGCTTTGGATATCATCTTTTAAGGGGGAGCCTTTAGATTTATGATAACTTCCTGGATATAATTGTTCAATGGTTATGTAAGGGAGAGGTAACTCATTGATATCATATTTCAAGGGGGAGTTAATTCGTTTTCTGGGTAATTTTATCAAAATGCTGATTTACTTTCTTGTATATCACATTTTGAGGGGGAGAAAAAGGGAGAAAATGAGAAAATTACTCAAAAATATTGTTTTTCAAAAGTGAATTCATAAATTCTTTGTTTTATATCTGAAATAATTCACTAAGGCTTGTATACATCTCAGTATGCAACCCGTTATAACAATTAGTATCACTAATGATTTGTACTTTGTTCTCAAATTCAAAGTTCTTTTAAGTACAAATCTTATTTTGGAAAATTCATAAAATTTGGAAAAGATAAAATCCAAAAAATATTTGATTTTTACTGAATAAATGCTATTTTTAGCATTATACCGAATCTGACATCCAACAGTACAGATTCGGTAAGTTCAAAGGTTTTCAAAAATAGTCTCAAAATTGTTTTTCATGAAAAGATTGAAATGAATTTTAAGAGGAAAATTCAATTTGTCAAGATTTTGAAGTTAAATTGATAAAGTTTTGAAAAGTGGACTGTATTCGGTAAAATAGGCCCATTCGGTAAAGCCCATTCGGTATTTTATCTTCGATATCTATAAAAGGAGGGTCAAAGTCAAATAACTCTCTTACTGTGCTTAATTACCTACCGAGTCTTATTGATCATACCAAATCTGCCTAATCTACCGAATCCGTTCTTCTGTTTCTTCAAATCTTTGGTATAATTTCATTTTAATCATTGCTTTAGATACATACGTGTAGATCTGAGATAATTAAATGTTTTTCAACCAGAAAAGATCAAAAATAACTAGATTGCGACTCTTAATTTTGAAATTCTGTTGATTATACCGAGTCTGAGTCGTATTCTTTTAATCTTTGATTAAACTCAATTGATTTGGTTAATTAACATGAATTCTTGTCTACTCTGAGTTATATTGATTGATCTATCATTTGACCAAGCTTGATTACATGCTTAATTGATTGTTTGATGGATTCTGTATCTACCGAATATGTTCTATCTACAGTACCGAGTTCGTTCATACGATTAACATGTTGATCTGCTTCTAATTGAGTGGTTAATTGATTATGGTTGTGATTTTACATGATAGAATATGCATGTTTGAGTGACTTTATGTTAATTTTGGAGATACCGAATCTGTTCTTCTCTTGATACCGAATCTGACTTTTGGTACCTTGAAACTTTCTGATTTTTATCTTCAATCACTTAGCATGTTTATTCTATATCTTTCTGATCTGAAAACTCAAGCTTATTTGGTTACAGAATCTCAAGTTTTCATGACTACCGAATCTGCTTGAAATGTGTTTAAAAAATTGACCAAGTGTTGTTCTGATTCTTTGTGTTATATAATTGATTTTGCATGATGAATTTGTATTGTGATGAATATCATATGAATGTCATATTGTCAATTACTTATTCATATTTGAGAATAAAGGATTTTTATATCTTAGAAAAACCATAAAAATCATAAAATATAAAAGATAAAACATATACAAAGGATTTCAAAGGCAAATAAGAATAGAGATATATGCTTAATGTTAAATATCTTGTGGTCTTCTATTTCTTATTTATACAGCTAAATGACGAACAATCACTTCATCAACTCTAAAACCAACATTCCCTGCAATTACTGGACTGCAATTCTAGAGATGCACACTCTGTGGCCTGCTCTAAACTCTACAGTCAGTGTACCTGTAATAGATCTGGAGCTATTTAACAGAACAATTAGGTTTGTGGAAGCTACACAACCTACTGCTGAAAATCCAGAGGGAACACAAGCTCGTTTTGAATTACAACTGAGAGGAGTTCAAGGGAGGAGGAGTATCACTAAGGCTGATTTCAGGAGGATATTCAGACTTCCTGTTGTGCAGAATGCTCCTGCTTTTCCTGCTACTCAACAGATGATGTCATCTGTCTTTGTTCTTGGTTATGTTAGAGCCCGCAATGTTCCTCCAGCTAAGTTTCAGAAGAAATATCTGCATTCACGGTGGTACGCGATCTTCTCAATCATCAACCGATGCTTGCTGATGACAAGGAGTGGATCCGACAGCCTGACTGTGCCAATGCTGAAGTTGTTCTACTCTTTCATAAGAGTAGAAACTCCTGACTATGCAGAACTAATATGGGATTTGGTTCAAGCTCAAGTTGATAAACCAAGGGGTTCATATATTCCTTGCGAAAGGTTTTTCTGTATCTTTATCCATGATGCTATAAATGCTTGCAGAAATGCAAATATATTTGTACCAAGTACACATTGATTACAGATGAAACGATTTGCGGAGCTGAAGATGAATACCCCGATGGTATCTGATAATCAATTCACTGTACCGATTCCAAATTGGCTAGTGAGGCTAGCTGAACCCCAAGACGCTCGTATGCGTTCTTATTTTGAGGCTGTAGGAATACCTCTTCCGAACCTGGTACAACAAGAACAAGTTAAACCCGCCGCGGTTCCAGCCCTAGAGGTTGTAGAGGAACCTGTAGTTCAATCACCCGGGCCAGCTAATCCTCCACTTAGGGTGAACCTTAAATGATCTAGGGCAGCACACCAAGCTCAACCCGTGAGGATCAGGGAACCTAGTCCAACTAGGATTGAACCAACCCTTTCCACAACACCTGAAGTGAGTAGTGACACCGACACTTTAGCAACAGCATCTGAATCGTCTCCCGAACATTCTCCTAAGAGAACTCGATATATACCTGATGAGATGATTCAGACTCCGCCAACTCAATGAGTAACTAGATCTAGGACTTCGACACCCATCGTCTGCCAAACAGTTACTACTACCGTTGGTGATACGGACCATGACCTAGAACCAATTAGGTCACCCTCACCCATCTTCGTATCACATCCAATAATAACAGTAAGCCCTACGCTAAATAAAGCGCAAGTTTCGGTAGGCAAGAGATCTAAACACACGGATGGTAAAAAGACCACTAAACCCATCCAATCTAAACAGGACTTAATAATAAATCCTACAAAGCAAGGTGCTTCGGCATCTAAGGAAGTAAAGTCTTCCTCTGCAGTAAAGTCTGCGTTGACTCAATCGATTGAGGAAACTCAATCATTGAAGTCCAGAATGGCCGAAGGGGAGCCGAAAATCTTGAAAAGGCACCCTGCGTATCGGCTGGAAATCCTCCTGTGCCTCAACGTACAACAGGGTCTCGAGGTCCGGCTTAACTTGATGAGGGAGATCTGCCGCGTCCCATGGAAACGAGTCAACATGACAATCTTTCGGGATATTTATCAGACTTCCAGCAGACTGATCCCTTGATTCATGAAAGTGATTCATTGGATCAAACCACTTCTCTTCCGGATTCTGAATCTCAGGGTCTGGAGGAAGAGTCTTTAACTGAAAGAGATTTACCACCTCATGGTATATCAATGATTTCAGGAGTCGGAGATAGCAATATCTCTGCGAGAGCTAAATCGACGGGTAGTTCTGCTACTCTGTCAGAGTCCCATGAGACTAAAGTCATGGAGACGGATGCTTCGAAAGAAACTTCGCCGGTGATAACTCCGGTTGTTACCCAACCTCCATCAGAAGGGGATATCACGAATCTGACTAGTAGTATGTACAGCCCTACATATAAGAATAATACCGCACAATCATCCTTACCTGCCCTCACGGCAACTCACACACTTCCATCGACATCGCCTTCAACAGATGCTGCCGCTGCTGTTCCCATTGTTACTTTTCCATCATCACCCTCTCGTTTACCACATTTCTATGATGCTTTGGAGCAAGAATATTTCAGTCGTATGTTTTCTAGAGTCAATCTTGATGTTCTTCGACGCACTTCGCTTCAAGCATTATTTTGTGCTCGTGTTCGATATCCACTTACTTCCTGCTCTTCTCCTTTAAGTCCTCACCGTGATGATGAACATGATGATTCTGATCCTCAGAATAGCCATGAGGGTGAGATAGGAGTAGATGGAGAATATCTATCGGTGAACATTTCAACCAAGGGTGGTGATGTGAGATCTTCATCAGCTTCACAAGCTCAACAAGTTCAGACGGAATCAGAAATGGTTTCTGTACATGATGAAATTGATGATAAGGAGCCTGAGCAAGTTATAATTCCAATTGTTCATAAAGAGGCTGATAGTGGACCAGTAGATGAGGATTTTAAGTGATTTTTATGTTGAAGAGATGAATGATGATGGGTTTGTCATCTTAAGCAAGTTATCTTCAGTATCATCAATTCCGGAAGATGTAGAGATTGTAGTTGAAGGGAATCCTGATCCAGTAATAGAAAGTGATGATGAAATGGATTCTTCTGATGACGATGAAGACAATCTTTATGTTGATCCAAATGAAGATGATATCTTTGATCATATTGAAGATGATGATGTTCCAAATGATGATGCAACAAATCCTACTGATCATTCATCGAATTCTACACCCTCATCGAATTCACATCCAACAAATGCTAATGAAAGCTCAACTTCTGGTACATCTACATCAAGTGAAACAGTAAATTCCAGATTCAAATACAACCATGGAATATTCTTTAAGAATCAGGAACAAAGATTGTTATTGGGAGTTGAACATGATTTTATAACGTTATGAAACACATTCATCGAAGAAAATGCTTTCAAGATCTTCCGCATCAAAGATACACCAAGGAGTAAAACGTTTACTTATATAGGTTCACGATTGCTTCCAGCAAGTGAAAGGAATTGGTATGAGTTTATGTGGAGGAAACATATCAACAAAGATGAAGATGATTTGTGGCTTCAAAGAAAATATCGTATTTCAGAAGTGTTGAATATTGCTCGAGTCGGAGTAGAGATAAGTGAAAAGAAAGACGTCATCAGTCAGTTCCACGTTATTAGAGAAGATGAGAAATAGTACAAGTTCACAGAAGCAGATTTTCATAATCTTGATATGCTTGACATCATTCACATCTACAACTACCTCAGTATCATCACCATTCGACCTTTTGCTAAGGCTCAAGCTTTGGAAGCTGTGAAAAGATACATGATGGAGACAATTGAACTGATGAGACGTGAAGATTTTCAAATAGGTCTCGAAGCAAATAGGAAAAAGATTCGAATAACGTGTCCGAATCAATTTACGAAGGGACTGAAGGATATGAGGATGTTTTAAATGCAATTCGAACCCGAAGGGTTTGTATTTGTAAATTCTCAAAAGGAAAAGGTGTTCATTCATACTGAAGAGCTGAACAAATATTCAGATGGAACCCTTAAGGCTGCACTGAAGTATCTTAAAATTTGTCAAAGCAAAGTTGATGACTTTGATACAAAAATGGGTCTTGGAGAGTTTATAAAGCATATCAGAGATCGTTTAAAGCTCCGAATCCGTATAAGACAGTTTGAGATTCTTCGTGGCCAGAGAAAGAGAAGGTATTTCAAGGAAATGGATGAATATCCATTACATGAGGGAGATCCAAGGAAAATGTGGGGAGTCTGGAAAACTTCTAAGCAAATTTCAGAAAATCAAGTAGAAGTTTCAAAACCAGATGGCTCACGATGGAAACTAATGTTTGGACCTCTAAAGATTTCACAATAGGATTATATTGTAAAGTTCACATTTAACACTAAGGGGGAGATTGTTAGGACCCCGAAGTTGTATAGTGTTAATGTGAATTAAGCTTAAATGAAGGTTCCTTAGAAGAGGGCTATATAAGGAACCTATGTAGTCCTAATTAGATAGCCATTGCATTGTAACTAAGTTCTAGAAGCTGTGGAATTTAATTTGTACCGATTCTCTCTCATACTGAGTCTTCTTCCTATATACCGAATCTCACTATATCTTATCTTTTCTCTCAATCTCAACATGATCTGACCTATCACATAGCCATGAATTTCCAAGTTGGAGCTCCAGTCTTGTTTGTTAAGAAGAAGGATGGGTCGATGAGGTTGTGTATCGACAACAGAAAATTGAACAAGTTGACAATCAAGAATTGGTATTCGCTACCGAGAATTAATGACTTATTTGATCAACAACAAGGATCTAGTTGTTATTCGAAGATTGATTTGAGATCTGGGTATCACCAATTGAGAGTCAAAGGAGCTGATGTCCCGAAGATAGCGTTTAAAACACGTTATGGACATTATGAGTTTACAGTTATGTCGTTTGGTTTGACGAACGTACCAGCAGTGTTCATGGACCTCATGAACCGTGTGTGTAAGTCGTACCTAGATAAATTCATCATTGTGTTCATTGATGATATATTGGTGTACTCCAAAAACAGAGAAGAGCACGAGCAGCATCTACGTTCGATATTGACTATGCTTAGAGAAGAGCAGTTGTATGCAAAGTTCTCTAAGTGTGACTTTTGGTTACCAGAGGTACAATTTCTTAGCCATGTTGTAGGGGCCAATGGAATACAGGTCGATCCAGCAAAGATTGAGTCGGTTAAGAATTGGGAAACTCCCAAGACGCCAATGCAGATTAGGTAATTTTTGGGTCTAGCCGGTTACTACAGGAGATTCATTGAAGGATTCTCTAAGATCGCCCGACCATTGACCACGTTGACTCATAAGGGTAAGAAGTTTGAGTGGTCAGAACCACAAGAGACTGCATTTCAGTTGTTGAAGGAGAAGTTAACAACTGCACCAGTATTGTCGATACCCGAGGGAAGTGAAGACTTTGTTGTTTATTATGATGCCTCACGTCAAGGAATGGGTTATGTGCTTATGCAACGAAACAAGGTTATTGCTTATGGATCGAGTCAGTTAAAGATTCACGAGCAGAACTACACTACGCACGACCTTGAGTTAGGAGCTGTTGTCTTTGCACTTAAAATGTGGAGACACTACCTGTTTGGAACCAAGTTCACTATCTTCACTGACCATAAGAGTTTACAGCACATATTCAATCAGAAACAGCTCAACATGAGACAACGACGTTGGATGGAACTACTTAACGATTATAACTACGAACTTTAATACCATCCGGGCAAGGCGAATGTTGTGGCAGATGCTTTAAGCAGAAAAGAGCAAGAGAGACCTCTTAGGGTTAAGGCTCTTAACATAGTTGTCCGTACGAATCTCACATCACAAATCCGCGAAGCACAACAAGAAGCCATGAAACAAGAGAATGTCGATGTTGAATTTCTCAAAGGGATGGATAAGAAGTTTGACATCAAGGAGGACAGAATACGGTACTTTGCTAACCGAATTTGGGTACCAAAGTTTGGTGGATTGAGAGAACTAGTGTTGGAGGAAGCACACAAGTCGAGATACTCAATTCATCTGGTATCAAATAAGATGTACCAGGATTTGAAGGCGTTTTATTGGTGGTCAAATTTGAAAGCTGACATTGCTACTTATGTCAGGAAGTGCTTGACTTGCGCTAAAGTCAAGGCTGAACATCAGAAGCCATCAGGATTATTAACTCAACCAGAGATTCCCTAGTGGAAGTGGGAAGGTATTTCCATGGACTTCATTACGAAACTGCCGAGAACGGCGGGAGGTCACGATACTATTTGGGTTATCGTGGATCATCTCACTAAGTCCGCACACTTCTTACCGATAAGAGAAACTGATAAAATGAAGAAGTTGGCTCAGATCTACGTTAAGGAAGTCGTCTCTAGGCATGGAGTGCCTATATCCATTATATCCGACCGCGACAGCAGATTTACTTCTAGGTTTTGGCAATCATTACAGAAAGCAATGGGGACCCGGCTAGATATGAGTACAGCATATCACCCCCAGATGGATGGCCAGAGCGAACGAACTATTCAGACTTTTGAGGACATGTTGAGAGCGTGTGTCATTGAGTTTGGAAACGGATGGGATAAGTATTTACCACTAGCAGAGTTCTCATATAATAACAGCTACCATGCGAGCATTAAAGCTGCACCTTTCGAAGCGTTGTATGGAAGGAAGTGTAGATCTCCCGTTTGTTGGAGCGAATTGGGAGATAGTCAGTTGACAGGTCCTGAGATTATTCAGGAGACAACTGAGGAAGTCCTACAGATTCAGGAACGACTGAGAATGGCTCGAATGTAGTGACCCGAACTTTTCCATGTTTATATATATTAATTGAGATTTATATTTACATGATTAAATGTTTCCAACATGTTAAGCAATCAAACTTGTTAAGACTTGATTAATTGAAATATGTTTCATATAGACAATTGACCACCCAAGTTGACCGGCGATTCACGAACGTTAAAACTTGTAAAAACGACATGACGATATATATATGGATATACATATGGTTAACATGAGATTATGATAAGTAAGTATCTCCATAAGTATATTAACAATGAGTTATATACATATAAACAAGACTACTAACTTAAGGATTTCGAAACGAGACATATATGTAACGATTATCGTTGTAACGACATTTAAATGTATATATATCATATTAAGATATATTAATATATCATAATATCATGATAATATAATAATTTAACATCTCATTAGATATAATAACCAAAGGGTTAACAACATTAATTGAGATCGTTAACTTAAAGGTTTCAAAACAACACTTACATGTAACGACTAACGATGACTTAACGACTCAGTTAAAATGTATATACAAGTAGTGTATTTAGATGTATTAAAATACTTTTGGAAGACTTCAAGACATATATCAAAACACTCATACTTAACGAAAATGGTTACAGTTACTTTTCCATTCTTTTCTTTCATCAAGAATTCTAGTCGTATTCTTACCCGTATTATACACAGCTTCAAAACGTACTTACTATGAGTATATACCAATAGGAACTAGCATGTGATTCCACTCTTGATTATGTCATGTATGACTAATCAATTTTAACTTCTACCATGAGCTAGTCAACTAACTAGAACTCCTTTTAACCCCACTCACCACTCACTAATTACCACTCATCATTCACTCCATTTCACTTCCAATTCTCTTTCTAATTCTCTCTCAACACACACACACACACACACACACACTATTATGAACGTATTTTTCCAGTAGTTAATCATCATCTTCATCAAAAATCACTTCAAGAATCAAGCTATAATCATCATAGGAAGAACACTTCAAAAATCCCTTCAAGTTTACTAATTTACTTCCAAGCTTTCTAATCCATTCCAAGTAATCATCTAAGATCAAGAAACCTTTGTTATATACAGTAGGTTATCTTTCTTATTCAAGAACTTTCAAGCCATCTAAGATCCTTTGAAGCTAGATCATTTCTTGTCACTTCCAGTAGGTTTACCTACTAAACTTGAGGTTCGTGAATCAACCAGTGGCCAAGTCTTACTTCCCGACGAAGTAAAAATCTGTGAAAGTGAACACTAAGAGCTTCCGCTGTTGCATACTAAAATAAGGACAAGATTTGGAGTCCATGTTTGTATGATATTGTGTAAAAACTGCATTCAAGAAACTGATTTCGATGTAACATATTTGTATTGTAAACCATTATGTAATGGTCGTGTGTAAACAGGATATTTTAGATTATCATTATTTGATAATCTACGTAAAGCTTTTTAAACCTTTTTTTATGAAATAAAGGTTATGGTTTGTTTTAAAAATGAATGCAGTCTTTGAAAAACGTCTCATATAGAGGTCAAAACCTCGCAACGAAATCAATTAATATGGAACGTTTTTAATCAATAAGAACGGGACATTTCAGTTGGTATCCGAGCGTTGGTCTTAGAGAACCAGAAAATTTGCATTAGTATGTCTTATCGAGTTTGTTAGGATGCATTAGTGAGTCTGGACTTCGACCGTGTTTTCTTTAAAAATGATTGCTTAACATTTTTGTTGGAAACTATATATTTTTAACATATGAATATTATGTGATATATTAATCTCTTAACGTGTTTGATATTATGTGATAGATGTCTACCTCTAGAACAAGTCCCATTGACTCACCTAATAATAATGAAGAGTCAAATGTAAATTGGAATGATTCGTGGACTGATTCATAAGTTCCCGAAGAGGAACCGGAAGAAGAGTCGGAACCGGAAGAAGAATCAGAACCGGAAGAAGAATCAGAACCGGAAGAAGAAATAGAACCGGTGGGGGAAATAATAAAACGGTTAAGTAAAAGAGAATCCTCAACCAACCGACCAAGGTTAATTATGGTCAATGGTGTTTCCGCCAAGGAAGCAAAATATTGGGAGGATTACCAATTCTCCGATGAATCGGATTCCGACGAGAATTCCGATGATGTTATAGAAATTACCCCAACTGAATTTAAAAAGGCAAAAGAAAATAATAAGGGAAAGGGCATAAAAATAGAGAAATCTAATTCCAACCCCGATGAACTTTATATGTATCGTCAACCCCCGAAGTCCTTAAGTTGTAACAATGACCCGGGAACCTCTAAACCACCAGGTTTTTCTAAACCAATGTGGACAACGACGACTCGTATTAGGGGAACATCATATATCCCTAGAAACTTGGCAAAACGAACCAAAACTGAACAAGAAGAAACGAGCGAGTCGGAATAAGATAGTTGTATTCGTGTGGTGTAATATATGTAATATAGTGTGCTTATGCTTTATGATATATGTAAAAATTGCTTGTATTAATAAGTATTTTTTTATGAATCTAACTCTTGTCTATTTTACAGTATAAAAACACAAAATGGATAGACAACCCAATATTTTAAGAGACCTACCCGGAGACATGATTGATGAAATCTTGTCTAGAGTCGGTCAGAATTCCTCGGCACAACTATTTAAGGCGAGATCAGTTTGTAAGACATTCGAAGAACGTTCCAAGAATGCCTTGGTTTATAAAAGGCTTTCGTTCGAAAGATGGGGGATATCACATTGGGAAATCCATAAGTTACGATGTGTTTACTTTGACGCATATATTGCGGGGAACCCAAATGCTATTTTACGCAACGGGTTAAGAAATTATTTTGACTCAGTATATCCGAATATAGGACTTCGTGATTTAGAAAAAGCGGCTAACATGCAACATAAAGAAGCATGTTATGCTTACGGGTTAGTAATGTTCGCTTCTCACCAAAGTGAGAACAAGAACATCGGGCTACAACTATTAAACAAAACGTTCCCACAAGTGACGGAGTCGGTAATTGGGGTAAGAAATGAGGTTTTTAGGTTATTACGAGACTGTTAGTCATTACGTAACCCTCGTCCCTTTGACGACGTTAAAACATGCTGTCTTATCAACGGCCATAACGGTTATGTTCCACAAGACCAAGGATGGGAAGTAGTCCTAGTAAAACCAGAATGCATGACTTGTTTCTGGACGTATGAATTACGTGTCTTTATTGCCTTTGCTGAACGACTTGTGTACTAGCTAGAATTATCTTCACAACTATCTTGTATCAAAGTTATTGTGTGCTATATTTCATGCTTTATGTAAAATAAGCGGTATTGTAAATTTGTAAAATATTGTATAAAAGTTTGAACGCGAAATATTATTACAATCAGTTTTTCATATAGAATTGTAGTAGTTGAATTGTATATTAGCTACTAAGTATGAACTTAACGGGTAGGTACTACCCGAATTTAAACTTATAAAACGCTAATATGAAGAAAAAGCTTTTATAAATGAGTTCATATTATGCTACGAAATACTATTAACTACTCTTAATATTCTGTATGATTAACTTGTTCCATTTGACTATTTTGAAGGAAATGGCACCGACTACTCGACATACCGTGAATATGAATGAAGAGGAATTCCGTACTTTTCTAGCTTCAAACATAGCCGCAGTACAGGCTGCACTACATACCAACAATAACCTTAGATCTGGCAGTACAGGAAATCGTGTAGGATGCACCTACAAAGAATTCACTGCCTGCAAACCTTTGGAATTTGATGGAACCGAAGGACCGATCGGATTGAAACGGTGGACCGAGAAGGTCGAATCGGTGTTTGCCATAAGTAAGTGTACTGAAGAGGACAAAGTGAAGTACGCTACGCATACCTTCACAGGTTCTGTGTTAACATGGTGGAATACCTATCTAGAGCAAGTGGGACAAGATGATGCGTACGCACTACCGTGGTCAGCATTCAAGCACATGATGAACGAGAAGTACCGTCCCAGAACCGAGGTCAATAAGCTCAAGACAGAACTTAGAGGGTTACGAACCCAAGGATTTGATATTACCACGTACGAAATACAATTCACAGAATTGTGCCTATTGTGTCCGGGAGCATTCGAAGATGCGGAAGAGAAGATCGACGCGTTTGTGAAAGGATTACCGGAAAGAATCCAAGAAGATATAAGTTCACACGAGCCCGCCTCCATACAATAGGCACGTAGAATAGCTCACAAACTAGTGAACCAGATTGAAGAAAGAATTAAAGAACAGACTGCTGAAGAGGCCAATGTGAAGCAAGTCAAAAGAAAGTGGGAGGAAAACGGTGATAAGAATCACCAATACAACAACAACAGCAATTACAACAATAATCGCAACAATTATCCCAACAATCGCAACATCAATCGCAACTACAACAAACGGCCCAACAACAACAACAACAACAGCAACTACAACAACCATCCCAACAACAATAATAACCGCAACAACAACAACAATCAGAAGCAGCTATGCCAAAGGTGTGAAAAGTATCACTCGGGGTTCTGCACCAAATTTTGCAACAAGTGTAAAAGAAATGGTCATAGCGCGGCGAAGTGTGAGGTCTACGGACCAGGGGTTAATAGAACGAAAGGAATAAATGGTGTCGGAACGAGTAATGGCGGAGCAAGTAGTGTCGGAGCAAGTTATGCCAATGTAGTTTGTTATAAATGTGGAAAACCGGGCCACATTATTAGAAATTTCCCGAACCAGGAGAACACGAATGGACAAGGTCGCGGAAGAGTTTTCAATATTAATGCGGCAGAGGCACAGGAAGACCCGGAGCTTGTTACGGGTACGTTTCTTATTGACAATAAATCTGCTTACGTTTTATTTGATTCGGGTGCGGATAGAAGCTATATGAGTAGAGATTTTTGTGCTAAATTAAGTTGTCCATTGACGCCTTTGGAAAGTAAATTTTTACTCGAATTAGCAAATGGTAAATTAATTTCAGCAGATAATATATGTCAGAATCGACAAATTAAACTGGTTAGCGAAACATTTAAGATTGATTTGATACCAGTAGAGTTAGGGAGTTTTGATGTGATAATCGGTATGGACTGGTTGAAAGAAGTGAAAGCAGAGATCGTTTGTTACAAAAATGCAATTCGCATTATACGAGAAAAAGGAAAACCCTTAATGGTGTACGGAGAAAAGGGCAACACGAAGCTACATATTATTAGTAATTTGAAGGCATAAAAACTAATAAGAAAAGGTTGCTATGCTGTTCTAGCACACGTCGAGAAAGTACAAACTGAAGAAAAGAGCATCAATGATGTTCCCATTGCAAAAGAATTTCCCGATGTATTTCCGAAAGAATTACCGGGATTACCCCCACAGTGATCCGTTGAATTTCAAATAGATCTTGTACCAGGAGCTGCACCAATAGCTCGTGCTCCTTACAGACTCGCACCCAGCGAGATGAAAGAACTGCAAAGCCAATTACAAGAAATTTTAGAGCGTGGTTTCATTCGACTAAGCACATCACCGTGAGGAGCTCCTGTTTTGTTTGTCAAGAAGAAAGATGGTACATTCAGGTTGTGTATCGACTACCGAGAGTTGAACAAACTTACCATCAAGAACCGCTACCCACTACCGAGAATCGACGACTTATTTGATCAACTACAAGGCTCGTCTGTTTATTCAAAGATTGACTTATGTTCCGGGTATCATCAAATGCGGGTGAAAGAAGATGATATTCCAAAGACTGCTTTCAGAACACGTTACGGTCATTACGAGTTTATGGTCATGCCGTTTGGTTTAACTAATGCACCAGCTGTGTTCATGGACCTTATGAACCGAGTGTGTGGACCATACCTTGACAAGTTTGTCATTGTTTTCATTGATGACATACTTATTACTCAAAGAATGACCAAGAACACGGTGAACATTTGAGAAAGGTGTTAGAAGTATTGAGGAAGGAAGAATTGTACGCTAAGTTTTCAAAGTGTGCATTTTGGTTAGAAGAAGTTCAATTCCTCGGTCACATAGTGAACAAAGAAGGTATTAAGGTGGATCCGGCAAAGATAGAAACTGTTGAAAAGTGGGAAACCCCGAAAACTCCGAAACACATACGCCAGTTTTTAGGACTAGCTGGTTACTACAGAAGGTTCATCCAAGACTTTTCCAGAATAGCAAAACCCTTGACTGCATTAACGCATAAAGGGAAGAAATTTGAATGGAATGATGAACAAGAGAAAGCGTTTCAGTTATTGAAGAAAAAGCTAACTACGGCACCTGTATTGTCATTGCCTGAAGGGAATGATGATTTTGTGATTTATTGTGATGCATCAAAGCAAGGTCTCGGTTGTGTATTAATGCAACGAACGAAGGTGATTGCTTATGCGTCTAGACAATTGAAGATTCACGAACAAAATTATACGACGCATGATTTGAAATTAGGCGCGGTTGTTTTTGCATTAAAGACTTGGAGGCACTACTTATATGGGGTCAAAAGTATTATATATACCGACCACAAAAGTCTTCAACACATATTTAATCAGAAACAACTGAATATGAGGCAGCGTAGGTGGATTGAATTATTGAATGATTACGACTTTGAGATTCGTTACCACCCAGGGAAGGAAAATGTGGTAGCCAATGCCTTGAGTAGGAAGGACAGAGAACCCATTCGAGTAAAATCTATGAATATAATGATTCATAATAACCTTACTACTCAAATAAAGGAGGCGCAACAAGGAGTTTTAAAAGAGGGAAATTTAAAGGATGAAATACCCAAAGGATCGGAGAAACATCTTAATATTCGGGAATACGGAACCCGGTATAGGGCTGAAAGGATTTGGGTACCAAAATTTGGAGATATGAGAGAAATGGTACTTAGAGAAGCTCATAAAACCAGATACTCAATACATCCTGGAACGGGGAAGATGTACAAGGATCTCAGGAAATATTTTTGGTGGCCGGGTATGAAAGCCGATGTTACTAAATACGTAGGAGAATGTTTGACGTGTTCTAAGGTCAAAGCTGAGCATCAGAAACCATCAGGTCTACTTCAACAACCCGAAATCCCGGAATGGAAATGGGAAAACATTACCATGGATTTCATTACTAAATTGCCAAGAACTGCAAGTGGTTTTGATACTATTTGGGTAATAGTTGACTGTCTCACCAAATCAGGCCATTTCCTGCCAATAAGAGAAGATGACAAGATGGAGAAGTTAGCACGACTGTATTTGAAGGAAGTCGTCTCCAGACATGGAATACCAATCTCTATTATCTCTGATAGGGATGGCAGATTTATTTCAAGATTCTGGCAGACATTACAGCAAGCATTAGGAACTCGTCTAGACATGAGTACTGCCTATCATCCACAAACTAATGGGCAGAGCGAAAGGACGATACAAACGCTTGAAGACATGCTACGAGCATGTGTTATTGATTTCGGAAACAGTTGGGATCGACATCTACCATTAGCAGAATTTTCCTACAACAACAGCTACCATTCAAGCATTGAGATGGCGCCGTTTGAAGCACTTTATGGTAGAAAGTGCAGGTCTCCAATTTGTTGGAGTGAAGTGGGGGATAGATAGATTACGGGTCCGGAGATTATACAAGAAACTACCGAGAAGATCATCCAAATTCAACAACGGTTGAAAACCGCCCAAAGTCGACAAAAGAGCTACGCTGACATTAAAAGAAAAGATATAGAATTTGAAATTGGAGAGATGGTCATGCTTAAAGTTGCACCTTGGAAAGGCGTTGTTCAATTTGGTAAACGAGGGAAATTAAATCCAAGGTATATTGGACCATTCAAGATTATTGATCGTGTCAGACCAGTAGCTTACCGACTTGAGTTACCTCAACAACTCGCGGCTGTACATAACACTTTCCACGTCTCGAATTTGAAGAAATGTTTTGCTAAAGAAGATCTCACTATTCCGTTAGATGAAATCCAAATCAACGAAAAACTCCAATTCATCGAAGAACCCGTCGAAATAATGGATCGTGAGGTTAAAAGACTTAAGCAAAACAAGATACCAATTGTTAAGGTTCAATGGAATGCTCGTAGAGGACCCGAGTTCACCTGGGAGCGTGAAGATCAGATGAAGAAGAAATACCCGCATCTATTTCCAGAAGATTCGTCAACACCTTCAACAGCTTAAAATTTCGGGACGAAATTTATTTAACGGGTAGGTACTGTAGTGACCCGAACTTTTCCATGTTTATATATATTAATTGAGATTGATATTTACATGATTAAATGTTTCCAACATGTTAAGCAATCAAACTTGTTAAGACTTGATTAATTGAAATATGTTTCATATAGACAATTGACCACCCAAGTTGACCGGCGATTCACGAACGTTAAAACTTGTAAAAACGACATGACGATATATATATGGATATACATATGGTTAACATGAGATTATGATATGTAAGTATCTCCATAAGTATATTAACAATGAGTTATATACATATAAGCAAGACTACTAACTTAAGGATTTCGAAACGAGACATATATGTAACGATTATCGTTGTAACGACATTTAAATGTATATATATCATATTAAGATATATTAATATATCATAATATCATGAAAATATAATAATTTAACATCTCATTAGATATAATAAACAATGGGTTAACAACATTAATTGAGATCGTTAACTTAAAGGTTTCAAAACAACACTTACATGTAACGACTAACGATGACTTAACGACTCAGTTAAAATGTATATACAAGTAGTGTATTTAGATGTATTAAAATACTTTTGGAAGACTTCAAGACATATATCAAAACACTCATACTTAACGAAAATGGTTACAGTTACTTTTCCATTCTTTTCTTTCATCAAGAATTCTAGTCGTATTCTTACCCGTATTATACACAGCTTCAAAACGTACTTACTATGAGTATATACCAATAGGAACTAGCATGGGATTCCACTCTTGATTATGTCATGTATGACTAATCAATTTTAACTTCTACCATGAGCTAGTCAACTAACTAGAACTCCTTTTAACCCCACTCACCACTCACCAATTACCACTCATCATTCACTCCATTTCACTTCCAATTCTCTTTCTAATTCTCTCTCAACACACACACACTATTATGAATGTATTTTTCCAGTAGTTAATCATCATCTTCATCAAAAATCACTTCAAGAATCAAGCTATAATCATCATAGGAAGAACACTTCAAGAACACTTCAAAAATCCCTTCAAGTTTACTAATTTACTTCCAAGCTTTCTAATCCATTCCAAGTAATCATCTAAGATCAAGAAACCTTTGTTATATACAGTAGGTTATCTTTCTTATTCAAGAACTTTCAAGCCATCCAAGATCCTTTGAAGCTAGATCATTTCTTGTCACTTCCAGTAGGTTTACCTACTAAACTTGAGGTTCGTGAATCAACCAGTGGCCAAGTCTTACTTCCCGACGAAGTAAAAATATGTGAAAGTGAATACTAAGAGCTTCCGCTGTTGCATACTAAAATAAGGACAAGATTTAGAGTCCATGTTTGTATGATATTGTGTAAAAACTGCATTCAAGAAACTGATTTCGATGTAACATATTTGTATTGTAAACCATTATGTAATGGTCGTGTGTAAACATGATATTTTAGATTATCATTATTTGATAATCTACGTAAAGCTTTTTAAACCTTTATTTATGAAATAAAGGTTATGGTTTGTTTTAAAAATGAATGCAGTCTTTGAAAAACGTCTCATATAGAGGTCAAAACCTCGCAACGAAATCAATTAATATGGAACGTTTTTAATCAATAAGAACGGGACATTTCATCGAAGTCGTCAAAATAGTTACGTTGATGTTTAGAAGAAAGGACATAGAGTTCCAAGTTGGTGGCAAGGTTATGCTTAAGGTATCACCTTGGAAGGGTGTTGTACGATTTGGGAAACGAGGTAAACTGAGTCCTAGATATGAAAGAGTTTGAGATAACTGAAAGAGTTGGACCGGTAGCTTACAGATTGGAACTTCCACAAGCACTCAGCGGTATTCATGACGTTTTCCATGTATCCAATCTAAAGAAGTGCCTAGCCGATGATAATTTAATTATTCCTTTAGAGGAACTACGTATCGACGGCAAACATCATTTCATTGAGGAACATGTTGAAATCTTGGGCCGCGAGGTCAAACAGTTGAAGCAAAGCAGAATTCCTATCGTTAAAGTTCAGTGGAACGCGAGAAGAGGACCAGAGTTCACGTGGGAGCATGAAGACCAGATGAGGCTGAAGTATCCGCAATTGTTTCCCGAGGAAACTACTTCAGTGGACGATCACTAAAATTTCAGGACGAAATTTTCAATAACAGGTGGGTAATGTAAGAACCCTGATTTTTCCGTTACTTCCGTTAACCTTCTGTTAGTTTATTTAACGGCGATTATTTAACTTTTATGCGTTTACATGTATTAAATGCGTACTTAATCTTCGGAGGGTTTTAATAATTAATATGGGTTGATATTAATTCAAATAAATATTTCGGATAATGAAATACGATAAAAACGATACGATTTTGGATAATAGCTTTTTGAGCAACGAAACGATCGGGTTTATTTTAATAATTATTTTTGTTAATTATTAAGTTTTTAAAATATTTAATTTATTGGGTTTTTATTAAATTAAACAATTGGTTGCGTTTAACGCTCGGGTTAGCGTTCCGGGCCTTCGGTACGACTAAACGGCACTTAAAACGGACCACGATTACACGGGATTGCAAAACGAGAGCCCAGGGATACCCCATGGGGCCCATTCGGCCGACCTCTCCCCTCTTCCCCTTATATTTTAATTTTTGCGAGTTAAGGGACTTATTTGTATTTAGTATTATTTAAACCCTAATATAAATACATGTAGTAAACCTAAATTTGGCATAAACCCTCACAAAAAGAAATCACCAGGTGACTGCTCTCTTCTCCCCTGCCCATTCGTCGATCACCATCCCCATACCATCACCTTCAATTTTCAATTTTTGATTAAACCTCAAGAACAAACGTTGCAATTCTCGATCTCCTCTACGCGTTGATATAATTCTTTTCGCGATCAAAGGTATAATTGCATGAACCCTAATTCTTAAAATCTGATTTTCATGTGAGTTTCATAGTTATGTTGTCAATTGCTCAAGTCTATACGCGTAGGTGTTAATTGTAATCGTTATTTTGATTGTTTGATGCACTAGGGTTTAAAAACGAATTTGTATTTGCTTGATCAGAAAAATTAAGTTTTTCAAATGTTAATTATTATGTTATAATCAGATTCCTTGCGAAAAACTATTGAGTTTAGGCTTTGGATTCGCTTGATTTTGTTTCCATATGATTAAGTTATGTCGATTTGAATTATCGTTGTGTTTTTGTTGCTTGATCAGAAAACTGGTATTGATAGACAATGAATTGGCATGTGAGACTTATATCACTGGAAATATAATTTAAAAACACTCAAGTTAGACTAGGATATCATGTTGTTTGCTTATGTATAGCCTGAGATATGCTAGAATTAGTGTAAAAGTAGTTTTATACAGCACTTGCATGAAAATAACCTTGTATGATAAAATGTGTTAACTTCTGTGATTAAAGCTTTGCATATTTGAAAATTAGACAAAAATTACTTCATCTTTCATGTGGATATCATAGGCTAATTGTATCTAGATCTTTGGATAATCGTATGCGAATGTGACTGACTAAATGAGAATCGAATCTGTAAATTGATCACGGTTTTGTACTCTGTGGATTATGTGAATTGTTTGAGCATGTATTCTTCTGGGAAATGAAACTTAACATGATATGGGACTTATTGTTAGTTTATGTCAATCTCTAAAACCTTATTCATTGGGTACAATAGAGCCATACTTTATGCGAATTCTGATTTGAGCTGAAAACTGAATGTTCAACTTGCACGAATAAAATGTACAAATTGGCTAAACAAAAGTTGCTAGATTTTTGATATGTGTTACTTTGATTCGTCTTTGAACTATGGCCACTGGTATTGTATCAATTTCATGTTCCTAACTCCGGTTATAGACAAAATGAAATCAGTGCGCGGTCAGAAACTGACTTGGCAAACCCCAAATGTATCCCTTCTGATTCCTGACTTTTAATTATCGTATGAGTCCCTGGACAGACTTTTTGGAATAAATTTTAGGTATATTTATTATTTGGAGTTTTCCATGTTTATGTGAATTTTGTACTATGAGATAATATGCTAAGTATGCTACGTGTTCATGGATTTGGTGCACAACGATAAACTGAAATTGTGAAAATGATTATTCATGACCTAAAATGTATTGTATGACTTAAGTTTGACATGTTGACCAATATTTGATATGAACCTACTGATGTTGACTTTAGTTGACCACATTGACCAAGTTTGACTTTCAGTTTGACTTCAGTTGACTTTGTTTGACTTGCATGATATGGTTGACTTTTACTTTAAATCGCGTCGAGTCGAGCAATAAGACAACGTATGCTATGAAACCACACTTGTTTAAGATACATATATTGACTAACCTAAATACATATACTTAGGTTACATTACTCGGGTCTGAACCGTACGAGTCGTTTGTCTTTCATTCCGAGCTTTATTCAAAGGTGAGTCTACAGTCCCGCTTTTTACATGTTTTCAGGGATGAGAATACACGCTGTTATATTTAAATTTTCAATTACTTTTATATTGACATGAGTACTACACATATGCATACTGAGTTTGTACACAAAGCCTCTAGCTTGAATACTTTTAATACCATCGGTGTAAGCACAATTTAGATGGACGGATCCGTTAGGCTGATAACCTCACCCACTATAAAAGCAGTGGTGCATTTATTTTGAACATTAGATACACTCGTACAGGTGTATACCATTTTAGGAGGTAAAGGTGGGTATAGTGGCATCTATACTCGGGTTAATGCTAGTATTCAGGTGCTCGGTGTATGCAGCGATAGAATCTCGTGGTCAAGGGAATTAAACTATTTTTCTGATAACTGTTTTTCAGATACTATACAACGATATTTAAACTATGGTTTACGAGCAAATGAGATAAAACTTGGCAGGGTGTTGTCTACAAATGATTGAAATTTGACATGGTAGTGTCAACAAACTTTTGAAACGAGAAACGGTGTTGTCTAAAAACTTTAACATTAAACTTTGGTGGTCTTTCACTAGTAAACGTTTTCGAAATGTTATTTCTTAAACATACTGTATTGTTTACCTAAAACCTGTAGATTCACTCAACATTATTGTTGTCCCGTTTTGCGTGTTTTATTCTCAGGTATTAATTGCTTCCGCTGTAGAATATTGCTGTTACGTAGAAGTCAAGCCAAGCACTGGGACCAGAGTTAACATTCCGTTAAAGGGATTTGACGGGGGGTTACATGAATGACTTCAAGTAATATCTCTAAAATGAGCAAATGCACAGCGGAAGATTTCTTTCATACATGAGAATAAAAATGCTTTAAAGTGTCAACCAAAAGGTTGGTGAGTTCATTAATTTATCATAATCGATCATTTCCATAATTTTAATAGACCACAAAATTTTCATTTCCATTTCTCATAAATATACTTCCCATACATAGAGATAAAAATCATTCATATAGTGAACACCTGGTAATCGACCTTAACAAGATGCATATAGAATATCCCCAGCATTCCGGGACTCCCTTTGGACATGATAAATTCGCCATCATTCCGGGACAACTTCGAACATGATAAATTCGCCATCATTCTGGGATAACTTCGGACATGATAAATTCGAAGTACTAAAGCATCCGGTACTTTGGATGGGGCTTGTTGGGCCCAATAGATCTATCTTTATGATTCGCGTCAATTAGGGTGTCTGTTCCCTAATTCTTAGATTACCAGACTAAAAGGAGCATATTCGATTTCGATCATTTAACCATATAATGTAGTTTCGATTACTTGTGTCTATTTCGTAAAACAGTTATAAAAGCATCGCATGTATTCTCAGTTCCAAGAAAATATATATTGCAAAAGCATTTAAAAAGAGAGCAAATGAAACTCACAATACTGTATTTTGTAGTAAAAATACATATGACGTCATTGAACAAGTGTAAGGTTGGCCTTGGATTCACGAACCTATACCATTTGTATATATATATTAAAACATATAATCATAATCGAACAAATTTATTTATTATATCTTAATTTATATATTATATATATTTAATTTGTGTATATATTCAAAATGATTAATATTTATATAGTTATATTAATATATCCATATTTATATATATATAATTGTTTAGTGTTATATTTAAAAATCAATTGTTTGTTATATGCAAGTATTTATATATAATAGTAATATTAATGGGTTTGATATATATAGTTATGTAAATTATTAATATTATTATAATATATGTAATAAGTATATTTTATGCACAAAATATTCATTTGTTAAAAATAGTTTTGATAATAATAATGATTTACTAATAATGATAATAACTTTATTAATAATAATACTAATAATGATTTTGTTAATACCGATACTTATAATAATAGTAATAGAAATCTCATTAATAATGATAATCATATTACTTAATAATAATACTTATTTTGATAATAATATTAGTAATAACAATAATAATAATAATAATAATCATAATTGTAACTAGGGTTATGATAATAATAATAAATGGTAGCTAATACTTACATTAGTAATAATAACAGCAATAACTAATATTCGTAATACCTAATAATAATAATAATTCTGATACTTAATGATAATAATAATAATATCCTAATCATAATAACACTTATATCAATATTACCAATACTAATAATAATAACACTAATAATATTTAATGAGGTTACTTGGTAACAAAATGATAATAATATTAATATTATTTATAATTATAATTATATTCATAATAATAATAACTAACACTTATTTTAGCATTATTAATAATAATTATAATACTTGTAATAATAATAATAACTAATGATAATAATACTAATAACAATAGTAGAAATAATATTTATAATACTAATAATAAAAATAATTATAATAACAATAACAATAACAATAATAATAATAATAATAATAATATTAATAATAATAATAATAATAATAATAATAATAATAATAATAATAATAATAATAATAATAATAATAATATTATCAAAGAAGACAACCTTGTAAAGGAGCTCTAAAAATATTGTCCCAGGCCGAGATCGAACCCGAGACCACTCGCTAAACCGACAACCCATTAAACCATCCGTCCATTTTAATTTATCTGTTATTATTCCTATTTTATTTTTGGTTAACCCAATTTTGTTGTCCCTTCTTCTTATCCAATTAATTCGATTAACCAGAGATCGTAACAACTATAACAACGAATTTGATGTTTGAATTGATTTGTGAAATTGAAACAGAAACAACCGATCCTGAGGTGTTCATGATTAACAGACAGAAGGAAGAAAAAAAAATTAAAAACAGTAACAGCGGCAAAATATTTGCGAAGAACAACTCACATCTTGATTTTAAAATATAGATTGTTTTAGGTGGTGATTACAACATGAAAAAGGTTCTAAATCATGCCTATAAACTATCTGAATCATCAATTTAATCTGAAATATAACAGAAATATCAAATTTTACCAAGAACAGATTAGTTGACTTTTAAAATTGCAACTTTGACTTCAAAATTAGAAATCATTAGAAGGAATTGGACTCTGAGATTTTACAAAAAGTTTGAGTGAATGATTCCTAACAACTTTGCATTATTACATTTTGAAAATTCGTTCGAATTCGAAATATGGTTAAAAAGATGATGAACAGAGTGTCGAGCTTTTCTTTTAAAAAAATGAATTTAACTGATTTAAATCATTATTGGTTGTTTTAATTGATATTGAGAGTGTAAAGGTGAATGGTTCCTCATCAACTGCAATTGATCACTTGTTATATAGAAGTGCAGATATCAAATTGAATAATTGGAGCAGACAAAAACAAAAGAAAAAAAAGACGTGCAACTGAATTTGGAACTTTGTCTGTACGAACAATTTTCACCAGATAATGAAGGAATGATATCTGATAACGATGTGTAACAACTAGTCGCGTAAATTATCTGTCTTTAATTTCCAAATATTAGTAAATATAAATATATTGATAATAATACTGTTTAATAATAATAGTAATAATAATAATTATTGATAAATAATCTAATGTTAATAATGTGATAATATTAACAAAAATGATAATTTTGATAAAAATATTAAGTTTAGTAATAAGTAATAATACTAATAATTATAATAATAATAATTATATAAATAATAATAATAATGGTTAATATTTATCCTAACAACACTGATAATAATAATAATTATTAATAACAATTTTATAAAGGATATTATTAATGATAATAATAATAATTTGTATTATTTTCTAATAATATTAATAATAACATTGTTAATATAACAGTTATATTTTAACTTGTAATTACATTTAATGTTATAATTTATTAATTATATGTTATTTAATAATTATATAACATATTTTTAATACTTAATATTTATACGTCACAATATATATACTAATAATAATAATTACAATCTTATTAATAATATTAATAATAATACTACATCATAATAATACTAGTAATGATATTAATATAACAATTATATTCAAATTTGTATTAAGTTTAATATATTTCCATTTATTTTATTTTATCTACCAATTATATAATTTATAAAATCTTTAATATTTATTGATTATTTATTTATATTAAGATATTTATAGTATTACTTATGTATAGATTTCATATTTATAGAATCATTATATAATTTATAAATTTCATAGATATATATATATATATATATATATATATATATATATATATATATATATATATATATATATATATATATATAATAGTAACTTAATTATTCTGTATATTATTTTACATTTTTAATCCTAATATTTAAATTATATTTCATAATTTCAAATTATTATATATACTTACATTTATATATATATATATATATATATATATATATATATATATATATATATATATATATATATATATATATATATATATATACATATACATATACATATTTATTTAAAAACATTTGTTCGTGAATCGTCGGGAATAGTCGAAGGGTAATTGAATATATGAAACAATTCAAACTTTTTGTGACCCAACATTACAGACTTTGCTTATCGTGTCGAAAACATATAAAGATTAAGTTTAAATTTGGTCGGAAATTTCCGGGTCGTCACAGTACCTACCCGTTAAAGAAATTTCGTCCCAAAATTTGATTGGGATGGTCATTGCTAACAATAAATATGTTTTCATGACTCATACGAGTTGGAATTTAGAGCTTTATCACCATTGAGTAATAAGGATAAAATAATTCGATTATTCGAAGAGTAAAAATGAAGTTATCACCAAAGAGTGAAATTAGGAATCAAAGATTCGTCTTAACTTTTGACATGGTAACGGTTGAATTTCGGAATTCAAGGAATCTAAATAAAATATTTGTAATATATATAATATTTGATCCTTCAGAAATTGAGGGAATTAGGATCCTTTTTGATTAGCTGCGATGATCTATTTTGATTGCTCTATCGGATATTTCATTTTAAATCCACCCTCTTCATTTCCTTTATATTTTGGAGTTCCATATTTTTGTTTTCTCTTCCCGACTTTAAGTCAAACGAATAATGATCCAGAATTCGTAGGTATGAAGTTTTGAATGAACATGATTAATGTTCTAAGAGAGAGATTGTAATAGCACGATCTTGATTGGTTAAATTACCAGAATTCAAGAGAAAAGATAGAACTATCAGGAAGATATGTTCTCGATATGTTT
Organism: Rutidosis leptorrhynchoides; assembly: GCF_046630445.1. Lineage (NCBI taxonomy): Eukaryota > Viridiplantae > Streptophyta > Magnoliopsida > Asterales > Asteraceae > Rutidosis > Rutidosis leptorrhynchoides. Next base: position 175,561,426 of record NC_092336.1, read on the forward strand.
GGAGATTAAGTAGAATGTAAGAGTCATGTAACATGGCACATGATGACGTTATAATCTATGAATCATCACATTCCATTAGAAACTCAGCATGACTTACTGTAATATAATCACGTTGATCAAGTGTCATTATATTATACTAACTCATGCTTCAATTCCCAACACTACTTCAAAAACATTCATATTTTAAACTCGAAAGTTTCAGAATTTAGAAACTAAAACAGTTTCCTTTATATTATAATACAGATAGCGTGGAGAGATAAAGGATTTCAGATAAGAGTAGTTATGAAAATATCTTCAGAAATATCGAGGATATTTATAATGCAAGATATGATGATATCTTAGAATATCTAAGATCAGAGGATAATGACGAATATTGTCCGCAAGGGTTTAGAGTAAGGAGCTGAAATGTCCCGTTCATATTGATTATAAACGTTCCATATTAATTGATTTCGTTGCGAGGTTTTGACCTCTATATGAGACGTTTTTCAAAGACTGCATTCGATTTTAGAACAAACCATAACCTTTAAAATATTACGGCGATTATCAAATAATGATAATCTAAAATATAGCGTTTTTCACACGACCATTACATAATGGTTTACAATAATATTACACATCAACATAAGTCTTCGAATGCAGTTTTTAAACAATATTATACAAGCATGGACTCCAAATCTTGTCCTTAATTTAGTATGCAATAGTGGAAGCTCTTAATAATCACCTGAGAATAAACATGCTTAAAACGTCAACAAAATTGTTGGTGAGTTATAGGTTTAACCTACATATTATCAAATCATAATAATAGACCACAAGATTTCATTTTTATAACACATCTCATATCAGGCATTTCGCAAACTGCATAGAGATAATAATCATTCATATGTTGAACATCTGGTAACCGACCTTAACAAGATACATATAGAATATCCCCATCATTTCAGGACTCTCATCGGTACCTCGGATGAGGCTTGTTGGGCCAAATAGATCTATCTTTAGGATTCGCGTCAATTAGGGGCCATTTCCCTAATTCTTAGGCTACCAAGCTAAAAAGGGGCATATTCGGTTCGATAATCCAACATAGAAAGTATTTTCGATTACTTGTGTCTATTTTGTAAAACATTTATAAAATCGCATGTATTCTCATCCCAAAAAAATAATAGATTTTAAAAGTGGGACTATAACTCACTTTCACAGATTTTTACTTCGTCGGAAAGTAAGACTTGGCCACTGGTCGATTCACGAACCTATAACAAATATATACATATGTATATCAAAGTATGTTCAAAATATATTTACAACATTTTTAATATGTTTTAATGTTTTAAGTTTATTAAGTCAGCTGTCCTCGTTAGTAACCTACAACTAGTTGTCCATAGTTAGATGTACAGAAAATAAATCGATATATATTATCTTGGATCAATCCACGACCCAGTGTATACACGTCTCAGGCTAGATCACAACTCAAAGTATATATATTTTTGGAATCAACCTCAACCCTGTATAGCTAACTCCAACATTACTGCATATAGAGTGTCTATGGTTGTTCCATATAATATATATACATGGGTCGATATGATATGTCAAAACATTTGCATACGTGTCTATGGTATCCCAAGATTACATAATATATTAGAATACATGTAATACAATATAAGTTAGCTAGGATATGATTAATATAGATTTGTTACCAATTTTCACGTAGCTACAACAAGAAAAATTATCCAATCTTATTTTACCTATAACTTCTTCGTTTTAAATCCGTTTTGAGTTTTTAAAGTTGCTATGGTTTCATATTGAACTTAAGTTTATGAATCTAAACAGAAAGAGTATAATTTTATAGTCGTAAATACAGGTTACAAGTCGTTTTTGTAAAGGTAGTCATTTCAGTCGAAAGAACGACGTCTAGATGACCATTTTGGAAAACATACTTCTACTTTGAGTTTAACCATGATTTTTGGATATAGTTTCATGTTCATAAGAAAAATCATTTTCCCAGAAGAACAACTTTTAAATCAAAGTTTATCATAGTTTTTAATTAACTAACCCAAAACAGTCTGCGGTGTTACTATGACGACGTATATCCGGTTTTACGGTGTTTTTCGTGTTTCCCGATTTTAAATCATTAAGTTAGCATATCATATAGATATAGAAAATGTGTTTAGTTGATTTTAAAAGTCAAATTAGAAGGATTAACTTTTGTTTGCGAACAAATTTAGAATTAACTAAACTATGTTATAGTGATTTCAAGTTTAAACCTTCGAATAAGGTAGTTTTATATATATGAATCGAATGATCTTATGAACATCATTACTACCTCAAGTTTAGTAGGTAAACCTACTAGAAGTGACAAGAAATGAACTAGCTTCAAAGGATCTTGGATGGCTTGAAAGTTCTTGAAGCAGAATCATGACACGAAAAGAAGTTCAAGTAAGATTATCACTCGAATTAAGATAGTTATAGTTATAGGAATTGAATCAAAGTTTGTATATGAGTATTACCTTGATTTATAATGATATCTTACTGTAAAAAACAAGGATTTCTTGAGGTTGGATGATCACTTTACAAGATTGGAAGTGAGCTAGTAAACTTGGAAGTATTCTTGATTTTATGAAACTAGAACTTGTAGAATTTATGAAGAACACTTAGAACTTGAAGATAGAACTTGAGAGAGATCACTTAGATGAAGAAAATTGAAAATTGAAAGTGTTTGTATGTGTTTTTGGTCGTTGGTATATGGATTAGATATAAAGGATGTGTAATTTTGTTTACATGTAAATAAGTCATGAATGATTACTAATATTTTTGTAATTTTATGAGATATTTCATGCTAGTTGCCAAATGATGGTTCCCACATGTGTTAGGTGACTCACATGGGCTGCTAAGAGCTGATCATTGGAGTGTATATACTGTGACGACCCGGAAATTTCCGACCAAATTTAAACCTAATCTTATATGATTCCGACGCGATGAGTAAAGTTTGTTAAATTGAGTCTCAAACATTTTAAAACTATGTTCATACATTCATTTAACCTCGAACAAATCCCGACGATTCACGAACAATTGTTTATAATTAAACATGTATACAAATAAAGATGTAAAAATAAGATACGAAATAATTAAGTCTAATTTAAAAGGGATTTATATATAATTATGAATGATTTCCATGTATAATTATCATTATATGTATATTGTAATGAAAATTATAAATAATAAGTATTCAAGAGAAGTTATCATATAATGTATCATATGATTATTAGATATTACATTGATAATATATATATATATATATATATATATATATATATATATATATATATATATATATATATATATATATATATATATATATATATATATATATAATAAGTTAAAAAAATATATATATGTTATAATATTACTACTTTTATTCTTAAAATAAATATTAATATTATGAATTATAATATTAAGATATGGATATGATATTTGATATGTATAAATTGTTATATCATTATTATTAGTATTATAATTAGTATTACTATTACTATAGCTATTATTACTAATATATCATTTTGAACTTTATTATTATCATTTATAATATTAATTGTATTATTAAAATCATATATTTATTAAGTACTAAGAACCATTATTGTTATTAAAATTAATAGTTATCTTATTCATTGAAACATACAGTATTCCTATTATTATTATTATTATTAGTATTTTTTTATATAGTATTAACATTATTATTATTTATCAATTATTAATAAGAATTAAAAATAAAAGATAAATGCTGATAAGGGTACATAAAAATCAGATATATATACAAAATCAAATATATAGATATAAAATCAGATATATATATCTCGACATATATATACAGATAATTTATAAATACTACTAATAAATACAGATATATACAGATATTAAGAATATAGAGAAATATACGCGTTATTTAATATGTGCCTTATTTTTCTTTATTTTCTGTTCGTCTGTGATCACTGGTCGACCAAGTTGTCATAAGCAAACAAGTTTGATCAAATCAAATTCCATTTCAATCATTCAATCACGATCTTTATAATGTTACTTGTCTGCTAGGAATAATTTAAAAACCCAAAAAAACTCAAGAACAACAATAACACCTCTGTACGCCTACTTTTTCAGTCATAACGCAAATTTGAATTTTTTTGTCAAAATCTAAAAATGCAGATAGATTAGGAATTCATTAATGAATCTTTCTGTAAAGTTTCAAGTATTAATTTACAGAATTAAGAACGAATTTTCGAGTCAAAGGTTTTTGGAATAAAAGACAACAGAATGGTTCTTGAGGAAATTTGAATTCGTTTTGATGATTTAAGTCCAATTGACGATTCCGTTAGTTTCCATAAACAATTTGCAAACAAATTCATGTTATAACAATTTTTTAAAACTCACTAGAAATCGAAAACATTTTTTTTTGTTGTTCCAGGCGACGAGCAGCAGTACAGCTGCACTCTTATTATTATTATTATTATTTTTTTTTCAATTCAACTAATCACAATTAATTATTTTCTGTATTGGATATTTAGTCCTAAGGTCATTTTTATAAATATTAGCAAAAGTATAATGATTTGGGTTGATTTTAGTCGAATTCGTCTTTAAGAAGATGAAGAAGAAAGGATACACAGAAAGATAGGTTAATTATAATTGAATTCTGTATAATTTCGGAAAATGGGCAGTAGCCCAACTGGTTTGATGTGTTAGCGGTTATCCAGGAGGTCACGGGTTCGAGTCCCGTCAGGAGCATTTCTTTTTATTCAAAGCCATAAGGGTATACATAATCTCTTTTATCTTTATTATTATTATTATTATTATTATTATTATTATTATTATTATTATTATTGTGATTATTATTATTATTGTGATTATTATTATTATTATTATTATTATTATTATTATTATTATTATTATTATTATTATTATTATTATTATTATTATTATTATTATTATTATTATTATTATTATTATTATTATTATTATTGTTATGTTTATTAATAGTGATTGGTATTATTATTGTTTTTGTTATTGTTATTAGTATTATTATTAGTATTACAACTATTATCATTAGTCTTATAGTTATAAGGATTATAAATTATTAGTACTATTAATATTAGTATAATTCATGGTAATATAAGTAATAAGATTATTATCGTTATTATTAGTATTACCATTAACACAATTATTATCATTTAAAAACTACTAGTACTATCATTACCAACCTTATCATTATTAGTATTATTATTGTTATTATTATTAACAGGAATATGAACATATTAATAACAGGTTATATTATAAAATTTATAATAAGAGTTGATAGGGCAAAAATTATGAATATGGTATAACATTATGTTATAGGAACTATAGATATAGGTTTAGAAAATAAACAGAAAGTTATTGATAAATCTGTTTATTATTATTATTATTATTATTATTATTATTATTATTATTATTATTATTATTATTATTATTATTATTATTATTATTATTATTATTATTATTATTATTATTATTATTATTATTATTATTATTATTAACACTGCTATTATTATTATTATCATTATATTATTAAGAGAATTTATCATTTTTACTCAAACTATTATTCTTATTAAAATTAACATATTTATTAAAGTTAATATATTTATTAAAATTATCATTATAAAAATTAATATTATTATTAGCCATACCACTATCAATATTATGACTATCACTCTTATCATTTTTTTTTTTGCATTATTACAAGTAAATATTTTTTTATATAAAGATACACTGCAATAATATTAAATTCTCCATAACAATATATTTTTATTACTAACATGATATTAACTAAACTATATATATATATATATATATATATATATATATATATATATATATATATATATATATATATATATATATATATATATATATATATATATAAATCCTAATATAGAATTTATTATTAACATATTAAAGAATGATAAATAATAGTTACATAAGATATATAAAATAAATATATTAAACTATCTATATCTATATAACATATAATATAACAAGCATATTATTATTAATAATATATATAAACTTGCTCGATTTCGATTACATGAATATTAATAAATATACAAATGATATAGGTTCGTGAATCCGAGGCCTACCATGCATTGTTCAATGTCGTCATATGTATTTTTACTATAAAATACAGTATTGTGAGTTTCATTTGCTCCCTTTTTAAATGCTTTTGCAATATATATTTTTGGGACTGAGAATACATGCGCTGCTTTTATAAATGTTTTACGAAATAGACACAAGTACTTAAAATTACATTCTATGGTTGGATTATTAAACCGAATATCACCCTTCAAGTCTGTTAACCTAAGAATTTAGGGAAATGGCCCCTGATTGACGCGAATCCTAAAGATAGATCTATGGACCTTGACAAGTCCCATTCGGGGTACGGATGCTTTAGTACTTTGAGAGTATTATACAGATGAGAGGTTCTGTTTTGGGGATATTCTATGCATTAAGTTAACGTCGGTTACCAGGTGTTCAATCCATATGAATGATTTTTATCTCTATGCAGTTTGCGAAATGCCTGATACGAGAATGATGTTTATGAAAATGAAATCTTGTGGTCTATTATACTATCTGAAATGATTATTTATGATAAACTAATGAACTCACCAACCTTTTGGTTGACACTTTAAAACATGTTTATTCTCAGGTATGAAAGAAATCTTCCGCTGTGCAATTGCTCATATTAGAGATATTACTTGGAGTCATTCATGACATATTTCAATGGACGTTGCATTCGAGTCGTTGAGTTCATCAAGATTATTACTATGTCAATTATAGTTGGATATATTATGAAATGGTATGCATGCCGTTAACTTTCAATGTAATGAAAGATTGTCTTTTCAAAAACGAATGCAATGTTTGTAAAATGTATCATATAGAGGTCAAATGCCTCGCGATGTAACCAAATGTAATGTATTCGTCCAGATGGATTAGGACGGGTCATTAGATATACCAATAGTACATACATCTAAAAGCCGTGTATTGTACGAGTACGAATACGGGTGCATACGAGTAGAATTGTTGATGAAACTGAACGAGGATGTAATTGTAAGCATTTTTGTTAAGTAGAAGTATTTTGATAAGTGTCTTGAAGTCTTCCAAAAGTGTGTGAATACATATTAAAACACTACATGTATATACATTTTAACTGAGTCGTTAAGTCATCGTTAGTCGTTACATGTAAATGTTGTTTTGAAACCTTTAGGTTAACGATCTTGTTAAATGTTGTTAACCCATTGTTTATTATATCTAAAGAGATGTTAAATTATTACATTATCATGATATTATGATATATTAATATATCTTAGTATGATATATCTACAGTTAAATGTTGTTACAACGATAATCATTACATATATGCCTCGTTTCAAAATTCTTAAGTTAGTAGTCTTGTTTTACATATGTAGTTCATTGTTAACACACTTAATGATATACTTAATTATCATTTTATCATGTTAAACATAGTGTATCAATATCTTAATATGATTCATATGTATTTAGTAAGACGTTGTTATAACGATAATCGTTATATATATCGTTTTGAGTTTCTTAATTCAATAAACTCATTTTTATGTATATCACTCATTGTTAATATACTTAGTGAGATGTTTACTTATCATAATCTCATGTTAACCATATATATATATATATATATATATATATATATATATATATATATATATATATATATCCATATATATATATATATATCCATATATATATCATCATGTAGTTTTTACAAATTTTTAACATTCGTGAATTGCCGGTCAACTTGGGTGGTCAATTGTCTATATGAAGCACATTTCAAATAATCAAGTCTTAACAAGTTTGATTGCTTAACATGTTGAAAATATTTAATCATGTAAATATACCAATTTCATTTAATATATATAAACATGGAAAAGTTCGGGTCACTACAGGAGCAAGGTATTCGCTAAAGATTTTAGCAGACACTGAATCATTTGGATTCCTTAAAGGCAGGTTTAGTCTTTGTGATTTATTCACAGCCTCCTTCATGGTTTGCTTAATCTGTTTTCCAGTTCCAACTTTTCTGAGCTTTTCCAACACACTTATTCTTTATCTTTATACCTTCGACTGTTAAAGTCGTTTACAGTTTTTGCTGCTTCATCGGCACCTTCCAAAATTCATAGAACTGATTCGTAAACTGGGTTTTTTTCTTCAGAATTTCAGAATAAAAGATCATAATTCTAAGAGATAATATATATATATATATATATATATATATATATATATATATATATATATATATATATATATATACATATAACTATTGATGTAGACATGCTGCGAGATTTCAAAATACTGATTGCTAATTCCCAGTAATTGGCATGAAAATTTTTGTTACAAGATACGGATGAGTAAATGATGGGGTTTCGATAATTATAATGATTTTTTCGGAAAGTCAAAGATTAGTGAAGTTTGTTGGTAAGTTTATTACTAATGTGGTGGAACATAAACGGTTCCCCGATAACGATGGCGAAAGGGCAAATTTATATATCAAGGTTATAATAAGACTAATCCGAATAAAAATTGAAGTTGATTTGCTGGAGCTGTGACGAAATTGGCTAATTTGAAAAAGAATTGCAAAGTTATTTTCAATAATAATAACGCTAAGGGAGTTACCACAGTTACGTGTTAAACGTTTACTCAGGTTCCGAGTGTTTTCAGGTGCATAACTATATGCATCAATCTTTTTTTTCCATAGATGAAGTGCGGTTGGTTCATCCTCTCGATTGAGGTGTTTTCAAGAATCATGAAAGGTATGAACGCAGATTGTAATCATCAAGATACAAATGAGGTTTAAGATGAAATCAAGTGGCAAACTTGAAGAATTGTTTAGTTTCATATATTATAATCAATATTTTAATTCATTTTAATTGTCCAATATTGGTAGTCCATAGTTAGTAGTCCACAGTTAGTAATTCAATAATTCATATATAGTTTAATATATAATATTTGAATTAATTAATACGTATCGTGACCCGTGTACATGTCTCAGACTCGATTACAACTCAAAGTATATATATTATTGTAGAATCAACCTCAACCCTGTATAGCTAACTCAAGCATTACCGCATATAGAGTGTCTATGGTTATTCCAAATAATATATATAGATGCGTCGATATGATATGTCAAAACCTTGTATACGTGTCCCGATATTTAAAGTGCGTAAAATAAATATAAATAACATAATTTAAATGACGATAAATAAAATTGCGATAAATAAAATGTAATCAGTTAGCTAGGAACAGTTAGCTAGGATTTTGTTAGCGTGGATTCTTAACAAAATTTCTCATAGTTAATTTGTTTGTTTCTAACAAATTTTATTTTTTGTCCAATGTTTTCTTCTTTATGCCACTTGTTGGGTTCTGATAAATCAAAATCCAAATATGAAATTGAACGAAAATGGTTATTCTGTGGTGAACGAATACATATATCTGTGGATGTAAGTAGGATAGTAATTCACTATTGAATCAGATTTAAAAGAATGTACAATATAACTTATTAATGTGAAATCTAAATATTCCTCCGGTATTACCTACCTGTTAAAATATTTTCACCATTAACAGTTTGTACAAAAGAATTTTTAATTACAATCTTTATGAAAACATATATACATATATATTTTCTTCAGATGTAATATAGATTTAATGAGTTAATATAATATTAATCTCATTTGATTTATCGTTAGAACCAGAATACATAATCTCTCAAATATTAGAAATTATATGATCATCATGTAGAACGAAGATAAATGATGTAGAACGATTCGTAGAACAATGAATATACTCGAGGTACAGAATGAGATGTTGAGGCATGTGATGTTGAAACTTGGGTTGTTGGTGGTACTGGTATTGATGTTGGTGGTACTGTTGGTGCTGGTGATGTTGCCGAAGCTGGTAAGTTTTGCACCATATTTTCTAAATTGTTTACTCGAGCGCGAAGTTCTTTGACTTCTTCCATTATTCTGGGATGATTGTCGGTCGGAACGAGCGGATGAATAAGGTTTAGAATTTGGGATATCATATAATCGTTGTGAGATATCCTGGCAATGAGGGTGAATATGATGTTTTGGACAGGTTCGCCGGTAAGTGCTTCAGGTTCTTCACCAAGAGGTAAATGTGGTGGATGGAGGGGATCACCTTCTTCTTGTCTCCAATAATTAAGTAGGCTATGAACCCATCCCCAATTCATCCAGAATAGATGGTGGCTAATTGGTTGATCCATTCCGGTGATGCTACTTTCGGAGCTTGAGTGAAAATCCATATCGGAATACGAGGGACTTGAACTAGTGGCGAGTTCCATTTCGTACGATTGAATAAAGAATTTTTCGATATGAAATTATTTCCGGTTATCAGATGATATTCTAATTACATAGAGTATCTATATATATGGAACAAAAGATTTCGTAGATTACGGAGTAATTTACGAAATATGTCAGGCAAAGTTTACAGTAACAGATACGCTAAGATATGGATTAGCAGATACGCTAAGATATGAATTTTTGTCTATACACTATTCATACAATCAATGCAGTAAGATGTGTCTAGACTAAGAATGATAAGCAGGTAATTTTCTAAGGATGATAAGTAGGTAATTTTCGACACGAAATGATAAGCAAAACTTTTGACATGCAGACACGGTCGAAGTCCAGACTCACTAATGCATCTAAACAATTATCAGTTAGACATACTAATGTAAGACCTAGTTCGCTAAGACCACCGCTCTGATACCAACTTTAATGACCCGTCCTAATCCATCTGGACGAATACATTACATTTGGTTACATCGCGAGGTACTTGACCTCTATATGATACGTTTTACAAACATTGCATTCGTTTTTTAAAAGACAAACTTTCATCACATCGAAAGTTGACAAACATGCATACCATTTCAGAATATATCCAATCTATAATTGACTTAATAATAATCTTGATGAACTCAACGAATTGAATGCAACATCTTTTGAAATATGTCATGAATGACTCCAAGTAATATCTCTAAAATGAGCAAATGCACAGCGAAAGATTTCTTTCATACCTGAGAATAAACATGCTTTTAAGTGTCAACCAAAAGGTTGGTGAGTTCATTAGTTTATCATAATCGATCATTTCCTTAATTTTAATAGACCACAAGATTTTCATTTCCATTTCTCATAAATATACATCCCATACATAGAGATAAAAATCATTCATATGGTGAACACCTGGTAATCGACCTTAACAAGATGCATATAGAATATCCCCATCATTCTGGGTCTCCCTTCGGACATGATAAATTCGCCATCATTCCGGGACAACTTCGGATATGATAAATTCGCCATCATTCTAGGACAACTTCGGACATGATAAATTCGAAGTACTAAAGCATCCGGTACTTTGGATGGGGCTTGTTGGGCCCAATAGATCTATCTTTAGGATTCGCGTCAATTTGGGTGTCTGTTCCCTAATTCTTAGATTACCAGACTAAAAGGGGCATATTCGATTTCGATCATTCAACCATATAATGTAGTTTCGATTACTTGTGTCTATTTCGTAAAACAGTTATAAAAGCAGCGCATGTATTCTCAGTTCCAAGAAAATATATATTGCAAAAGAATTTAAAAAGGGAGCAAATGAAACTCACAATACTGTATTTTGTAGTAAAAATACATATGACGTCATTAAACAAGTGTAAGGTTGGCCTTGGATTAACGAACCTAAACCATTTGTATATATTTATTAAAATATATAATCGTAATAGAACAAATTTATTTATTATATCTTAATTTATATATTATATATATTTAATTTGTGTATATATTCAAAATGATTAATATTTATATAGTTATATTAATATATCCATATTTATATATATAATTTTTTAGTGTTATATTTAAAAATCAATAGTTTGTTATATGCAAGTATTTATATATAATAGTAATATTAATGGGTTTGATATATATAGTTATGTAAAATATTAATATAATTATAATATATGTAATAAGTATATTTTATGCACAAAATATTCATTTGTTAAAAATAGTTTTGATAATAATAATGATATATTAATAATGATAATAACTTTATTAATAATAATACTAATAATGATTTTATTAATACTGATACTTATAATAATAGTAATAGAAATCTCATTAATAATGATAATCATATTACTTAATAATAATACTTATTTTGATAATAATATTAGTAATAATAATAATAATAATAATAATAATAATAATAATAATAATAATAATAATAATAATAATAATAATAATAATAATAATAATAATCATAATTGTAAGTAGGGTTATGATAATAATAATAAATGGTAGCTAATACTTACATTAGTAATAATAACAGTAATAACTAATATTCGTAATACCTAATAATAATAATAATAATTCTGATACTTAATGATAATAAAAATAATATCCTAATCATAATAACACTTATATCAATATTACTAATACTAATAATAATAACACTAATAATATTTAATGAGGTTACTTGGTAACAAAATGATAATAATATTAATATTATTTATAATTGTAATGTAATTATATTCATTATTCATAATAATAATAACTAACACTTATTTTAGCGTTACTAATAATAATAATTATAATTATAATACTTGTAATAATAATAATAACTAATGATAATAATTCTAATAACAATAGTAGAAATAATATTCATAATACTAATAATAACAATAATTATAACAATAATAATAATAATAATAATAAAAATAATAATAATAATAATAATAATAATAATAATAATAATAATAATAATAATAATAATAATAATAATAATAATAATAATAATAATAATACTAATAATATCAAAGAAGACTACCTTGTAAAGGAGCCCTAAAAAATATTGTCCCAGCCCAGGATCGAACCCGAGACCACTCACTAAACCGACAACCCATTAAACCATCTGTCCACTTCAATTTATCTGTTATTATTCCTATTTTATTTTTGGTTAACCCGATTCTGTTGTCCCTTCTTCTTCTCCAATTAATTCGATTAACTAGAGATCGTAACAACTATAACAACGAATTTGATGTTTGAATTGATTTGTGAAATTGAAACAGAAATAACCGACCCTGAGGTGTTCATGATTAACAGACAGAAGGAAGAAAAAAAAATTAAAAACAGTAACAACGGCCAAATATTTGCGAAGAACAACTCACATCTTGATTTTAAAATATAGATTATTTTAGATGGTGATTACAACATGAAAAAGGTTCTAAATCATGCCTATAAACTATGTGAATCATCAATTTAATCTGAAACATAACAGAAATACCGAATTTTACCAAGAACAGATTAGTTGACTTTTAAAATTGCAAATTTGACTCCAAAATTAGAAATCGTTAGAAGGAATTGGACTCTGAGATTTTACAGAAAGTTTCAGTGAATGATTCCTAACAACTTTGCATTATTACATTTTGAAAATTCGTTTGAATTTGAAATATGGTTAAAAAGATGATGAACAGAGTGTCGAGCTTTTCTTTAAAAAAATGAATTTAACTGATTTAAATCGTTATTGGTTGTTTTAATTGATATTGAGAGTGTAAAGGTGAATGGTTCCTCATCAACTACAATTGATCACTTATTATATAGAAGTACAGATATCAAATTGAATAATTGGAGCAGACAAAAAAAAAAGAAAAAAAGAAGTGCAACTGAATTTGGAACTTTGTCTGTATGAACGATTTGCACCAGATAATGATGGAATGATATCTGATAAGGATGTGTAACAACTAGTCGCGTAAATTATCTATCTTTAATTTCCAAATATTAGTAAATATAAATATATTGATAATAATACTAATTAATAATAATAGTATTAATAATAATTATTGATAAAGAATCTAATATTAATAATGTGATAATATTAACAAAAATGATAATTTTGATAAAAATATTAAGTTTAGTAATAAGTAATAATACTAATAATTATAATAATAATAATTATATAAATAGTAATAATAATGGTTAATATTTATCCTAACAACACTGATAATAATAATAATAATTAATAACAATTTTATAAAGGATATTATTAATGATAATAATAATAATTTGTATTATTTTCTAATAATATTAATAATAACATTGTTAATATAACAATTATATTTTAACTTTAAATTACATTTAATGTTATAATTTATTAATTATATGTTATTTAATAATTATATAACATATTTTTAATACTTAATATTTATACGTTACAATATATATACTAATAATAATAATTACAATCTTATTAATAATATTAATAATAATACTACATAATAATACTAGTAATGATATTAATATAACAATTATATTCAAATATGTAATTAAGTTTAATATATTTCCATTTATTTTATTTTATCTACCAATTATATAATTTATAGAATCTTTAATATTTATTAATTATTTATGTATATTAAGATATTTATAGTATTACTTATGTATAGATTTCATATTTATAGATTCATTATATAATTTATAAATTTCATAGATATATATATATATATATATATATATATATATATATATATATATATATATATATATATATATATATATATATATATATATATATATATATATTTATTTTTAATAGTAACTTAATTATTCTGTATATTATTTTACATTTTTAATCCTAATATTTAAATTTTATTTCATAATTTCAAATTATTATATATACTTACATATATATATATATATATATATATATATATATATATATATATATATATATATATATATATATATATATATTATTTACAAACATTTGTTCGTGAATCGTTGGGAATAGTCGAAGGGTAATTGAATATATGAAACAGTGCAAACTTTTTGAGACCCAACATTACAGACTTTGTTTATCGTGTCGGAAACATATAAAGATTATGTTTAAATTTGGTTAGAAATTTTCGGGTCGTCACAGTTCACTCTCGTTGAAAGATCACACCTTTCATATTGCCTTAAAGAAATTGCCTTAAACATCTATACCCTTTCGGAAATGTAATCAAAATTTACTTTGAAGTCCATGATCATCTTTATCCCCTTTGAAGGAATTGCCTTAAACATCTATACCACTGTTATAACTACTCTATATATTTCTTCCTTCGTTGGTTGCAACTGTATCTCATTCGTCCTAGTTCGTCCCCTTGGGAGCCCCTGCTTGGTTTGTTAAGAAGAAAGATGGTTCGTTCTGATTGTGTATTGATTATCGCGAGTTGAACAAGCTTATTGATAAGAATCATTACCCCCTTTCGAGAATTGATGATCTGTTTGACCAACTTCAAGGTTCGTCTGTTTATTCTGAGATCGATCTTCGTTTTGGTTATCACCAATAACGCGTTAAAGAAACTGATATTCCGAAAAATGCTTTCCGAACCCGTTATGGTCGCTACGAATTTCTGGTTATGCCGTTCAGATTGACTAACGCACCTGCAGTGTTTATGGACCTTATGAACCGTGTGTGTAGCCCTTATCTGGACACATTAGTTATCGTTTACATCAATGATATCCTTATCTATTCCAAGAGTGATCAAGAGCATGAAGAGCATTTGAGATTAGTGCTTGATTTGTTAAGAAAAGAAGAGTGGTATGCTAATTTCTATAAGTGAGCGTTCTGGTTAAGAGAAGTTCAATTCCTTGGACATGTTGTTATCAAACAGGGAATACAAGTAGATCCTGCCAAGATTGAGGCAATTGAGAAGTGGGAAATTCCGAAGACTCCTACTCAGGTTCGTTAGTTTCTAGGTTTGGCAGGCTATTATAGAAGGTTCATTCAAGATTTTTCACGAGTAGCAAAACCTCTAACTGCTTTAACGCATAAGGGGAAGAAGTACGAGTGGAAGAGTGAACAAGAGTCTGCTTTCCAAACTCTGAAGAAGAAGTTAACTTCCGCTTCGATATTATCACTACCTGAGGGTAATGATGATTTTTTGGTCTACTGTGATGCTTCGCGTCAGGGCTTTGGTTGTGTTTTGATGCAGCGAAAGAAAGTCATTGCTTACGTGTCAGGTTAGTTAAAGAATCATGAACAGAATTATACAACCCATGATTTACAATTGGGAGCTGTTGTGTTTGCCCTCAAGATTTGGAGACATTAATTATATGGGGTCAAATGTATAGTGTACACGGATCACAAAAGTCTTCAACATATCTTTGATCAAAAGCAGTTAAATATGAGACAACGAAGATGGGTTGAATTCTTGAACGATTATGATTGTAAACTCCTTTATCATCCTGGAAAAGCCAATATTGTGGCTGATGCTTTGAGTCGAAAAGAGAGAGTTGAACATCGTAGGTTTCGAGCCTTGAATATGACTATCCAAACAAACCTCGCAAGGCAGATTCTTGAGGCACTACAAGAAGCCTTGAAGGAGGAGAATTTCGTACACGAGAAAGTCAAAGGCTTGAGTAAACAATTTAAGGTACGAACTGATGGTACACGGTATTTTTCAGGATGTCTTTGGGGTTCGGAAATTTGGTGAGTTGCGACAACTTATTTTAGATGAAGCTCATAAGTCTAGGTACTCTATTCATCCTCGTTCAGGAAAGATTTATCATGATCTTAAGGAGCTGTACTGGTGGCCTAACTTGAAAGCTGATGTAGCTACTTATGTGACTAAGTGTTTGACCTGTGCTAAGGTTAAAGCTGAACATCAGAAATTGTCCAGACTTTTGGTGCAACCTGAGATTCCCGAGTGGAAGTGAGAAGGTATTGTAGTGACCCAAACTTTTCCATGATTATATATTAAATGAAAACTATATTTGCACGATTAAATGTTTCTAACATGTTAAGCAATCAAACTTGTTACGACTTGATTTATTGAAATGAGTTTCATGTAGACAATTGACCACCCAAGTTGACTGGCGATTCACGAACGTTAAAACTTGTAAAAACAACATGATATATATATATATATATATATATATATATATATATATATATATATATATATATATATAACAAAAATGCTTAAAATTATATCCTCATTCATTTTCATCAACAATTCTACTCGTATGCACCCGTATTCGTACTCGTACAATACACAGCTTCTAAGATGTATATACTATTGGTATATACACTCAATCATCAGCTCCTTAGCAGCCCATGTGAGTCATTAAACATGTGGGAACCATCATTTGACAACTAGCATGAAATATCTCACAAAATTACAAAGAATATTATAAATCATTCATGAATTATTTACATGAAAACAAACTTACACATCCTTTATATCTAATCCATATACGAACGACCAAAAACACCTACAAACACTTTCATTCTTCAATTTTCTTCATTTAATTGATCTCTCTCAAGTTCTATCTTCAATTTCTAAGTGTTCTTCATAAATTCTATAAGTTCTAGTTTCATAAAATCAAGAATACTATCAAGTTTGCAAGATTACTTCCAAGCTTTCTAATCCAATCCAAGTAATCATCTAAGCTCAAGAAAACTTTCTTATTTATAGTAAGATATCTTTCTAATACAAGGTAATACTCATATTTAAACTTTGATTCAATTTCTATAACTATAACTATCTTATTTCGAGTGGAAATCTTACTTGGAGTTGTTTTCGTGTCATGATTCTACTTCAAGAACTTTCAAGCCATCCAAGAATTCTTTGAAGCTAGATCAATTTTTGTCACTTCCAGTAGGTTTACCTACTAAACTTGAGGTAGTAATGATGTTCATAACATCATTTGATTCATATATATAAAACTATCTTATTCGAAGATTTGAACATGTAATCACTAGAACATAGTTTAGTTAATTCTAAACTTGTTCGCAAACAAAGTTAATCCTTCTAACTTGACCTTTAAAATCAACTAAATACATGTTATATATCTATATGATATGCTAACTTAATGATTTAAAACCTGGAAACACGAAGAACACCGTAAAATCGGACATACGCCGTCGTAGTGAAATTGGGGGCTGTTTTGGGTCAAAAAAATAAAAAGTATCTTAAACTTTGAATTGGAAGTTTATTTTCTGGAAAAATGATATTACATATGAAAATGATACTTTATCCAAAAATCATGGTTAAACACAAAGTGGAAGTATGTTTTTCAAAATGGTCATCAAGATGTCATTTTTTCGACGGAAATGACTACCTCTTTAAAAATGACTTGTAACCTGTATTTCCGACTATAAACTTATACTTTTTCTGTTTGGTTTCATAAATTTCAGTTCATTATGAAACCATAGCAACTTGAATCACTCAAAACGGATTTGAAACGAAGAAATGACGGGTAAAACAAAATTGGATAAACTTGCTAGTTTTAGCTACGAAAATTTTGTAACAAATCTAGACTAAACATATCCTAACTAATTTATATTGTATTATACATATTATGTAATCTTGGGATACCATAGACACGTATACAATGTTTTGACATATCATATCGACCCATCTATATATATTATTTTGAACAACCATAGACACTCTATATGCAGTAATGTTTGAGTTAGCTATACAGGGTTGAGGTTGATTCCAAAAATATATATACTTTGAGTTGTGATCTAGCCTGAGACGTGTATACACTGGGTCGTGGATTGATTCAAGATATATATATTGATTTATTTCTGTACATCTAACTGTGGACAACTAGTTGTAGGTTACTAACGAGGACTGCTAACTTAACAAACTTAAATCATAAAAACATAATAAAAAATGTTGTGAATATATTCCGATCATAAATTGATATATATGTACATATTTGTTATAGGTTCGTGAATCGACCAGTGGCCAAGTCCTACTTCCCGACGAAGTAAAAATTTGTGAAAGTGAGTTATAGTCCCACTTTTTAAATCTAATATTTTTGGGATGAGAATACATGCCGTTTTATAAATGTTTTACAAAATAGACACAAGTACGTGAAACTACATTCTATGGTTGAATTATTAAACCAAATATGTGTGACGACCCGGAAATTTCCGATCAAATTTAAACTTAATCTTTATATGGTTCCGACACGATAAGCAAAGTCTGTAATGTTGAGTCTCGAAAACTTTGGAACGGATTACATGAATGCATTTACCCTTTGACCATTCCCGACGATTCATGAATAATTGTTGTAAATAAAGATGTATATATAAATAAGTATATATGTAAATAATTATACATTATTAATTAAATTATTATGTGATTTAGTATTATGACAGATAACTTAAGATAATTTAGAACTTGATATTCAAAAACATAAATTATATATATATATATATATATATATATATATATATATATATATATATATATATGAATTCTATATATGATTATTGACTATATGAATATTGTAATATATTGGAAGATATAAATATTAAATATTCTGTATGTACCAAAATATAAAATACATGATATAATTATACAATATTATCACATGTAATATTAATATATTAAATTGTAAGATAAAATATAATTGTTGTAGTTACATTAAAATTATTAATATTACTTTCATTATTATCAATATTAGTATTATTATAAGTAGTATTATGGTAATTGGTATTATTATTGATATATCAGCATTATTAAAAGTATTAATTGTATTTTTATTTGAATTATATAATTTATTATATCTAGTATTATAAGTAATAATAATATCATTACTATCATTTTTCTTTATATTAAAAATTTCTATTTGTATTATTATTTCTCTTTATTATTCTGATATTGTTATTATTATTATTTAATATTACTTGTATTATTATTATTATTATTATTATTATTAATATTATTATTATTATTAGCCATTAAATATAAATTAGGCATCTAGATTACATACAGATACAAGAACTCGCTTGATTTTCAACATCAACTGTTTAAAATCCTTGTTTTCTCTCAAATCTGTTTTGCATCACTATCAAGCTTTATTCGATTCTGTACTAATGGAATATATCTGCTATTATTTTCTTACTTGCTGTTTCAAATTTGTACAACCTATCGAGTTAATCAAACTAAGAAACAAAATTTGACTAATTCCATTGTACTACAACTATATCTAGCGATATCTATAGAGTACTCTGAAAATGCAATCCGAAGGGAAGGGGAGAAAAAAAAATCAAACCAAACATCACGACCTCACTTATATCACCAACCCGGAAACCACCATGACCACTATCATGTTTCTTGTCTTCGTTTCAAGTTTAACCTTCACTCACCACAACCATCATCTTTGTGCTCACTGTGTTTCCGTTCTAATCATATTCAAACCCATTAAACTATCACCACCTTAAACCTATCGAACACTATCACCCTCATTCACGTTAATGTTTTGATTGTAACAATCAACACCATCATAAAGTTCTTTTGCATTATTATCATTTTTCTTTGGCCTTCTGTTCGAACAACCTTAAACCATCAATCACTTGGATCGAACTATTGCTACAGCAAGCTTAATGTTTCTGCTTATGTTACGGTTACCAAACCTAAGAACCACCTTAAGACTCAAATTTGTTTCTTGTTCTTCTTATCGTGTACCACCATCAACTCTTTCTATATACACATACGTACACCCATTTTCTTGTTTTTCCTTCGTGAAACCACAACAAAACCGATCATCTTCACCTTTAACACAGCCAAAGATGCTACTTCTATTTTCACGAATGAACTGTTACAACTATTTCTGTTCTGCAATTCCTACTGCTGCAACGTTTCATCTTCTGTTTCTATTATTCGAACAACCACCCTTAAATCACCGTTGCAAACCACCCAAAAAAACACGTTTGAAACCTGCAACTCGTGCTGCTGCAATTCCTATTTATTTTCTGTTTAAACCGTAACAAATATTCAGCTACTCTTTCGAAGGTAGCAGCCATAGCTGCGTTTTTTTTTCTTTCCTCTCTTGATCTGCGAAAAAGAAGTGTGAAGGTTGTTAAATATAAAAAGGATGTTAAAGTAATGATGAGTGTTCTTAGTTGTGGTAGGTAATAAAAAGAATAATGATAAAGATGATACTAGTGATCATACTTAAATATTTATTTAGTTATACAAGTAATTGCCGGTCAATCTGTCTCTTGTGAATATGAAGTGGGGATAATGGAAAGTGACATGGGGATGATGAGGTGATGATAAAATATAATAAGGGCAGGCGTATACATATTTTTTGTTGCTGTTCGTGTTTATCAACGTAAACAAGGTTATCAAATTCATAAATTCTAACGGGCTCTTAGTTAATCATTTAGGCCATAATCTTTTTCGTGTTGGGCCGAGGGCTCTTAATTGTTGTTGGGCCGAGAGTTAAGTGATTCAATTAGTGAAGGTGAAGGAGAACGGAATGAAATACGGGATATGTATACATGAGTTATGATTTTATTCAGAAATAAACTAATGGCAGAATGGTTAAGGGGTTTGTGGGAAAGGAGAGGTTGCGAGTTCGAATCCCAGCTCTGACAGTTTATTTTTTTTAAGGGGTTGATGCGTTAAGGTAGTCTCTCTAACATATTATTATTATTATTATTATTATTATTATTATTATTATTATTATTATTATTATTATTATTATTATTATTATTATTATTATTATTATTATTATTATTATTATTATTATTATTATTATTATTATTATTATTATTATTATTATTATTATTATTATTATTATTATGGTTATTGTTATTATTATTATCATTTATGTTATTATTATTGTGTTAATTATTATTATCACTAAAATTAATATTATGAGTATTTTTTTTTACATGAGTACTATTATTATTATTATCATCATTGTTATTATTATTATGATAATTGTTATTACTTATAATATTTAGAAATATCATTATTATTAATATTATTTTACTAAATAAATATTTCGTATATAAAAATATATTTATAAGTAATATTACATACAAGTATGTATAAATCATATTAACAAATTTTATACGAATATTCATATACAACTAATTTGGTATTTTTAATATAAAACTAATTAAATATATTAATATAACTATCTAAACACGAATCATTTTAAATATGCATACACAAAAATTAAATATATATAATAAATAACATAAGTTATAATATATAAATTTGTTCAATTTCAAGTATATATATTAATATATATAACTGATATAGGTTCTTGAATCCAAAGCCAACCCTGCATTGTTCAGTATCGTCATATGTATTTTTACTACAAAATACAATATTGTGAGTTTCATTTGATTCCCTTTTACTCTTTACATTTTTGAGACTGATAATACATGCGCTACTTTTACAAATGCTTTATTAAATGCTTTTGAAATACATTTTGAACTGTGAATACATGAAATGCTTTTATAAATGTTTGACGAGATAGACACAAGTAAAACATTCCTCGAATGAATTATTATGCAGACAGAAGTACTGTTGATTATTATTGAATTATGTGGACATGATAATTGCCACCATTGAATTATGTGGACATGATAATTGCCACCATTGAATTATGTGGACAGGATAATTGCCACCATTGAATTATGTGGACATGATAATTACCACCAATTGATATGAATGTTATATATCGAGAGAATGATTTTATACACATGTTATGTGTATGTTATTTTTGTGCACGAGATATGTGTACGGTTACTAAGATTTATGAAAGATGATTTCGTACACGAGAAAGGTGTACTGTATTTAAAAGATATCGCATGTACATTACAGGTGGGTATAGGATTCGGGCCCATTTGTACCAAGCAGCATTTAAATCTTGTGGTCTATCAAAATGATGAATTTTATTGTTTTATGATAAACTTATGAACTCACCAACTTTTTGGTTGACACTTGAAAGCATGTTTATTCTCAGGTATGAAAGAAATCTTCCGCTGTGCATTTGCTCATTTTAGAGATATTACTTGGAGTCATTCATGACATATTTCAAAAGTCGTTGCATTCAAGTCGTTGAGTTCATCAAGATTATTATTAAGTCAATTATAGTTGGATGTATTATGAAATGGTATGCATATCGTCAACTTTCGATGTAAGGAAAGTTTGTCTTTTCAAAACCAATGCAATGTTTGTAAAATGTACCATATAGAGGTCAAGTACCTCGCGATGTAACCAACTATTGTGAATCGTTTATAATCGATGTGGACTTCTTCCGGATGGATTATGATGGGGCATTTCAATATGCCCCTTTTTAGTCTGGTAATCTAAGAATTAGGGAACAGACACCCTAATTGACGTGAATCCTAAAGATAGATCTATTGGGCCCAACAAGCCCCATCCAAAGTACCAGATGCTTTAGTACTTCGAATTTATCATGTCCGAAGGGAGTCCCGGAATGATAGGGGATATTCTATATGCATCTTGTTAAGGTCGGTTACCAGGTGTTCACCATATGAATGATTTTTATCTCTATGCAGTTTGCGAAATGCCTGATATAAGATGTGTATTTATGAGAAATGAAATCTTGTGGTCTATTATTACAATTTGATAAATATATAGGTTAAACCTATAACTCACCAATACTTTTTGTTGACGTTTTAAGCATGTTTATTCTCAGGTGATTGCTAAGAGCTTCCGCTGTTGCATACTAAATTAAGGACAAGATTTGGAGTCCATGCTTGTATAATATTGTTTAAAAACTGCATTCGAAGGCATATATTGATGTGTAATATTATTGTAAACCATTATGTAATGGTCGTGTGAAAACGCTATATTTTAGATTATCATTATTTGATAATCGTCGTAATATTTTAAAAGTTATGATTTGTTTTAAAATCGAATGCAGCCTTTGAAAAACGTCTCATATAGAGGTCAAAACCTCGCAACGAAATCAATTAATGTGGAACGTTTATAATCAATATGAACGGGGCATTTCAGTTGGTATCCGAGCGTTGGTCTTAGAGAACTAGAAATTTGCATTAGTGTGTATAACCGAATTTGTTGGGATTCATTACTGAGTCTGGACTTCGACCGTGTATTCTTTAAAAACGATTGCTTAACAATTTTTTTTTCTGGAAACTATATATTATTAACATGTAAATATTATGTGATATATTAATCTCTTAACGTATTTGATATTGTGTGATAGATGTCTACCTCTAATACAAATCCCATCGACTCACCTAATAATAATGAAGAGTCGAATATATATTGGGAAGATTCACAAATTCCCGAAGAGGAACCGAAAGAAGAGGAACCTGAAGAAGAAGAGGTTCCGGGGGAGGAAATATTAGAAACCACTGAAAAACAGATAAATAAAAGAAAATCCTCAACCAATGGACCAAAATTAATAATGGTCAATGGTGTTTCCGCCGAGGAAGCAAAATATTGGGAAGATTACCAATCTTCCGATGAATCGGATCCCTATGAGGATTCTGATGATGTTATATAAATTACCCCGACACAATTTGAAAAGGCAAAAGAAAATAATAAGGGAAAAGGCATAAAAATAGAAAAATACGAGTCCAACCCCGATGACCTCTATGTTAACATGAAATGTCCCGATGGAAAATACCGTCAACACCCGTATTTCTTAAGTTTTAGCTATAACCCGGGAACATCTAAGCCACCGGGTCCTTCTAGACCATTTGTGAAAAGAACGGCTCGTATTAGGGGAGCACCATATATCCCTAGGAAATTAGCGAAACAAACCAAGTCCGAAGAAGAAGAAACAAGTGAGTCTGAATAAAGAGTTGTAATCATGCGGTGTAATATATGTAATATAAGTGTGCTTGTACTTTCATATTGTATGTAAAAAAATTGCTTGTATTATTTGATAATTATCTTTTACGAATCTAATTCTTGTCTGTTTTACAGTATAAAAACACAATGGACATTAAGGATAGACAACAAAAAATTTTAGAAGACCTACCCGGGGACATGATTGATGAAATCTTGTCTAAAGTCGGTCAGAATTCGTCGGCACAAATATTTACGGCAAAATTAGTTTGTAGAACATTTGAAGAACATTCCAGGAATGCCTTAGTTTATAAAAGGCTTTCATTTGAAAGATGCGGTATATCACATTGGGGACACCGTAAGTTACACCGTATTTTCTTTAAAGCGTTAAATGCGGGGAACCCAAATGCAATTTTATGCTACGGGTTAAGAACCTATTTTGACTCAACATATCCCAACGTAGGACTTCATGAGTTAGAAAGAGCTTCTAACATGCAACATAAAGAAGCATGTTATGCTTACGGGTTAGTGATGTTCGCTTCTCACCAAAGTGAGAAAAAGAACATCGGATTACAACTTTTAAAAAAATCTTTCTCACAAGTGACGGATTCAGTAGTTGGGGTGAGAAACAAGGTTTTTAGATTATTACGGGGCTGTTGGGCATTACGAAACCCTCGTCCCTTTGACGATGTTACAACATGCTGGCTTGTCAACGGCCACAATAGTTATGTTCCACAAGACCAAGGATGGGAAGTAGTCTTAGTAAAACCAGAATGCATGACTTGTTTCTGGACTTATGAATTACGTGTTTTTATTGCGTTTGCTGAAGGACTTGCGTATTAACTAGGATTGTTGTCACAACTATTTTGTATCAAAGTTATTGTGTGCTATATTTCATGCTATATGTATAATAGCGGTATTGTAAGTTTGTAAAATATTGTATAACAGTTTGAACGCGAAATATTATTATAATCAGTTTTTCATATAGAATTGTAGTAGTTGAATTGTATATTAGCTACTAAGTATGAACTTAACGGGTAGGTACTACCCGAATTAAAACTATAAAACGCTAATATGAAGAAAAAGCTTTTATAAATGAGTTCATACTATGCTACGAAATACTATTGACTACTCTTAATATTCTATATGATTAACTTAATTCTTTTGGGCTATTTTTGAAGGAAATGGCACCGACGACTCGTCAGAATTTGAACATGAGAAAGGAAGACTTTCATGTTTTCCTTACAGCAAACATAGCAGTAGTACAGGTTGCAATGCAAAACAACAACAATAACTCTGAATCTAGCAATGCAAATAACGCCACAAGAAATCGTGTAGGATGTTCCT
This sequence comes from Rutidosis leptorrhynchoides, assembly GCF_046630445.1. Taxonomy (NCBI): domain Eukaryota; kingdom Viridiplantae; phylum Streptophyta; class Magnoliopsida; order Asterales; family Asteraceae; genus Rutidosis; species Rutidosis leptorrhynchoides. Next base: position 175,587,464 of record NC_092336.1, read on the forward strand.
ACAAAGAATTCATTGCCTGTAAACCTCTGGAATTTGATGGAACCGAGGGTCCAATCGGATTGAAACGGTGGACCGAAAAGGTTAAATTGGTGTTTGCCATAAGTAAGTGTACTGAAGAAGACAAAGTAAAGTACGCTATGCATACCTTCACAGGTACTGCATTAACATGGTGGAATACCTATCTAGAACAAGTGGGACAAGATGCTGCGTACGCACTACCGTGGTCAGCATTCAAACATCTGATGACTGAGCAGTATCGTCCCAGAAACGAGGTCAATAAGCTCAAAGTAGAGCTTAAGGGATTACGAACACAAGGATTCGATATTACCACATACGAACGACGATTCACGGAGTTATGTTTATTGTGCCCAAGAGCGTTCGAAGATGAAGAGGAGAAAATTGACGCATTTGTAAAAGGGTTACCAGAAAGGATCCAAGAAGATATAAGTTCACACGAGCCCGCCTCCATACAAAAGGCGAGTCGAATGGCTCATAAACTCATAAATCAGATTGAGAAAAGAATTAAAGAGCAGGCGGCCGAAGAAGCCAACACGGAACAAATCAAGAGAAAGTGGGAAGAAACCAGTGACAAGGGTCACAATTTTAACAATCAACACAGTAATCACAACTTCAATCGCACCAAATTTCGCAACAACAACCGCAACAACAACCATCTCAACAACAATAACCATTACAACCACCGTCCCAACAATAATAACAATCGCAACAACAACCATTTTAATAACAACAAACAACAGAAACAACCATGCTTCAGGTGTGCAGAGTACCATCCGAATGTGTTCTACACAATATTTTGCACCGAGTGTAAGAGAAGTGGTCATGGCACGGCAAAATGTGAGGTTTACGGACCAAAGAACAACAAAAATAAAGAAATAAATAATGTCGGAACAAATAATGCCGACGTAGTTTGTTATAAATGTGGAAAACCGGGCCACATTATTAGAAATTTCCCAAACCAAGGGAATACTAATGGGCAAGGCCACGGAAGAGTTTTCAATATTAATGCGTCAGAAGCGCAGGAAGACGCGGAGCTTGTTACGGGTACGTTTATTATTGACAATACATCTGCTTATGTTTTATTTGATTCGGGTGCGGATAGAAGCTATATGAGTAGAGATTTTTGTGCTAAATTAAGTTATCCACTGACGCCTTTGGATAATAATTTTTTACTCGAATTAGCAAACGGTAAATTAATTACAGCAGATAATATATGTCAGAATCAAGAAATTAAGCTGGTTAGCGAAACATTTATGATTGATTTGATACCAGTAGAGTTAGGAAGTTTTGATGTGATAATTGGCATAGACTGGTTGAAAAAGGAGAGAGCAGAGATCATATGTTACAAAAATACAATTCGCATTGTACGGGAAAAAGGAAAACCCTTAATGGTGTACGGAGAAAAGAGCAACGCGAAGCTAAATCTTATTAGTAATCTGAAGGTGCAAAAGCTAATAAGAAAAGGTTGCTATGCTGTTTTAGCACATGTCGAGAAAGTACAAACCAAAGAAAAGAACATCAATGATGTTCCCGTCGCAAAAGAATTTCCCGATGTATTTCCGAAAGAATTACTGGGACTACCTCCACAACGATCCATTGAATTTCAAATAGATCTTGTACCAGGAGCTGCACCAATAGCTCGTGCTGCATACAGACTTGCACCCAGCGAAATGAAGGAACTCCAAATCCAATTACAAGAACTTTTAGAGCGTGGTTTCATTTGACCAAGCACATCACCATGGGGAGCTCCTGTTTTATTTGTCAAAAAGAAGGATGGTACATTCAGGTTGTGTATCGACTACCGAGAGTTGAACAAACTTACCATCAAGAACTGTTATTCACTACTGAGAATCGACGACTTATTTGATCAACTACAAGGCTCGTCGGTTTATTCGAAGATCAATTTACGTTCTGGATATCATCAAATGCGGGTGAAGGAGGATGATATTCCGAAAACAGCTTTTAGGACGCGTTACGGTCATTACGAGTTTATGGTTATGCCATTTGGTTTGACTAACGCACCAGCTGTGTTCATGGACCTTATGAACTGAGTGTGTGGATCATATCTTGACAATTTTGTCATTGTTTTCATCGATGACATACTTATCTACTCAAAGAATGATCAAGAGCACGAAGAACATTTGAGAAAAGTGCTAGAGTTGTTGAGAAAAGAAAAACTGTACGCTAAGTTTTCAAAGTGTGCATTTTGGTTGGAAGAAGTTCAATTCCTCGGTCATATAGTGAACAAAGAAGGTATTCAGGTGGATCCGGCAAAGATTGAAACCGTTGAAAAATGGGAAACCCCGAAAACTCCGAAACACATACACCAATTTTTAGGACTAGCTGGTTACTACAGAAGATTCATCCAAGATTTTTCCAAAATAGCAAAACCCTTAACTGCATTAACGCATAAAGGGAAGAAATTTGAATGAAAGGATGAACAAGAAAAAGCATTTCAATTGTTGAAGAAAAAGTTAACTACGGCACCTATATTATCATTGCCTAAAGGGAATGATGATTTTGTGATATATTGTGACGCCTCAAAGCAACGTCTCGGTTGTGTATTAATGCAACGAATGAAGGTAATTGCCTATGCGTCTAGACAATTGAAGATTCACGAGTAAAATTATACGACACACGATTTGGAACTAGGCGCTGTTGTTTTTGCATTAAGGACTTGGAGGCACTACTTATATGGGGTCAAAAGTATTATATATACCGACCAAAAAAGTCTCCAACACATATTTAATCAGAAACAACTGAACATGAGGCAGCATAGGTGGATTGAGTTATTGAATGATTACGATTTCGAGATTCGTTACCACCCGGGGAAGACGAATGTGGTAGCCGATGCCTTGAGTAGAAAGGACAGAGAACCTCTACGGGTAAAAGCTATGAATATAATTATTCGTACTAACCTTACTACTCAAATAAAGGAGGCGCAATAGGGAGTTGTAAAAGAAGGGAATTTGAAGAATGAAATACCCAAAGGATCGGAGAAACACCTTAATATTCGAGAAGACGGAACCCGGTACAGAGCTGAAAGAATTTGGGTGCCAAAGTTTGGAGATGTGAGAGAAATGGTACTTGGGGAAGCACATAAAACCAGATACTCAATACATCTCGGAGCGGGAAAGATGTACAAGGACCTCAAGAAACATTTTTGGTGGCCGGGTATGAAAGCCGATATTGCGAGATATGTAGGAGAATGTTTGACGTGTTCTAAGGTCAAATCTAAACATCAGAAACCATCAGGTCTACTTCAACAACCTGAAATCCCGGAATGAAAATGGGAAAACATTACCATGGATTTCATTACTAAATTGCCAAGGACTGCAAGTGGTTATGATACTATTTGGGTAATAGTCGATCGTCTCACCAAATCAGTACATTTTCTGCCAATGAGAGAAGATGACAAAATGGAGAAGTTGGCGCGATTATACTTGAAAGAAGTTGTCTCCAGACATGGAATACCAATCTCTATTATCTCTGATAGGGATGACAGATTTGTTTCAAGGTTTTGGCAGACATTACAGCAAGCATTAGGAACTCGTCTAGACATGAGTACTGCCTATCATCCATAGACTGATAGGCAGAGCGAAAGGACTATACAAACGCTTGAAGATATGCTACGAGCATGTGTTATTGATTTTGTAAACAGTTGGGATCGACATCTACCATTAGCAGAATTTTCCTACAACAACAGTTACCACTCGAGTATCGAAATGGCACCGTTCGAAGCACTTTATGGTAGAAAGTGCAGATCTCTGATTTGTTGGAATGAATTGGGGGATAGACAGATTACGGGTCCAGAGATAATCCAAGAAACTACCGAGAAAATCATCCAAATTCAACAACGGTTGAAAACCGCTAAGAGTCGACAAAAGAGCTATGCGGACCTTAAAAGGAAAGATATAGAATTTGAAATTGGAGAGATGGTCATGCTTAAGGTTTCTCCTTGGAAAGGCGTTGTTTGATTTGGTAAACGGGGGAAACTAAATCCAAGATACATTGGACCATTCAAGATTTTAGATCGTGTCGGACCAGTAGCCTACCGACTTGAATTACCTCAACAACTCGCCAATGTACATAATACCTTTCACGTCTCGAATCTGAAGAAGTGCTTAGCTAAAGAAGATCTCACTATTCCTTTAGAAGAAATTAAAATCAACAAAAAACTACAATTCATTGAAGAACCCATCGAGATAATGGATCGTGAGGTTAAAAGGCTCAAGCAAAATAAGATGCCGATCGTCAAGGTTCGATGGAATGCTCGTAGGGTACCCGAGTTCACCTGGGAGCGTGAAGATCAAATGAAGCTGAAATACCCGTACCTATTTCCAGAAGATTCGTCAACACCTTCAACAGCTTAAAATTTCGGGACGAAATTTATTTAACGGGTAGGTACTGTAGTGACCCAAACTTTTCCATGATTATATATTAAATGATAACTATATTTGCATGATTAAATGTTTCCAACATGTTAAGCAATCAAACTTGTTAAGACTTGATTTATTGAAATGAGTTTCATGTAGACAATTGACCACCCAAGTTGACCGGCGATTCACGAACGTTAAAACTTGTAAAAACAACATGATATATATATATATATATATATATATATATATATATATAACATGATATTATGATGAGTAAGTATCTCACCAAGTACATTAACAATGAGTTATATACATAAAATGAAAGTAGTGAATTAAGAAACGCGAAACGATATATATAATGGCTATCGTTACAACAACGTCTTACTAAATACATATGTATCATGTTAAGATATTAATACACTATGTTTAAAATCATGAAATGATAATTACATATATCATTAAGCGTATTAACAATGAACTACACGAGTAAGATGAGACTACTAACTTAAGGATTTCGAAACAATACATATATGTAACGATTATCGTTGTAATAGTATTTTACACATATTTATATGATATTAAGATATATTAATACATGATAATGCTAAAAATGAACATATATTTCATAGCATTATCCCTCAAGAAAGAAAAGCTTTTAGTTGCAATTGTTCTATTTACAAGTGATATTCGTTTAAATAATAAAAAGTGAAGACAAAAGACAGATTCGCCGAATTGAAGATGCAAACGACCAAAAAGCTAAAAAGTACAAAGTACAATCAAAGTGGTTCAAATTATTGATGAGAAATGTCTCAAAATTATAAGAGTACAAGACACAAAACGCAAAGTACAAGATATTAAATTATACGCAAGGACGTTCGAAAATCCGGAACCGGGACCAGAGTCAACTCTCAACGCTCGACGCAACGGACTAAAAATTACAAGTCAACTATGCACATAAATATAATATAATATATAAATAATTCTTAAAATTATATATATTATATTATATATATAAACCATCGGCAAATAAACAAACAAAAGTGTGTGAGCTGTAAAAGAAGGCCATGCGATCGCATGGCCAGAAGGCACAAATGCCATGCGATCGCATGGTGAACAGTATCAGCCACATCCTATAAAAAGCAACGAATTCAGTCGAATGAAAACATATATTTTCAATCTCTCTCTCACAGATATATATATATATATATATATATATATATATATATATATATATATATATATATATATATATATATATATATATATATATATATATTATAAATTTAATTTTAATTTTAATTTAAGATTAATAATAATAAGGGTATGTTAGCGAATGTTGTAAGTGTGTAAGTCGAAATTCTGTCCGTGTAACGCTACGCTATTATTAATCATTGTAAGTTATGTTCAACCTTTTTAAATTAATGTCTCGTAGCTAAGTTATTATTATGCTTATTTAATGCCGAAGTAATCGTGATGTTGGGCTAAAATATTAAAAAGGGGATAATTGGGCTTTATACCATAATTGGGGTTTGGACAAAAGAACGACACTTGTGGAAATTGGACTATGGGCTATTAATGGGCTTTATATTAACTAAATGATACCTCGTCAATTTAATATAAAGGTTACAATTTGACGTATCTATATATAACCACATACGCTTAATCGGGTACGGTGGGCGGGATATCTATAAATACGAATTATCGTTCATTTTACCGGACACGGGAATGGATTAATAGTCAATAGACTTGTTGAAACAGGGGTGGATTACATTCAAGGGTAATTGGTGTAATTGTTAACAAAGTAGTAAAACCTTGGACTATACGCAGTCGATAACCTGGTGTATTCATTAAACAAAGTATTAAGACCTTGTTACAATTCGAATCCCTAATTAGTTGGAATATTTGACTTCGAGTATAAGGATAATTTGACGAAGACTCTCGCACTTTATATTTATGACTGATGGACTATTATGGACAAAACCGTATGGACATATTGAATAATCCAGGATAAAGGACAATTAACCCAAGGTAATAAACTAAAATCAACACGTCGAACATCATGATTACGGAAGTTTAAATAAGCATAATTCCTTTATTTTATATCTCATAGCACTTTTATTTACTGTCATTTTATTTAATCACACTTTTAATTATCGTACTTTTTAATTATCGCAATTTTATTTATCGTCATTTTATTTATCGCACTTTAATTATTGTTATTTACTTTACACTTTAAATTAAGTTATATTTATTTTTAATATTTTACATTAGGTTTTAACTGCGACTAAAGTTTTAAAATTGACAAACCGGTCATTAAACGGTAAAAACCCCCTTTTATAATAATAATACTACTTATATATATTTATATATATACAAATATAGTTTTAAAAATATAGCGTTAAACTTGGCTAGCTCCCTGTGGAACGAACCGGACTTACTAAAAACTACACTACTGTACGATTAGGTACAATGCCTATAAGTGTTGTAGCAAGGTTTAGGTATATCCACTTTATAAATAAATAAATAACTTGTGTAAAATTGTATCGTTTTTAATAGTATTTCCTAGTAAAATATAAGCTATTTCATATACACCTCTACGCACATCAATCCACCATGTTAACATGTTAACATAACAATTTAACATCTCATTTAAGTGTAATAACAATGGATCAATTACATTTAACAAGATCGTTAACTTAAAGGTTCCGAAACAACACTTACATATAACGACTAACGATGACTTAACGACTCAGTTAAATGTATATACATGTAGTGTATTAAGATGTATTAATACACTTTTGGAAGACTTCATGACATATATCAAAGTACTTCTACTTAACAAAAATGCTTACAATTACATCCTCATTCATTTTCATCAACAATTCTACTCGTATGCACCCGTATTCGTACTCGTACAATACACAGCTTCTAAGATGTATATACTATTGGTAAATACACTCAATCATCAGCTCCTTAGCAGCACATGTGAGTCATTAAACATGTGGGATCCATCATTTGGCAACTAGCATGAAATATCTCACAAAATTACAAAAAATATTATAAATTATTCATGAATTATTTACATGAAAACAAACTTACACATCCTTTATATCTAATCCATATACCAACGATCAAAAACACCTACAAACACTTTCATTCTTCAATTTTCTTTATCTAATTGATCTCTCTCAAGTTCTATCTTCAAATTCTAAGTGTTCTTCATAAATTCTATAAGTTCTAGTTTCATAAAATCAAGAATACTATCAAGTTTGCAAGATTACTTCCAAGCTTTCTAATCCAATCCAAGTAATCATCTAAGCTCAAGAAAACTTTCTTATTTACAGTAAGATATCTTTCTAATACAAGGTAATACTCATATTTAAACTTTGATTCAATTTCTATAACTATAACTATCTTATTTCGAGTGGAAATCTTACTTGAAATTGTTTTCGTGTCATGATTCTACTTCAAGAACTTTCAAGCCATCCAAGAATCCTTTGAAGCTAGATCAATTTTTGTCACTTTCAGTAGGTTTACCTACTAAACTTGAGGTAGTAATGATGTTCATAACATCATTCGTGAAATGTCCCGTTCATATTGATTATAAACGTTCCATATTAATTGATTTCGTTGCGAGGTTTTAACCTCTATATGAGATGTTTGTCAAAGACTGCATTCATTTTTAAAACAACCATAACCTTTATTTTATCAATAAAGGTTTTAAAAACATTACGTAGATTATCAAATAATGATAATTTAAAATATACTGTTTACACACGACCATTACAATATGGTTTACAATAGAAATATATTACATCGACATATGTTTCTTGAATGCAGTTTTTACACGATATCATACAAACATGGACTCCAAATCTTGTCCTTATTTTAGTATGCAACAGCGGAAGCTCTTATTATTCACCTGAGAATAAACATGCTTTAAACGTCAACAAAAATGTTGGTGAGTTATAGGTGTAACCTATATATATCAAATCGTAACAATAGACCACAAGATTTCATATTTCAATACACATCCCATACATAGAGATAAAAAACATTCATATGGTGAACACCTAGTAACCGACATTAACAAGATGCATATATAAGAATATCCCCATCATTCCGGGACACCCTTCGGATATGATATAAATTTCGAAGTACTAAAGCATCCAGTACTTTGGATGGGGTTTGTTAGGCCCAATAGATCTATCTTTAGGATTCGCGTCAATTAGGGTGTTTGTTCCCTAATTCTTAGATTACCAGACTTAATAAAAAGGGGCATATTTGATTTCGATAATTCAACCATAGAATGTAGTTTCGCGTACTTGTATCTATTTTGTAAATCATTTATAAAACCTGCATGTATTCTCATCCCAAAAATATTAGATTTTAAAAGTGGGACTATAACTCACTTTCACAGATATTTCCTTCCTCGGAAATAAGACTTGGCCACGGATTGATTCACGAACCTATACAAATATGTACATATATATCAAAGTATGATCAAAATATATTTACAACCATTTTTATTATGTTTTAAAGATTTGAGTGTATTAAGTCAGCTGTCCTCGTTAATAACCTACATCTAGTTGTCCACAGTTAGATGTACAGAAATATATCGATATATATTATCTTGAATCAATCCACGACCCAATGTATACACATCTCAGGCTAGATCACAACTCAAAGTATATATATTTTTGGAATCAACCTCAACCCTGTATAGCTAACTCCAACATTACTGCATATAGAGTGTCCATGGTTGTTCCAAATAATATATATACATGGGTCGATATGATATGTCAAAACATTTGCATACGTGTCTATGGTATCCCAAGATTACATAATATATTAGAATACATGTATAATACAATATAAGTTAGCTAAGATATGATTTGTATAGATTTGTTAAACATTTCCCGTAGCTAAAAAGATCAAAAATATCCAATCTTATTTTACCCATATCTTCTTCATTTTAAATCTGTTTTGAGTGAATTAAATTGTTATGGTTTCATATTGAACTCTAATTTATAGTCGGAAATTTAAGTTACATGTCAATTACTAAAGAGGTAGTCATTTCCATCTAAAGAACGACATCTTGATGACCATTTTGAAAAACATACTTTCACTTTGAGTTTAACCAAGATTTTTGGATATAGTTTCATGTTCATATGAAAAATCATTTTCCCAGAAAAACAAATTTTAAATCAAAGTTTATCATAGTTTTTAATTATCCAAACCAAAACAGCCCCCGGTTTCACTACGACAGCGTATATCCGATTTTATGGTGTTCATCGTGTTTCCAGGTTTTAAATCATTAAGTTAGCATATCATATAGATATAGAACATGTGTTTAGTTGATTTTAAAAGTCAAGTTAGAAGGATTAACTTTTGTTTGCGAACAAGTTTAGAATTAACTAAACTATGTTCTAGTGATTACAAGTTTAAACCTTCGAATAAGATAGCTATATATGTATGAATCGAATGATGTTATGAACATCATTAATACCTCAAGTTTTCTGGATAAAACTACTGGAAATGAGAAAAATGAATCTAGCTTCAAAAGATCCTTGGATGGCTTGAAAGTTCTTGAAGCAGAATCATGACACGAAAACAGTTCATGTAAGATTTTCACTCGAAATTAGATTGTTATAGTTGTAGAAATTGAATCAAAGTTTGAATATGAATATTACCTTGAATTAGAAAGATAACCTTCTGTAAATAACAAAGGTTCCTTGATCTTAGATGATTACTTGGAATGGATTAGAAAGCTTGGAAGTAGACTTGCAAACTTGGAAGTATTCTTGATTTTTATGAAACTATACTTATGGAATTTATGAAGAACACTTAGAACTTGAAGATGGAACTTGAGAGAGAACAATTAGATGAAGAAAATTAAAGCATGAAAGTTTTTGTAGGTGTTTTTGGTCGTTGGTTTATGGATTAGATATAAAGGATATGTAATTTTGTTTTCATGTAAATAAGTCATGAATGATTACTAATATTTTTGTAATTTTATGAGATATTTCATGCTAGTTGCCAAATGATGGTTCCTACATGTGTTAGGTGACTCACATGAGCTGCTAAGAGCTGATCATTGGAGTGTATATACCAATAGTACGTACATCTAAAAGCTGTGTATTGTACGAGTATGAATACGGGTGCATACGACTAGAATTGTTGATGAAACTGAACGAGGATGTAATTGTAAGCATTTTTGTTAAGTAGAAGTATTTTGATAAGTGTCTTGAAGTCTTTCAAAAGTGTATGAATACATACTAAAACACTACATGTATATACATTTTAACTGAGTTGTTAAGTCATCGTTAGTCGTTACATGTAAATGTTGTTTTGAAACCTTTAGGTTAACGATCTTGTAAAATGTTGTTAACCCATTGTTTATTATATCAAATGAGATGCTAAATTGTTACATTATCATGATATTATGATATATAATATATCTTAGTATGATATATATACAGTTAAATGTCGTTACAACGATAATCGTTACATATATGTCTCGTTTCGAAAACATTAAGTTAGTAGTCTTATTTTTACATATGTAGTTCATTGTTAATACACTTAATGATATATTTACTTATCATTTAACATAATTAACCAAGTGTATCAATATCTTAATATGATTCATATGTACCTAGTAAGACGTTGTTATAACGATAATCGTTATATATATCGTTTTCGAGTTTCTTAATTTAATAGTCTCATTTTTATGTATATAACTCATTGTTAAAATACCTAATGAGATACTTACTTATAATAAAATCATGTTAACTATATATATAACCATATATATGTCATCGTATAGTTTTTACAAGTTTTAACGTTCATGAATCACCGGTCTACATGGGTGGTCAATTGTCTATATGAAACCTATTTCAATTAATCAAGTCTTAACAAGTTTGATTGCTTAACATATTGGAAACATTTAGTCATGTAAATATCAATCTCAATTAATATATATAAACATGGAAAAGTTCGGGTCACTACAGTACCTACCCGTTAAATAAATTTCGTCCCAAAATTTTAAGCTGTTGAAGGTGTTGACGAATCTTCTGGAAATAGATGCGGGTATTTCTTCTTCATCTGATCTTCACGCTCCCAGGTGAACTCGGGTCCTCTACGAGCATTCCATCGAACCTTAACAATCGGTATCTTGTATTGCTTAAGTCTCTTAACCTCACGATTCATTATTTCGACGGGTTCTTCAATAAATTGAAGTTTTTCATTGATTTGGATTTCGTCCAACTGAATAGTGAGATCTTCTTTAGCAAAACATTTCTTCAAATTCGAGACGTGGAAAGTGTTATGTACAGCCGCGAGTTGTTGAGGTAGCTCCAGTTGGTAAGCTACTGGTTCGACACGATCTATAATCTTGAATGGTCCAATGTACCTTGGATTTAGTTTCCCCCGTTTACCAAATCGAACAACGCCTTTCCAAGGTGAAACCTTAAGCATGACCATTTTTCCAATTTCAAACTCTATATCTTTTCTTTTACTGTCCGCGTAGCTCTTTTGTCGACTCTGGGCGGTTTTTAATCGTTGTTGAATTTGGATGATTCTCTCGGTAGTTTCTTGTATTATCTCCGGACCCGTATTCTGTCTATCCCCCACTTCATTCCAACAAATCGGAGACCTGCACTTTCTACCATAAAGTGCCTCAAACAGCACCATCTCAATACTAGAATGATAACTGTTGTTGTAGGAAAATTCTGCAAACGGTAGGTGTCGATCCCAACTATTTCCGAAATCAATAACACATGCTCGTAGCATGTCTTCAAGCATTTATATCGTCCTTTCGCTCTGCCCATCATATTGTGGATGATAGGTAGTACTCATGTCTAGACGAGTCCCCAATGCTTGTTGCAACGTCTGCCAGAACCTTGAAACAAATCTACCATCCCTATCAGAGATAATAGAGACGGGTATTCCATATCTGGAGACAACCTCCTTCAAATACAATCGCACCAACTTCTCCATTTTGTCATCTTCTCTCATTGGCAGGAAGTGTGCTGACTTGGTGAGACGATCAACTATTACCCAAATAGTATTATAACCACTTGCAGTCCTTGGCAATTTAGTAATGAAATCCATGGTAATGTTTTCCCATTTCCATTCCGGGATTTCAGGTTGTTGTAGTAGACCTGATGGTTTTTGATGTTCAACTTTGACCTTAGAATACGTCAAACATTCTCCTACATATTTAGCAATATCGGCTTTCATACCCGGCCACCAAAAGTGTTTCTTGAGATCTTTATACATCTTCCCCGCTCCGGGATGTATTGAATATCTGGTTTTATGTGCTTCTTTAAGTACCATTTGTAGTGACCCGAACTTTTCCATGTTTATATATATTAATTGAGATTAATATTTACATGATTAAATATTTCCAACATGTTAAGCAATCAAACTTGTTAAGACTTGATTAATTGAAATATGTTTCATATAGACAATTGACCACCCAAGTTGACCGGCGATTCACGAACGTTAAAACTTGTAAAAATGACATGACGATATATATATGGATATACATATGGTTAACATGAGATTATGATAAGTAAGTATCACCATAAGTATATTAACAATGAGTTATATACATATAAACAAGACTACTAACTTAAGGATTTCGAAACGAGACATATATGTAACGATTATCGTTGTAACGACATTTAAATGTATATATATCATATTAAGATATAATAATATATCATAATATCATGATAATATAATAATTTAACATCTCATTAGATATAATAAACAATGGGTTAACAACATTAATTGAGATCGTTAACTTAAAGGTTTCAAAACAACACTTACATGTAACGACTAACGATGACTTAACGACTCAGTTAAAATGTATATACATGTAGTGTATTTAGATCTATTAAAATACTTTTGGAAGACTTCAAGACATATATCAAAACACTCATACTTAACGAAAATGGTTACAGTTACTTTCCCATTCTTTTCTTTCATCAAGAATTCTAGTCGTATTCTTACCCGTATTATACACAGCTTCAAAACGTACTTACTATGGGTATATACCAATAGGAACTAGCATGGGATTCCACTTTTGATTATGTCATGTATGACTAATCAATTTTAACTTCTACCATGAGCTAGTCAACTAACTAGAACTCCTTTTAACCCCACTCACCACTCACCAATTACCACTCATCATTCACTCCATTTCACTTCCAATTCTCTTTCTAATTCTCTCTCAACACACACACACACACACACACACTATTATGAACGTATTTTTCCAGTAGTTAATCATCATCTTCATCAAAAATCACTTCAAGAATTAAGCTATAATCATCATAGGAAGAACACTTCAAGAACACTTCAAAAATCCCTTCAAGTTTACTAATTTACTTCCAAGCTTTCTAATCCATTCCAAGTAATCATCTAAGATCAAGAAACCTTTGTTATATACAGTAGGTTATCTTTCTTATTCAAGGTAATATTCATATTCAAACTTTGATTCAATTTCTATAACTATAAACTATCTTAATTCGAGTAAAAATCTTACTTGAACTTGTTTTTGTGTCATGATCCTACTTCAAGAACCTTCAAGCCATCCAAGATCCTTTGAAGCTAGATCATTTCTTGTCACTTCCAGTAGGTTTACCTACTAAACTTGAGGTAGTAATGATGTTCATAACATCATTCGATTCATATATATGAAACTATCTTATTCGAAGGTTTAAACTCGTAATCACTAGAACATAGTTTAGTTAATTCTAAACTTGTTTGCAAACAAAAGTTAATCCTTCTAACTTGACTTTTAAAATTAACTAAACACATATTATATATCTATATGATATGCTAACTTAATGATTTAAAACCTGGAAACACGAAAAACACCGTAAAACCTGATTTACGCCGTCGTAGTAACACCGCGGGCTGTTTTGGGTTAGTTAATTAAAAACTATGATAAACTTTGATTTAGAAGTTGTTATTCTGAGAAAATGATTTTTATTATGAACATGAAACTATATCCAAAAATTATGGTTAAACTCAAAGTGGAAGTATGTTTTCTAAAATGGTCATCTAGACGTCGTTCTTTCGACTGAAATGACTACCTTTAAAAAAATGACTTGTAACTTATTTTTCCGACTATAAACCTATACTTTTTCTGTTTATATTCATAAAATAGAGTTCAATATGAAACCATAGCAGTTTGATTCACTCAAAACGGATTTAAAATGAAGAAGTTATGGGTAAAACAAGATTGGATAATTTTTCTCATTTTAGCTACGTGAAAATTGGTAACAAATCTATTCCAACCATAACTTAATCAACTTGTATTGTATATTATGTAATCTTGAGATACCATATACACGTATACAATGTTTCGACCTATCATGTCGACACATCTATATATATTTCGGAACAACCATAGACACTCTATATGTGAATGTTGGAGTTAGCTATACAGGGTTGAGGTTGATTCCAAAATATATATAGTTTGAGTTGTGATTAATACTGAGATACGTATACACTGGGTCGTGGATTGATTCAAGATAATATTTATCGATTTATTTCTGTACATCTAACTGTGGACAACTAGTTGTAGGTTACTAACGAGGACAGCTGACTTAATAAACTTAAAACATCAAAATATATTAAAAGTGTTGTAAGTATATTTTGAACATACTTTGATATATATGTATATATTGTTATAGGTTCGTGAATCAACCAGTGGCCAAGTCTTACTTCTCGACGAAGTAAAAATCTGTGAAAGTGAGTTATAGTCCCACTTTTAAAATCTAATATTTTTGGGATGAGAATACATGCAGGTTTTATAAATGATTTACAAAATAGACACAAGTACGTGAAACTACATTCTATGGTTGAATTATCGAAATCGAATATGCCCCTTTTTATGAAGTCTGGTAATCTAAGAATTAGGGAACAGACACCCTAATTGACGCGAATCCTAAAGATAGATCTATTGGGCCTAACAAACCCCATCCAAAGTACCGGATGCTTTAGTACTTCGAAATTTATATCATATCCGAAGGGTGTCCCGGAATGATGGGGATATTCTTATATATGCATCTTGTTAATGTCGGTTACCAGGTGTTCACCATATGAATGATTTTTATCTCTATGTATGGGATGTGTATTGAAATATGAAATCTTGTGGTCTATTGTTACGATTTGATATATATAGGTTAAACCTATAACTCACCAACATTTTTGTTGACGTTTAAAGCATGTTTATTCTCAGGTGAATATTAAGAGCTTCCGCTGTTGCATACTAAAATAAGGACAAGATTTGGAGTCCATGTTTGTATGATATTGTGTAAAAATTGCATTCAAGAAACTGATTTCGATGTAACATATTTGTATTGTAAACCATTATGTAATGGTCGTGTGTAAACAGGATATTTTAGATTATCATTATTTGATAATCTACGTAAAGCTTTTTAAACCTTTATTTATGAAATAAAGGTTATGGTTTGTTTTAAAAATGAATGCAGTCTTTGAAAAACGCCTCATATAGAGGTCAAAACCTCGCAACGCAATCAATTAATATGGAACGTTTTTAATCAATAAGAACGGGACATTTCAGTTGGTATCCGAGCGTTGGTCTTAGAGAACCAGAATTTTGCATTAGTGTGTCTTATCTAGTTTGTTAGGATGCATTAGTGAGTCTGGACTTCGACCGTGCTTACTTGAAAAATGATTGCTTAACAAATTTTGTTGGAAACTATATATTTTTAACATGTGAATATTATGTGATATATTAATCTCTTAACGCGTTTGATATTATGTGATAGATGTCTACCTCTAGAACAAGTCCCATTGACTCACCTAATAATAATGAAGAGTCAAATGTAAATTGGAATGATTCGTGGACTGATTCACAAGTTCCCGAAGAGGAACCGGAAGAAGAGTCGGAACCGGAAGAAGAATCGGAACCGGATGAAGAAATAGAACCGGTGGGGGAAATAATAAAACGGTTAAGTAAAAGAAAATCCTCAACCAACCGACCAAGGTTAATTATGGTCAATGGTGTTTCCGCCAAGGAAGCAAAATATTGGGAGGATTACCAATTATCCGATGAATCGGATTCCGACGAGAATTCCAATGAGGTTATAGAAATTACCCCAACTAAATTTAAAAAGGTAAAAGAAAATAATAAGGGAAAGGGCATAAAAATAGAGAAATCTAATTCCAACCCCGATGAACTTTATATGTATCGTCAACCCCCGAAGCCCTTAAGTTGTAACAATGACCCGGGAACCTCTAAACCACCAGGTTTTTCTAAACCAATGTGGATAACGACGGCTCGTATTAGGGGAACATCATATATCCCTAGAAACTTGGCAAAACAAACCAAAACCGAAGAAGAAGAAACAAGCGAGTCGGAATAAAATAGTTGTATTCGTGTGGTGTAATATATGTAATATAGTGTGCTTATGCTTTATGATATATGTAAAAATTGCTTGTATTAATAAGTTTTTTTTTTTTATGAATCTAACTCTTGTCTATTTTATAGTATAAAAACACAAAATGGATAGACAACCCAATATTTTAAGAGACCTACCCGGAGACATGATTGATGAAATCTTGTCTAGAGTCGGTCAGAATTCTTCGGCACAACTATTTAAGGCGAGATCAGTTTGTAAGACATTCGAAGAACGTTCCAAGAATGCCTTGGTTTATAAAAGGCTTTCGTTCGAAAGATGGGGGATATCACATTGGGAAATCCATAAGTTACGATGTGTTTACTTTGACGCATATATTGCGGGGAACCCAAATGCTATTTTACACAATGGGTTAAGAAATTATTTTGACTCAATATATCCGAATATTGGACTTCGTGATTTAGAAAAAGCGGCTAACATGCAACATAAAGAAGCATGTTATGCTTACGGATTAGTAATGTTCGCTTCTCACCAAAGTGAGAACAAGAACATCGGGCTACAACTATTAAACAAAACGTTCCCACAAGTGACGGAGTCGGTAATTGGGGTAAGAAATGAGGTTTTTAGATTGTTACGGGACTGTTGGACATTACGTAACCCTCGTCCCTTTAACGACGTTACAACACACTGTCTTATCAATGGCCATAACGGTTATGTTCCACAAGACCAAGGATGGGAAGTAATCCTATTAAAACCAGAATGCATGACTTGTTTCTGGACGTATGAATTACGTGTCTTTATTGCCTTTGCTGAACGACTTGTGTACTAGCTAGAATTATCTTCACAACCATCTTGTATCAAATTTATTGTGTGGTATATTTCATGCTATATGTAAAATAAGCGGTATTGTAAGTTTGTAAAATATTGTGTAAAAGTTTGAACGCGAAATATTATTATAATCAGTTTTTCATATAGAATTGTAGTAGTTGAATTGTATATTAGCTACTAAGTATGAACTTAACGGGTAGGTACTACCCGAATTTAAACTTATAAAACGCTAATATGAAGAAAAAGCTTTTATAAATGAGTTCATATTATGCTATGAAATACTTTTAACTACTCTTAATATTCTGTATGATTAACTTGTTCCATTTGACTATTTTGAAGGAAATGGCACCGACTACTCAACACACCGTGAATATGAATGAAGAGGAATTCCGTACTTTTCTAGCTTCAAACATAGCCGCAGTACAGGCTGCGCTACATACCAACAATAACCTTGGATCTAGCAGTACAGGAAATCGTGTAGGATGCACCTACAAAGAATTCACTGCCTGCAAACCTTTAGAATTTGATGGAACCGAAGGACCGATCGGATTGAAACGGTGGACCGAGAAGGTCGAATCGGTGTTTGCCATAAGTAAGTGTACTGAAGAGGACAAAGTGAAGTACGCTACGCATACCTTCACAGGTTCTGCGTTAACATGGTGGAATACCTATCTAGAGCAAGTGGGACAAGACGATGCGTACGCACTACCGTGGTCAGCATTCAAGCACTTGATGAACGAGAAGTACCGTCCCAGAACCGAGGTCAATAAGCTCAAGACAGAACTTAGAGGGTTACGAACCCAAGGATTTGATATTACCACGTACGAAAGACGATTCACAGAATTGTGCCTATTGTGTCCGGGAGCATTCGAAGATGAGGAAGGGAAGATCGACGCGTTTGTGAAAGGATTACCGGAAAGAATCCAAGAAGATATAAGTTCACACGAGCCCGCCTCCATACAACAGGCATGTAGAATGGCTCACAAACTAGTGAACCAGATTGAAGAAAGAATTAAAGAACAGACTGCTGAAGAGGCCAATGTGAAGCAAGTCAAAAGAAAGTGGGAGGAAAACGGTGATAAGAATCACCAATACAACAACAACAGCAATTACAAAAATAATCTCAACAATTATCCCAACAATCGCAACATCAATCGCAACTACAACAAACGGCCCAACAACAACAACAACAACAACAACAACAACAACAACTTCAACAATCATCCCAACAACAACAACAATCAGAAGCAGCTATGCCAAAGGTGTGAAAAGTATCACTCGGGGTTCTGCACCAAATTTTGCAACAAGTGTAAAAGAAATGGTCATAGCGCGGTGAAGTGTGAGGTCTACGAACCAGGGGTTAATAGAACGAAAGGAACAAATGGTGTCGGAACGAGTAATGGCGGAGCAAGTAGTGTCGGAGCAAGTTATGCCAATGTAGTTTGTTATAAATGTGGAAAACCGGGCCACATTATTAGAAATTGCCCGAACCAGAACACGAATGGACAAGGCCGCGGAAGAGTTTTCAATATTAATGCGGCAGAGGCACAGGAAGACCCGGAGCTTGTTACGGGTACGTTTCTTATTGACAATAAATCTGCTTACGTTTTATTTGATTCGGGTGCGGATAGAAGCTATATGAGTAGAGATTTTTGTGCTAAATTAAGTTGTCCATTGACGCCTTTGGATAGTAAATTTTTACTCGAATTAGCAAATGGTAAATTAATTTCAGCAGATAATATATGTCGGAATCGAGAAATTAAACTGGTTAGCGAAACATTTAAGATTGATTTGATACCAGTAGAGTTAGGGAGTTTTGATGTGATAATCGGTATGGACTGGTTGAAAGATGTGAAAGCAGAGATCGTTTGTTACAAAAATGTAATTCGCATTATACGAGAAAAAGGAAAACCCTTAATGGTGTACGGAGAAAAGGGCAACACGAAGCTACATCTCTTATTAGTAATTTGAAGGCACAAAAACTAATAAGAAAAGGTTGCTATGCTGTTCTAGCACACGTCGAGAAAGTACAAACTGAAGAAAAGAGCATCAATGATGTTCCCATTGCAAAAGAATTTCCCGATGTATTTCCGAAAGAATTACTGGGATTACCCCCACATCGATCCGTTGAATTTCAAATAGATCTTGTACCAGGAGCTGCACCAATAGCTCGTGCTCCTTACAGACTCGCACCCAGTGAGATGAAAGAACTGCAAAGCCAGTTACAAGAACTTTTAGAGCGTGGTTTCATTCGACCAAGCACATCACCGTGGGGAGCTCCTGTTTTGTTTGTCAAGAAGAAAGATGGTACATTCAGGTTGTGTATCGACTACCGAGAGTTGAACAAACTTACCATCAAGAACCGCTACCCACTACCGAGAATCGACGACTTATTTGATCAACTACAAGGCTCGTCTGTTTATTCAAAGATTGACTTACGTTCCGGGTATCATCAAATGCGGGTGAAAGAAGATGATATTCCAAAGACTGCTTTCAGAACACGTTACGGTCATTACGAGTTTATGGTTATGCCGTTTGGTTTAACTAATGCACCAGCTGTGTTCATGGACCTTATGAACCGAGTGTGTGGACCATACCTTGACAAGTTTGTCATTGTTTTCATTGATGACATACTTATTTACTCAAAGAATGACCAAGAACACGGTGAACATTTGAGAAAGGTGTTAGAAGTATTGAGGAAGGAAGAATTGTACGCTAAGTTTTCAAAGTGTGCATTTTGGTTGGAAGAAGTTCAATTCCTCGGTCACATAGTGAACAAAGAAGGTATTAAGGTGGATCCGGCAAAGATAGAAACTGTTGAAAAGTGGGAAACCCCAAAAACTCCGAAACACATACGCCAGTTTTTAGGACTAGCTGGTTACTACAGAAGGTTCATCCAAGACTTTTCCAGAATAGCAAAACCCTTGACTGCATTAACGCATAAAGGGAAGAAATTTGAATGGAATGATGAACAAGAGAAAGCGTTTCAGTTATTGAAGAAAAAGCTAACTACGGCACCTATATTGTCATTGCCTAAAGGGAATGATGATTTTGTGATTTATTGTGACGCATCAAAGCAAGGTCTCGGTTGTGTATTAATGCAACGAACGAAGGTGATTGCTTATGCGTCTAGACAATTGAAGATTCACGAACAAAATTATACGACGCATGATTTGGAATTAGGCGCGGTTGTTTTTGCATTAAAGATTTGGAGGCACTACTTATATGGGGTCAAAAGTATTATATATACCGACCACAAAAGTCTTCAACACATATTTAATCAGAAACAACTGAATATTGAAATGTCCCGTTCTTATTGATTAAAAACGTTCCATATTAATTGATTTCATTGCGAGGTTTTGACCTCTATATGAGACATTTTTCAAAGACTGCATTCATTTTTAAAACAAACCATAACCTTTATTTCATAGATAAAGGTTTTAAAAAACTTTACGTAGATTATCAAATAATGATAATCTAAAATATCCTGTTTACACACGACCATTACATAATGGTTTACAATACAAATATGTTACAACAAAATAAGTTTCTTGAATGCAGTTTTTTTACTTAATATCATACAAGAATGGACTCCAAATCTCGTCCTTATTTAAGTATGCGACAGCGGAAGCTCTTAATAATCACCTGAGAATAAACATGCTTAAAACGTCAACAAAAATGTTGGTGAGTTATAGGTTTAACCTATATATATCAAATCATAATAATAGACCACAAGATTTCATATTTCAATACACATCCCATACATAGAGATAAAAATCATTCATATGGTGAACACCTGGTAACCGACATTAACAAGATGCATATATAAGAATATCCCCATCATTCCGGGACACCCTTCGGATATGATATAAATTTCGAACTACTAAAGCATCCGGTACCTTGGATGGGGTTTGTTAGGCCCAATAGATCTATCTTTAGGATTCGCGTCAATTAGGGTGTCTGTTCCCTAATTCTTAGATTACCAGACTTAATAAAAAGGGCATATTCGATTTCGATAATTCAACCATAGAATGTAGTTTCACGTACTTGTGTCTATTTTGTAAATCATTTATAAAACCTGCATGTATTCTCATCCCAAAAATATTAGATTTTAAAAGTGGGACTATAACTCACTTTCACAAATTTTTACTTCGTCGGGAAGTAAGACTTGACCACTGGTTGATTCACGAACCTATAACAATATATACATATATATCAAAGTATGTTCAAAATATATTTACAACTCTTTTAATATATTTTGATGTTTTAAGTTTATTAAGTCAGCTGTCCTCGTTAGTAACCTACAACTAGTTGTCCACAGTTAGATGTACAGAAATAAATCGATAAATATTATCTTGAATCAATCCACGACCCAGTGTATACGTATCTCAGTATTGATCACAACTCAAACTATATATATTTTGGAATCAACCTCAACCCTGTATAGCTAACTCCAACATTCACATATAGAGTGTCTATGGTTGTTCCGAAATATATATAGATGTGTCAACATGATAGGTCGAAACATTGTATACGTGTCTATGGTATCTCAAGATTACATAATATACAATACAAGTTGATTAAGTTATGGTTGGAATAGATTTGTTACCAATTTTCACGTAGCTAAAATGAGAAAAATTATCCAATCTTGTTTTACCCATAACTTCTTCATTTTAAATCCGTTTTGAGTGAATCAAATTGCTATGGTTTCATATTGAACTCTATTTTATGAATCTAAACAGAAAAAGTATAGGTTTATAGTCGGAAAAATAAGTTACAAGTCGTTTTTGTAAAGGTAGTCATTTCAGTCGAAAGAACGACGTCTAGATGACCATTTTAGACAACATACTTCCACTTTGAGTTTAACCATAATTTTTGGATATAGTTTCATGTTCATAATAAAAATCATTTTCTCAGAATAACAACTTTTAAATCAAAGTTTATCATAGTTTTTAATTAACTAACCCAAAACAGCCCGCGGTGTTACTACGACGGCGTAAATCCGGTTTTACGGTGTTTTTCGTGTTTCCAGGTTTTAAATCATTAAGTTAGAATATCATATAGATATAGAACATGTGTTTAGTTGATTTTAAAAGTCAAGTTAGAAGGATTAACTTTTGTTTGCGAACAAGTTTAGAATTAACTAAACTATGTTCTAGTGATTACAAGTTTAAACCTTCGAATAAGATAGCTTTATATGTATGAATCGAATGATGTTATGAACATCATTACTACCTTAAGTTCCTTGGATAAACCTACTGGAAAAGAGAAAAATGGATCTAGCTTCAATGGATCCTTGGATGGCTCGAAGTTCTTGAAGCAGAATCATGACACGAAAACAAGTTCAAGTAAGATCATCACTTGAAATAAGATTGTTATAGTTATAGAAATTGAACCAAAGTTTGAATATGATTATTATCTTGTATTAGAATGATAACCTACTGTAAGAAACAAAGATTTCTTGAGGTTGGATGATCACCTTACAAGATTGGAAGTGAGCTAGCAAACTTGAAAGTATTCTTGATTTTATGAAACTAGAACTTTTGGAATTTATGAAGAACACTTAGAACTTGAAGATAGAACTTGAGAGAGATCAATTAGATGAAGAAAATTGAAGAATGAAAGTGTTTGTAGGTGTTTTTGGTCGTTGGTGTATGGATTAGATATAAAGGATATGTTATTTTGTTTTCATGTAAATAAGTCATGAATGATTACTCATATTTTTGTAATTTTATGAGATATTTCATGCTAGTTGCCAAATGATGGTTCCCACATGTGTTAGGTGAATCACATGTGCTGCTAAGAGCTGATCATTGGAGTGTATATACCAATAGTACATACATCTAAAAGCTGTGTATTGTACGAGTACGAATACGGGTGCATACGAGTAGAATTGTTGATGAAACTGAACGAGAATGTAATTGTAAGCATTTTTGTTAAGTAGAAGTATTTTGATAAGTGTATTGAAGTCTTTCAAAAGTGTATAAATACATATTAAAACACTACATGTATATACATTTTAACTGAGTCGTTAAGTCATCGTTAGTCGTTACATGTAAGTGTTGTTTTGAAACCTTTAGGTTAACGATCTTGTTAAATGTTGTTAACCCAATGTTTATAATATCAAATGAGATTTTATATTATTATATTATCATGATATTATCATGTATGAATATCTCTTAATATGATATATATACATTAAATGTCTTTACAACGATAATCGTTACATATATGTCTCGTTTAAAAATCATTAAGTTAGTAGTCTTGTTTTTACATATGTAGTTCATTGTTAATATACTTAATGATATGTTTACTTATCATAGTATCATGTTAACTATATATATATATATATCCATATATATGTCATCATATAGTATTTACAAGTTTTAACGTTCGTGAATCACCGGTCAACTTGGGTGGTCAATTGTCTATATGAAACATATTTCAATTAATCAAGTCTTAACAAGTTTGATTGCTTAACATGTTGGAAACATTTAATCATGTAAATATCAATCTCAATTAATATATATAAACATGGAAAAGTTCGGGTCACTACAGTACCTACCCGTTAAATAAATTTCGCCCCGAAATTTTAAGCTGTTGAAGGTGTTGACGAATCTTCTGGAAATAGATGCGTGTATTTCTTCTTCATATGATCTTCACGCTCCCAGGTGAACTCGGGTCCTCTACGAGCATTCCATCGAACCTTAACAATTGGTATCTTGTTTTGCTTAAGTCTTTTAACGTCACGATCCATTATTTCGACGGGTTCTTCGATGAATTGAAGTTTTTCGTTGATTTGGATTTCATCTAACGGAATAGTGAGATCTTCTTTAGCAAAACATTTCTTCAAATTCGAGACGTGGAAAGTGTTATGTACAGCCGCGAGTTGTTGAGGTAACTCAAGTCGGTAAGCTACTGGTCCGACACGATCAATAATCTTGAATGGTCCAATATACCTTGGATTTAATTTCCCTCGTTTACCAAATCGAACAACACCTTTCCAAGGTGCAACTTTAAGCATGACCATCTCTCCAATTTCAAATTCTATATCTTTTCTTTTAATGTCAGCGTAGCTCTTTTGTCGACTTTGGGCGGTTTTCAACCGTTGTTGAATTTGGATGATCTTCTCGGTAGTTTCTTGAATAATCTCCGGACCCGTAATCTGTCTATCCCCCACTTCACTCCAACAAATCGGAGACCTGCACTTTCTACCATAAAGTGCTTCAAACGGCGCCATCTCA
This sequence comes from Rutidosis leptorrhynchoides, assembly GCF_046630445.1. NCBI lineage: Eukaryota > Viridiplantae > Streptophyta > Magnoliopsida > Asterales > Asteraceae > Rutidosis > Rutidosis leptorrhynchoides. The sequence goes on from NC_092336.1 coordinate 175,612,334, forward strand.
ATGCTTGAATGGTAGCTGTTGTTGTAGGAAAATTCTGCTAACGGTAGATGTCGATCCCAACTGTTTCCAAAATCAATAACACATGCTCGTAGCATATCTTCAAGCGTTTGTATCGTCCTTTCGCTCTGCCCATCAGTTTGTGGATGATAGGCAGTACTCATGTCTAGACGAGTTCCTAATGCTTGCTGTAATGTCTGCCAGAATCTTGAAATAAATCTGCCATCCCTATCAGAGATAATAGAGATTGGTATTCCATGTCTGGAGACGACTTCCTTCAAATACAGTCGTGCTAACTTCTCCATCTTGTCATCTTCTCTTATTGGCAGGAAGTGTGCTGATTTGGTGAGACGATCAACTATTACCCAAATAGTATCAAAACCACTTGCAGTCTTTGGCAATTTAGTGATGAAATCCATGGTAATGTTTTCCCATTTCCATTCCGGGATTTCGGGTTGTTGAAGTAGACCTGATGGTTTCTGATGCTCAGCTTTGACCTTAGAACACGTCAAACATTCTCCTACGTATTTAGCAACATCGGCTTTCATACCCGGCCACCAAAAATGTTTCTTGAGATCCTTGTACATCTTCCCCGTTCCAGGATGTATTGAGTATCTGGTTTTATGAGCTTCTCTAAGTACCATTTCTCTCATATCTCCAAATTTTAGTACCCAAATCCTTTCAGCCCTATACCGGGTTCCGTCTTCCCGAATATTAAGATGCTTCTCCGATCCTTTGAGTATTTCATCCTTTAAATTTCCCTCTTTTAAAACTCCTTGTTGCGCCTCCTTTATTTGAGTAGTAATGTTATTATGAATCATTATATTCATAGATTTTACTCGAATGGGTTCTCTGTCCTTCCTGCTCAAGGCATCGGCTACCACATTTGCCTTCCCCGGGTGGTAACGAATCTCAAAGTCGTAATCATTCAATAATTCAATCCACCTACGCTGCCTCATATTCAGTTGTTTCTGATTAAATATGTGTTGAAGACTTTTGTGGTCGGTATATATAATACTTTTGACCCCATATAAGTAGTGCCTCCAAGTCTTTAATGCAAAAACAACCGCGCCTAATTCCAAATCATGCGTCGTATAATTTTGTTCGTGAATCTTCAATTGTCTAGACGCATAAGCAATCACCTTCGTTCGTTGCATTAATACACAACCGAGACCTTGCTTTGATGCATCACAATAAATCACAAAATCATCATTCCCTTCAGGCAATGACAATATAGGTGCCGTAGTTAGCTTTTTCTTCAATAACTGAAACGCTTTCTCTTGTTCATCATTCCATTCAAATTTCTTCCCTTTATGCGTTAATGCAGTCAAGGGTTTTGCTATTCTGGAAAAGTCTTGGATGAACCTTCTGTAGTAACCAGCTAGTCCTAAAAACTGGCGTATGTGTTTCGGAATTTTCGGGGTTTCTCACTTTTCAACAGTTTCTATCTTTGCCGGATCCACCTTAATACCTTCTTTGTTCACTATGTGACAGAGGAATTGAACTTCTTCCAACCAAAATGCACACTTTGAAAACTTAGCGTACAATTCTTCCTTCCTCAATACTTCTAACACCTTTATCAAATGTTCACCGTGTTCTTGGTCATTCTTTGAGTAAATAAGTATGTCATCAATGAAAACAATGACAAACTTGTCAAGGTATGGTCCACACACTCGGTTCATAAGGTCCATGAACACAGCTGGTGCATTAGTTAAACCAAACGGCATGACCATAAACTCGTAATGACCGTAACGTGTTCTGAAAGCAGTCTTTGGAATATCATCTTCTTTCACCCGCATTTGATGATACCCGGAACGTAAGTCAATCTTTGAATAAACAGACGAGCCTTGTAGTTGATCAAATAAGTCATCGATTCTCGGTAGTGGGTAGCGGTTCTTGATGGTAAGTTTGTTCAACTCTCGGTAGTCGATACACAACCTGAATGTACCATCTTTCTTCTTGACAAACAAAACAGGAGCTCCCCACGGTGATGTACTTGGTCGAATGAAACCACGCTCTAAAAGTTCTTGTAATTGGCTTTGTAGTTCTTTCATCTCGCTGGGTGCGAGTCTGTAAGGAGCACGAGCTATTGGTGCAGCTCCTGGTACAAGATCTATTTGAAATTCAACGGATCGATGTGGGGGTAATCCCGGTAATTCTTTCGGAAATACATCAGGAAATTCTTTTGCGACGAGAACATCATTGATGCTCTTTTCTTCAGTTTGTACTTTCTCGACGTGTGCTAGAACAGCATAGCAACCTTTTCTTATTAGTTTTTGTGCCTTCAAATTACTAATAAGATGTAGCTTCGTGTTGCCCTTTTCTCCGTACACCATTAAGGGTTTTCCTTTTTCTCGTATAATGCGAATTGCATTTTTGTAACAAACGATCTCCGCTTTCACTTCTTTCAACCAGTCCATACCGATTATCACATCAAAACTCCCTAACTCTACTGGTATCAAATCAATCTTAAATGTTTCACTAACCAGTTTAATTTCTAGATTCCGACATATATTATCTGCTGAAATTAATTTACCATTTGCTAATTCGAGTAAAAATTTACTATCCAAAGGCGTCAATGGACAACTTAATTTAGCACAAAAATCTCTACTCATATAGCTTCTATCCGCACCCGAATCAAATAAAACGTAAGCAGATTTATTGTCAATAAGAAACGTACCCGTAACAAGCTCCGGGTCTTCCTGTGCCTCTGCCGCATTAATATTGAAAACTCTTCCACGGCCTTGTCCATTCGTGTTCTCCTGGTTCGGGCAATTTCTAATAATGTGGCCCGGTTTTCCACATTTATAACAAACTACATTGGCATAACTTGCTCCGACACTACTTGCTCCGCCATTACTCGTTCCGACAACATTTGTTCCTTTCGTTCTATTAACCCCTGGTCCGTAGACCTCACACTTCGCCGCGCTATGACCATTTCTTTTACACTTGTTGCAAAATTTGGTGCAGAACCCCGAGTGATTCTTTTCACACCTTTGGCATAGCTGCTTCTGATTGTTGTTGTTGTTGCGGTTATTATTGTTGTTGGGATGATTGTTGTAGTTGCTATTGTTGTTGTTGTTGTTGTTGTTGGGCCGTTTGTTGTAGTTGCGATTGATGTTGCGATTGTTGGGATAATTGTTGCGATTATTGTTGTAATTGCTGTTGTTGTTATATTGGTGATTCTTATCACCGTTTTCCTCCCACTTTCTTTTGACTTGCTTCACATTGGCCTCTTCAGCAGTCTGTTCTTTAATTCTTTCTTCAATCTGGTTCACGAGTTTGTGAGCCATTCTACATGCCTGTTGTATGGAGGCGGGCTCGTGTGAACTTATATCTTCTTGGATTCTTTCCGGTAATCCTTTCAAAACGCGTCGATCTTCTCTTCCTCATCTTCGAATGCTCCCGGACACAATAGGCACAATTCTGTGAATCGTCTTTCGTACGTGGTAATATCAAATCCTTGGGTTCGTAACCCTCTAAGTTCTGTCTTGAGCTTATTGACCTCGGTTCTGGGACGGTACTTCTCGTTCATCAAGTGCTTGAATGCTGACCACGGTAGTGCGTACGCATCGTCTTGTCCCACTTGCTCTAGATAGGTATTCCACCATGTTAACGCAGAACCTGTGAAGGTATGTGATAATGCTAAAAACGAACATATATTTCATAGCATTATTCCTCAAGAAAGACAAGCTTTTAGTTGCAATTGTTCTATTTACAAGTGATATTCGTTTAAATAATAAAAGATGAAGACAAAAGACAGATTCGACGATTTGAAGACGCAAACGGCCAAAAAGATCAAAAGTACAAAAGACAATCAAAAAGGTTCCAATTATTGATAAGAAACGTCTCGAAATTACAAAAGTACAAGATTCAAAACACAAAGTACAAGATATTAAATTGTACGCGAGGACGTTCGAAAATCCGGAACCGGGACCAGAGTCAACTCTTAACGCTCGACGCAACGGACTAAAAATTACAAGTTAACTATGTATATAAATATAATATAATATATAATTAATTATATTAATTATATATATATTATATTTATATATAAAAAACCGTCGGCAGAGAAAACTCCAAGGACTGAGCTGTAAATACTATCTCCGCGACTCGCGGAGATTGAAGGGGTTTTTGCCGCGAGTCGCGGAGCCCCAAAATTCAACTCTGGCTATAAAGCAAACCGAATTCTGATCAAAATTTAATTTTCTATTTCTATCTCTCTCTCAATATATACGTAATATATATATATATAATTTATATTTTAATTTTAATTTTAATTTTAAATCCTAATAATAAGGGTATGTTAGCGAATGTTGTAAGGGTGTAAGTCGAAATTCTGTCCGTGTAACGCTACGCTATTTTTAATCATTGTAAGTTATGTTCAACCTTTTTATATTAATGTCTCGTAGCTAAGTTATTATTATGCTTATTTAAAACGAAGTAATCATGATGTTGGGCTAATTACTAAAATTGGGTAATTGGGCTTTGTACCATAATTGGGGTTTGGACAAAAGAACGACACTTGTGGAAATTAGACTATGGGCTATTAATGGGCTTTATATTTGTTTAATTAAATGAAAGTTTGTTAATGTTAATACAAAGATTTACAATTGGGCGTCCCTATAAATTACCATATACACTCGATCGGACACGATGGGCGGGGTATTTATATGTACGAATAATCGTTCATTTAACCGGACACGGGAATGGATTAATAGCCACTAGAATAATTAAAACAGGGGTGAAATTACATTCAAGGGTAATTGGTGTAATTGTTAACAAAGTAGTAAAACCTTGGTTTACACGCAGTCGATAACCTGGTGTATTCATTAAACAAAGTATTAAAACCTTGTTACAATTCGAATCCCCAATTAGTTGGAATATTTATCTTCGGGTATAATAATAATTTGACAAGGACACTTGCAATTTATATTTATGACTGATGGACTGTTATGGACAAAAACCAGACGGACATATTAAATAATCCAGGACAAAGGACAATTAACCCATGGGCATAAAACTAAAATCAACACGTCAAACATCATGATTACGGAAGTTTAAATAAGCATAATTCTTTTATTTCATATTTAATTTCCTTTATTTTATATTTAATTGCACTTCTAATTATCGCACTTTTATTTATTTTATTTTATCGCACTTTTAATTATCGTACTTTTTAATTATCGCAAGTTTATTTTATCGCACTTTTATTATTCGCAATTTCATTATCATTATTTACTTTACGCTTTAATTTAAGTCTTGTATTTATTTTATATTTTACATTAGGTTTTAACTGCGACTAAAGTTTTAAAATCGACAAACCGGTCATTAAACGGTAAAAACCCCCCTTTATAATAATAATATTACTTATATATATATTTGTATTTTTATAAAAGTAAACTAATATAGCGTTGAGCTTTGTTTAAAGATTTCCCTGTGGAACGAACCGGACTTACTAAAAACTACACTACTGTACGATTAGGTACACTGCCTATAAGTGTTGTAGCAAGGTTTAAGTATATCCATTCTATAAATAAATAAATATCTTGTGTAAAATTGTATCGTATTAAATAGTGTTTTCTAATAAAATTTAATAGTATTTTATACCCCTTAGCTTTAACATCAAGTATTTTTGGCGCCGCTGCCGGGGAATCTATCTTAAAAGCCGGAAGCGCAACGCTAGAAAAAAAAAAAAAAAAAGATTTTTTAGTTTACTTTTATTAAAATTCGTTTTTGTAAAAATACGTTTTAAAAAATATAAAAAGAAAAACAAAAATATAAGTATTTTTAAGATATTGTTAAATATTTAAGTTTTATAAGTTTCTTTATTTCTATTTTAGTTTATAAAAATATAAGTTTTATTTTAAAATCTTTTATTTATTTAAAAAACAGAAAACATAAAATAAAAAAAAAATAAAGAAAAACGCGTAAAAATTGAAAGCTGTCAACTGAATTTCTGAACCCCGCGACTCGCGGGGTTTTCTTCTTTAATTGCCGCGACTCGCGGAGATCATCTGACACGCGCACAGAAGCCCTAATTCTGCATTAATTACGGGTTTTAATTATTATTATTATTATTTAAACCTAATTATGTATTATTATTATAATTAGTTTTATTTTTACTTTTTACTTTTTATTTATATATTTTAGTTAAATTAGTTTTATTAAAATTGTAAAATTAATAGTTTAGTAAAAAAAAAATATAAAAATAATATTTTTATAAAATCTAATATTTTTATAACTTTTTATAACTTTTATATTTTGTCCCTTTTTAATCGTTGAAACGTAATTTTTGTATTTTTAGCTCATATTTAATTTTAAACTTAGTTTTTGCTATAGTTATTTTTACTCCTAGATTTTTAGGCTTTGCCGTAGAATTCCTTAAGTGCTTTTTCTTTAGACTAAGATTTAGGTGCTTTAGAATTTTGCGACGCCTTTTTAAGTTTTAGTTTCTTTTTAAGTTATTTCCATTTGGGATTTAGTTTTTCCTTGTAAGCTTTAATATTTTTAGACACCTTTTACTATGTACCAATTATCATTCCAATTAGTAATTTCAATTTGCGATTATAATTTTAAGTTAGTTGTAGTAATAAGGTTAGGTTAGTAAAGTATTTTTAAGTTTTTATAAGTTTCTTTTATTTTTCCGTCACCTTTTATTTTTCAACCATTTTTCGTTTTTCGACCTTTTTCGACGAACTCTTTTTCTCTCTTATTTCTCGCCATTCTAGTTTTTAGGACTTAGAATTTTTTCTACTTCTTATCTAAATTTCTTAAAATTACGAAAATTTATTTTAAGTGGTTAAATTAATAGACATCAAAATTTTCTGGTTCGTAGTAATAGTTGGATTTGTACGTGGACCGGGTTATTGGAGCCAAACAGTCCTCAATTATATTGAGACCAAACGAATCCTGCCCCTCTGCTGCATCTTTTGGCTATTCGAAACGTGGGCAAAATCAGAAAAGTCTATTGATTGGATAACTTATTATAATTTTTCTTTCCTTTTTAAAACTAATAGGATATTCAGTGAATGCACCGAGCAAGACGTTCATCACCTTTTGTACGTTCACCACCTGTAACTAGATCAAGACATTTAGCGAATATAACTGCCGTTGATTTTTCTTTAGAATCGTCATCCAGTCAACCAAGTACTTCAGTTCAAATTTCCGATAATCCATTTTTTGAACCCAACCTCACAATTGAGAATCCGGAAAATATTCAGGAACGGTTCATAGATCCTGAACCACTAAACTTTCCTCCGGAACCACCAATCATTCAAACAGAGATTGTTGAGGAACGAACCATTAAATCTGAAGCATCTAGTGATACCGATTCAACAAATTCAATTATGGAGAATCTGGAACCTTTAAGTATGGAAGACCGAATGAGAGCTAAACGCACTGGCCAAGGTCACGCAATTACTCATCCAGACATTAATGCACCAGATTATGAAATCAAAGGACAAATTCTACACATGGTGACTAATCAATGCCAGTTTAGTGGTGCGCCGAAGGAAGATCCAAATGAACATCTACGTACCTTTAATAGGATCTGCACACTATTTAAAATCCGAGAAGTGGAGGATGAACAGATATATCTCATGTTATTTCCCTGGACTTTAAAGGGAGAAGCCAAAGATTGGTTGGAATCGTTACCTGAAGGGGCGATCGATACATGGGATGTTTTAATTGACAAATTTCTTAAACAATTCTTTCCTGCATCTAAAGCCGTAAGACTTCAAGCAGAAATTGTTACGTTCACACAGAAACCAAATGAAACTCTATATGAGGCGTGGACAAGATATGGAAAGTTGTTAAGAGGATGTCCGCAACATGGTTTAGACACCTGTCAAATAGTACAAATATTCTACCAAGGATGCGACATCACTACAAGGAAAGATATAGATATAGCAGCTGGTGGTTCTATTATGAAGAAAACCGAAACTGATGCTTACAAAATTATTGATAACACTGCTTCCCACTCACATGAGTGGCACCAAGAAAAAGATATCATTAGATCATCTAAAGCAGCTAGAGCCGATTCTAGCCATGACTTAGATTCCATTTCCGCAAAGATAGATGCTGTGGAGAGACGAATGGAAAAGATGACTAAAGATATTCACTCAATACGAATTAGTTGTGAGCAGTGTGGAGGACCACATTTGACAAAAGATTGTCTCAGTATTGAATTAACAATGGAACAAAGAGAGAATATTTCATACATAAACCAAAGGCCTGGAAATAATTATCAGAATAATTATCAACCGCCAAGACCAATTTACAATCAAAACCAGAATTATAACCGAAATATTCCATACAACAACCAACAAGGTCCTAGCAATCAACAAGTATCTAATAATACTTACAATCAGCAAAGACCTAATTTTCAAAACAAACCACCACAACAAACCGATGATAAAAAACCAAATTTAGAAGATATGATGACGAAGCTAGTTGAGACTCAAACGCAGTTTTTCACATCTCAAAAACAAACCAATGAACAAAATGCTCAAGCATTTAGAAACCAACAAGCTTCTATTCAAAATCTGGAACAAGAAGTAAGTAACCTAGCAAGGTTAATAGGTGAAAGAAAACCGGGAAGTCTACCTAGTGATACAAACGCTAACCCCCGGAATGAAACAGCTAAAGCTATTACCACAAGAAGTGGTACAACACTTAAATCATCTGAAATACCTGTAACTTCTGATGAAACTATTCCTACTCCACAAGAACCACAACCTGATCAAGATAAGGAAAAAGAACCGGTAGTTGAAAAGATTAATGAAAATAACACAGTTAAGGATAAACCTTATGTTAAACCATACCAACCACCACTTCCTTATCCGAGTAAAATGAAGAAAGAGAAACTTGAAGCCGAGCAATCCAAATTTTTGGATATGTTTAAACAGATAAATGTAAATCTTCCTTTCATTGATGTGATTTCAGGAATGCCTAGATATGCTAAATTCTTGAAAGATCTAATCACAAATTGAAAGAAAATGGAAGAACTCTCGGCTGTCACTATGAATGCAAATTGTTCAGCAGTGCTGTTGAATAAGATACCAGAAAAATTATCTGATCCAGGAAGTTTCACAATTCCATGTTTTCTGGGTAGTCTTAGTTCAATAGAAGCATTGGCAGACTTAGGTGCTAGTATAAATCTAATGCCGTATTCACTATACGCTAAACTAGACCTTGGAGAATTGAAACCAACAAGAATAAGTATACAACTAGCCGACCGATCAGTAAAATATCGTAGAGGGATAATGGAGAACATGCTAGTTAAAGTTGGTACTTTAGTATTTCCAGTAGATTTTGTTGTTTTGGACATGGAAGAAGATTCTCAAGTTCCTCTCATATTAGGAAGACCATTCTTAAACACGGCTAAAGCAATGATAGACGTGTTCGGTAAGAAACTGACCCTAAGTATAGAGGATGAGAGTGTTACCTTTTCAGTTGATAGAGCAATGCAACAACCACAATCTGCAGATGATACATGTTATTATATTCAAACTATAGATGCACATGCAGAATTGTTAGAAGAATTTACAGAATTACAAGGAACGGGAGAATGTTCTTTAGGAGAAGGTAATGAACCAATTGATGAAGCTGAAATGTTAGCTACATTATAGCTAATGGATATGAACCAACAACAGAAGAAATTCAAATGCTAAAAGAAGAAGACAGATATCGATATAAATCATCGATAGAAGAACCTCCGAAATTAGAGTTAAAGCCACTTCCAAACCATTTGGAATACGCTTATTTACATGGTGAATCTGAATTACCTGTAATAATATCGTCTTCTCTTACTAAAAATGAGAAATCACAACTCATTTCTGTGTTGAAAGCTCATAAACCAGCCATTGCATGGAAGATTCATGATATTAAAGGAATAAGTCCTTCGTATTGCACACATAAAATCCTTATGGAAGAAGGTCATAAAACGTATGTGCAACGCCAACGAAGACTAAATCCTAATATGCAAGATGTAGTTAAAAAAGAGATTATTAAGCTGCTAGATGCAGGTTTGATATATCCAATTTCTGATAGTCCATGGGTAAGCCCAGTTCAATGCGTACCTAAGAAGGGTGGTATGACTGTCATTATAAATGAGAAAAATGAGCTTATTCCTACTAGGACTGTAACAGGATGGCGTGTATGTATTGATTATAGAAAATTAAATGACGCCACCAGAAAAGATCACTTTCCCTTACCTTTCATAGATCAAATGTTGGAAAGATTAGCCGGAAATAGTTACTATTGTTTTCTAGATGGATTTTCCGGATATTTTCAAATTCCAATAGCACCCGAAGATCAAGAGAAAACCACATTCACGTGCCCTTATGGTACTTTTGCTTACAAACGCATGCCATTTGGACTTTGTAACGCCCCTGCAACCTTTCAAAGGTGTATGATGGCGATTTTTCACGACATGATAGAAGAATGCATGGAAGTATTCATGGATGACTTTTCAGTCTTCGGTGATACATTTAAATCATGTCTAGTTAATCTGGAACGAATGCTAATTAGATGCGAAAAATCAAATCTAGTACTTAATTGGGAGAAATGCCATTTCATGGTTAAAGAAGGCATCATTCTTGGACATAAAATTTCAAAAGAAGGAATTGAAGTGGATAGAGCTAAAGTAGATGTAATTGCTAAACTTCCACATCCCACCAATGTTAGAGGAGTTAGGAGTTTTCTAGGGCATGCCGGTTTTTACCGACGTTTCATAAAAGATTTTTCTAAAATTGCCACTCCTATGAATAAACTCCTAGAAAAGGATGCGCCATTCATCTTTTCAGATGAGTGTATCAAATCTTTTAATATTCTTAAAGAAAAACTCACTAATGCACCGATCATGATAACACCAAATTGGAATCTACCATTTGAACTAATGTGCGATGCAAGTGATTTTGCAATGGGAGCCGTTTTAGGACAAAGGATTGAAAAACGATTTCAACCTATATATTATGCTAGTAAGACATTACAAGGAGCACAAACGAACTATACAACTACTGAAAAAGAACTCCTTGCTATTGTCTTTGCTTTTGACAAATTTCGATCATATCTCGTTCTAGCAAAAACGGTGGTCTATACCGACCATTCTGCTCTTAGATACCTATTTTCAAAACAAGATGCTAAACCAAGATTAATCCGTTGGATCTTACTCTTACAAGAGTTTGATATTGAAATCCGAGATAAAAGAGGAGCAGAAAATCTCGCCGCTGATCATCTTTCTCGTCTTGAAAATCCCGAATTAGAAGTTCTGAATGAATCGGCCATACAAGACAACTTTCCTGATGAATATCTATTGAAGATAGATTATAAAGAAATCCCATGGTTTGCAGACTATGCAAACTACTTAGTTTGTGGATTCCTTGAAAAAGGATTATCGTACCAAAGACGAAAGAAATTCTTCAGTGATATAAAACACTATTTCTGGGAAGATCCACATTTGTTTAAAAGTTGTCCCGATGGAATAATACGCCGATGTGTATTTGGAGATGAAGCTAGTAAAATTTTAAACCATTGTCACACAGGACCAACAGGAGGGCATTATGGGCCTCAACTAACAGCAAGAAAAGTTTATGAAGCTGGATTCTATTGGCCTACAATTTACAAAGACGCACACCTTCTTTGCAAATCCTGTGATGCATGTCAAAGGGCCGGAAAAATAAGTCAACGTGATGAAATGCCACAAAATGTCATCCAAGTATGTGAAGTATTTGACATTTGGGGTATTGACTTTATGGGTCCATTTCCAAAATCTCATAATAATCTATATATACTCGTAGCCATTGATTATGTATCTAAATGGGCGGAAGCACAATCTCTCCCAACTAACGATGCACGAGTTGTAGTCAACTTTTTAAAACGTCTTTTTGCAAGGTTTGGAACACCGAAAGCTTTAATAAGTGATCGGGGTACTCATTTCTGTAATAATCAACTTGAGAAAGTTCTTAAAAGATATGGAGTAACTCATAAAATCTCCACCGCATATCATCCACAAACAAGTGGACAAGTTGAAAATACCAACCGAGCTTTAAAACGTATTCTAGAGAAAACCGTAGGATCAAATCCGAAGGAATGGTCCATTAAATTGGAGGATGCACTCTGGGCTTTTAGAACAGCCTACAAAACTCCAATTGGAACCACACCTTTTAGACTTGTTTATGGAAAAGCATGTCATCTTCCAGTAGAAATTGAACACAAAGCATTTTGGGCTTTGAAGACATGTAATATTGATTTACATGAAGCCGGACGTCTACGATTAAGTCAACTAAATGAATTAGAAGAATTAAGACATGAAGCATACGAAAATTCGTTAATCTATAAAGAAAGAACGAAGAAATGGCATGATAAAAGAATCAGAAGTTCAAAAGAATTTAAAGAAGGAGACAGAGTTCTTCTTTTCAATTCACGATTCAAGCTATTTCCTGGAAAATTGAAATCAAGATGGTCTGGACCATTCATAGTCAAAAGAGTTTTCCCATACGGAACGATAGAATTGATAAATTCAAATGGGATTGAATTTAAAGTTAATGGTCACAGAGTTAAACATTACATACATGGTCCGATGGAAGTCGACAACGGAGTTAATCACAATTTCGACACCACAGCTAACTAAGTGTGGGGAGAATCAAGTCTTTAAAGGATAATATGTATTTCTGTTAGAGTTAGATTGTCTGTTTTCGTGTAGTTCTCGAAAATGGAACACGTATGGTCTTTCCCTAGCAGACCCTAAAGAACTAGTCTTCTCCCCCCATTCTGAATTTTTATTTTTTTAGGTTTCTACGAAATGAAGACTGCCTGTGAACTAAACCATGGTCTAATGCTACACGCTTTGATCACTAAACGTAATAATGACATACTACCGAGCGAATTAGTATCAGTAATCAGAGAAAGAATGGACGGAGTTAGAAAAGAATCCAGATGCGAAGATAATAAGTTACAATTTGGTAAAGGAAAATCAAAATCCGCAGCAAAAAGAAGAGCACGACACCTAGAACGATGTCACAAATGCGGAAAATGGTCACATGGAGGTAAATGTTCAAATAATCAAACCTATTCAAATACCGAATTTGTAACTTTATGCAGAGACGGACCGTTCATATGTTTAGAAGAAAAGACACTGAATGCTCGAGGTTACGCCTATGTAGCCATGGAAAATCAATTAAACCGACTATCTTATGAATATAATAGATCATATAACTAAGAAATCTATTTCACAGGTATGTCTGTACAGTTTTTATTTTAATTTTATTTTTAACCTTTTGATAATAAACGCTAATTTGTTCGCTAAAAAGTATTAAATTGGTATTGAATAAAATTAGGTTTGGCGACCGAAATTATTGATATCATTCAAAAATTTATTACATCACTGCGAAATTTAACGTTTATTCTTAAGGTATAAATATCTTTAATCAATCAACCCAAAATATTTCAAAAATTCGTCATGAGTTAAATTAGGTCTTGGAACCGAAATTACTTTACCGAAAAGAGGGGCGCATATTTTTGATAATATTTGATTGATTAAAGTGGGATAAAAAGACAAAAAGATTTTTAATTTTATTTTTACCATATTTTTAAAATTAATATTTAAATCTTAAATTAATATTGTAAATTTTGTAAAAACAATATATTTAAAATTGTAAATATTTGAAAAATTAATATAAGTTTGGTATGAATTTATAATATGAATTTTTAAATTAAGTTTGGTGTGAATTTTTAATTTTTAAAATATGAAATTTTAATTTTATGCATTTCAAATTTTAAGTTTGGTGTGAATTTTTAATATTAATTTTGAATTTTATATTTAAGTTGTGTGAATTTAAAAACAAAAATTTACTTTATCTCATTAAGTTAAGAATATAATTTTTAAAATTCGTCGTAAGTTGAAGACTAGGTCTTTGAACCGAAATTGCTTTACCCGAGGGAGGGACGAGAACTTTTATTATCATTATTTTTAATCTTTTTGATTTAAAGTATGCCAAAAAAATTAAAAAACCCAAAAATCTTAGCTTTTAAAACAATCGCTACAAAAAGACAAATTTTAAAATTTTGTCGAGGGACGGACTAGGACATCGATCCGAAACGACCTCGTCCTAAATAACAAGGGAAACAAAATTTTAAAATTAATTACTTAATTGTTTTAATAAGTTAATGATTATATAAAAAAAAAATAAAAAAAATAAAAAAAAAAAGAGCAAACTCCGCGACTCGCGGAGTTTGAAGTGAAAAACCTCCGCGACTCGCGGAGGGACCAAAACCCAGAAAAAAAAATAAAACGCAAAAACTGATCAGTTTACTCCCCAAAACAAAAACATACTGCGAAACTGCACGCGAAAAAACCCCGAAAATACACCCAAAAACACCCCAAAAATCCCAATTTTTAACCGTTAATCACCAAATTTTTTGCTAAAATCATGTTGAGAAGGATGCTATCTAAGAATTACTCAAGAAAAACGGTAAATTTCTACACCTAAACACCATTTAATTCGAAATTAAGTGTTCTTGAGCTATTTTTTCCCCAATTTGATTTTGATGCTTTTTAGTGTAATTAGACTTAAATTGTTTATGTATTATGCTTGTATAACCTAGATTGATGCTGTTTAACATGATTAGAAGCCTTAAACTTCAAATTTTGAATAATCTAGGGTTTGTGTTCTTGAGCAAATTTGGGGCTTTTTGATATAAACAGGTTATGGCCGATTTTTGTCATGAATTGTTGCTAAATTGAGTAGTGTAACATGTCTAGGTAGTTAAATGATCTAAACTTTGAGCCTAAACATGATTTTGAGAATTAAAGTGGACTTTTTCAAGTCTAAAATTCATGAATTTGATTTTTGAAAGACAATGCCATTTGAGACTTGTTTGATTGCTAGTAATGATTACTTTGACATGTTATTTGAGTTGAATGCTTATGAACTTGGCGAAAATTTTCGTATATGCTTATTTGAAAAAGTGTAGATTTGATAAAAATGTGAAAATAAGCTTAAGTTTGATATAAATTGATAATGTCATTGTAATTATTTTAATTGATGATTTTGCTGACACTAATGCATATTTGGATGCACAAAATTTGTGTTTGATGTGTTTTGCAGAATGAAAGGGGTGAATCTTCATCCCAAGCCCGCAATGCTCCTGCCGAGAATTTGGAACAACAGGAGGTAGATAACTACTACAAGCAGGATGTACCTCATCCAGTCATGACCTTTTCCGATATGCATTTGGAAGAGTTGCACCCGAACCTGAGATTTGACAGACTTTGGATAGATTATCCAAAATATCAACGGGGTTTGCATACTCTTCACTCTAAGGTTGTTGAGGTACCGAGGGTCATAGAATGGGGACCCTTAGAAGCTGTAGAATTGGCCGGGCCAATTAGGGAATTACTTGTACAGAGGTATGGTAATTCTTCTTTTAATGACTGGATATGTTTATTCACCATACGCCGACCTGTATATAAAGTATGGTGTGAAGAGTTGTTATGTAGTATAGAGTTGAATGATCGGGTAGCTAGTTTAACCGATCGTTCTTTTATTAGATTTTTGTTAGGCGGTTCGATGCGCCACATGTCTTTACTGGACATGGCTCAGGCTTTACGTATATATACGCCTGAGGAGTTAGCGTCTGTCGATTGTAGAGGATTGATACTAAACGGTAGAAAGATAGATGAGAATTTTGATACACACGGTGTGTGGAGTCAAATGACAAGCCATCACCGTTTCAAAGGGGGAAACTACTCTTATTTGGATATAGATAGAGCCGAATTAAGAGTAATACATAGGTTTTTAGCTAATTCGATTACACAAAGGGGTAAAAACAAAGAAAAGGTAAATGAACAAGATTTGTTTTACCATATGTGTATTCGAGACCCACAGAGCGCTGTAAGTATACCATATTGTGTGGGTTATTATTTATCAGCTATGGTTCGGGGGATGCGACCACATAGCATAATAGGAGGTGGTATTTTTATTACTTTGATTGGTGAATATCTCGGTGTGGATATAAGTCGGGGGGGATTATTACTAGAAGAGCCGGAACCCCGCGATACTATAGGTTTAAATGTATACCATGGTGCGAAAGTTTTGAAGCGGCGAAATAACGCCGCAGTACGATACCATGGTAGACATCCACAGGTGGAGAGAAACCAGGAACAAGGTAATGTAGGAGGGGGGAATGAGATGCAAGAAATGCATAGGTTTATAGCTTCTCAGGAATACGAAAATGCTAGACAGAGAGCATTTGAAGATTGGCAAGTTCATTAGAACCAGATCATAGCGCATTGCCAACATATAGGTAGAAACTATATTCCTACACCGAAACCCGTCTTCCCTCCTTGGTCGATAGAGATGCAGCCACCATATCCTACGTATGACTCTGCCGAAGCATTCTATAGCACTTATGGTTATGCCTGGAACCCCTATTGGTACCAATATCATCCTTAGTTTACTTATTATTTTTTTTTTGTAATTTGTAATTATTGATACATTTAATATTTTTGTTAATATTGTAATCATTTTTATAATTATCTAACTTTTATTCTTAGATTTTAATAATTTTTAAATGTGGGGTAATAAACCAAACTTCAAAAATATGTATATATGTTTGCAGTTTATCTTATGTACACAACAGGGTAAAACAACGCATTTTCAAAGACTGGCATTAAGTTCAGCAAAAGCAACTAATTTTGACGACAAGACGCAAAATATATGTGAAATAACAACAAGAAGGAATGAACAAATGATGTGCACCATTTATCATTCAGCAAACAAACGCCAATATATTTGGAAACTTTGGTAAAAATTTAATCATTTTCACACAAATCACCCTCAATAATTTAAATTGTTACTGATTTCTTGCAAATGAGGGCATTGCAAGATCTTAAGTGTGGGAAGGGGTTAAATTCTTTCGGATTTTAAAATTTTTTACTTTATACACATGGTTACCATTAAAAATACTAGTAAAGCAGTAGTTGTATTAGAATCTAGTGCTCTCTGATAAAAAAGAACAGCCCTAGTCTTATATACTGACTACCCAATTCTAGTAAAATTTTTCAATTAAATGAATTCAAATCATGTTTATACATATTTATGAACGATAAAACTAGGTTTTAACACCGAAATTATTGTTACCTCGGAAAGGACATAAATTGAGA
The DNA here is from genome assembly GCF_046630445.1 of Rutidosis leptorrhynchoides. Lineage (NCBI taxonomy): Eukaryota > Viridiplantae > Streptophyta > Magnoliopsida > Asterales > Asteraceae > Rutidosis > Rutidosis leptorrhynchoides. The sequence continues at coordinate 175,629,498 of NC_092336.1, forward strand.
AACAAACTAAAATGTTAAAATTCATTTAAAATGGAATAAAGGACGATAAAAAGGAAAATAAAAGCCAAGTGTGGGAAAATTTACCAAGTTATTTTAAACATATGTCACATATATCTGTAACCAATAACTGAAAATACTTTTGCTTTGAACTAAACTAAACTGTTTTACCCAATAAAAGAAAAGAAGAGATGGATCTACACGATGAATCAATTCCATCATTAAAAGGAAGTAAAGTCTTCCTAAAAAGAAACGTGCTTCTTGATTTAGGTCATGAAGTTGTCGTCCAGACCAGCTGTAGGTTGACGAAAAATCTAGAAAAGTCATCACTAAAATCAGCAGGAAATCCACGGACCTCAGCATTAAACAGGGTCGCCAAGTGGTCAGATTTATCCTAACCATGAGAAGGATTTATCTCGTACAATGGGGGGGCACCATGCAAATTAGCTGGATAAGACTAATGAATCAGATCCCCAGAAAGGATAATCTCCTTAAAGATTAAAAATCAGCTTTTAAGACTGATATTACTCAATCCTAGAGATTGACCTTAAAGATTGAGAATTCAAACTCATGGAATTCAATGATATCTAAACTCGAGCTTAAACGAGAAAATATTTTGATCAAAATTACAAACCGATTTGTTTTCTGAAAACCCTATTTTCAATGCGTTCATTACCATTGAACGTAAAATCCTAGGAATTCACCTGGAATTCATTAGGTCACCTGAACTAAATCGGGTGTCAACCGTAAGAACGGTGGTTGCATAGCATGGTCGAAGACAGGACCTTGTGCCAGACCGAAAAATTATAAGGGTGAGCTTTACTATTGCTCCTACCAAGGATAGTAATTGCGTCCGACACGTTATAGACCATAATCAAAAGCATGTCACGAGACATTGCCTTAACAGTTGCTTGTTCAACGCTTTCCTTTACAACCGGACGGTAGTTTGCCGAAAGGTAATATACGGGACAAGTAAACTGGACGTGTTGCTTTCCTAATACAAGGTTAGCAAGTGGGTGACACAAAACCGCAAGTTTTGAGCTAAAATTTTCAAATTTGAAACCCACCAAACCCACAAAAATATTTTGCAAACACCGGTAAAGGGTTATTCCGGAAAACTTATCTAGGGTAATGTAGCGACCCGACCAAATCGTCATTGACGGCGCCGTCTACTTAGGTCCCGTTACGTGGTCATAAGTCTTTAAGACAAAGTTTGACCAAAATATGTCGCCTTCATTTCAAAATAAAGATTGTTCCCAAAGTTTACAAGAATTGTTCAACCAATAGTTAAGTTACAACGTTATAATACGAATGAAATCTAGGCGACACGGTTTAAAGTAAAGTCAAAAGACGCTCCATGAAATGCACATATACTCGACATCCAATGCAAGTATCAAATAATGGGCGGAAGCATGTATCATGTATCGTTCAAGGACCTGAGAAAAACATAGAAATCTGTCAACGAAAACGTTGGTGAAATCATAGGTTTAAGTAAGTAAGTACAAGTGAACCACAAGATTTGCATCAATGAATTAATAGTAATACATTCCAAAAGTTTGTTTCACGAGCACCCAATTATCAATGCTTAACATTTCCTTCCATTGAACCCCATCACTTAGTGCTAGAACATACACTGTTTCTCGAAAATATATTTCATTCGTAAACGGTAGCGAACCGTTTGAATGAGGGTTTGTCAAACCCATATGGATCCATACAACATAAGTTCTCGCTTACACTCGGCAAGTGTAACTAATGATAATCGAATTGAGGATTTTGTTCTAAACTCGTATGTAGAATGTTTGTTTTCCTGTACTTGTGTTCACTTAGTAAAGAAATGTTTATGTTTTCTCATCCCAAATGTAAGTTCAAAAAGAGTAAAAGTGGGACTATGATCTCACCTTGAGTGCACGAGTAGTAAAGTACTTCGACAAGTAAACGTGTGCAAAGAACAATGCTAGTCTTGACCTAAACAAATAGGTTGTATCAATAACGGTAAACACGATAGGTCAAAGATGTTCAATTAGTCCTATGGCTCGTTACGACTCGATTATTTAGCATGTGAAATCAAATTGTCAATTTTCATGCAAGATACAAGTATATAAACAAGTTAGGAAGGTTGCAAAATCATTTGGTTAAGTTTGACAAAAAGTCAAACTTTGGTCGGTCAAAGTCAACGAAAAAGTCAACACGTTCGGGTCGTGTCCCGAACTATTTTTCTGAGGTTTTTAATCATGTATGAGCATGTTAGGACAAGTTACATGTGAATCGGAGGTGCGTAGCATAGCAAACATTATTCGAAAATTGACCAAGTTGGAGAGACCCAAACGGCGCGCCGCGCGGGTATATGGCGCGCCGCGCGGGTACCTGTGCAGAGAATTCTGGCAGTTTTTAAGTTTTATGCACGAACCTAACTTCAAACAATCACCATTTATGATCCGCAAACAATCAAGACAAGTATCTTATACCGTTGGGAAGGTAATTTGACGAGGAAAACAACTAAACACATTTCATCAATCAATCTACCTATTACAACAACCAAAACCGCATCTAATGCTTAACATTAACCGCATACAAGTTCATAAATGCAATTCAATGATTCGGGCAACCAATTTACATGAATGATATGCCGTTTCGAAGGTAATCAAGCATACAATCCAACTAAACACTTACCAATAATAATCCATGGCATTCAATGCATCAAAAGTCCATTTCAAGTTCATCAAACCCTAACTCAAATTCACCAAAATCAATAATCAAGTTCATGAAGTTTTCTAAGGCAACCTACACATCAAATTGAAGCTAGTGATGCTAGTAACACAATTAAAACACCAACTTTTAACATCTAACAACATATGATCATCCAAAATTCAAGAACAACACACCAAAATTCAAGTTCATGTTAGTTACACTAAAACAACGAGATCGAGCATATAAATCATATATTCATGTTAGACTTGAGCCATAGACACTAATTAACACTTTTATAAGTTAAAAACATCAAGAACACAAAATCTAGTGATTTTAGAAAGTTACCCAAATGAGATGAAGTTGGTACCAAAATGAAGAGGATGAAGAGAGGATCACGAATATGTAATTTATTTGGTTGCTAGCTCCTTAATCCGGATTTAGATGATGAATGAATGAATTTGGATAATTGGGTGTGTGTTCTTGCTAGAGAGAAAGAGAGAGATGGAGATGAAAGTGAATGGGTGAAAGGGGTTTGACCCTTTGACCTAGTCAAGGGTTTGATCCCTTGTCAAGTTTAGTCCCTCAACTTTCGCTCGGGTGCGGGAATTACCTAAACGAGATAATTTAAAACGCGTATCAACGGGAGATGTTATAAACATATAACGGACTTTATATTAGTATAACGGAAAAGTAAACGGAAAAAGGTGGGATGTTACATTACCTACTCCTTAAAAGAAATTTCGTCCCGAAATTTAAGTAGGCGTAGTAGTCGTTGTTTCTTCCTCGAGATCTTGCGTTTCTGAATTCACAAATAGATGAGGATACTTCCTTTGCATTTGATCTTGTCTTTCCCAAGTAAACTCGGGTCCTCTTTTGGCATTCCAACGAACCTTGACAATCGGGATTCGGCTTTGTTTCAATGCCTTGACGGAGGTGTCCACAATTTCAACCGGTTCCTCCACAAAATGAAGTTTGTCATCAATAGTAAGTTCTTCGTGAGGGATGACGATATCGGGTTCGGCAAGACACTTTTTCAAGTTAGATACATGGAAGGTAGGATGAACGGAGTTCAATTGAGGCGGAAGATCTAAACGATAAGCAACGGTTCCAATACGCTCCAAGATTTCGAAAGGACCAATATACCGCGGATTTAGCTTCCCGCGTTTCCCAAAACGGATTACACCCTTCCAAGGTGCGACTTTTAACATTACTCGGTCACCGACTTGAAATTCAAGATCGTTGCGTCGTTTGTCGGTATAGCTCTTTTGACGACTTCGGGCCGTCCTAAGTCTATCTCGGATTTGAACGATTTTCTCGGTGGTTTCGTGAATGAGTTCGGGTCCGGTGATTTGCACGTCGCCTACCTCGGCCCAACAAAGAGGTGAACGACATTTGCGGCCATATAGCGCTTCAAAAGGTGCGGCTTTAATACTCGCGTGATAACTATTGTTGTAAGAGAACTCGGCGAGAGGTAAGTGCTTGTCCCAAGCTTTTCCAAAATCAACCACGCAAGCTCGTAACATGTCCTCTAAGGTTTGAATTGTACGTTCGCTTTGTCCATCGGTTTGAGGATGATATGCGGTGCTCATGTCTAAACGCGTTCCCAACGCTTCTTGCAATGTACGCCAAAATCTAGAAACGAAACGGCCATCTCGGTCGGAGATAATCGATAAAGGTACACCGTGTCGGGCTACGATCTCCTTAATGTAAAGTTGTGCAAGTTTCTCCATTTTGTCCGTTTCTTTCATGGCCAGGAAGTGTGCGGATTTGGTGAGACGGTCAACAATAACCCAAATGGTATCATAACCGCCCGTCGTTTTTGGTAGTTTGGTGATAAAATCCATCGTTATTCTTTCCCACTTCCATTGCGGGATCTCGGGTTGTCGAAGTAGTCCGGACGGTCTTTGGTGTTCGGCTTTGACTTTGGAACATGTCAAACACTTGGAAACATAAGTAGCTACGTCCCTTTTGATGTTCGGCCACCAATATAGCTGTTTAAGGTCGTGGTACATCTTATTGGCACCGGGGTGAATCGAGTATCGTGACTTATGGGCTTCATCTAAAATAAGGCTTCGTAGGTCCCCATAACTAGGCACCCAAATCCTTCCGGCGAAATATCGGAGTCCGGTTTCTTTAACTTCGAATCGAGAGGTGAGGACGTTCAAGTGTTCGAGAGAGATGTTTTCATCCTTGAGAGCCCCATCTTGGGCTACCCGAATTTGGCTATTAAGGTTTGTGTGGATGGTGATGTTTAAGGCTCGGACACGAAGAGGCACCGCTCTTTCTTTTCGACTTAAGGCATCGGCTACTACATTTGCCTTCCCGGGATGGTAACGAAGCTCGCAATCGTAATCGTTTAAGGTTTCAATCCACCTTCGTTGTCTCATGTTTAGTTGCTTTTGATCGAAAATGTGTTGGAGGCTTTTGTGGTCGGTAAAGATAGTACTCTTGGTCCCGTAAAGATAGTGTCTCCACATTTTAAGTGCAAAGACAACGGCTCCGAGTTCGAGATCATGTGTCGTATAGTTTCGTTCATGAATTTTGAGTTGTCGAGAAGCATAAGCAATGACTTTCGTTCGTTGCATCAATACACACCCAAAACCATGTTTTGAGGCATCGCAATATACAACAAAGTCATCATTGCCTTCGGGAAGTGACAAGATAGGAGCGGTGGTTAGCTTTGTTTTCAAGATTTGGAATGCGGATTCATGTTCGGTCGCCCAAATGAATTTCTTTCCCTTGTGAGTCAATGCGGTCAGAGGACGTGCAACCAAAGAGAAATTTTCGATGAATCTACGATAGTACCCGGCGAGACCCAAAAATTGACGAATGTGAGTAGGAGTAGTAGGAGTCTCCCATTTACTAATGGCTTCGATCTTTGTGGGATCGACTTTAATGCCTTGATCACTTACAACATGACCAAGAAATTGAACTTCCTTCAACCAAAATTCACACTTGGAGAATTTGGCATAAAGTCGTTCTTGTCTCAAGAGTTCAAGCACAAGTCGGAGATGTTGTTCGTGCTCTTCTTCATTTTTAGAATAGATCAATATATCATCGATGAATACAATAACGAATTTATCGAGATACGGTTTGCACACGCGGTTCATAAGATCCATGAACACCGCCGGTGCGTTAGTGAGACCAAATGGCATGACGAGGAATTCATAACTACCATAGCGAGTTCGGAAAGCGGTTTTGGAGACATCTTCCCCCTTAACCCTCAATTGATGATAACCCGAGCGGAGATCGATTTTCGAATATACACAAGACCCTTGTAGTTGATCAAAGAGGTCATCGATGCGAGGAAGAGGATATCGGTTCTTAACCGTCAATTTATTTAGTTCACGATAATCAATGCACATTCGTAGGGATCCGTCTTTCTTTTTAACAAACAAAATCGGAGCGCCCCAAGGTGAATGGCTAGGTTGGATAAAACCACGATCAAGTAGTTCTTGGATTTGACTTTGCAATTCTTGCATTTCAGATGGAGCGAGTCTATATGGTGCACGCGCTACGGGTGCGGCTCCCGGAATAAGATCGATTTGGAATTCAACCGGTCGATGAGGCGGAAGACCCGGCAATTCGTCGGGAAATACATCGGAAAAATCACTAACAATTGGCACATCATCGATATGCTTCTCATCGGACTCGACTTTCTTAACGTGGGCAAGGATCGCAAAACAACCCTTACGGAGTAGTTTTCTAACTTTAAGGCACGAAACGAGATTGAGTCTGGTGCAACTCTTATCGCCATAAACAATCAAAGGTTCACCATTCTCGATAGGAATTCGGATTGCGTTAAGATCACAAAGGATGTGAGATTTCGTTTTGACTAACCAATTCATACCGATTATTACATCAAAGCTTCCTAGTTCCATGGGTATCAAATCAATTTCAAATTCCTTACCCAAAATGTTTATCGTACACCCCCGGTAATATGTGTCGGCACTTAATAGTTTCCCGTTAGCCACTTCAATGGTATAAGTGGTATCTAATGGAAGAGGTGGAGTGCTAAAAGAATGAGTCAAAGTCTTGGATACAAAGCATTTATCGGCACCTGAATCGAATAAGCAAGAGACATAAGAATTGTTGAGAAGAAACGTACCCGTGACTAGTTCAGTGTCATCCCGGGCTTCCTCGGTGTTTATGTTGAAAGCTCGGCCGCGCGTATTGGGGTTATCTTTCTTCTTTGGGCATGCATTTCTAAAATGACCCGTTTGGCCACATTCGTAACAAGTGCCCGTCTTTGGTGCATTGGGCCACTTTCGAGCGACGGGAGTGGCACTTTTACAATCGTTGGCCTTATGACCAAATCCTTGGCACCGATGGCAAATTAGCTTACTACATTCGCCAAAGTGATGTTTGTTGCATTTGTTGCAAAAAGGTAGATTCCCGGCATAACCCTTCTTGCCGTCGAAAGTGAAAGATTTCTTGGCAAAGTTGTTGTTGCTTGATTGGGAGGGTTCCCACTTTCTTTTGTTGCCGCCCGATTTATCCTCGGCCTTAGGTGCCGGAACTACGATTTCGTCAACCGTTTCAATTAGTTGGCGAGCCATGTTCATAGCGGCTTGATGAGTAGTGGGTTTGGATGACATCACCCCTTGTTTGATGCTTTTTGGAAGACCGAGCATGTAGAGCTCAATCCTTTGAGATTCGGGGTTAACAAGATTAGGACACATCAAGGATAGTTCGGCGAAGCGTTGATTATAAGCTTTAAGATCGTTTCCGACCGCTTTCAAAGCTCTTAGTTCTTCCTCAAGCTTTCGGGTTTCTTCGCGCGGAAAATACTCAACAATCATCTTTTCCTTTAGATCGGCCCAAGAGAGGGCATGAGCTTCATCGGTACCCACCGATTGAACATAGGTGTTCCACCATGTTAGAGCAATTCCGGAGAAAGTGTGAGTGGAGTATTTGACCTTGTCTTGGTCCCGACAACCGCTTATGCTAAAGACGGCCTCGGTTTGTTCAAACCAACGAGTAAGCACAACCGGTCCCCCGGTTCCATCAAAAGTGTGAGGTTTGCACCCCATGAAAGCTTTATAGGAGCATCCCTCGTTTGAGTTTCCGGATCCATTGTTGTTGTTGTTGTTATTGTGGTTGTTATTATTATTATTGTTGGATGAGTGACCGGCCATGGCCGCATCTACGGCGGTAGCTATCATCCGTTCGAGAGCTTGTTCGGGAGTTTCATTGCGGCGTACACGACGAGGAGCCATTATTCCTTCAAGACACAAGAATATCATTGATTAGTATTCTCAATAATACTAACCGTGATATAGAATAAAGATAAAGAGAAGTTTTTCCTCAACTCGCCTTAAATTCTTTATGTCATAATGTCGGAACGTTCATATGAGTCACCGTAATATAATCCCGGAAATTATATTACCCTGATTCATATGTGCATTCGACATCATTTCATATAGTCAAGGTGGCGTGTCAATCAAATTAAACAACGTGAGATTAAGATGAACTAAGAGTAGATATGAGTAGAAGCGTTCGAGTATAAATGCACAAGTAGTCAAGTAATTCCTACTTCAAGTCTATATGCCGGTTGTAGTCTAGACTCACCAATGTACCCTATGACTCGGGGTTGACACTAATGAACTCTAAATCCCTACAACCAACGCTCTGATACCATCTGTAGCGACCCGACCAAATCGTCATTGACGGCGCCGTCTACTTAGGTCCCGTTACGTGGTCATAAGTCTTTAAGACAAAGTTTGACCAAAATATGTCGCCTTCATTTCAAAATAAAGATTGTTCCCAAAGTTTACAAGAATTGTTCAACCAATAGTTAAGTTACAACGTTATAATACGAATGAAATCTAGGCGACACGGTTTAAAGTAAAGTCAAAAGACGCTCCATGAAATGCACATATACTCGACATCCAATGCAAGTATCAAATAATGGGCGGAAGCATGTATCATGTATCGTTCAAGGACCTGAGAAAAACATAGAAATCTGTCAACGAAAACGTTGGTGAAATCATAGGTTTAAGTAAGTAAGTACAAGTGAACCACAAGATTTGCATCAATGAATTAATAGTAATACATTCCAAAAGTTTGTTTCACGAGCACCCAATTATCAATGCTTAACATTTCCTTCCATTGAACCCCATCACTTAGTGCTAGAACATACACTGTTTCTCGAAAATATATTTCATTCGTAAACGGTAGCGAACCGTTTGAATGAGGGTTTGTCAAACCCATATGGATCCATACAACATAAGTTCTCGCTTACACTCGGCAAGTGTAACTAATGATAATCGAATTGAGGATTTTGTTCTAAACTCGTATGTAGAATGTTTGTTTTCCTGTACTTGTGTTCACTTAGTAAAGAAATGTTTATGTTTTCTCATCCCAAATGTAAGTTCAAAAAGAGTAAAAGTGGGACTATGATCTCACCTTGAGTGCACGAGTAGTAAAGTACTTCGACAAGTAAACGTGTGCAAAGAACAATGCTAGTCTTGACCTAAACAAATAGGTTGTATCAATAACGGTAAACACGATAGGTCAAAGATGTTCAATTAGTCCTATGGCTCGTTACGACTCGATTATTTAGCATGTGAAATCAAATTGTCAATTTTCATGCAAGATACAAGTATATAAACAAGTTAGGAAGGTTGCAAAATCATTTGGTTAAGTTTGACAAAAAGTCAAACTTTGGTCGGTCAAAGTCAACGAAAAAGTCAACACGTTCGGGTCGTGTCCCGAACTATTTTTCTGAGGTTTTTAATCATGTATGAGCATGTTAGGACAAGTTACATGTGAATCGGAGGTGCGTAGCATAGCAAACATTATTCGAAAATTGACCAAGTTGGAGAGACCCAAACGGCGCGCCGCGCGGGTATATGGCGCGCCGCGCGGGTACCTGTGCAGAGAATTCTGGCAGTTTTTAAGTTTTATGCACGAACCTAACTTCAAACAATCACCATTTATGATCCGCAAACAATCAAGACAAGTATCTTATACCGTTGGGAAGGTAATTTGACGAGGAAAACAACTAAACACATTTCATCAATCAATCTACCTATTACAACAACCAAAACCGCATCTAATGCTTAACATTAACCGCATACAAGTTCATAAATGCAATTCAATGATTCGGGCAACCAATTTACATGAATGATATGCCGTTTCGAAGGTAATCAAGCATACAATCCAACTAAACACTTACCAATAATAATCCATGGCATTCAATGCATCAAAAGTCCATTTCAAGTTCATCAAACCCTAACTCAAATTCACCAAAATCAATAATCAAGTTCATGAAGTTTTCTAAGGCAACCTACACATCAAATTGAAGCTAGTGATGCTAGTAACACAATTAAAACACCAACTTTTAACATCTAACAACATATGATCATCCAAAATTCAAGAACAACACACCAAAATTCAAGTTCATGTTAGTTACACTAAAACAACGAGATCGAGCATATAAATCATATATTCATGTTAGACTTGAGCCATAGACACTAATTAACACTTTTATAAGTTAAAAACATCAAGAACACAAAATCTAGTGATTTTAGAAAGTTACCCAAATGAGATGAAGTTGGTACCAAAATGAAGAGGATGAAGAGAGGATCACGAATATGTAATTTATTTGGTTGCTAGCTCCTTAATCCGGATTTAGATGATGAATGAATGAATTTGGATAATTGGGTGTGTGTTCTTGCTAGAGAGAAAGAGAGAGATGGAGATGAAAGTGAATGGGTGAAAGGGGTTTGACCCTTTGACCTAGTCAAGGGTTTGATCCCTTGTCAAGTTTAGTCCCTCAACTTTCGCTCGGGTGCGGGAATTACCTAAACGAGATAATTTAAAACGCGTATCAACGGGAGATGTTATAAACATATAACGGACTTTATATTAGTATAACGGAAAAGTAAACGGAAAAAGGTGGGATGTTACAGGTAAAAACTAGATTTAATTTTCAAAAGATCAAATGTTTTCATAAAAATCCAATTTCCTTAATGGATCTAAATTTTTATAGTCATGTGGGACTGTAAACCATATCGTTACTACCATTGTTTATACCACCGTATAGAAATCACTGATGTACAAAGTGTGAAGAATAAAGAAGTGATTCTAGTATTTCAAGACGATATTGCTTGAGGACAAGCAACGCTCAAGTGTGGGAATATTTGATAATGCTAAAAACGAACATATATTTCATAGAATTATTCCTCAAGAAAGACAAGCTTTTAGTTGCAATTGTTCTATTTACAAGTGATATTCGTTTAAATAATAAAAGATGAAGACAAAAGACAGATTCGACGATTTGAAGACGCAAACGACCAAAAAGCTCAAAAGTACAAAAGACAATAAAAAAGGTTCCAATTATTGATAAGAAACGTCTCGAAATTACAAAAGTACAAGATTCAAAACACAAAGTACAAGATATTAAATTGTACGCGAGGACGTTCGAAAATCCGGAACCGGGACCAGAGTCAACTCTTAACGCTCGACGCAACGGACTAAAAATTACAAGTTAACTATGTATATAAATATAATATAATATATAATTAATTATATTACTTATATATATATTATATTTATATATAAAAAACCGTCGGCAGAGAAAACTCCAAGGACTGAGCTGTAAATACTATCTCCGCGACTCGCGGAGATTGAAGGGGTTTTTGCCGCGAGTCGCGGAGCCCCAAAATTCAACTCTGGCTATAAAGCAAACCGAATTCTGATCAAAATTTAATTTTCTATTTCTATCTCTCTCTCAATATATACGTAATATATATATATATAATTTATATTTTAATTTTAATTTTAATTTTAAATCCTAATAATAAGGGTATGTTAGCGAATGTTGTAAGGGTGTAAGTCGAAATTCTGTCCGTGTAACGCTACGCTATTTTTAATCATTGTAAGTTATGTTCAACCTTTTTATATTAATGTCTCGTAGCTAAGTTATTATTATGCTTATTTAAAACGAAGTAATCATGATGTTGGGCTAATTACTAAAATTGGGTAATTGGGCTTTGTACCATAATTGGGGTTTGGACAAAAGAACGACACTTGTGGAAATTAGACTATGGGCTATTAATGGGCTTTATATTTGTTTAATTAAATGAAAGTTTGTTAATGTTAATATAAAGATTTACAATTGGGCGTCCCTATAAATTACCATATACACTCGATCGGACACGATGGGCGGGGTATTTATATGTACGAATAATCGTTCATTTAACCGGACACGGGAATGGATTAATAGCCACTAGAATAATTAAAACAGGGGTGAAATTACATTCAAGGGTAATTGGTGTAATTGTTAACAAAGTAGTAAAACCTTGGTTTACACGCAGTCGATAACCTGGTGTATTCATTAAACAAAGTATTAAAACCTTGTTACAATTCGAATCCCCAATTAGTTGGAATATTTATCTTCGGGTATAATAATAATTTGACAAGGACACTTGCAATTTATATTTATGACTGATGGACTATTATGGACAAAAACCAGACGGACATATTAAATAATCCAGGACAAAGGACAATTAACCCATGGGCATAAAACTAAAATCAACACGTCAAACATCATGATTACGGAAGTTTAAATAAGCATAATTCTTTTATTTCATATTTAATTTCCTTTATTTTATACTTAATTGCACTTCTAATTATCGCACTTTTATTTATTTTATTTTATCGCACTTTTAATTATCGTACTTTTTAATTATCGCAAGTTTATTTTATCGCACTTTTATTATTCGCAATTTCATTATCATTATTTACTTTACGCTTTAATTTAAGTCTTGTATTTATTTTATATTTTACATTAGGTTTTAACTGCGACTAAAGTTTTAAAATCGACAAACCGGTCATTAAACGGTAAAAACCCCCCTTTATAATAATAATATTACTTATATATATATTTGTATTTTTATAAAAGTAAACTAATATAGCGTTGAGCTTTGTTTAAAGATTTCCCTGTGGAACGAACCGGACTTACTAAAAACTACACTACTGTACGATTAGGTACACTGCCTATAAGTGTTGTAGCAAGGTTTAAGTATATCCATTCTATAAATAAATAAATATCTTGTGTAAAATTGTATCGTATTAAATAGTGTTTTCTAATAAAATTTAATAGTATTTTATACCCCTTAGCTTTAACATCAGTATGTGTAGCGTACTTTACTTTGTCCTCTTCAGTACACTTACTTATGGCAAACACCGATTCGACCTTCTCGGTCCATCGTTTCAATCCGATCGGTCCTTCGGTTCCATCAAATTCCAAAGGTTTGCAGGCAGTGAATTCTTTGTAGGTGCATCCTACACGATTTCCTGTACTGCTAGATCCAAGGTTATTGTTGGTATGTAGCGCAGCCTGTACTGCGGCTATGTTTGAAGCTAGAAAAGTACGGAATTCCTCTTCATTCATATTCACGGTGTGTCGAGTAGTCGGTGCCATTTCCTTCAAAATAGTTAAATGGAACAAGTTAACATACAGAATATTAAGAGTAGTTAATAGTATTTCGTAGCATAATATGAACTCATTTATAAAAGCTTTTTCTTCATATTAGCGTTTTATAAGTTTAAATTCGGGTAGTACCTACCCGTTAAGTTCATACTTAGTAGCTAATATACAATTCAACTACTACAATTCTATATGAAAAACTGATTATAATAATATTTCGCGTTCAAACTTTTACACAATATTTTACAAACTTACAATACCGCTTATTTTACATATAGCATGAAATATAGCACACAATAAATTTGATACAAGATGGTAGTGAAGATAATTCTAGCTAGTACACAAGTCGTTCAGCAAAGGCAATAAAGACACGTAATTCATACGTCCAGAAACAAGTCATGCATTCTGGTTTTACTATGACTACTTCCCATCCTTGGTCTTGTGGAACATAACCGTTATGGCCGTTGATAAGACAGCGTGTTGTAACGTCGTCAAAGGGACGAGGGTTACGTAATGTCCAACAGTCCCGTAACAATCTAAAAACCTCATTTCTTACCCCAATTACCGACTCCGTCACTTGTGGGAACGTTTTGTTTAATAGTTGTAGCCCGATGTTCTTGTTCTCACTTTGGTGAGAAGCGAACATTACTAATCCGTAAGCATAACATGCTTCTTTATGTTGCATGTTAGCCGCTTTTTCTAAATCACGAAGTCCAATATTCGGATATATTGAGTCAAAATAATTTCTTAACCCATTGCGTAAAATAGCATTTGGGTTCCCCGCAATATATGCGTCAAAGTAAACACATCGTAACTTATGGATTTCCCAATGTGATATCCCCCATCTTCCGAACGAAAGCCTTTTATAAACCAAGGCATTCTTGGAATGTTCTTCAAATGTCTTACAAACTGATCTCGCCTTAAATAGTTGTGCCGAAGAATTCTGACCGACTCTAGACAAGATTTCATCAATCATGTCTCCGGGTTGGTCTCTTAAAATATTGGGTTGTCTATCCATTTTGTTTTTTTATACTGTAAAATAGACAAGAGTTAGATTCATAAAAAAAAAATACTTATTAATACAAGCAATTTTTACATATATCATAAAGCATAAGCACACTATATTACATATATTACACCACACGAATACAACTATCTTATTCCGACTCGATTGTTTCTTCTTCTTCGGTTTTGGTTCGTTTTGCCAAGTTTCTAGGGATATATGATGTTCCCCTAATACGAGCCGTCGTGATCCACATTGGTTTAGAAAAACCTGGTGGTTTAGAGGTTCCCGGGTCATTGTTACAACTTAAGGACTTCGGGGGTTGACGATACATATAAAGTTCATCGGGGTTGGAATTAGATTTCTCTATTTTTATGCCCTTTCCCTTATTATTTTCTTTTGCCTTTTTAAATTCAGTTGGGGTAATTTCTATAACATCATCGGAATTCTCGTCGGAATCCGATTCATCGGAGAATTGGTAATCCTCCCAATATTTTGCTTCCTTGGCGGAAACACCATTGACCATAATTAACCTTGGTCGGTTGGTTGAGGATTTTCTTTTACTTAACCGTTTTATTATTTCCCCCACCGGTTCTATTTCTTCATCCGGTTCCGATTCTTCTTCCGGTTCCGACTCTTCTTCCGGTTCCTCTTCGGGAACTTGTGAATCAGTCCACGAATCATTCCAATTTACATTTGACTCTTCATTATTATTAGGTGAGTCAATGGGACTTGTTCTAGAGGTAGACATCTATCACATAATATCAAACGCGTTAAGAGATTAATATATCACATAATATTCACATGTTAAAAATATATAGTTTCCAACAAAATTTGTTAAGCAATCATTTTTCAAGTAAACACGGTCGAAGTCCAGACTCACTAATGCATCCTAACAAACTCGATAAGACACACTAATGCAAAATTCTGGTTCTCTAAGACCAACGCTCGGATACCAACTGAAATGTCCCGTTCTTATTGATTAAAAACGTTCCATATTAATTGATTTCGTTGCGAGGTTTTGACCTCTATATGAGACATTTTTCAAAGACTGCATTCATTTTTAAAACAAACCATAACCTTTATTTCATAGATAAAGGTTTTAAAAAACTTTACGTAGATTATCAAATAATGATAATCTAAAATATCCTGTTTACACACGACCATTACATAATGGTTTACAATACAAATATGTTACAACAAAATAAGTTTCTTGAATGCAGTTTTTTTACTTAATATCATACAAGCATGGACTCCAAATCTCGTCCTTATTTAAGTATGCGACAGCGGAAGCTCTTAATAATCACCTGAGAATAAACATGCTTAAAACGTCAACAAAAATGTTGGTGAGTTATAGGTTTAACCTATATATATCAAATCATAATAATAGACCACAAGATTTCATATTTCAATACACATCCCATACATAGAGATAAAAATCATTCATATGGTGAACACCTGGTAACCGACATTAACAAGATGCATATATAAGAATATCCCCATCATTCCGGGACACCCTTCGGATATGATATAAATTTCAAACTACTAAAGCATCCGGTACTTTGGATGGGGTTTGTTAGGCCCAATAGATCTATCTTTAGGATTCGCGTCAATTAGGGTGTCTGTTCCCTAATTCTTAGATTACCAGACTTAAGAAAAAGGGCATATTCGATTTCGATAATTCAACCATAGAATGTAGTTTCACGTACTTGTGTCTATTTTGTAAATCATTTATAAAACCTGCATGTATTCTCATCCCAAAAATATTAGATTTTAAAAGTGGGACTATAACTCACTTTCACAGATTTTTACTTCGTCGGGAAGTAAGACTTGGCCACTGGTTGATTCACGAACCTATAACAATATATACATATATATCAAAGTATGTTCAAAATATATTTACAACACTTTTAATATATTTTGATGTTTTAAGTTTATTAAGTCAGCTGTCCTCGTTAGTAACCTACAACTAGTTGTCCACAGTTAGATGTACAGAAATAAATCGATAAATATTATCTTGAATCAATCCACGACCCAGTATATACGTATCTCAGTATTGATCACAACTCAAACTATATATATTTTGAAATCAACCTCAACCCTGTATAGCTAACTCCAACATTCACATATAGAGTGTCTATGGTTGTTCCGAAATATATATAGATGTGTCGACATGATAGGTCGAAACATTGTATACGTGTCTATGGTATCTCAAGATTACATAATATACAATACAAGTTGATTAAGTTATGGTTGGAATAGATTTGTTACCAATTTTCACGTAGCTAAAATGAGAAAAATTATCCAATCTTGTTTTACCCATAACTTCTTCATTTTAAATCCGTTTTGAGTGAATCAAATTGCTATGGTTTCATATTGAACTCTATTTTATGAATCTAAACAGAAAAATTATAGGTTTATAGTCGGAAAAATAAGTTATAAGTCGTTTTTGTAAAGGTAGTCATTTCAGTCGAAAGAACGACGTCTAGATGACCATTTTAGAAAACATACTTCCACTTTGAGTTTAACCATAATTTTTGGATATAGTTTCATGTTCATAATAAAAATCATTTTCTCAGAATAACAACTTTTAAATCAAAGTTTATCATAGTTTTTAATTAACTAACCCAAAACAGCCCGCGGTGTTACTACGACGGCGTAAATCCGGTTTTACGGTGTTTTTCGTGTTTCCAGGTTTTAAATCATTAAGTTAGCATATCATATAGATATAGAACATGTGTTTAGTTGATTTTAAAAGTCAAGTTAGAAGGATTAACTTTTGTTTGCGAACAAGTTTAGAATTAACTAAACTATGTTCTAGTGATTACAAGTTTAAAACTTCGAATAAGATAGCTTTATATGTATGAATCGAATGATGTTATGAACATCATTACTACCTTAAGTTCCTTGGATAAACCTACTGGAAAAGAGAAAAATGGATCTAGCTTCAATGGATCCTTGGATGGCTCGAAGTTCTTGAAGCAGAATCATGACACGAAAACAAGTTCAAGTAAGATCATCACTTGAAATAAGATTGTTATAGTTATAGAAATTGAACCAAAGTTTGAATATGATTATTACCTTGTATTAGAATGATAACCTACTGTAAGAAACAAAGATTTCTTGAGGTTGGATGATCACCTTACAAGATTGGAAGTGAGCTAGCAAACTTGAAAGTATTCTTGATTTTATGAAACTAGAACTTTTGGAATTTATGAAGAACACTTAGAACTTGAAGATAGAACTTGAGAGAGATCAATTAGATGAAGAAAATTGAAGAATGAAAGTGTTTGTAGGTGTTTTTGGTCGTTGGTGTATGGATTAGATATAAAGGATATGTTATTTTGTTTTCATGTAAATAAGTCATGAATGATTACTCATATTTTTGTAATTTTATGAGATATTTCATGCTAGTTGCCAAATGATGGTTCCCACATGTGTTAGGTGACTCACATGGGCTGCTAAGAGCTGATCATTGGAGTGTATATACCAATAGTACATACATCTAAAAGCTGTGTATTGTACGAGTACGAATACGGGTGCATACGAGTAGAATTGTTGATGAAACTGAACGAGAATGTAATTGTAAGCATTTTTGTTAAGTAGAAGTATTTTGATAAGTGTATTGAAGTCATTCAAAAGTGTATAAATACATATTAAAACACTACATGTATATACATTTTAACTGAGTCGTTAAGTCATCGTTAGTCGTTACATGTAAGTGTTGTTTTGAAACCTTTAGGTTAACGATCTTGTTAAATGTTGTTAACCCAATGTTTATAATATCAAATGAGATTTTAAATTATTATATTAACATGATATTATCATGTATGAATATCTCTTAATATGATATATATACATTAAATGTCTTTACAACGATAATCGTTACATATATGTCTCGTTTAAAAATCATTAAGTTAGTAGTCTTGTTTTTACATATGTAGTTCATTGTTAATATACTTAATGATATGTTTACTTATCATAGTATCATGTTAACTATATATATATCCATATATATGTCATCATATAGTTTTTACAAGTTTTAACGTTCGTGAATCACCGGTCAACTTGGGTGGTCAATTGTCTATATGAAACATATTTCAATTAATCAAGTCTTAACAAGTTTGATTGTTTAACATGTTGGAAACATTTAATCATGTAAATATCAATCTCAATTAATATATATATAAACATGGAAAAGTTCGGGTCACTACAAATATGAGGCAGCGTAGGTGGATTGAATTATTGAATGATTACGACTTTGAGATTCGTTACCACCCGGGGAAGGCAAATGTGGTAGCCGATGCCTTGAGCAGGAAGGACAGAGAACCCATTCGAGTAAAATCTATGAATATAATGATTCATAATAACATTACTACTCAAATAAAGGAGGCACAACAAGGAGTTTTAAAAGAGGGAAATTTAAAGGATGAAATACCCAAAGGATCGGAGAAGCATCTTAATATTCGGGAAGACGGAACCCGGTATAGGGCTGAAAGGATTTGGGTACCAAAATTTGGAGATATGAGAGAAATGGTACTTAGAGAAGCTCATAAAACCAGATACTCAATACATCCTGGAACAGGGAAGATGTACAAGGATCTCAAGAAACATTTTTGGTGGCCGGGTATGAAAGCCGATGTTGCTAAATACGTAGGAGAATGTTTGACGTGTTCTAAGGTCAAAGCTGAGCATCAGAAACCATCAGGTCTACTTCAACAACCCGAAATCCCGGAATGGAAATGGGAAAACATTACCATGGATTTCATCACTAAATTGCCAAGGACTGCAAGTGGTTTTGATACTATTTGGGTAATAGTTGATCGTCTCACCAAATCAGCACACTTCCTACCAATAAGAGAAGATGACAAGATGGAGAAGTTAGCACGACTGTATTTGAAGGAAGTCGTCTCCAGACATGGAATACCAATCTCTATTATCTCTGATAGGGATGGCAGATTTATTTCAAGATTCTGGCAGACATTACAGCAAGCATTAGGAACTCGTCTAGACATGAGTACTGCCTATCATCCACAAACTGATGGGCAGAGCGAAAGGACGATACAAACGCTTGAAGACATGCTACGAGCATGTGTTATTGATTTCGGAAACAGTTGGGATCGACATCTACCGTTAGCAGAATTTTCCTACAACAACAGCTACCATTCAAGCATTGAGATGGCGCCGTTTGAAGCACTTTATGGTAGAAAGTGCAGGTCTCTGATATGTTGGAGTGAAGTGGGGAATAGACAGATTACGGGTCCGGAGATTATACAAGAAACTACCGAGAAGATCATCCAAATTCAACAACGGTTGAAAACCGCCCAAAGTCGACAAAAGAGCTACGCTGACATTAAAAGAAAAGATATAGAATTTGAAATTGGAGAGATGGTCATGCTTAAAGTTGCACCTTGGAAAGGCGTTGTTCGATTTGGTAAACGAGGGAAATTAAATCCAAGGTATATTGGACCATTCAAGATTATTGATCGTGTCGGACCAGTAGCTTACCGACTTGAGTTACCTCAACAACTCGCGGCTGTACATAACACTTTTCACGTCTCGAATTTGAAGAAATGTTTTACTAAAGAAGATCTCACTATTCCGTTAGATGAAATCCAAATCAACGAAAAACTTCAATTCATCGAAGAACCCGTCGAAATAATGGATCGTGAGGTTAAAAGACTTAAGCAAAACAAGATACCAATTGTTAAGGTTCGATGGAATGCTCGTAGAGGACCCGAGTTCACCTGGGAGCGTGAAGATCAGATGAAGAAGAAATACCCGCATCTATTTCCAGAAGATTCGTCAACACCTTCAACAGCTTAAAATTTCGGGACGAAATTTATTTAACGGGTAGGTACTGTAGTGACCCGAACTTTTCCATGTTTATATATATTAATTGAGATTGATATTTACATGATTAAATGTTTCCAACATGTTAAGCAATCAAACTTGTTAAGACTTGATTAATTGAAATATGTTTCATATAGACAATTGACCACCCAAGTTGACCGGCGATTCACGAACGTTAAAACTTGTAAAAACGACATGACGATATATATATGGATATACATATGGTTAACATGAGATTATGATAAGTAAGTATCTCCATAAGTATATTAACAATGAGTTATATACATATAAACAAGACTACTAACTTAAGGATTTCGAAACGAGACATATATGTAACGATTATCGTTGTAACGACATTTAAATGTATATATATCATATTAAGATATATTAATATATCATAATATCATGATAATATAATAATTTAACATCTCATTAGATATAATAAACAATGGGTTAACAACATTAATTGAGATCGTTAACTTAATGGTTTCAAAACAACACTTACATGTAACGACTAACGATGACTTAACGACTCAGTTAAAATGTATATACATGTAGTGTATTTAGATGTATTAAAATACTTTTGAAAAACTTCAAGACATATATCAAAACACTCATACTTAATGAAAATGGTTACAGTTACTTTCCCATTCTTTTCTTTCATCAAGAATTCTAGTCGTATTCTTACCCGTATTATACACAGCTTCAAAACGTACTTACTATGGGTATATACCAATAGGAACTAGCATGGGATTCCACTCTTGATTATGTCATGTATGACTAATCAATTTTAACTTCTACCATGAGCTAGTCAACTAACTAGAACTCCTTTTAACCCCACTCACCACTCACCAATTACCACTCATCATTCACTCCATTTCACTTCCAATTCTCTTTCTAATTCTCTCTCAACACACACACACTATTATGAATGTATTTTTCCAGTAGTTAATCATCATCTTCATCAAAAATCACTTCAAGAATCAAGCTATAATCATCATAGGAAGAACACTTCAAGAACACTTCAAAAATCCCTTCAAGTTTACTAATTTACTTCCAAGCTTTCTAATCCATTCCAAGTAATCATCTAAGATCAAGAAACCTTTGTTATATACAGTAGGTTATCTTTCTTATTCAAGGTAATATTCATATTCAAACTTTGATTCAATTTCTATAAATATAAACTATCTTAATTCGAGTAAAAATCTTACTTGAACTTGTTTTTGTGTCATGATCCTACTTCAAGAACTTTCAAGCCATCCAAGATCCTTTGAAGCTAGATCATTTCTTGTCACTTCCAGTAGGTTTACCTACTAAACTTGAGGTAGTAATGATGTTCATAACATCATTCGATTCATATATATAAAACTATCTTATTCGAAGTTTTAAACTCGTAATCACTAGAACATAGTTTAGTTAATTCTAAACTTGTTTGCAAACAAAAGTTAATCCTTCTAACTTGACTTTTAAAATTAACTAAACACATGTTCTATATCTATATGATATGCTAACTTAATGATTTAAAACCTGGAAACACGAAAAACACCGTAAAACCTGATTTACGCCGTCGTAGTAACACCGCGGGCTGTTTTGGGTTAGTTAATTAAAAACTATGATAAACTTTGATTTAGAAGTTGTTATTCTGAGAAAATGATTTTTATTATGAACATGAAACTATATCCAAAAATTATGGTTAAACTCAAAGTGGAAGTATGTTTTCTAAAATGGTCATCTAGACGTCGTTCTTTCGACTGAAATGACTACCTTTAAAAAAACGACTTGTAACTTATTTTTCCGACTATAAACCTATACTTTTTCTGTTTAGATTCATAAAATATAGTTCAATATGAAACCATAGCAACTTGATTCACTCAAAACGGATTTAAAATGAAGAAGTTATGGGTAAAACAAGATTGGATAATTTTTCTCATTTTAGCTAAGTGAAAATTGGCAACAAATCTATTCCAACCATAACTTAATCAACTTGTATTGTATATTATGTAATCTTGAGATACCATATACACGTATACAATGTTTCGACCTATCATGTCGACACATCTATATATATTTCGGAACAACCATAGACACTCTATATGTGAATGTTGGAGTTAGCTATACAGGGTTGAGGTTGATTCCAAAATATATATAGTTTGAGTTGTGATCAATACTGAGATACGTATACACTGGGTCGTGGATTGATTCAAGATAATATTTATCGATTTATTTCTGTACATCTAACTGTGGACAACTAGTTGTAGGTTACTAATGAGGACAGCTGACTTAATAAACTTAAAACATCAAAATATATTAAAAGTGTTGTAAGTATATTTTGAACATACTTTGATATATATGTATATATTGTTATAGGTTCGTGAATCAACCAGTGGCCAAGTCTTACTTCTCGACGAAGTAAAAATCTGTGAAAGTGAGTTATAGTCCCACTTTTAAAATCTAATATTTTTGGGATGAGAATACATGCAGGTTTTATAAATGATTTACAAAATAGACACAAGTACGTGAAACTACATTCTATGGTTGAATTATCGAAATCGAATATGCCCCTTTTTATGAAGTCTGGTAATCTAAGAATTAGGGAACAGACACCCTAATTGACGCGAATCCTAAAGATAGATCTATTGGGCCTAACAAACCCCATCCAAAGTACCGGATACTTTAGTACTTCGAAATTTATATCATATCCGAAGGGTGTCCCGGAATGATGGGGATATTCTTATATATGCATCTTGTTAATGTCGGTTACCAGGTGTTCACCATATGCATGATTTTTATCTCTATGTATGGGATGTGTATTAAAATATGAAATCTTGTGGTCTATTGTTACGATTTGATATATATAGGTTAAACCTATAACTCACCAACATTTTTGTTGACGTTTAAAGCATGTTTATTCTCAGGTGAATATTAAGAGCTTCCGCTGTTGCATACTAAAATAAGGACAAGATTTGGAGTCCATGTTTGTATGATATTGTGTAAAAACTGCATTCAAGAAACTGATTTCGATGTAACATATTTGTATTGTAAACCCTTATGTAATGGTCGTGTGTAAACAGGATATTTTAGATTATCATTATTTGATAATCTACGTAAAGCTTTTTAAACCTTTATTTATGAAATAAAGGTTATGGTTTGTTTTAAAAATGAATGCAGTCTTTGAAAAACGTCTCATATAGAGGTCAAAACCTCGCAACAAAATCAATTAATATGGAACGTTTTTAATCAATAAGAACGGGACATTTCAGTTGGTATCCGAGCGTTGGTCTTAGAGAACCAGAATTTTGCATTAGTGTGTCTTATCTAGTTTGTTAGGATGCATTAGTGAGTCTGGACTTCGACCGTGCTTACTTGAAAAATGATTGCTTAACAAATTTTGTTGGAAACTATATATTTTTAACATGTGAATATTATGTGATATATTAATCTCTTAACGCGTTTGATATTATGTGATAGATGTCTACCTCTAGAACAAGTCCCATTGACTCACCTAATAATAATGAAGAGTCAAATGTAAATTGGAATGATTCGTGGACTGATTCACAAGTTCCCGAAGAGGAACCGGAAGAAGAGTCGGAACCGGAAGAAGAATCGGAACCGGGTGAAGAAATAGAACCGGTGGAGGAAATAATAAAACGGTTAAGTAAAAGAAAATCCTCAACCAACCGACCAAGGTTAATTATGGTCAATGGTGTTTCCGCCAAGGAAGCAAAATATTGGGAGGATTACCAATTCTCCGATGAATCGGATTCCGACGAGAATTCCGATGAGGTTATAGAAATTACCCCAACTGAATTTAAAAAGGTAAAAGAAAATAATAAGAGAAAGGGCATAAAAATAGAGAAATCTAATTCCAACCCCGATGAACTTTATATGTATCGTCAACCCCCGAAGCCCTTAAGTTGTAACAATGACCCGGGAACCTCTAAACCACCAGGTTTTTCTAAACCAATGTGGATAACGACGGCTCGTATTAGGGGAACATCATATATCCCTAGAAACTTGGCAAAACGAACCAAAACCGAAGAAGAAGAAACAAACGAGTCAGAATAAAATAGTTGTATTCGTGTGGTGTAATATATGTAATATAGTGTGCTTATGCTTTATGATATATGTAAAAATTGCTTGTATTAATAAGTATTTTTTTTTATGAATCTAACTCTTGTCTATTTTACAGTATAAAAACACAAAATGGATAGACAACCCAATATTTTAAGAGACCTACCCGGAGACATGATTGATGAAATCTTGTCTAGAGTCGGTCAGAATTCTTCGGCACAACTATTTAAGGCGAGATCAGTTTGTAAGACATTCGAAGAACGTTCCAAGAATGCCTTAGTTTATAAAAGGCTTTTGTTCGAAAGATGGGGGATATCACATTGGGAAATCCATAAGTTACGATGTGTTTACTTTGACGCATATATTGCGGGGAACCCAAATGCTATTTTACGCAATGGGTTAAGAAATTATTTTGACTCAATATATCCGAATATTGGACTTCGTGATTTAGAAAAAGCGGCTAACATGCAACATAAAGAAGCATGTTATGCTTACGGATTAGTAATGTTCGCTTCTCACCAAAGTGAGAACAAGAACATCGGGCTACAACTATTAAACAAAACGTTCCCACAAGTGACGGAGTCGGTAATTGGGGTAAGAAATGAGGTTTTTAGATTGTTACGGGACTGTTGGACATTACGTAACCCTCGTCCCTTTGACGACGTTACAACACGCTGTCTTATCAACGGCCATAATGGTTATGTTCCACAAGACCAAGGATGGGAAGTAATCCTAGTAAAACCAGAATGCATGACTTGTTTCTGGACGTATGAATTACGTGTCTTTATTGCCTTTGCTGAACGACTTGTGTACTAGCTAGAATTATCTTCACAACCATCTTGTATCAAATTTATTGTGTGCTATATTTCATGCTATATGTAAAATAAGCGGTATTGTAAGTTTGTAAAATATTGTGTAAAAGTTTGAACGCGAAATATTATTATAATCAGTTTTTCATATAGAATTGTAGTAGTTGAATTGTATATTAGCTACTAAGTATGAACTTAACGGGTAGGTACTACCCGAATTTAAACTTATAAAACGCTAATATGAAGAAAAAGCTTTTATAAATGAGTTCATATTATGCCATGAAATACTTTTAACTACTCTTAATATTCTGTATGATTAACTTGTTCCATTTGACTATTTTGAAGGAAATGGCACCGACTACTCTACACACCGTGAATATGAATGAAGAGGAATTCCGTACTTTTCTAGCTTCAAACATAGCCGCAGTACAGGCTGCGCTACATACCAACAATAACCTTGGATCTAGCAGTACAGGAAATCGTGTAGGATGCACCTACAAAGAATTCACTGCCTGCAAACCTTTGGAATTTGATGGAACCGAAGGACCGATCGGATTGAAACGGTGGACCGAGAAGGTCGAATCGGTGTTTGCCATAAGTAAGTGTACTGAAGAGGACAAAGTGAAGTACGCTACGCATACCTTTACAGGTTCTGCGTTAACATGGTGGAATACCTATCTAGAGCAAGTGGGATAAGACGATGCGTACGCACTACCGTGGTCAGCATTCAAGCACTTGATGAACGAGAAGTACCGTCCCAGAACCGAGGTCAATAAGCTCAAGACAAAACTTAGAGGGTTACGAACCCAAGGATTTAATATTACCACGTACGAAAGACGATTCACAGAATTGTGCCTATTGTGTACGGGAGCATTCGAAGATGAGGAAGAGAAGATCGACGCGTTTGTGAAAGGATTACCGGAAAGAATCCAAGAAGATATAAGTTCACACGAGCCCGCTTTCATACAACAGGCATGTAGAATGGCTCACAAACTAGTGAACCAGATTGAAGAAAGAATTAAAGAACAGACTGCTGAAGAGGCCAATGTGAAGCAAGTCAAAAGAAAGTGGGAGGAAAACGGTGATAAGAATCACCAATACAACAACAACCGCAATTACAACAATAATCGCAACAATTATCCCGACAATCGCAACATCAATCACAACTACAACAAACGGCCCAACAACAACAACAACAACAACAACAACTACAACAATCATCCCAACAATCAATACTTCTAGCACTTTTCTCAAATGTTCTTCGTGCTCTTGATCATTCTTTGAGTAAATAAGTATTTCATCGATGAAAACAATGACAAACTTGTCAAGATATGGCCCACACACTCGGTTCATAAGGTCCATGAACACAGCTGGTGAGTTAGTCAATCCAAACGGCATAACCATAAACTCGTAATGACTATAACGCTTCCTAAAAGCAGTTTTTGGAATATCATCCTCATTTACTCGCATTTGATGATATCCAGAACGTAAATCGATTTTTGAATAAACCGACGAGCCTTGTAGTTGATCAAATAAGTCGTCAATTCTCTGCAGTGGATAACAGTTTTTGATGGTAAGTTTATTCAACTCTCTGTAGTCAATACACAACCTAAATGTACCATCCTTCTTCTTGACAAACAAAACAGGAGCTCCCCATGGTGATGTGCTTGGTCGAATGAAACCACGTTCTAATAGTTCTTGCAGTTGGCTTTGCAGTTCTTTCATCTCGCTGGGTGCGAGTCTGTAAGGAGCACGAGCTATTGGTGCAACTCCTGGTACAAGATCTATTTGAAATTCGACAGATCGATGTGGAGGTAGTCCCGGTAATTCTTTCGGAAATACATCGGGAAATTCTTTTGCGACGAGAACATCATTGATGCTCTTTTCTTCAGTTTATACTTTCTCGATGTGTGCTAGAACAGCATAGCAACCTTTTCTTATTAGTTTTTGTGCCTTCAAATTACTAATAAGATGTAGCTTCGTGTTGCCCTTTTCTCCATACACCATTAAGGGTTCTCCTTCTTCTCGTACAATGCAATTTGCATTTTTGTAACATACGATCTCTGCTTTCATCTCCTTCAGCCAGTCCATGCCAACTATTACATCAAAACTCCCTAACTCTACTGGTATCAAATCAATCTTAAATATTTCGCTACCCAGTTTAATTTCTCGATTCCGGCATATATAATCTGCTGAAATTAATTTACCATTTGCTAATTCGAGTAAAAATTTACTATCCAATGGCGTCAATGGACAACTTAATTTAGCACAAAAATCTCTACTCATATAGCTTCTATCCGCACCCGAATCAAATAAAACGTAAGCAGATTTATTGTCAATAAGAAACGTACCCGTAACAAGCTCCGGGTCTTTCTGTGCCTCTGCCGCATTAATATTGAAAACTCTTTCGCGACCTTGTCCATTCGTGTTCTCCTGGTTCGGGCAATTTCTAATAATGTGACCCGGTTTTCTACATTTATAACAAACTACATTGGCATAACTTGCTCCGACACTACTTGCTCTGCCATTACTCGTTCCGACACCATTTGTTCCTTTCGTTCTGTTAACCCCTGGTCCGTAGACCTCACACTTCACCGCGCTATGACCATTTCTTTTACACTTGTTGCAAAATTTGGTGCAGAACCCCGAGTGATACTTTTCACACCTTTGGCATAGCTGCTTCTGATTGTTGTTGTTGTTGTTGTTACGGTTGTTATTGTTGTTGGGATGATTGTTGTAGTAGTAGTAGTTGTTGTTGTTGTTGTTGTTGTTGTTGTTGTTGTTGTTGTTGTGCCGTTTGTTGTAGTTGCGATTGATGTTGCGATTGTTGGGATAGTTGTTGTTGTTTTGGTGATTCTTATCACCGTTTTCCTCCCACTTTCTTTTGACTAGCTTCACGTTAGCCTCTTAAGCCGCCTGTTCTTTAATTCTTCCCTCAATATGGTTCACTAGTTTGTGACCCATTCTACATGCCTTTTGTATGGAGGCAGGCTCGTGTGAACTTATATCTTCTTGGATTCTCTCCGGTAACCCTTTCACAAACGCGTCGATCTTCTCTTCCTCATTTTCGAACGCTCTCGGACACAATACGCACAATTCTGTGAATCGTCTTTCGTACGAAGTAATATCGAATCCCTGTGTTCGTAACCCTCTAAGTTCTGACTTGAGCTTATTAACCTCGGTTCTGGGACGGTACTTCTCGTTCATCAAGTGCTTGAATGCTGACCACGGTAGCGCGTAAGCAGCATCTTGTCCCACTTGCTCTAGATAGGTATTCCACCATGTTAACGCAAAACCTGTGAAGGTATGCGTAGCGTACTTCACTTTGTCTCCTTCAGCACACTTACTTATGGCAAACACCGATTCAACTTTCTCGGTCCACCGTTTATATCTGATTGGTCCTTTGGTCCCATCAAATTCTGAAGGTTTGCAGGCAGTGAATTCCTTGTAGGAGCATCCTACACGATTTCTTGCGCCGTTAGCTGTATTGCTAGATTCAGAGTTATTGTTGGTATGTAGCGCGGCCTGTACTGCGGCTATGTTTGAAGCAAGAAAGGCACGAAATTCCTCTTCGCTCAAATTCAAGGTGTGTCGAGTAGTCGGTGCCATTTTCTTCAAAATAGTCAAATGAAACAAGTTAATCATACAGAATATTAAGAGTAGTTAATAGTATCTCGTAGCATAATATGAACTCATTTATAAAAGCTTTTTCTTCATATTAGCGTTTCATAAGTTTAAATTCGGGTACTACCTACCCGTTAAGTTCATACTTAGTAGCTAATATACAATTCAACTACTACAATTCCATATGAAAAACTGATTATAATAATATATCACATACAAATATTCTTCAAACTTACAATTTCGCTATATTACATATAACATGAAATATAGTACACTATGATACAGGACAGTTTTGAAGATAAATCTAGTTAATACGCAAGTTGTTCAGCAAAGGAAATAAAGACACGTAATTCATAAGTCCAGAAACAATGTGATGACCCGGGAATTTCCGACCAAATTTAAACTTGAATCTTATTTGATTTTGATACGATAAGCAAAGTCTGTAATGTTGAGCCTCGAAAACTTTAGAACTATGTTCATATATATATTTGAGTTACCCTTTGACTAGTTTCGACGATTCACGAACCTATAATTGTAAACAGAAATGTAAATAATTATATTAAATATATTAACGAACTATTGTGTATTTTAGCTACTATGAAGGATAACTTTAACTAATAAAATTTGTTATACAAAGAGTATATTAAATATAAATGATTTCGAATATAAAGTTGTCAACATTAACAAAGTATTAAACGTATAATGTATACTTTAAATTTATTTGTTTCAATATATATATATATATATATATATATATATATATATATATATATATATATATATACATTTAATATATTTATTTAAGCAATAACACTTGTTATTTAAAACATCGTTGTAGATATAGTATGTATGTATGTATATATATATATATATATATATATATATATATATATATATATATATATATATATTATATATATGAAACTTGATGTGAATAAGTTGTTACATTACTATTATTAATATTATTATTATCATAAATAATATAATATTAATATTATTGTAACTAATATTATTTTTGGATATTATTAATGATATTATTATCATTTTTATTATTATTATCTTTATATTTAAATCATTATTATTGCTATTATTAATATCATTTTTAGTAGTACTTGATAATTTATAATATTAATATCATTATTGTTAATTATATTATTATTATTATTATTAAGATTATTATTAATATAATTACAAATATCAAATATCATATGAGATCATATGTAAGATTTAGGGAATCCAATTCAGTTTTACATCTCCATCATATACATGTAACAGATTTTGGCAACATCTATTTTATTCTTTCTTTCTACTATTCGATTTTTGAAAACTGGCTACCACTTGTCGGTGAATCATTTCCTGTCCATATCAAAGATCAATTACAATCCCATAATACTATTAAATCAAGTACTTGGTTACACTATAACAATCACGTATTGCAATCGTCAATACCAACCATCACTAACAAAACCACAACATCCTTACTAGCTCAATCACAATTCATGTTCTATAATTGAAAACCCACTTGTTGTTGAATCAAAACCATAACCACCATAAGCTACCATCTTCACACCATGCATCATTTCAACCGTCTTCTACCATCTCTCTTTTCTTCCTTGATCA
Source organism: Rutidosis leptorrhynchoides (assembly GCF_046630445.1). Taxonomy (NCBI): domain Eukaryota; kingdom Viridiplantae; phylum Streptophyta; class Magnoliopsida; order Asterales; family Asteraceae; genus Rutidosis; species Rutidosis leptorrhynchoides. The sequence continues at coordinate 175,659,601 of NC_092336.1, forward strand.
TGAAAGCAACAAACCACCATGTACACGGTACGTTTTCTTGTTCCTCTTCTCCAACACCACAACCCATTAAACTGTCACCCTACAATCACCCATGTCCACCATTGATTAACCACCACAACCGGACCACTGTCACCCTACCACAACCTCCAACATCAACATCTTTATTGACCTTTCTTCTCTTCTCCTTTTCATTTCTTGTCCGACGAACAAACAACAACGAGCACATTCAAGACCACCACATCATCATCACCATCACAACTAAAATAACACCACCATCAAATATTTTGGTTACACGATCACCGCCACCCTCTCCTCCATTTATAAACTTAAGGCTACCACCTCAATCCCTCTCCTCTCTCTTTGCCCGAAATCACACAACAGCCACCACCTCTAAACTTCCAACCCGCTATATTTTTTTTGTTTATCTGTCATGATGATCAAACAAACCAAAAACCATAAAACCAATTTATATAAACAACTACATGTCACTATTGCTGTGTTGCTTTTTATGAGTTTTATTCTCATTGTTATTGGCCGACAAAAACCCTTTTGGAAACCCACTTGATTAAATTATTTACCATGCTTGCCAACCAATTACCTCACTTGAAGTTAGGTAATATTTATCATGGTGAGCTGTAAAAGATAGGATATATATATATATGTTTATATGTTAAATGGGTGACAAAGAATCCAATTACTTGACAATATTATGATGGGGCCGATGAAATATGAGATGTGGGGCTGTTATGAAGTGCAATTGATAATGATTCATAGTAATAATATTGTTGATGAGATTAAGAAGAAAAAGAAACCGTTCCATTAATGTAACCACAAGAATCGGACCCTTTTCCTTATTATGTTGGGCTGTGAATTTCCTTCTATGACTGGGCCGAGTTTTATTTTGTTAGGCCAGGGTATATGTTCTCTAACTTGGGCCGTGAATCCTTGTTGTACTAATTTAATCGTTGGACTGCCTCTCCTTTGATTTGGCCTAGTGAATTGCTATCTTTTGACCTTCCTACTCGTGATATTAAATGCCAATTGAAACATAATACATGATATTGTGATTTCATAAGTATGATTATGATGAGGATTAGGGTAAAATAATAAATGATGTAGATGATAATCATGAGGTGATGATGAACATGATTATGATTAGGGTTATGAAGATAATGATGTAAGATGTTAGATGATATATGATATTGATGATGATACCACAATGATGAGATATTAACTTGAATAGAATGACGATGATAGTTAAATTATGATGATGATGGTATTGATTATGGAAAAGATGATCATGAAAAGGGTTTAATAAAGAAGAAAGGAAGAAACAGAAAATGGGTTAAAAGAATTGGATGGGTATTACTAACAAAAATGAGTTAGCAGATGAACGGTTTGGCGTTGTATTGGTTTAGCGAGAGGTCGTGAGTTCGATTCCGGTCTGGGGCATTCATTTTTGGAAATACTTTTAAAGGTGGTTTTATTTTATTAGTTTTATTAATATTGATATTATTATTATTATTATTATTATTATTATTATTATTATTATTATTATTATTATTATTATTATTATTATTATTATTATTATTATTATTATCATCATTATCATTATTATTATTACTATTAATAAAAGAACCATTATTTTTGAAATTATCATTTTTACTAAAATTTATATTTTTATTTTCATTAAAGTTATTAGAATTATCAAAAGTATCATTATTATTAAAATTTCATTAGTTAAAACTATTTTTTTATTTAAAATTTTATTATCATTATTATTATTATATTATTATAACAAATAAATATTTTGTATATAAAAATATACTTATACTGTAATTATATTAATATTACCTATAATTATATATTAAAAATATTAACATTTTTATATATACAAAATAGATACATATATAACATAAGATATAAAATATAAATAAAATATATATTAGAATTTAGTACAAATTATATATAAACTACAACACAAAATATATATAAATACTATATAATTAATAAAAGGAATTATTTGAAGTTCATTATAATATGTGTTAATATATATATAAATGATATAGGTTCGTGAATTCGAGGCCAACCCTGCATTGTTCAATATAGTCATATGTATTTTTACTACAAAATACATTAGGTGAGTTCATTTGAATCCCTTTTACTCTTTACATTTTTGGAACTGAGAATACATGCGCTGTTTCTACAACTGCTTTATTAAATGCTTTTGACATATTTTGAACTGTGAATACATGAAATGCTTTTATAAATGTTTGACGAGATAGACACAAGCAAAACATTCCTCGAATGAATTATTATGCAGACAGAAGTTCTGCGGATTATTATTGAATTATGTGGATATGATAATTGCCACCATTGAATCATGTGGACATGATAATTGCCACCATTGAATTATGTGGACATGATAATTTCCACCATTGAATTATGTGGACATGATAATTGCCACCGTTGAATTATGTGGACATGATAATTGCCACCGATTGATGTTAATGTTATGTATCGAGAGAATGATTTTTATACACAGGTTATGTGTATTAGTTTTTGTGCACGAGATATGTGTACAGTTACTAAGATTTGTGAAAAATGATTTCGTACACGAGAAAGGTGTACTGTATTTAAAAGATATCGCATGTACATTACAGGTGGGTATAGGATTCGGGCCTATTTGTACCATGCAGCATTTAAATCTTGTGGTCTACCAAAATGATGAATTTGATTGTTTTATGATAAACCTATGAACTCACCAACCTTTTGGTTGAAACTTTAAAGCATGTTTATTCTCAGGTATGAAAGAAATCTTCTGCTGTGCATTTGCTCATATTACATGGAGTCGTTCATGGCATATAGAGGTCAGAACCTCGCAATGGGACCAACTGTTGAAGACTTTGTTCAAATGGATTAGGATGGGTCACTACAGGTGGTATCAGAGCGGTGGTCTTAGCGAACCAGGTCTTGCATTAGTGTGTCTAACTAGTAGTCGTTAGGATGCATTAGTGAGTCTGTACTTCGACCGTGTCTGCATGTCAAAAGTTTTGCTTATCATTTCGTGTCGAAAATTACTTACTTATCATCCTTAAAGTCTAGACACATCTTACTTCCTCCATTGCATAGATAGTGTATAGACAAATTCATATCATAGCGTATCTATTATTGTAAACTTTGCCTGACAGTTCTGTAGATTCCTCCGTAACTTATGGGATTTTAGTATTATATATGCATATGTAAATTATGTATTGCAGGGTACTAATCTACATCCTATAATCTAATTCTTATTGAAAATCCTTCATCTGATCGTACGAGATGAATCCCTCAACCAGTTCGAGTCCCTCAGATTTCGATAGCTATTCCGATAGTTATTCCGATAACTATTCCGACATGGATATTTACCTACGCTCCGAAAGCAGTGTCACCAGAATGAATCAACCAATCATCCATCCCCAATTCATCTGATGAGATCGTAGCCTACTTAATCAATGGAGACGAGAAGAAGGCGATCCTTTTCACCAACCGAATTCACCTCTTGGTGAAGAATCTGAAGCACTTACCGGTGAGCCTATCCAAAACACCATTTTCAGTCTCATTTCACGAATACCTCGCCACGATTATATTCTATCTAAAATTTTAAACCTTATTCATCCACTAGTTCCGACCGTCAATCATTCGGGAATAATAGAAGAAGTCAACGAGCTTCACGCTCGAGTAATCAATTTGGAGAATATGGTGCAAAATTTACCAGCTTCAACAACAGCACCGATAACACCAGTACCATCAACAACAACATCTGCAGCACAAACCTCAACATTTCATTCTGTACCTCGAGTATAATTATCGTTCTACAAATCGTTCTATATCATTTATCTTGTTCGACATGGCGATTATGTAATCTCTAATGTTTTAGAGATTATATATTCTTATCCTAACGGTAAATCAAATGAGTCTAATATCATATTGACTCATTAAATCTCTGACTACATCTGAAGAAAATATATATGTATATATGTTTTCATAAGGATTGTAATTAAAAATTCTTTTGTACAAACTGTTAATGGTGAAAATATTTTAACGGGTAGGTAATACCCGAGGAATATTTAGATATCACGTTAATAAGTTACACTGTACATTCTTCGAATCTGATTCAACAGTCATTTACTATCCTACTTACATCTACCAATATACGAATCCGTTCACCACAGAATAACCATTTTCATTCAATTTCATATTTGGATTTTGATTCATCAGAATTCAACAAGTGGCATAATGAAGTAAACATTTGACAAAATAAAAATTTGTTAGAAATAAACAAATTAACCATGAGAAAAATTTTGTTAAGAATTCACGCTAACAAAATCTTAGCTAACTGTTCCTAGCTAACTGTTAATTCCTTATTACATTTTAATTATCGCAATTTATTTTATCGTAATTTAATTCTCGCAATTTTATTTATAGTCATTAAATTTCTGTTATTTACTTTACGAACTTTATTTATTGTCATTTAATTTCTGTTATTTATTTTACGCACTTTAAATATCGGGACACGTATACAAGGTTTTGACATATCATATCGACGCATCTATATATATTATTTGGAATAACCATAGACACTCTATATGCAGTAATGATCGAGTTCTCTATACAGGGTTGAGGTTGATTCTATAATAATATATATAGTTTGAGTTGTGATCGAGTCTGAGACATGTACACGGGTCACGATACATATTAATTAATTCGAATATTATATATTAAACTATATTTGAATTATTGGACTGTTAACTGTAGACTATCGACTGTGGACTAATAACATTGGACAATTAAAATGAATTAAAATATTGATTATAATATATGAAACTAAACATCTCTTCAAGTTTGCCACTTGATTTCATCTTAAACCTCATTGGTATCTTGACGATTACCATATCCGTTCAAATCTTTCATGATTCTTGAAAACACCTCAATCGAGAGGATGAACCAATCGCTCTTTATCTACGGAAGGAAAGATTTATGCATATAGTTATGCACCTGAAAACACTCGGAACCTGATTAAACATTTAACATGTATCTGTGCTAGCTCCTTTGGCATTGTTATTACAGAAGATAACTTTACATACCTTTTCAAAATTAGCCAAATTTGTCACAGCTTCATCAAGTCAACTGCGTGCCCTTTTATTGTTACTGGAGAACCTCTTATATTCCACCATATTACCAGCAGACGTACCAGCAACCTCGTCGCTCCTTGGTTTAAATGTCTTCGACAAATCACTATATTTATCTATTGAAGTCTCATCATGTACTCATCCGCATCTTGTAACCAGATTTGATATACCAATTATCAGAAATCAGCAAATCTGTATTGTGAGTCTCTCAACGTTTCCACATCAACAGTTATATGTATCCATATAACATTTATCTCTTAGAACTATGATCTTCCATTCTGAAATTCTGAAAAGCACCCAGTCTGTGAATTAATACTCTGAATTTTGAATAGTTGAATGAAACAACAAATACTGTAAACAACCTCAACAGCCAAAACTTGGTGATAAAGAATTGTATGTTGGCAAAGCTCAGAAAAAGTTTGAAACTGAAAACCAGATTGAGCAAACTATGAAAGAGTCTTTAAACAAATCACAAGGACTAAACTTGTACATTAAGAATCCTAATGATTCTGTTCCTGATGAAATCTTTAGCGAATACCTTGCTTCTGACTCCAAACTCTTTCGGACAAATTTTCTTCACCATCCTTCGATATTAGAAATTCCAAGATATCATCGTATCTTTCATTATAAATATCCTCCATATTTCTGAAGATATTTTCATAACTATTCTTATCTGAAATCATTAATCTCTTCGTACTATCAGTGTTACATCATATAGAAACTGTTAGTTTCTATATTCTATAAACTTTTGAGCTTAAAATATGAATGTTATTGAAGAAATGTTGGTAACTGATGCATGAGTTAGTATAATATAATGACACTTGATCAACGTGATTATATTACAGTAAGTCATGCTGAGTTTCTAAATGGAATTTGATGATTCACAGATCATAACGTCATCATGTGCCATGTTACACGACTCTTACGTTCTATCTAATCTATAAACATATCAAGAACATATTCTTATTGATAGTCCTATCTTTCCTTGAATTCTGGTAATTTGACAAGTCAAATTGTGCTATTACCGTTTCTTTCTTAGGACATTAACAATATTCATTCTGAAACTTATATCTACGAATTCTGGACCATTACAAGAGATGCCCAATCACAAGAAGAAGAAACGAAGGGACAAAGCTCTGAACTAGAAATTGGAGTATAAATCACAGCAAATAGGGGGAGTATTAACTTGGGATGACAATGATTATAGAAAACAGAAGCAAGAACTTCGAAGTATAAGGGAAGATATGAAGCCCGATAACAACACATAAACTACAAACCGTGTATATCAATGTTTATCGCAACATAAAGATACGGGAGAATTAAAAAAAAACACTATAACCCCAAGGGCGAAGTAGAAGAAAACAGATTCCTCCAGTGGAAGTTGGAAAAGGAGAATGATTGTTGTGATAGTAAGGATAAGGACAAGGATCAGAACTGGATTAAGCATTTTCAAAAATCTTTTGAATTTGGAATTGAGTATAAAAGTGGTGAAAACTAATAGAACAGAAAAGGTAAATTTATAATGGAAATATCAGACGTAGTAATCAGGACAGATCATCGCATTTAACTAAAGAGGATTCGAATTTCCTTATTCGCCGAGAAATCAAATCTTACGGATTTCGAAGATTTTCTTTAAATCCCTTGAATTCTGGAATTCAACTAAGGCGACGTCAAAAGTCAAGACGCACCTTATTTCTAAATTCAAACATGACTATGTCAAAAGCTAAGACGAAACCTTATTTATTCATTTCATTCTTTTGTGATAGTTTCATTCGTGCTCTTCGAATAATCAAATTGTTTTATCCATATTATTCAATGATGATAAAATTCTATTTTTATCAACTCATATTCGTTATGAAAACATTTTTATTGTTAACCATGACGACCTCACTCAAATTTCGGGACGAAATTTCTTTAACGGGTAGGTACTGTGATGACCCGGGAATTTCCGACCAAATTTAAACTTGAATCTTATTTGATTTCAATACGATAAGTAAAGTCTGTAATGTTGAGCCTCGAAAACTTTAGAACTATGTTCATATATATTCGAGTTACCCTTTGACTAGTTTCGACAATTCACGAACCTATAATTGTAAACAGAAATGTAAATAATTATATTAAATATATTAACGAACTATTGTGTATTTTAGCTACTATGAAGGATAACTTTAACTAATAAAATTTGTTATACAAAGAGTATATTAAATATAAATGATTTCGAATATAAAGTTGTCAACATTAACAAAGTATTAAACGTATAATGTATACTTTAACTTTATTTGTTTCAATATATATATATATATATATATATATATATATATATATATATATATATATATATATATATATATATATATATATATATATATATATATATATATATATATATATATATATATATATATATATATATATATATATATATATATATATACATTTAATATATTTATTTAAGCAATAAAACTTGTTATTTAAAACATCATTGTAGATATAGTATGTATGTATATATATATATATATATATATATATATATATATATATATATATATATATATATATATATATGAAACTTGATATAAATAAGTTGTTACATTATTATTATTAATATTATTATTATTATCATAAATAATATAATATTAATATTATTGTAACTAATATTATTTTTGGATATTATTAATGATATTATTATCATTTTTATTATTATTATCTTTATATTCAAATCATTATTATTGCTATTATTAATATCATTTTTAGTAGTACTTGATAATTGATAATATTAATATCATTATTGTTAATTATATTATTATTATTATTATTAAGATTATTATTAATATAATTACGAATATCAAATATCATATGAGATCATATGTAAGATTTAGGGAATCCAATTCAGTTTTACATCTCCGTCATATACATGTAACAGATTTTGGCAACATCTATTTTATTCTTTCTTTCTACTATTGGATTTTTGAAAACTGGCTACCACTTGTCGGTGAATCATTTCCTGTCCATATCAAAGATCAATTACAATCCCATAATACTATTAAATCATGTACTTGGTTACACTATAACAATCACGTACTGCAATCGTCAATACCAACCATCACTAACAAAACCACCACATCCTCACTAGCTCAATCACAATTCATGTTCTATAATTGAAAACCCACTTGTTGTTGAATCAAAACCATAACCACCATAAGCTACCATCTTCACACCATGCATCGTTTCAACCGTCTTCAATCGAGAATACAACAATTCTACCATATCTCTTCTCTTCCTTGATCATGAAAGCAACAAACCACCATGTACACGGTACGTTTTCTTGTTCCTCTTCTCCAACACCACAACCCATTAAACCGTCACCCTACAATCACCCACGTCCACCATCGATTAACCACCACAACCGGACCACTGTCACCCTACCACAACCTCCAACGTTAACATCTTTATTGACCTTTCTTCTCTTCTCCTTTTCGTTTCTTGTCAGACGAACAAACAACAACGAGCACATTCAAGACCACCACATCATCATCATCACCATCGCAACTAAAATAACACCACCATAAAATATTTTGGTTACACGATCACCGCCACCCTCTCCTCCATTTATAAACTTACGGCTACCACCTCAATCCCTCTCCTCTCTCTTTGCCCGAAATCACACAACAGCCACCACCTCTAAACTTCCAACCCGCTATATTTTTTTTGTTTATCTGTCACGATGATCAAACAAACCAAAAACCATAAAACCAATTTATATAAACAACTACATGTCACTATTGCTGTGTTGCTTTTTATGAGTTTTATTCTCATTGTTATTGGCCGACAAAAACCCTTTTGGCAACCCACTTGATTAAATTATTTACCATGCTTGCCAACCAATAACCCCACTTGAAGTTAGGTAATATTTATCATGGTGAGCTGTAAAAGATAGGATATATATATATATATATATATATATATATATATATATATATATATATATATATATATATATATATATATATATATATATATATATATATATATATATATATATATGTTTATATGTTAAACGGGTGACAAAGAATCCAATTACTTGACTATATTATGATGGGGCCGATGAAATATGAGATGTGGGGCTGTTATGAAGTGCAATTGATAATGATTCATAGTAATAATATTGCTGATGAGATTAAGAAGAAAAAGAAACTGTTCCATTAATGTAACTACAAGAATCGGACCCTTTTCCTTATTATGTTGGGCCGTGAATTTCCTTCTATGACTGGGCCGAGTTTTATTTTGTTAAGCCAGGGTATATGTTCTCTAACTTGGGTCGGGAATCCTTGTTGTACTAATTTAATCATTGGACTGCCTCTCCTTTGATTTGGCCGAGTGAATTGCTGTCTTTTAACCTTCCTACTCGTGATATTAAATGCCAATTGAAACATAATACATGATATTGTGATTTCATAAGTATGATTATGATGAGGATTAGGGTAAAATAATAAATGATGTCGATGATAATCATGAGGTGATGATGAACATGATTATGATTAGGGTTATGAAGATAATGATGTAAGATGTTAGATGATATATGATATTGATGATGATACCACAATGATGAGATATTAACTTGAATAGAATGACGATGATAGTTAAATTATGATGATGATGGTATTGATTATGGAAAAGACGATCATGAAAAGGGTTTAATAAAGAAGAAAGGAAGAAACAGAAAATGGGTTAAAAGAATTGGATGGGTATTACTAACAAAAATGAGTTAGCAGATGAACGGTTTGGCGTTGTATTGGTTTAGCGAGAGGTCGTGAGTTCGAGTCCGGTCTGGGGCATTCATTTTTGGAAATACTTTTAAAGGTGGTTTAATTTGTTAGTTTTATTAATATTGATATTATTATTATTATTATTATTATTATTATTATTATTATTATTATTATCATCATCATCATCATCATCATCATCATCATCATTATCATTGTTATTATTACTATTAATAAAAGAACCATTATTTTTGAAATTATCATTTTTACTAAAATTTACATTTTTATTTTCATTAAAGTTATTAGAATTATCAAAAGTATCATTATTATTAAAATTTCATTAGTTAAAACAATTTTTTTATTTAAAATTTTATTATCATTATTATTATTATATTATTATAACAAATAAATATTTTGTATATAAAAATATACTTATACTGTAATTATATTAATATTACCTATAATTATATATTAAAAATATTAACATTTTTATATATATAAAATAGATACATATATAGCATAAGATATAAAATATAAATAAAATATATATTAGAATTTAGTACAAATTATATATAAACTACAATACAAAATATATATAAATACTATATAATTAATAAAAGGAATTATTTGAAGTTCATTATATGGTTTAATATATATATATATATATATAAATGATATAGGTTCGTGAATCCGAGGCCAACCCTGCATTGTTCAATATAGTCATATGTATTTTTACTACAAAATACATTAGGTGAGTTCATTTGAATCTCTTTTACTCTTTACATTTTAGGGACTGAGAATACATGCGCTGTTTTTACAACTGCTTTATTAAATGCTTTTGAAATATATTTTGAACTGTGAATACATGAAATGCTTTTATAAATGTTTGACGAGATAGACACAAGCAAAACATTCCTCGAATGAATTATTATGCAGACAGAAGTTCTGTGGATTATTATTGAATTATGTGGACATGATAATTGCCACCATTGAATTATGTGGACATGATAATTGCCACCATTGAATTATGTGGACATGATAATTGCCACCATTGAATTATGTGGACATGATAATTGCCACCGTTGAATTATGTGGACATGATAATTGCCACCGATTGATGTGAATGTTATGTATCGAGAGAATGATTTTTATACACAGGTTATGTGTAGTAGTTTTTGTTCACGAGATATGTGTACAGTTACTTAGATTTGTGAAAAATGATTTCGTACACGAGAAAGGTGTACTGTATTTAAAAGATATCGCATGTACATTACAGGTGGGTATAGGATTCGGGCCCATTTGTACCATGCAGCATTTAAATCTTGTGGTCTATCAAAATGATGAATTTGATTGTTTTATGATAAACCTATGAACTCACCAACCTTTTGGTTGACACTTTAAAGCATGTTTATTCTCAGGTATGAAAGAAATCTTCTGCTGTGCATTTGCTCATATTACATGGAGTCGTTCATGGCATATAGAGGTCAGAACCTCGCAATGGGACCAACTATTGAAGACTTCGTCCAAATGGATTAGGACGGGTCACTACAGACAAGTCATGCATTCTGGTTTTACTAAGATGACTTCCCATCCTTGGTCTTGTGGAAAATAACTGTTATGACCATTAGCTAGGCAGCATGTTGTAATGTCGTCAAAAGGACGAGGGTTTCGTAATGTCCAACAGCCCCGTAATAATCTAAAAACCTTGTTTCTCACCCCAACTACTGAATCCGTCACTTGTGGGAAAGTTTTACTTAAAAGCTGCAATCCGATGTTCTTTTTCTCACTTTGGTAAGAAGCGAACATCACTAACCCGTAAACATAACATGCTTCTTTATGTTGAATGTTAGAAGCTCTTTCTAATTCACGAAATCCTATGTTGGGATATGTTGAGTCAAAATAGGTTCTTAACCCGTAGCGTAAAATTGCATTTGGGTTCCCCGTATTTAACGCTTTAAAGAAAACACGGCGTAACTTAAAGTCTCCCCAATGTGATATACCCCACCTATCAAAGGAAAGCCTTTTATAAACTAAGGCATTTCTGGAAAGTCTTTCAAATGTTTGACAAGTTAATTTCGCCATAACTAAATGTGCTGATGAATTCTGACCGACTCTAGACAAGATTTCCTCAATCATATCCTCTGGTAGGTCTTCTAAAATATTTGGTTGTCTACCCTTAACGTCCATTTTGTTTTTATACTGTAAAATAGACAAGGATTAGATTCGTAATAATAAACAATACAAGCAATTTTTACATAGAACATAAAAGTACAAGCACACTACAATACATTTATTACACAACATGCTCACACCCCTCTAATCTGAATCACTGGTTTCTTCTTCTTCTGACTTGGTTCTTTTTCCTAATTTTCTAGGGATATATGATGTTCCTCTAATACGAGCCGTCATGTTCCACATTGGTTTAGAAAAACCTGGTGGTTTAGAGGTTCCTGGGTTATTGTCACGATATTGAAAATACGGGTGTTGACGGTACATATAAAGTTCATCGGGGTCGGAATCAGATTTCTCTATTTTGATGCCTTTTCCCTTATTATTTTCTTTTGCCTAATTAAATTGGGTCGGGGTTATTTCTATAACATCATCGGAATCCTCATCAGGATCCGATTCATCAAAATATTGGTAATTTTCCCAATATTTTGCTTCCTTAGCGGAAACACCATTGACCATTATTAACTTTGGTCCATTGGTTGAGGATTTTCTTTTATTTGACCAGTTTTATGTGGTTCCTACTATTCCCCTCTCCAGAACCTCTTCTTCTTCTGGTTCCTCTTCTTCTGGTTCCTCTTCTTCTGGTTCCTCTTCTTCCGGTTCCGTTTCCTATTCTTTTGGTTCTTCGGGAACTTGTGAATCTTGCCAATATATATTCGACTCTTCGTTATTATTAGGTGAGTCAATGGGATTTGTGCTAGAGGTAGACATGTATCACACAATATCAAACATGTTAAGAGATTAATATATCACATAATATTTACATGTTAATAATATATAGTTTCCAACAAAAATGTTAAGCAATCATTTTTAAAGAAAACACGGTCGAAGTCCAGAGTCACTAATGCATCCTAACAAACTCGATAAGACACACTAATGTAAATTTTCTGGTTCTCTAAGACCAACGCTCGAATACCAACTGAAATATCCCGTTCATATTGATTATAAACGTTCCATATTAATTGATTTCGTTGCGAGGTTTTGACCTCTATATGAGATGTTTTTCAAAGACTGCATTCATTTTTAAAACAACCATAACCTTTATTTTATCAATAAAGGTTTTAAAAATATTACGTAGATTATCAAATAATGATAATCTAAAATATAATGTTTACACACGACCATTACAATATGGTTTACAATAGAAATATATTACATCGACATATGTTTCTTGAATGCCGTTTTTACACAATATCATACAAACATGGACTCCAAATCTGGTCCTTATTTTAGTATGCAACAGCGGAAGCTCTTAGTATTCACCTGAGAATAAACATGCTTTAAACGTCAACAAAAATGTTGGTGAGTTATAGGTTTAACCTATATATATCAAATCGTAATAATAGACCACAAGATTTCATATTTCAATACAAATCCCATACATAGAGATAAAAATTATTCATATGGTGAACACCTGGTAACCGACATTAACAAGATGCATATATAAGAATATCCCCATCATTCCGGGACACCCTTCGGATATGATATAAATTTCGAAGTACTAAAGCATCCGGTACTTTGGATGGGGTTTGTTAGGCCTAATAGATCTATCTTTAGGATTCGCGTCAATTAGGGTGTCTGTTCCCTAATTCTTAGATTACCAGACTTAATAAAAAGGGGCATATTCGATTTCGATAATTCAACCATAGAATGTAGTTTCACGTACTTGTGTCTATTTTGTAAATCATTTATAAAACCTGCATGTATTCTCATCCCAAAAATATTAGATTTTAAAAGTGGGACTATAACTCACTTTCACAGATATTTCCTTCCTCGGAAATAAGACTTGGCCACGAACCTATACAAATATGTACATATATATCAAAGTATGATCAAAATATAATTACAACCATTTTTATTATGTTTTAAAGATTTGAGTGTATTAAGTCAGCTGTCCTCGTTAATAACCTACAACTAGTTGTCCACAGTTAGATGTACAGAAATATATCGATATATATTATCTTGAAATAATCCACGACCCAGTGTATACACGTCTCAGGCTAGATCACAACTCAAAGTATATATATTTTTGGAATCAACCTCAACCCTGTATAGCTAACTCCAACATTACTGCATATAGAGTGTCTATGGTTGTTCCAAATAATATATATACATGGGTCGATATGATATGTCAAAATATTTGCATACGTGTCTATGGTATCCCAAGATTACATAATATATTAGAATACATGTATAATACAATATAAGTTAGCTAGGATATGATTTGTATAGATTTGTTAAACATTTCCCGTAGCTAAAAAGATCAAAAATATCCAATCTTGTTTTACCCATAACTTCTTCATTTTAAATCCGTTTTGAGTGAATCAAATTGCTATGGTTTCATATTGAACTCTAATTTAAGAATACAAACAGAAAAAGTATAGGTTTATAGTCGAAAATTTAAGTTACATATCAATTACTAAAGTGGTAGTCATTTCCGTCGAAAGAACGACATCTTGATGACCATTTTGAAAAACATACTTTCACTTTGAGTTTAACCAAGATTTTTGGATATAGTTTCATGTTCATATGAAAAATCATTTTCCCAGAAGAACAACTTTTAAATCAAAGTTTATCATAGTTTTTAATTATCCAAACCAAAACAGCCCCCGGTTTCACTACGACGGTGTATATCCGATTTTATGGTGTTCATCGTGTTTCCATGTTTTAAATCATTAAGTTAGCATATCATATAGATATAGAACATGTGTTTAGTTGATTTTAAAAGTCAAGTTAGAAGGATTAACTTTTGTTTGTGAACAAGTTTAGAATTAACTAAACTATGTTCTAGTGATTACAAGTTTAAATCTTCGAATAAGATAGCTTTATATGTATGAATCGAATGATGTTATGAACATCATTACTACCTCAATTTTTCTGGATAAAACTACTGGAAATGAGAAAAATGGATCTAGCTTCAAAAGATCCTTGGATGGCTTGAAAGTTCTTGAAGCAGAATCATGACACGAAAACAGTTCAAGTAAGATTTTCACTCGAAATAAGATTGTTATAGTTGTAGAAATTGAATCAAAGTTTGAATATGAATATTACTTTGAATTAGAAAGATAACCTACTATAAATAACAAAGGTTCCTTGATCTTAGATGATTACTTGAAATGGATTAGAAAGCTTAGAAGTAGACTTGCAAACTTGGAAGTATTCTTAATTTTTATGAAACTATACTTATGGAATTTATGAAGAACATGAAATGTCCCGTTCTTATTGATTAAAAACATTCCATATTAATTGATTTCGTTGTGAGGTTTTGACCTCTATATGAGACGTTTTTCAAAGACTGCATTCATTTTAAAACAAACCATAACCTTTATTTCATCAATAAAGGTTTAAAAAGCTTTACGTAGATTATCAAATAATGATAATCTAAAATATCCTGTTTACACACGACCATTACATAATGGTTTACAATACAAATATGTTACAACAAAATAAGTTTCTTGAATGCAGTTTTTACACAATATCATACAAGCATGGACTCCAAATCTCGTCCTTATTTAAGTATGCGATAGTGGAAGCTCTTAATAATCACCTGAGAATAAACATGCTTAAAACGTCAACAAAAATGTTGGTGAGTTATAGGTTTAACCTATATATATCAAATCATAATAATAGACCACAAGATTTCATATTTCAATACACATCCCATATATAGAGATAAAAATCATTCATATGGTGAACACCTGGTAACCAACATTAACAAGATGCATATATAAGAATATCCCCATCATTTCGGGACACCCTTCGGATATGATATAAATTTCGAAGTACTAAAGCATCCGGTACTTTGGATGGGGTTTGTTAGGCCCAATAGATCTATCTTTAGGATTCGCGTCAATTAGGGTGTCTGTTCCCTAATTCTTAGATTAGCAGACTTAATAAAAAGGGGCATATTCGATTTCGATAATTCAACCATAGAATGTAGTTTCACGTACTTGTGTCTATTTTGTAAATCATTTATAAAACCTGCATGTATTCTCATTCCAAAAATATTAGATTTTAAAAATGGGACTATAACTCACTTTCACAGATTTTTACTTCGTCGGGAAGTAAGACTTGGCCACTGGTTGATTCACGAACCTATAACAATATATACATATATATCAAAGTATGTTCAAAATATATTTACAACACTTTTAATATATTTTGATGTTTTAAGTTTATTAAGTCAGCTGTCCTCGTTAGTAACCTACAACTATTTGTCCACAGTTAGATGTACAGAAATAAATCGATAAATATTATCTTGAATCAATTCACGACCCAGTGTATACGTATCTCAGTATTGATCACAACTTAAACTATATATATTTTGGAATCAACCTCAACCCTGTATAGCTAACTCCAACATTCACATATAATGTGTCTATGGTTGTTCCAAAATATATATAGATGTGTCGACATGATAGGTCGAAACATTGTATACGTGTCTATGGTATCTCAAGATTACATAATATACAATACAAGTTGATTAAGTTATGGTTGGAATAGATTGGTTACCAATTTTCACGTAGCTAAAATGAGAAAAATTATCCAATCTTGTTTTACCCATAACTTCTTCATTTTAAATCCGTTTTGAGTGAATCAAATTGCTATGGTTTCATATTGAACTCTATTTTATGAATCTAAACAGAAAAAGTATAGGTTTATAGTCGGAAAAATAAGTTACAAGTCATTTTTGTAAAGGTAGTCATTTCTGTCGAAAGAACGACGTCTAGATGACCATTTTAGAAAACATACTTCCACTTTGAGTTTAACCATAATTTTTGGATATAGTTTCATGTTCATAATAAAAATAATTTTCTCAGAATAACAACTTTTAAATCAAATTTTATCATAGTTTTTAATTAACTAACCCAAAACAGCTCGCGGTGTTACTACGACGGCGTAAATCCGGTTTTACGGTGTTTTTCGTGTTTCCAGGTTTTAAATCATTAAGTTAGCATATCATATAGATATAGAACATGTGTTTAGTTGATTTTAAAAGTCAAGTTAGAAGGATTAACTTTTGTTTGCGAACAAGTTTAGAATTAACTAAACTATGTTCTAGTGATTACAAGTTTAAACCTTCGAATAAGATAGCTTTATATGTATGAATCGAATGATGTTATGAACATCATTACTACCTTAAGTTCTTGGATAAACCTACTAGAAAATAGAAAAATGGATCTAGCTTCAACGGATCCTTGGATGGCTCGAAGTTCTTGAAGCAGAATCATGACACGAAAACAAGTTCAAGTAAGATCATCACTTGAAATAAGATTGTTATAGTTATAGAAATTGAACCAAAGTTTGAATATGATTATTACCTTGTATTAGAATGATAACCTACTGTAAGAAACAAAGATTTCTTGAG
Organism: Rutidosis leptorrhynchoides; assembly: GCF_046630445.1. Lineage (NCBI taxonomy): Eukaryota > Viridiplantae > Streptophyta > Magnoliopsida > Asterales > Asteraceae > Rutidosis > Rutidosis leptorrhynchoides. The sequence continues at coordinate 175,677,132 of NC_092336.1, forward strand.
ATTGGATTATCACCTTACAAGATTGGAAGTGAGCTAGCAAACTTGAAAGTATTCTTGATTTTATGTAACTAGAACTTGTAGAATATGTGAAGAACACTTAGAACTTGAAGATAGAACTTGAGAGCGATCAATTAGATGAAGAAAATTGAAGAATGAAAGTGTTTGTAGGTGGTTTTGGTCGTTGGTGTATGGATTAGATATAAAGGATATGTAATTTTGTTTTCATGTAAATAAGTCATGAATGATTACTCATATTTTTGTAATTTTATGAGATATTTCATGCTAGTTTCCAAATGATGGTTCCCACATGTGTTAGGTGACTCACATGGGCTGCTAAGAGTTGATCATTGGAGTGTATATACCAATAGTACATACATCTAAAAGCTGTGTATTGTACGAGTACGAATACGGGTGCATACGAGTAGAATTGTTTATGAAACTGAACGAGGATGTAATTGTAAGCCTTTTTGTTAAGTAGAAGTATTTTGATAAGTGTATTGAAGTCTTTAAAAAGTGTATAAATACATATTAAAACACTACATGTATATACATTTTAACTGAGTCGTTAAGTCATCGTTAGTCGTTACATGTAAGTGTTGTTTTGAAACCTTTAGGTTAACGATCTTGTTAAATGTTGTTAACCCAATGTTTATAATATCAAATGAGATTTTAAATTATTATATTATCATGATATTATCATGTATGAATATCTCTTAATATGATATATATACATTAAATGTCTTTACAACGATAATCGTTACATATATGTCTCGTTTAAAAATCATTAAGTTAGTAGTCTTGTTTTTACATATGTAGTTCATTGTTAATATACTTAATGATATGTTTACTTATCATAGTATCATGTTAACTATATATACATCCATATATATATATCATCATATAGTTTTTACAAGTTTTAACGTTCGTGAATCACCGGTCAACTTGGGTGGTCAATTGTCTATATGAAACATATTTCAATTAATCAAGTCTTAACAAGTTTGATTGCTTAACATATTGGAAACATTTAATCATGTAAATATCAATCTCAATTAATATATATAAACATGGAAAAGTTCGGGTCACTACAGTACTTACCCGTTAAATAAATTTCGTCCCGAAATTTTAAGCTGTTGAAGGTGTTGACGAATCTTCTGGAAATACATGCGGGTATTTCTTCTTCATCTGATCTTCACGCTCCCAGGTGAACTTGGGTCCTCTACGAGCATTCCATCGAACCTTAACAATTGGTATCTTGTTTTGCTTAAGTCTTTTAACCTCACGATCCATTATTTCGACGGGTTCTTCGATGAATTGAAGTTTTTCGTTGATTTGGATTTCATCTAACGGAATAGTGAGATCTTCTTTAGCAAAACATTTCTTCAAATTCGAGACGTGGAAAGTGTTATGTACAGCCGTGAGTTGTAGAGGTAACTCAAGTCGGTAAGCTACTGGTCCGACACGATCAATAATCTTGAATGGTCCAATATACCTTGGATTTAATTTCCCTCGTTTACCAAATCGAACAACGCCTTTCCAAGGTGCAACTTTAAGCATGACCATCTCTCCAATTTCAAATTCTATATCTTTTCTTTTAATGTCAGCGTAGCTCTTTTGTCGACTTTGGGCGGTTTTCAACCGTTGTTGAATTTGGATGATCTTCTCGGTAGTTTCTTGTATAATCTCCGGACCCGTAATCTGTCTATCCCCCACTTCACTCCAACAAATCGGAGACCTGCACTTTCTACCATAAAGTGCTTCAAACGGCGCCATCTCAATGCTTGAATGGTAGCTGTTGTTGTAGGAAAATTCTGCTAACGGTAGATGTCGATCCCAACTGTTTCCGAAATCAATAACACATGCTCGTAGCATGTCTTTAAGCGTTTGTATCATCCTTTCGCTCTGCCCATCAGTTTGTGGATGATAGGCAGTACTCATGTCTAGACGAGTTCCTAATGCTTGCTGTAATGTCTGCCAGAATCTTGAAATAAATCTGCCATCCTTATCAGAGATTGGTATTCCATGTCTGGAGATGACTTCCTTCAAATATAGTCGTGCTAACTTCTCCATCTTGTCATCTTCTCTTATTGGCAGGAAATGTGCTGATTTGGTGAGACGATCAACTATTACCCAAATAGTATCAAAACCACTTGTAGTCCTTGGCAATTTAGTGATGAAATCCATGGTAATGTTTTCCCATTACCATTCCGGGATTTCGGGTTGTTGAAGTAGACCTGATGGTTTCTGATGCTCAGCTTTGACCTTAGAACACGTCAAACATTCTCCTACGTATTTAGCAACATCGGCTTTCATACCCGGCCACCAAAAATGTTTCTTGAGATCCTTGTACATCTTTCCCGTTCCAGGATGTATTGAGTATCTGATTTTATGAGCTTCTCTAAGTACCATTTCTCTCATATCTCCAAATTTTGGTACCCAAATCCTTTCAGCCCTATACCGGGTTCCGTCTTCCCGAATATTAAGATGCTTCTCCGATCCTTTGGGTATTTCATCCTTTAAATTTCCCTCTTTTAAAACTCCTTGTTGCGCCTCCTTTATTTGAGTAGTAAGGTTATTATGAATCATTATATTCATAGATTTTACTCGAATGGGTTCTCTGTCCTTCCTGCTCAAGGCATCGGCTACCACATTTGCCTTCCCCGGGTGGTAACGACTCTCAAAGTCGTAATCATTCAATAATTCAATCCACCTACGCTGCCTCATATTCAGTTGTTTCTGATTAAATATGTGTTGAAGACTTTTGTGGTCGGTATATATAATACTTTTGACCCCATATAAGTAGTGCCTCCAAGTCTTTAATGCAAAAACAACCGCTCCTAATTCCAAATCATGCGTCGTATAATTTTGTTCGTGAATCTTCAATTGTCTAGACGCATAAGCAATCACCTTCGTTCGTTGCATTAATACACAACTGAGACCTTGCTTTGATGCGTCACAATAAATCACAAAATCATCATTCCCTTCAGGTAATGACAATATAGGTGCCGTAGTTAGCTTTTTCTTCAATAACTGAAACGCTTTCTCTTGTTCATCATTCCATTCAAATTTCTTCCCTTTATGCGTTAATGCAGTCAAGGGTTTTGCTATTCTGGAAAAGTCTTGGATGAACCTTCTGTAGTAACCAGCTAGTCCTAAAAACTGGCGTATGTGTTTCGGAGTTTTCGAGGTTTCCCACTTTTCAACAGTTTCTATCTTTGCCGGATCCACCTTAATACCTTCTTTGTTCACTATGTGACCGAGGAATTGAACTTCTTCCAACCAAAATGCACACTTTGAAAACTTAGCGTACAATTCTTCCTTCCTCAATACTTCTAACACCTTTCTCAAATGTTCACCGTGTTCTTGGTCATTCTTTGAGTAAATAAGTATGTCATCAATGAAAACAATGACAAACTTGTCAAGGTATGGTCCACACACTCGGTTCATAAGGTCCATGAACACAGCTGGTGCATTAGTTAAACCAAACGGCATGACCATAAACTCGTAATGACCGTAACGTGTTCTGAAAGCAGTCTTTGGAATATCATCTTCTTTCACCCGCATTTGATGATACCCAGAACGTAAGTCAATCTTTGAATAAACAGACGAGCCTTGTAGTTGATCAAATAAGTCATCGATTCTCGGTAGTGGGTAGCGGTTCTTGATGGTAAGTTTGTTCAACTCTCGGTAGTCGATACACAACCTGAATGTACCATCTTTCTTCTTGACAAACAAAACAGGAGCTCCCCACGGTGATGTGTTTGGTCGAATGAAACCACACTCTAAAAGTTCTTGTAATTGGCTTCGCAGTTCTTTCATCTCGCTGGGTGCGAGTATGTAAGGAGCACGAGCTATTGGTGCAACTCCTGGTATAAGATCTATTTGAAATTCAACGGATCGATGTGGGGGTAATCCCGGTAATTCTTTCGGAAATACATCGGGAAATTCTTTTGCAATGGGAACATCATTGATGCTCTTTTCTTCAGTTTGTACTTTCTCGACGTGTGCTAGAACAGCATAGCAACCCTTTCTTATTAGTTTTTGTGCCTTCAAATTACTAATAAGATGTAGCTTCGTGTTGCCCTTTTCTCCGTACACCATTAAGGGTTTTCCTTTTTCTCGTATAATGCGAATTGCATTTTTGTAACAAACGATCTCTGCTTTCACTTCTTTCAACCAGTCCATACCGATTATCACATCAAAACTCCCTAACTCTACTGGTATCAAATCAATCTTAAATGTTTCGCTAACCAGTTTAATTTCTCTATTCCAACATATATTATCTGCTAAAATTAATTTACCATTTGCTAATTCGAGTAAAAATTTACTATCCAAAGGCGTCAATGGACAACTTAATTTAGCACAAAAATCTCTACTCATATAGCTTCTATCCGCACCCGAATCAAATAAAACGTAAGCAGATTTATTGTCAATAAGAAACGTACCCGTAACAAGCTCCGGGTCTTCCTGTGCCTCTGCCGCATTAATATTGAAAACTCTTCCGCGGCCTTGTCCATTCGTGTTCTCCTGGTTCGGGCAATTTCTAATAATGTGGCCCGGTTTTCCAAATTTATAACAAACTACATTGGCATAACCTGCTCCGACACTACTTGCTCCGCCATTACTCGTTCCGACACCATTTGTTCCTTTCGTTCTATTAACCCCTGGTCCATAGACCTCACACTTCACCGCGCTATGACCATTTCTTTTACACTTGTTGCAAAATTTGGTGCAGAACCCCGAGTGATACTTTTCACACCTTTGGCATAGCTGCTTCTGATTGTTGTTGTTGTTGTTGTTGAGGTTATTATTGTTGTTGGGATGATTGTTGTAGTTGCTGTTGTTGTTGTTGTTGTTGTTGTTGGGCCATTTGTTGTAGTTGCGATTGATGTTGCGATTGTTGGGATAATTGTTGCGATTATTGTTGTAATTGCTGTTGTTGTTGTATTGGTGATTCTTATCACCATTTTCCTCCCACTTTCTTTTGACTTGCTTCACATTGGCCTCTTCAGCAGTCTGTTCTTTAATTCTTTCTTCAATCTGGTTCACTAGTTTGTGAGCCATTCTACATGCCTGTTGTATGGAGGCGGGCTCGTGTGAACTTATATCTTCTTGGATTCTTTCCGGTAATCCTTTCACAAATGCGTCGATCTTCTCTTCCTCATCTTCGAATGCTCCCGGACACAATAGGCACAATTCCGTGAATCGTCTTTCGTACGTGGTAATATCAAATCCTTGGGTTCGTAACCCTCTAAGTTCTGTCTTGAGCTTATTGACCTCGGTTCTGGGACGGTACTTCTCGTTCATCAAGTGCTTGAATGTTGACCACGGTAGTGCGTACGCATCGTCTTGTCCCACTTGCTCTAGATAGGTATTCCACCATGTTAACGCAGAACCTGTGAAGGTATGCGTAGCGTACTTCACTTTGTCCTCTTCAGTACACTTACTTATGGCAAACACCGATTCGACCTTCTCGGTCCACCGTTTTAATCCGATCGGTCCTTCGGTTCCATCAAATTCCAAAGGTTTGCAGGCAGTGAATTCTTTGTAGGTGCATCCTACACGATTTCCTGTACTGCTAGATCCAAGGTTATTGTTGGTATGTAGCGCAGCCTGTACTGCGGCTATGTTTGAAGCTAGAAAAGTACAGAATTCCTCTTCATTCATATTCACGGTGTGTCGAGTAGTCGGTGCCATTTCCTTCAAAATAGTTAAATGGAACAAGTTAATCATACAGAATATTAAGAGTAGTTAATAGTATTTCGTAGCATAATATGAACTCATTTATAAAAGCTTTTTCTTCATATTAGCGTTTTATAAGTTTAAATTCGGGTAGTACCTACCCGTTAAGTTCATACTTAGTAGCTAATATACAATTCAACTACTACAATTCTATATGAAAAACTGATTATAATAATATTTCGCGTTCAAACTTTTACACAATATTTTACAAACTTACAATACCGCTTATTTTACATATAGCATGAAATATAGCACACAATAAATTTTATACAAGATGGTTGTGAAGATAATTCTAGCTAGTACACAAGTCGTTCAGCAAAGGCAATAAAGACACGTAATTCATACGTCCAGAAACAAGTCATGCATTCTGGTTTTACTAGGATTACTTCCCATCCTTGGTCTTGTGGAACATAACCGTTATGGCCATTGATAAGACAGCTTGTTGTAACGTCGTCAAAGGGATGAGGGTTACGTAATGTCCAACAGTCCCGTAACAATCTAAAAACCTCGTTTCTTACCCCAATTACCGACTCTGTCACTTGTGGGAACGTTTTGTTTAATAGTTGTAGCCCGATGTTATTGTTCTCACTTTGGTGAGAAGCGAACATTACTAATCCGTAAGCATAACATGCTTCTTTATGTTGCATGTTAGCCGCTTTTTCTAAATCACGAAGTCCAATATTCGGATATATTGAGTCAAAATAATTTCTTAACCCATTGCGTAAAATAGCATTTGGGTTCCCCGCAATATATGCGTCAAAGTAAACACATCGTAACTTATGGATTTCCCAATGTGATATCCCCCATCTTTCGAACGAAAGCCTTTTATAAACCAAGGCATTCTTGGAATGTTCTTCGAATGTCTTACAAACTGATCTCGCCTTAAATAGTTGTGCTGAAGAATTCTGACCGACTCTAGACAAGATTTCATCAATCATGTCTCCGGGTAGGTCTCTTAAAATATTGGGTTGTCTATCCATTTTGTGTTTTTATACTGTAAAATAGACAAGAGTTAGATTCATAAAAAAAAATACTTATTAATACAAGCAATTTTTACATATATCATAAAGCATAAGCACACTATATTACATATATTACACCACACGAATACAACTATCTTATTCCGACTCGCTTGTTTCTTCTTCTTCGGTTTTGGTTCGTTTTGCCAAGTTTCTAGGGATATATGATGTTCCCCTAATACGAGCCGTCATTTTCCACATTGGGTTAGAAAAAACCTGGTGGTTTAGAGGTTCCCGGGTCATTGTTACAACTTAAGGACTTCGGGGGTTGACGATACATATAAAGTTCATCGGGGTTGGAATTAGATTTCTCTATTTTTATGCCCTTTCCCTTATTATTTTCTTTTGCCTTTTTAAATTCAGTTGGGGTAATTTCTATAACATCATCGGAATTCTCGTCGGAATCCGATTCATCGGAGAATTGGTAATCCTCCCAATATTTTGCTTCCTTGGCGGAAACACTATTGACCATAATTAACCTTGGTCGGTTGGTTGAGGATTTTCTTTTACTTAACCGTTTTATTATTTCCCCCACCGGTTCTATTTCTTCATCCGGTTCCGATTCTTCTTCCGGTTCCGATTCTTCTTCCGGTTCCGACTCTTCTTCCGGTTCCTCTTCGGGAACTTGTGAATCAGTCCACGAATCATTCCAATTTACATTTGACTCTTCATTATTATTAGGTGAGTCAATGGGACTTGTTCTAGAGGTAGACATCTATCACATAATATCAAACGCGTTAAGAGATTAATATATCACATAATATTCACATGTTAAAAATATATAGTTTCCAACAAAATTTGTTAAGCAATCATTTTTCAAGTAAACACGGTCGAAGTCCAGACTCACTAATGCATCCTAACAAACTCGATAAGACACACTAATGCAAAATTCTGGTTCTCTAAGACCAACGCTCGAATACCAACTGAAATGTCCCGTTCTTATTGATTAAAAACGTTCCATATTAATTGATTTCGTTGCGAGGTTTTGACCTCTATATGAGACGTTTTTCAAAGACTGCATTCATTTTAAAACAAACCATAACCTTTATTTCATCAATAAAGGTTTAAAAAGCTTTACGTAGATTATCAAATAATGATAATCTAAAATATCCTGTTTACACACGACCATTACATAATGGTTTACAATACAAATATGTTACAACAAAATAAGTTTCTTGAATGCAGTTTTTACACAATATCATACAAGCATGGACTCCAAATCTTGTCCTTATTTAAGTATGCGATAGCGGAAGCTCTTAATAATCACCTAAGAATAAACATGCTTAAAACGTCAACAAAAATGTTGGTGAGTTATAGGTTTAACCTATATATATCAAATCATAATAATAGACCACAAGATTTCATATTTCAATACACATCCCATATATAGAGATAAAAATCATTCATATGGTGAACACCTGGTAACCGACATTAACAAGATGCATATATAAGAATATCCCCATCATTCCGGGACACCCTTCGGATATGATATAAATTTCGAAGTACTAAAGCATCCGGTACTTTGGATGGGGTTTGTTAGGCCCAGTAGATCTATCTTTAGGATTCGCGTCAATTAGGGTGTCTGTTCCCTAATTCTTAGATTATCAGACTTAATAAAAAGGGGCATATTCGATTTCGATAATTCAACCATAGAATGTAGTTTCACGTACTTGTGTCTATTTTGTAAATCATTTATAAAACCTGCATGTATTCTCATCCCAAAAATATTAGATTTTAAAAATGGGACTATAACTCACTTTCACAGATTTTTACTTCGTCGGGAAGTAAGACTTGGCCACTGGTTGATTCACGAACCTATAACAATATATACATATATATCAAAGTATGTTCAAAATATATTTACAACACTTTTAATATATTTTGATGTTTTAAGTTTATTAAGTCAGCTGTCCTCGTTAGTAACCTACAACTAGTTGTCCACAGTTAGATGTACAGAAATAAATCGATAAATATTATCTTGAATCAATCCACGACCCAGTGTATACGTATCTCAGTATTAATCACAACTCAAACTATATATATTTTGGAATCAACCTCAACCCTGTATAGCTAACTCCAACATTCACATATAGAGTGTCTATGGTTGTTCCAAAATACATATAGATGTGTCGACATGATAGGTCGAAACATTGTATACGTGTCTATGGTATCTCAAGATTACATAATATACAATACAAGTTGATTAAGTTATGGTTGGAATAGATTGGTTACCAATTTTCACGTAGCTAAAATGAGAAAAATTATCCAATCTTGTTTTACCCATAACTTCTTCATTTTAAATCCATTTTGAGTGAATCAATATGCTATGGTTTCATATTGAACTCTATTTTATGAATCTAAACAGAAAAAGTATTGGTTTATAGTCGGAAAAATAAGTTACAAGTCATTTTTGTAAAGGTAGTCATTTCTGTCGAAAGAACGACGTCTAGATGACCATTTTAGAAAACATACTTCCACTTTGAGTTTAACCATAATTTTTGGATATAGTTTCATGTTCATAATAAAAATCATTTTCTCAGAATAAAAACTTTTAAATCAAATTTTATCATAGTTTTTAATTAACTAACCCAAAACAGCCCGCGGTGTTACTACGACGGCGTAAATCCGGTTTTACGGTGTTTTTCGTGTTTCCAGGTTTTAAATCATTAAGTTAGCATATAATATAGATATAGAACATGTGTTTAGTTGATTTTAAAAGTCAAGTTAGAAGGATTAACTTTTGTTTGCGAACAAGTTTAGAATTAACTAAACTATGTTCTAGTGATTACAAGTTTAAACCTTCGAATAAGATAGCTTTATATGTATGAATCGAATGATGTTATGAACATCATTACTACCTTAAGTTCCTTGAATAAACCTACTGGAAAAAAGAGAAAAATGGATCTAGCTTCAACGGATCCTTGGATGGCTCGAAGTTCTTGAAGCAGAATCATGACACGAAAACAAGTTCAAGTAAGATCATCACTTGAAATAAGATTGTTATAGTTATAGAAATTGAACCAAAGTTTGAATATGATTATTACCTTGTATTAGAATGATAACCTACTGTAAGAAACAAAGATTTCTTGAGGTTGTATGATCACCTTACAAGATTGGAAGTGAGCTAGCAAACTTGAAAGTATTATTGATTTTATGTAACTAGAACTTGTAGAATATATGAAGAACACTTAGAACTTGAAGATAGAACTTGAGAGAGATCAATTAGATGAAGAAAATTGAAGAATGAAAGTGTTTGTAGGTGTTTTTGGTCGTTGGTGTATGGATTAGATATAAAGGATATGTAATTTTATTTTCATGTAAATAAGTCATGAATGATTACTCATATTTTTGTAATTTTATGAGATATTTCATGCTAGTTGCCAAATGATGGTTCCAACATGTGTTAGGTGACTCACATGGGCTGCTAAGAGCTGATCATTGGAGTGTATATATGTAACGACCCGTCCTTATCCACCTGGACGAAGTCATCAACATTTGGTCCCATTGCGATGATCGACTCCAAGTAATGTCCTTAAAATGAGCAAATGCACAGCGGAAGACTTAATTTGTACCTGAGAATAAACATGCTTAAAAGTGTCAACCAAAAGGTTGGTGAGTTCATAGGTTTATCGTATCAATTATTTCAATATATTAATAGACCACAAGATTTCTGTTTATAAATATATGTACACTCGCAAGTGTATAAAAGTATTCTATAAGTTGTAGGCACCCGGTAACAAGCCTTAACGTTCATGTTTTACCCTCTGAAGTACACCAGATCAGGTGTGTTTAAAATAACCTCGAAGTACTAAAGCATCCCATAGTCAGGATGGGGTTTGTCAGGCCCAATAGATCTATCTTTAGGATTCGCGCCTACCGTACATAGACAAGTAGTTTAATGTTACCAAGCTAAGGGTATATTTCTGGTTTAAACCCACGTAGAATTAGTTTTAGTACTTGTGCCTATTTCGTAAAACATTTATAAAAACAGCGCATGTATTCTCAGTCCCAAAAATATATATAAAAGGGAGCAAATGAAACTCACCATACTGTATTTTGTAGTAAAAATACATATGACGTCATTGAACAAATACAAGGTTGGCCTCGGATTCACGAACCTATATTATTCGTATATTCATTAATACATATAATCGTAGTCGGACAAATTTATTCTTAATTTACATATCTTTTATATTTAATTTGTAGGTATCTTTAAAAATGACTAATATTTATATAATTATATTAATATTTATATATGATTAATATTATATATAAAAAAATACATCATTTGCTATATATAAATGTTTATATAAAAAAAAAAAAATATGTTTATTATAAGTATAACTTTATATATATAATATTTATTTATTGTAAAAATAATAATAAAGATAATACTAGTAATAAAAATAATGATGATAATAATAATGATAATAGTTTTTAATAATAATAATTCTTATTATTCATAATAATAATAGTAATAATAATAATATTGAAAACTACCTTTAAAGCTTTTTCTAAAAATAAATGCATGTGCCCTGGCTCGAACCTGCGACCTCTCAATTAGCACCAAAACAGCCAAACCATCTAAGCTATCATGTTTTTCTAGTATAATATCGATTTCAATTCCTTTTATCATGTATTATTCCTGTTATTAAACCTCACGACCCAAATAGAAGCCCAACTCCATGTTAAATTTTACGGCCCAACAGGATTTTCGGCCCAACTAACTGATAACGGCCCAATAGAAGTCTGATCCATTAACTTTTGTATTTTATCTGTAATTATCAATAGAATTTGGAAACCAGAAAAAAAATAGCAGTCATCATCATACATTTCCATTATCATCATCACGAAATCATCATCCTTGAATCATAACATCATCATCATCGACATATCATTATCATCATCATCTTATGATCACGTCGTTACCATCATCATCTACCATATGCATCATCATCGTTCTTCTCTAACCTTCGTGACATCAAAATTTTCGGATCAAACCTTCATATCTTTTAAAAAAAAAAACATCAATGAATTATCACGTTATCAATCACAATCGGATTTCATCATGAACTATCCACTATCTTCTTCGTGTAACGTTATAACGTTATAACCGAATTATCATCAACTAACAACATCGTCACCATTCACCATATCATATCGCGATCACAGATTCATAACCAACGTCTCATCATCATCATCTTATAAGCTTCGTGATCATCATCACTACTTCGCTGCAACAGTATTGTTTTTAGCATCATCCTCAGCATCATCATCCAATCATCATCGTATTCGCTGTAGCATCACAATCATTATCATCATTCGAACGAGAACAAAACAGTAACAGTGGCTTGATTATATTCTGGGTCTTCGAACAATAACAAGAACATAAGTAAAACCATGATGGTGGATCTGTGGTGGCGGTATTAGATGGTGTTGGGTTCGACTGGAAGTAAAGACATAAAACAGAATGCTCATTAGCAGTAAGCTTACGATTATGATTTGGTTTTGGAGTGTTTGAATATAGAAAAAAAAATGATGGTAGGGTGGTCTTGGTGATTGGATACGTTCGAAAGAAATTAAAGAAACAGAGAGATGGTTTCTGTGTGGGTTTCAAGGTGGTGATTCAAGGTTATGAGGGAGAGAGAGAGAGCTAGAGAGAAGGATCGAGATGATGTGGTTCGAATGAAATGGAAAACAGAAAAACGTAGCAGTAACAGTAGCTTACAATGGTGGTGTTAGCTTTCGGACGTACACCGAAAATAGAAACGAAAACATTAAATGGGTGTTGTTTGGCTCGAGTGGAACTAGAATCAATGAGCCTAGTAGCCATTTTTAATGATGAAAGTGGGTGTTGGTAACCGGTGGTTCAACGAAGATGGTGAATATGGTGGAGGTTGAAACGTATGGTGGTGGTGGTAGCACGATGTTTGAAGTGTCGTTGGTGATGGCCGTTTAATATGATGAAGGTGATGATGCTCACGGTTGTAGAATTAGGAGAGAAAGAGATATGGTGGTGCTCATAGTTGGCCGAAAGGTGTTTCAAGAATTGAGAGAAAAGATAGAAAAGATGTGATTGAAATACAATTCATCTAATACTATCACCTATATCTATATCTGTCTATATATGTAATATAATGTAGATGACATAAATTTCAAAAGGTACACAGTAATATCAAATTAATACTAATATATTAATAATATAATATATCTCTTAAACGTGTATCTCCAACAGTTTGGCCGCCCGAGGTTTGTTCTTTTATGAATTCACGGAGTATTATATCGTGTCCATTGCTAAACAGTTAATATATAAAAGTGTTCCTAAAAATCCCAAACTTTTAGATTAAATATAACTAATTATTTCACTCATTAACTGTTTAAAACCTGATCAAAAAGGTTCGATAATTATTTATTTTCTATTACAATTTATATCTACGGAGTACTAATATTTAAACTTAAAAATGTAAAAATATTTTTAACAAATCTAAAATCTTCGTAATCAATTTACATTCCAACTTTTATCTTAATCTTTCATAATCTCGTATTAGATTTATATGAGTATTAATGAACTGCCAACCGAGTATCCCAATTGTTTACTATTTAAGCTCGAAATCATTTACTTTTAATATAATCTCGTTCTATATATAAAAAGTTTTTAAATGGCAGTTTAACTACTAAAGTAAATATATTATATATTTTTAAACAATTAAATTTATTATAATTTTATATATTTACGAGAAATATTTATATACATATTTATATATATATATATATATTAAATATATATGTAACCATTTACAAATAGTTGTTCGTGAATCGTCGGGAACAGTCGAAGGTCAAATGAATATATGAAACAGTTCAAAATTTTTGAGACTCAACCTAACAGATTTCTCTTATCATGTCAAGAATATTAAATCGTATCGAGAGTTTGGTTTAAAATTAGTCGAAATTTTCCGGGTCGTGACAGTACCTACCCGTTAAAGAAATTTCGTCCCGAAATTTGATCGAGGTCGTCATGGCTAATAATAAAAATGTTTTCATGATAAATATGAGTTGTTAAATAGAGTTTTACCATTATTGAGTAATATAGATAAAATGATTCGATCATGTGAAGCGTACGAGTGAAGCTATCACAAAAGAGTGAAAAGTTTCGTCTTAACTTTTGACGTAGTCATTGTGGATTTCCGGAATTCAAGGGATTTAAAAGAAAATCTTGGAAATCTATAGGATTTGATTTCTCCGGGATTTATGGAAAATTAGAATCCTCTTTAATTTAATGCCATTATCTGTCTCGATTGCTTTGTCTGGTATCTTCTCTATAAATGAGCTTCTTTCGTTCCATTATTTTCACCACTCAAATTCTTCCTTTCTTAATCCACACTTTCAGACAATTGTGAAAATGCTTAATCCAGTTCTGCTCCTCGTCCTCATCCTTACTATCGCAACATTCATTCTCATTTTCCAACTTCCACCAGAGGAATCTACTTTCTTCTACTTCGCCCTTGGAGTTATAGTGCTTTTAATTCTCCCGTGTCTTTATGTTGCGATAAACATTGACATACATGGTTTGTGATTTCTGTGTTATTGTCGGGTTTTATATCTTTCCTTATGTTTCGGAGCTCTTTGCCTTTTTCTTTTCTTCTCGACCTCTAGTAAAGCGAGTAACGGTCCAGAATTCGTAAATATGGAGTTTCGAATAAACTTAATGTTCTAATCAAGAAAGAACGTGATAGCACGATTTGATTTTCAAATTTATCAAAGTCACAGAGGATAGAACTATCAAGAATATGCTTTCTTGATATGTTCAAAAGTTATGTAGAATGATAGAGTTATGTAACATGACACATGATGACGTTAGGGTCTGTGAATCACGTTCCATTAGAAACTCAGCATGACTTACTGTAATATAATCACGTTGGCCAAGCGCATTATATTATACTAACTCATGCTTCAGTTCCCAACATTTCTCCACAATTCATTCATAATTTATACTTGGATTTTACCGAAATTTCCAATATAATGGGATACTGGAAACACGAAGAGGTAGATAATTTCGGACAAGAATATTTATGTAAATATCCTCAGAAATATCGAAGATATTTATGATGATATTTTGAAATTTCTAAGTTCGAAGGTGAATGAAGAAAAATTTTCCGCAAGATTTTAACATGACTTCGGAACAAGATTTTCTCTAAAGGTTTCAGCGGATCCAGAATTACCTGGATTCTTTGAATATAGGGTTTAGTCCTTGTATTTGTCCTTGGTCTCTTTCAGGGTTTGCTCAATCCATTTTTCAGTACCAAATTTTCTATCGAGCGTTCCCAACACTCCATTCTTTACCATCAAACTCTTGACCATTTAGACCATCTACACTTTTGTTGTTTCCTTTGCATTTAATGCTACCATATCTGAATCATCGGTTATCAATCCGAGGTGATTTCAGGAGAATTGTGTTTTTAGATGATTAAACGCTGATGGTAATATGGTGGAATATAAAAGGTTCCCCAGTAACAATAAAGAGTACGCATATATATCAAGGTTATAATAAGGTTGTTTCGGATGAAAAGTCGGAATTGACTTGCTGGAGCTGTGACAAAATTGGCTAATTTGAAGAAGAATTGCAAAGTTATTTTGGGTAATAATAACACTAAAGAAATTAACACAGCTATGTGTTAAACGTTTATTCAGTTTCCGAGGGTTTTTCAGGTGCATAACTATATGCATCAACCTTTTCTTCCGTAGATGAAATGCGGCTGGTTTATCCTCTCGATCGAGGTGTTTTCAAGAATCATGAAAGATTTGAACGCAATTTGTAATCGTCAAGATACAAATGAGATTTGAAATGAGATCAAGTGGCAAACTTGAAGAAATGTTTAGTTTCATATGTTACAATCAATATTTTAATTCATTTTAATTGTCCAATATTATTAGTCCACAGTCGATAGTCCACAGTTAACAATCCAATAATTCATATATAGTTTAATATATAATATTCGAATTAATTAATACGTTTCGTGACCCGTATACGTCTCAGACTCGATCACAACTCAAACTATATATATTATTGTAGAATCAACCTCAACCCTGTATAGCTAACTCCCGCATTACTGCATATAGAGTGTCTATGGTTATTCCAAATAATATATATAGATGCGTCGATATGATATGTCAAAACCTTGTATACGTGTCCCGATATTAAAAATGCGTAAAAATAAATAACAGAAATTAAATGACGATAAATAAAGTGCGTAAAGTAAATAATAGAAATTAAATGACGATAAATAAAATTGCGAGAATGTAAATTGCGATAAATAAAATGTAACCAGTTAGCTAGGAACAGTTAGCTAGGAACAGTTAGCGTGGATTCTTAACAATATTTCAATTAGTTAGTTCGTTTGTTTCTAACAAATTTTACTTTGTCCGATGTTTTCTTCATTATGCCACTTGTTGGTTTCTGATAGATCAAAATCCAAATATGAAATTGAATGAAAATGGTTATTCTGTGGTGAACGGATACGTATATCGGTGGATGTAAGTAGGATAGTAAACGACTGTTGAATCAGCTTCGAAGAGAATGTACATTGTAACTTATTAATGTGAAATCTGAATATTCCTCGGGTATTACCTACCCGTTAAAATATTTTCACCATTAACAGTTTGTACAAAAGAATTTTAAATTACAATCTTTATGAAAATATACATACATATATATATTTTCTTCAGATGTAATCATGGATTTTATGAGTTAATATGATATTAACTCATCTGATTTACCGTTAGAACAAGAATATATAATCTCTAAAACATTAGAGATTACATAATCACTATGTCGAAATAAGATAAATGATGTAGAACGTCATGTAGAACGATGATTATTCTCGAGGTGTCGAAGCTGGTGACGCGAAAGTTGTTCTCGGTGATACTAGTGCGGTTGGTGCTGAGGCTGATGATGTTACTGGTGTTGATGATACTGCTAGTGCTTGCAAATTGTGTACCGTGCTCTCTAAAGTTAACACTCGAGCTCGGAGTTCTTTAACTTCTTCTACTAACCCTGGTTGGTTATCAGTGTGAGGTAGAGGTCGGATATCTTCTCTAGTTCCGTTAATGGTAGCCTCAAGACGAAAAATTCTTGCAAAAAGGGTATAAACGGTGTTGCGAACAGGTTCGCCGGTGAGCGGGTCGAGTACTCCAAGATTAGGTGGTAGATTCGGTTCATGATATGGAGTACCTTCTTCCCTTCTCCATAGGGTGAGTATGTCGCGAACCCACCCCCATTTTCTCCAGTAATCACGGTAGTTGATTGGTTGGTGTGCTCCTGTCACACTGCCTTCGGAGTCAGAGGAACTTGGTCGATTCGTAGAGGCCATCTTACGCGATCTCAGAAAAGATTTTTGGTATGAAGAGTTTAGTGACAGCAATTGATAGTTGAATGGTATTCTCAATGCATCATATGCATATATATATATTTAGTACCAGATTCCCCTAAATTACGGAGAAATTTACGGAAGATATCAGGCAAAGTCTATCGTAATAGATACGCTAAGATATGATTTAGCAGATACGCTAAGATATGTGTTTTGTCTAAACACTAATCATGCAGTCAATGCAGTAAGATGTGTCTAGACTAAGAATAATGAGCAGGTAATTTCCTAAAGTTGATAAGCAGATGATTTTCGACAAAAAAAATGATAAGCAAAACTTTTGACATGCAGACACGGTCAAAGTCCAGATCCACTAATGCATCTAAACAACTATCAGTTAGACACACTAATGCAAGACTTGGTTCGCTAAGACCACCGCTCTGATACCACCTGTAACGACCCGTCCTTATCCACCTGGACGAAGTCATCAACATTTGGTCCCATTGCGATGATCGACTCCAAGTAATGTCCTTAAAATGAGCAAATGCACAGCGGAAGACTTAATTTGTACCTGAGAATAAACATGCTTAAAAGTGTCAACCAAAAGGTTGGTGAGTTCATAGGTTTATCGTATCAATTATTTCAATATATTAATAGACCACAAGATTTCTGTTTATAAATATATGTACACTCGCAAGTGTATAAAAGTATTCTATAAGTTGTAGGCACCCGGTAACAAGCCTTAACGTTCATGTTTTACCCTCTGAAGTACACCAGATCAGGTGTGTTTAAAATAACCTCGAAGTACTAAAGCATCCCATAGTCAGGATGGGGTTTGTCAGGCCCAATAGATCTATCTTTAGGATTCGCGCCTACCGTACATAGACAAGTAGTTTAATGTTACCAAGCTAAGGGTATATTTCTGGTTTAAACCCACGTAGAATTAGTTTTAGTACTTGTGCCTATTTCGTAAAACATTTATAAAAACAGCGCATGTATTCTCAGTCCCAAAAATATATATAAAAGGGAGCAAATGAAACTCACCATACTGTATTTTGTAGTAAAAATACATATGACGTCATTGAACAAATACAAGGTTGGCCTCGGATTCACGAACCTATATTATTCGTATATTCATTAATACATATAATCGTAGTCGGACAAATTTATTCTTAATTTACATATCTTTTATATTTAATTTGTAGGTATCTTTAAAAATGACTAATATTTATATAATTATATTAATATTTATATATGATTAATATTATATATAAAAAAATACATCATTTGCTATATATAAATGTTTATATAAAAAAAAAAAAAATATGTTTATTATAAGTATAACTTTATATATATAATATTTATTTATTGTAAAAATAATAATAAAGATAATACTAGTAATAAAAATAATGATGATAATAATAATGATAATAGTTTTTAATAATAATAATTCTTATTATTCATAATAATAATAGTAATAATAATAATATTGAAAACTACCTTTAAAGCTTTTTCTAAAAATAAATGCATGTGCCCTGGCTCGAACCTGCGACCTCTCAATTAGCACCAAAACAGCCAAACCATCTAAGCTATCATGTTTTTCTAGTATAATATCGATTTCAATTCCTTTTATCATGTATTATTCCTGTTATTAAACCTCACGACCCAAATAGAAGCCCAACTCCATGTTAAATTTTACGGCCCAACAGGATTTTCGGCCCAACTAACTGATAACGGCCCAATAGAAGTCTGATCCATTAACTTTTGTATTTTATCTGTAATTATCAATAGAATTTGGAAACCAGAAAAAAAATAGCAGTCATCATCATACATTTCCATTATCATCATCACGAAATCATCATCCTTGAATCATAACATCATCATCATCGACATATCATTATCATCATCATCTTATGATCACGTCGTTACCATCATCATCTACCATATGCATCATCATCGTTCTTCTCTAACCTTCGTGACATCAAAATTTTCGGATCAAACCTTCATATCTTTTAAAAAAAAAAACATCAATGAATTATCACGTTATCAATCACAATCGGATTTCATCATGAACTATCCACTATCTTCTTCGTGTAACGTTATAACGTTATAACCGAATTATCATCAACTAACAACATCGTCACCATTCACCATATCATATCGCGATCACAGATTCATAACCAACGTCTCATCATCATCATCTTATAAGCTTCGTGATCATCATCACTACTTCGCTGCAACAGTATTGTTTTTAGCATCATCCTCAGCATCATCATCCAATCATCATCGTATTCGCTGTAGCATCACAATCATTATCATCATTCGAACGAGAACAAAACAGTAACAGTGGCTTGATTATATTCTGGGTCTTCGAACAATAACAAGAACATAAGTAAAACCATGATGGTGGATCTGTGGTGGCGGTATTAGATGGTGTTGGGTTCGACTGGAAGTAAAGACATAAAACAGAATGCTCATTAGCAGTAAGCTTACGATTATGATTTGGTTTTGGAGTGTTTGAATATAGAAAAAAAAATGATGGTAGGGTGGTCTTGGTGATTGGATACGTTCGAAAGAAATTAAAGAAACAGAGAGATGGTTTCTGTGTGGGTTTCAAGGTGGTGATTCAAGGTTATGAGGGAGAGAGAGAGAGCTAGAGAGAAGGATCGAGATGATGTGGTTCGAATGAAATGGAAAACAGAAAAACGTAGCAGTAACAGTAGATTACAATGGTGGTGTTAGCTTTCGGACGTACACCGAAAATAGAAACGAAAACATTAAATGGGTGTTGTTTGGCTCGAGTGGAACTAGAATCAATGAGCCTAGTAGCCATTTTTAATGATGAAAGTGGGTGTTGGTAACCGGTGGTTCAACGAAGATGGTGAATATGGTGGAGGTTGAAACGTATGGTGGTGGTGGTAGCACGATGTTTGAAGTGTCGTTGGTGATGGCCGTTTAATATGATGAAGGTGATGATGCTCACGGTTGTAGAATTAGGAGAGAAAGAGATATGGTGGTGCTCATAGTTGGCCGAAAGGTGTTTCAAGAATTGAGAGAAAAGATAGAAAAGATGTGATTGAAATACAATTCATCTAATACTATCACCTATATCTATATCTGTCTATATATGTAATATAATGTAGATGACATAAATTTCAAAAGGTACACAGTAATATCAAATTAATACTAATATATTAATAATATAATATATCTCTTAAACGTGTATCTCCAACAGTTTGGCCGCCCGAGGTTTGTTCTTTTATGAATTCACGGAGTATTATATCGTGTCCATTGCTAAACAGTTAATATATAAAAGTGTTCCTAAAAATCCCAAACTTTTAGATTAAATATAACTAATTATTTCACTCATTAACTGTTTAAAACCTGATCAAAAAGGTTCGATAATTATTTATTTTCTATTACAATTTATATCTACGGAGTACTAATATTTAAACTTAAAAATGTAAAAATATTTTTAACAAATCTAAAATCTTCGTAATCAATTTACATTCCAACTTTTATCTTAATCTTTCATAATCTCGTATTAGATTTATATGAGTATTAATGAACTGCCAACCGAGTATCCCAATTGTTTACTATTTAAGCTCGAAATCATTTACTTTTAATATAATCTCGTTCTATATATAAAAAGTTTTTAAATGGCAGTTTAACTACTAAAGTAAATATATTATATATTTTTAAACAATTAAATTTATTATAATTTTATATATTTACGAGAAATATTTATATACATATTTATATATATATATATATATATATTAAATATATATGTAACCATTTACAAATAGTTGTTCGTGAATCGTCGGGAACAGTCGAAGGTCAAATGAATATATGAAACAGTTCAAAATTTTTGAGACTCAACCTAACAGATTTCTCTTATCATGTCAAGAATATTAAATCGTATCGAGAGTTTGGTTTAAAATTAGTCGAAATTTTCCGGGTCGTGACAATATACCAATAGTACATACATCTAAAAGCTGTGTATTGTACGAGTACGAATACGGGTGCATACGAGTAGAATTGTTTATGAAACTGAACGAGGATGTAATTGTAAGCATTTTTGTTAAGTAGAAGTATTTTGATAAGTGTATTGAAGTCTTTAAAAAGTGTATAAATACATATTAAAACACTACATGTATATACATTTTAACTGAGTCGTTAAGTCATCGTTAGTCGTTACATGTAAGTGTTGTTTTGAAACCTTTAGGTTAACGATCTTGTTAAATGTTGTTAACCCAATGTTTATAATATCAAATGAGATTTTAAATTATTATATTATCATGATATTATCATGTATGAATATCTCTTAATATGATATATATACATTAAATGTCTTTACAACGATAATCGTTACATATATGTCTCGTTTAAAAATCATTAAGTTAGTAGTCTTGTTTTTACATATGTAGTTCATTGTTAATATACTTAATGATATGTTTACTTATCATAGTATCATGTTAACTATATATACATCCATATATATATCATCATATAGTTTTTACAAGTTTTAACGTTCGTGAATCACCGGTCAACTTGGGTGGTCAATTGTCTATATGAAACATATTTCAATTAATCAAGTCTTAACAAGTTTGATTGCTTAACATATTGGAAACATTTAATCATGTAAATATCAATCTCAATTAATATATATAAACATGGAAAAGTTCGGGTCACTACAGAACACTTAGAACTTGAAGATGGAACTTGAGAGAGATCAATTAGATGAAGAAAATTAAAGAATGAAAGTGTTTGTAGGTGTTTTTGGTCATTGGTATATGGATTAGATATAAAGGATATGTAATTTTGTTTTCATGTAAATAAGTCATGAATGATTACTAATATTTTTGTAATTTTATGAGATATTTCATGCTAGTTGCCAAATGATGGTTCCCACATGTGTTATGTGACTTACTTGGGCTGCTAAGAGCTGATCATTGGAGTGTATATACCAATAGTACATACATCTAAAAGCTGTTTATTGTACGAGTACGAATACGGGTGCATACGAGTAGAATTGTTGATGAAACTGAACGAGGATGTAATTGTAAGAATTTTTGTTAAGTAGAAGTATTTTGATAAGTGTCTTGAAGTCTTTCAAAAGTTTATGAATACATAATAAAACACTACATGTATATACATTTTAACTGAGTCGTTAAGTCATCGTTAGTCGTTACATGTAAATGTTGTTTTGAAACCTTTAGGTTAACGATCTTGTTAAATGTTGTTAACCCATTGTTTATTATATCAAATGAGATGTTAAATTGTTACATTATCATGATATTATGATATATAATATATCTTAGAATGATATATATACAGTTAAATGTCGTTACAACGATAATCGTTACATATATGTCTCGTTTCGAAATCATTAAGTTAGTAGTCTTATTTTTACATATGTAGTTCATTGTTAATACACTTAATGATATATTTACTTATCATTTAACATAATTAACCAAGTGTATAAATATCTTAATATGATTCATATGTACCTAGTAAGACGTCGTTATAACGATAATCGTTATATATATCATTTTCGAGTTTCTTAATTTAATAGTCTCATTTTTATGTATATAACTCATTGTTAAAATACCTAATTAGATACTTACTTATAATAAAATCATGTTAACTATATATATAACCATATATATGTCATTGTATAATTTTTACAAGTTTTAACGTTCGTGAATCACCGGTCTACTTGGGTGGTCAATTGTCTATATGAAACCAATTTCAATTAATCAAGTCTTAACAAGTTTGATTGCTTAACACGTTGGAAACATTTAGTCATGTAAATATCAATCTCAATTAATATATATAAACATGGAAAATTTCGGGTCACTACAATTCGATTCATATATATAAAACTATCTTATTCGAAGATTTGAACATGTAATCACTAGAACATAGTTTAGTTAATTCTAAACTTGTTCGCAAACAAAGTTAATCCTTCTAACTTGACTTTTAAAATTAACTAAATACATGTTCTATATCTATATGATATGCTAACTTGATGATTTAAAACCTGAAAACACGAAGAACACCGTAAAACCGGACATACGCCGTCGTAGTGAAATCGGGGGCTGTTTTGGGTTAAAAAAAAATAAAAAGTATCTTAATCTTTGAATTAAAAGTTGGTTTTCTGGAAAAATGATATTACATATGAACATGATACTATATCCAAAATTCATGGTTAAACACAAAGTGGAAGTATGTTTTTCAAAATGGTCATCAAGATGTCGTTTTTTCGACGGAAATGACTACCTCTTTAAAAAATGACTTGTAACCTGTATTTCTAACTATAAACTTATACTTTTTCTGTTTAGTTTCATAAATTTCAGTACATTATGAAACCATAGCAACTTGAATTACTCAAAACGGATTTGAAACGAAGAAATGACGGGTAAAACAAAATTGGATAAACTTGCTAGTTTTAGCTACGAAAATTTTGTAACAAATCTAGACTAAACATATCCTAACTAATTTATATTGTATTTTACATATTATGTAATTTTGGGATACCATAGACACGTATACAATGTTTTGACATATCATATCGACCCATCTATATATATTATTTGGAACAACCATAGACACTCTATATGCAGTAATGTTTGAGTTAGCTATACAGGGTTGAGGTTGATTTCAAAAATATATATACTTTGAGTTGTGATCTAGCCTGAGACGTGTATACACTGGGTCGTGAATTGATTCAAGATATATATATTGATTTATTTCTGTACTTCTAACTGTGGAAAACTAGTTGTAGGTTACTAACGAGGACTGCTAGCTTAGCAAACTTAAATCATAAAAACGTAATAAAAAATGTTGTGAATATATTCCGATCATAAATTGATATATATGTACATATTTGTTATAGGTTCATGAATCGACCAGTGGCCAAGTCCTACTTCCCGACGAAGTAAAAATCTGTGAAAGTGAGTTATAGTCTCACTTTTTAAATCTAATATTTTTGAGATGAGAATACATGCAGTTTTATAAATGTTTTACAAAATAGACACAAGTACGTGAAACTACATTCTATGGTTGAATTATTAAACCGAATATGCCCCTTTTTAGTCTGGGAATCTAAGAATTAGGGAACAGACACCCTAATTGACGCGAATCCTAAAGATAGATCTATTGGGCCCAACAAGCCCCATCCAAAGTACTGGATGCTTTAGTACTTCGAATTTATCATGTCCGAAGGGAGTCCCGGAATAATAGGGGATATTCTATATGCATCTTGTTAAGGTTGGTTACCAGGTGTTCACCATATGAATGATTGTTATCTCTATGCAGTTTGCGAAATGCCTGATACGAGATGTGTATTTATGAGAAATGAAATGTTGTGGTCTATTATTACAATTTGATAAATATATAGGTTAAACCTATAACTCACCAACAATTTTTGTTGACGTTTTAAGCATATTTATTTTCAGGTGATTGTTAAGAGCTTCCGCTGTTGCATACTAAATTAAGGACAAGATTTGGAGTCCATGCTTGTATAATATTGTTTAAAAACTGCATTCGAAGGCATATATTGATGTGTAATATTATTGTAGACCATTATGTAATGGTCGTGTAAAAACGCTATATTTTAGATTATCATTATTTGATAATCGTCGTAATATTTTAAAAGTTATGGTTTGTTTTAAAATCGAATGCAGCCTTTCAAAAACGTCTCATATAGAGGTCAAAACCTCGCAACGAAATCAATTAATATGGAACAATTATAATCAATATGAACGGGAGATTTCAGGTATTACGATGGATTTTATTATGAAGTTACCGAGAGTTGTGGGTGGTTATGATACCATTTGGGTGATTGTTGATCGACTCACAAAGTCAGCTCATTTCTTGCCAATTAAGGAAATACATTCGATGGAAAAACTTACTCGTTTGTATTTGAAGGAGATTGTATCGAGACATGGTGTTCTCGTATCTATTATTTCAGACCGAGACAGTTGATTCACATTGAGGTTTTGGTAGTCCTTACAGGAAGCTTTGGGAACTAAGTTAGATATGAGCACTGCTTATCATCTACAGTCAGATGGTCATAGTGAAAGGACCATCCAAACGTTGGAAGACATGTTGCGGGCATGCGTGATTGATTTTGGTAATGGTTGGGATAGGTACTTGCCACTGGCTGAATTTTCTTATAATAACAGTTATCATGCAAGTATTAAAGCCGCACCGTTCGAGGCTCTGTATGGTAGAAAGTGTAGGTCTCCTATATATTGGAATGAGGTTGGGGATGCTCAACTCACAGGCTCAGAAATTATTCATGAGACTACCGAGAAGTTCGTATAGATTAAGGAAAGATTGAAAACTGCCAGAAGTCAGCAAAAGTGTTACGCCGATGTTAGAAGAAAAGATTTAGAATTTCAGGTCGGTGATCGTGTTATGTTGAAGGTATCACCATGGAAAGGTGTGGTACGATTTGGTAAGAGGGAAAAGTTGAATCCTCGATTTGTTGGACCGTTTGAGATTATCGAAAGAATTGGACCCGTGGCTTATCGTTTGAAATTACCACAAGAAATTAGCGCTGTTCATGACATTTTTCATGTGTCAAATCTAAAGAAGTGTTTGGCCGAGGCCGATGAAACCATTCCTCTTGACGAACTTCATGTTGATAAACGACTCCATTTTATTGAGGAACTTGTCGAGATTATGGATCGAGAGGTTAAAACACTTAAGCAAAGTAGGATTCCTATCGTCCGAGTTAGATGGAATGCCAGACGCGGACCCGAGTTCACTTGGGAACGTGAAGATCAGATAAGGCAGAAGTACCCGCATTTGTTCCCAGATGACGAGTCAAGCCCTGCACTTGCTTAAATTTCGGAATGAAATTTCCGTAGCGGGAAGGTACTGTCACGACCCTACTTTTTCCGTTATCTTTTACTATTGTAGTTAATGCCTGTTAATTGTTTTTCATGCCACATCATTTCTATAATATATTCCTTATTATGTGTTATATGAATATTTGTATTCGTATTTAAAATTGTACGTTTCTATGTGTCGTGAATTTCCATCCGGCGAATCATTTCGGTTTTCAAACCAACGGTCGGAATTTTGGGAATTTTAAATCTAAATTATTTTAAATATGATATTTTTATATCATATGAATATATATAGTGTTTATATATTTTATTCTTCGCGCTTGTGTAATTCTTCCGAATATTTAATCTCGTAACGGCGTTTTCGCATTTCGGGTTTCGTTGGGGCTTTCGGACCATAAGCTTTTGTTCATTTAATCATGATGGGCTAAATGGGAGCCCAATCCCTCCCATGTTCGACCAAAATTCCCAAGGGAGGGGGTTTTGTGCCAAATCTTGAAACTTGGTGTCATTTGATCAAAACCACATTTTAATTCACAATTAACCTAATCAAACTTCACCTCTCCTCTATCTTTTCTCTCTTTTCAGCCGACCACATAACCATCATCATCATCATCATCATCATCATCATTTGTTAATCATCAATAGCTTGGATCATTCAATTGTTCATATAATCGGATTGCTCTCTTCATCCTCTACGCGATTATATCAATCTTTTCTTGATTAGGGTATAAACCCTAACCCTAACTTTTTCATTTTTATTCATTTTTACTATTTTGGTGTTATTATGATAGTATAGTACTTGTGTATTGTTGTATTGATGATTGGATGCGTAGAAATATACTCGTTTATGTATGTTTTCGGATTGATTAATTTTGGACAGTAGCTTGTTGGTTAAAATCAGTGAACTTAACATGGATTATTGATTAAATAAAGTGATTAGATGAGTTCTGTAGTGACCCAAACTTTTCCATGATTATATATTATATGAGATTAATACTTACATGAATAAATGTTTCCAACATGTTAAGCAATCAAACTTGTTAAGACTTGATTATTTGAAATGAGTTTCATGTAGACAATTGACCACCCAAGTTGACCGGCGATTCATGAACGTTAAAACTTGTAAAAACTATATGATATATATATATATATATATATATATATATATATATATATATATATATATATATATATATATATATATATATATATATATATATATGGATATATATATATATATATATATATATATATATATATATAGTTAACATGATATTATGATAAGAAAGTATCTCACTAGGTATATTAACAATGAGTTATATACATAAAATGGGACTATTGAATTAAGAAAACTCGAAACGATATATATAACGATTATCGTTATAAGAACGTCTTACTAATTACATATGAATCATATTAAGATAATTTCACACTATATTTAACATGATAAAATGATAATTATATATATCATTAAGTATGTTATCAATGAACTACATATGTAAAATAAGACTACTAATTTAAGAATTTCGGAACGAGACATTTATGTAACGATTATCGTTGTAACGACATTTTAATGTATATATATCATATTAGGATATACATACATTATAATATCATGATAATGTAAATATTTTAACATCTCATTAGATATAATAAACAATGGGATAACAACATTAAATGAGATCGTTAAGTTGAAGGTTTCAAAACAACACTTACATGTAACGACTAACGATGAGTTAACGACTCAGTCAAAATGTATATACATGTAGTATATTAAGATGTATTAGTACACTTTTGAAAGAATTCAAGACACATATCAAAGTAGTTCTACTTAACAAAAATGCTTACAATCGCATTCTCATTCATTTTCATCAACAATTCTACTCGTATGCACCCGTATTCATACTCGTACAATACCCAGCTCCTAGACATATATACTATTGGTATATACATATAATAATTCAGCTCTTAGCAGCCCTTGTGAGTTACCCAACCATATGGAAACCATCATTTGGTAACTAGCATGAAATATCTCACAAAATTACAAACTAATGGAGCCTATATTTGACACAATCATTCACGTGAACTAGCTCACACTCTAACACTTTCATTTTTCAATTTTCTTGAATCAAACTCATCTCTCTCAAGTTTTCTCTCATTTTTCTAAGTGTTCTTCATCATCTTCATCAAAACCTAGCTCAATCTAGCTCATAAATCCATACTTAAAACAACTTACAAAATAACTACTCAAGAAAACTTCAAGAACACTTTCAAGTTTGCAAGTCTACTTCCAAGCTTTCAAATCCATTCCAAGTAATCATCTAAGATAACAAAACCTTTGTTATTTACTGTAATTTATCTCTCTAATTCAAGGTAATACTCATATTCAAACTTTGATTCAATTTCTATAACTATAAACAATCTTAATTCGAGTGGAAATCTTACTTGAATTTGTTTTATGTCATGATTCAACTTCAAGAACTTTCAAGCCATCCAAGATCCTTTGAAGCTAGATCATTTTTTGTCACTTCTAGTAGGTTTACCTACTAAACTTGAGGTAGTAATGATGTTCATAACATCATTCGATTCATATATATATATATATATATATATATATATATATATATATATATATATATATATATATATATATATATATATATATAACTATCTCATTCGAAGATTTAAACTTGTAATCACTAGAACATAGTTTAGTTAATTCTAAACTTGTTCGCAAACAAAGTTAATTCTTCTAACTTAACTTTTAAAATCAACTAAACACATGTTCTATATCTATAAGATATGCTAACTTAATGATTTAAAATCTGGAAACACGAAGAACACCGTAAAACTGGACATACGCCGTCGTAATGAAACCGGGGGCTGTTTTGGGTTAAAAAATAAAAACTATCTTAATATTTGAATTGGAAATTTGTTTTCTGGAAAAATAATATTTCATATGAACATGTTACTATATCCAAAAATCATGGTTAAATTCAAAGTGGAAGTATGTTTTTCAAAAATGGTCATCAAGACGTCGTTCTTTTGACTGAAATGACTACCTCTTACAATATTGACTTGTAACCAGTATTTCCGACTATAAACTTATACTTTTTATGTTTAGTTTCATAAATTTTAGTTCATTATGAAACCATAGCAACTTGAATCACTCAAAACGGATTTAAAACGAAGAAGTTATGGGTAAAACAAGATTGGATAATTTTGCTTGTTGTAGCTACGTGAAATTTGTAACAAATATATACAATTCATAACTTAACTAACTTATATTGTATTATACATGTATTCTAACATATATTATGTAATCTTGGGATACCATAGACACGTATACAATGTTTTGACATATCATATCGACCCATCTATATATATTATTTGGGAACAACCATAGACACTCTATATGCAGTAATGCTCGAGTTAGGTATACAGGGTTGAGGTTGATTCCAAAATAATATATATACTTTGAGTTGTGATCTAGCCTGAGACTTGTATACACTGTGTCGTGGATTGATTCGAGATAATATATATTGATTTATTTCTGTACATCTAACTGTGGACAACTAGTTGTAGATTACTAACGTTGGACTGCTAACTTAATAAACTTAAATCGTTAAAACGTAATAAAAAAAATGTTGTGAATATATTTCGATCATACTTTGATATATATGTATACATTTGTTATAGGTTCGTGAATCAACCCGTGGCCAAGTCTGTAACGACCCGACCAAAACCGTTATTGACGGCGTCGTTAACTTAGGTCCCGTTGCGTGGTCGTAGTCCCTATATGAGACTCGTTTGACCAAAAGTATGTCGCGTTCATTTGAAAGGTACAAAGTTTAGTTTAACAAACGGATCGACAACAAGTTTAAGTTTACAAAAGTTGTAAAGTATAAATGAAATAACTTGCGACATAATATAAGTTGGAAGTCACGGTTTGCTATAAATAGCGTAAGTATGTAAACAACATGTTTGAATCCAAAAGTGCTATCCCTAGCGTATGTATGTATGTATGCTTGACCCCAAGCAAGAAATCAGAGTGTATGCATGTATGCTTAACTCCAAGCAAGTATGAGTGTACGCGGAAACATGTATCAAATACCCAAGTATGAACCTGAGAAACATATAGAAAACTGTCAACGAAAAACGTTGGTGAGATCATAAATGTATTTGTAAAAGTATATTTTGAACCACAATAGTTTGTATAGATGATTATCCAAATCGTATTTATTCCGAAGAATGTAGTTTGTATTGCGAGCACCCAATTACCAAAGCTTAACTGAATCTTCCCTCTGAATTTTGAATATAGTGTTAGAACATACACTATGCACGTTGAAATTATATTTCATTCACTAACGGTAGCGAACCGTCTGAATGAGGGTTCGTTAAACCCGTATGGCCACACAACATAATCACTCGCTTACACTTACACCCTGCAAGTGGAACTAATGATAATTGGATTGAGGACTTTTGTTCTAACTCGCCTGTATCTTTGTATTCGTATTTGTGTTCAAAGTATAAAAGTATGAAAAGTATATACACATGTGAAATGTATATAAGTATGTAATGTATATGTTTCTCAGCCCACGATTTAAAAGAATAAAAGTTGTTGAAAAGGGTGGGACTATGATCTCACCTCGAGTGCACGAGTATAAAAGTACTTCACAAAGTAACGTATGCATGAAAGTTGCTTATCCTTGACCTAAACAATAAGTTATATCAATTAACCGGTTACGACACAAGGTCGGGTGAAATGTGTTCAATTAGTCCTATGGCTCGTTACGACTCGATTAAGTATAGCATGTGAATCACGTTGTCAAGTTTCATACAAGAAACAAGTATAAAAGCATGTTAGAATGATTGTATAAAAGTTTGGTTAAGTTTGACTAAAAGTCAAACTTGGTCAAAGTCAACGAAAAAGTCAACACGTTCGGGTCGGGTCCCAAACTATTTTTCTAAGCTTAGAAGTCATATATGAGCATATTAAAACAAGTTGCATGTAAATTGGAGGTCTAGAACATGTCAAACATTTTTAGTAAAAAGGTCAAGGGAAACAGAATCTGGACGCGGCTTATGTCGCGCCGCGGCCAGGCCTGTCGCGCCGCGACAATGGCCGTGGCCTGGTCCCAGGCCTGTTTCACTTGTTCAAGGCTTGGTAAAATTTCAAACAAACGCAAAACTCAAACCGTAAACAATTAGAAAGCGTATCTTATACCGTTGGAAAGCTCTTTTGACAAGGAACACAACTAAACATATTTCATCAAACAAAAACAACATTTTCCATAACCGATTTCTCGTCAAGTGATCATTTAAAGTCCATTTTCAAAGTTTCAAGTTCATCAATTGCATTTTAAGTTTCGGGAATCCAATTCACACATATGATATGCCGTTTCGAATTTAATGAAGCATACATTACAACTAATCACTAACAATTAACATTCCATGGCATTCAAGCATCAAAAGTTCATGTCAAGAACTATCAAACCCTAGTCAAACATCACAAAATCAATATTCATGTTTTTGAAGTTTTCTTAATCAACCTACGCATCAAAACGAAGCTAGTGATACTAGTAACACAATTAAAACATGCACTTTAACAATCTAACAACATTAACTCATCCAAAATCAAGGATTAAGCACACCCATTTCAAGTTCATGCTAGTTACTCCAAAAACAACAAATCGAGCAAACCAAACATATATTCATGTTAGACTTGAGCCATAGACACTAACTAACACCATTTCAAATCAAAAACACGAATTTAGAGAAATCTAGAGTTTTAGAAATGTTACCCAAAATCAATGAAGTTAGTATCAAATCGTAGAGGATGATGAGAGGATCAAGAATATGTAGTCGGATTTGTTGTGAGCTTCCAAGATTGAATTTAGATGATGAATGAATGGAATGGGTTTGTGTGTGTGTTCTTGAGATGGAGAGAAAAGGGATGAGGGAGATGATGGAATGGATGAAATGGGTTGACTAGTTGACCTAGTCAACTAGTTTGCCCATTTGGCAACTCCGGTCCCTCGAGTTTCAAAGCGGGTGCGGGATTTAACCGATCGAATATTTTTAAAACGCAAGTTAACGAGAGATGTTATAATTAAATGACGGAATTATTATGAACGTTAGTCAACGGAAACTACGAATTTAAATACGAAAGATTATGTTTTAAAAAAAAAAGACGGTGTTAAAATTAAATTTAACGGAAAAACGCGGGATGTTACATTATCCACAACTCAAAAGAAATTTCGTCCCGAAATTTAGTTGGAAGTAGTAGTTGTCGTTTCTTCCTCGAGATCTTGCGTTGTTGGTTCTACGAATAAGTGAAGGTACTCCCTTGGGCATTTCAACGAACTTTGACAGTCGGGATTTCACGTCGTCTTAGAGTTTGGGTTCACGATTCATGGTTTCGACCGGCCCTCCTAGGAATGAAGTTTATCGTCGATAGTGAGTTCATCAAAGGAGATAGCAAGTTCTCGTTTCGCAAAACACGTCTTTGAGTTGATACATCGAATGTAGGATAAACGGAGACCCAAAATGAGTCGGAAAAGTCTAAACGGCTAGCGACGGGTCCAAAACACCCCAAGAATTTAAAGGATCGAAATATAGCGGATTTAGCTTCCTACGTTTCCCGAAACGGATTGCACCTTTCCAAGGTGCGACTCTTAACGTGACGCGGTTTCCCACGTGGAATTTGAAATGTTTACGTCTAACATCGGCGTAGCTCTTGGTGATTACGAGTCGCGTAGGGTTTTACCTGAATATGAATAAATTTTCTCGGTTGCTCATGAATAAACTCGGCCCCGGTGAATTGATCATCGTTTACTTTGTTCGACAAAAGAGAATGACGTTTCCGGTCACATGTGGTTTCAAAAGGAGTGACGTTAAAACTCGAATGAAAATCATTGTAGTACGAGGATTCGGTTAAAGGAAAATACTTTTCTCAAGTAAATTTGAAGTTGGTAATATAAACTTGTATTATGGTTTCCAAGGTTTAAATCGCATGTTTGTTCGGTCCGTCGGGTTGTGGATGGTACGCGGTACTCATGTCTAAACGCGGTCCCGAGGCTTTTTGTAAGGCACTCCAAAATCTAGAAGTGAAACGAGGATCTCGATCCGAAACGGGGTATATTTCCCTAAGGCATATTGAACAAGTTTGCTAGGAATTGAAAACGTTAGCTAGGACAAGTTTCTCAAGAAAATTCGCGTCGCGGAAGATTTATCGGTTTCCAAAAACGTTCGTCGGAACTATTC
This sequence comes from Rutidosis leptorrhynchoides, assembly GCF_046630445.1. NCBI lineage: Eukaryota > Viridiplantae > Streptophyta > Magnoliopsida > Asterales > Asteraceae > Rutidosis > Rutidosis leptorrhynchoides. The sequence continues at coordinate 175,710,381 of NC_092336.1, forward strand.
ACCCTCGAGGTGAATACTAGTATAACGTGGAGAGTCCCTCCCTCCATTGAGAGTTTAGAATAAAGATTTCCTGAACCGGAAGTACGAGGGTGATGCAAAAGAAGTTTCCGCCCCGATGTGAACATAACGAGTAAGTTGTAGTTAGTCAATAAGACTGTGCGAGGACGAGCTAGTATACCCGTGTGACATACGGTTGAAATCGAATGGAATCGGCAATTCATTCGGAAGCATAAATATAATTTGATAATAATTGAAGGTGTGTCCCCGATATGGTTGTTATAAATATTCTCGGAGTTTTCGGATGTCCAAACCTGAAAAGATGAAGTCATGTACATGGCGCATGGTGGTGTTTAGGTTGATCGAGTCTAACCACCATCACGTGTCACTAGAACTTTGGTATGTCTTACCGTAATATAACTACGTTGATCGAGTGTAGTTATATTATGCTAACTCATACCTCCATTCCCACATCACTCCATAGATTCAAGTTCGTGTCATCGCGAAAATCTAAGATAAACAAAACGTAACGACGTCTCAAACGTGACTCGTATTAAATCGAAAGAATTGGTGCAACTCTGAAGATGCGTTCCCCGAGGGAAGTGTATAGTTGGTTGTTCACGTCAATGTGGTTCGAGTCAGACAATATTGTATTTAGGTATGAAAAGAGTAACGAGTCATGATAACAAGTAATACGCAACCGTAGCGATAAATGGTGATGACGATACTCATCTAGAGTAGTGACAGTGACTTTACAACATTCATGGATAGTAAGATGAGACGGGGGAAATAACAACCAAGGAGTCAGAGTTCCCGAACGAGTGTGACTAATGAAGTCGTCAGCATCCATACGTGTATGAATCATGAATTTACGTGTGTTACCAAAAAGTGGCGGAATACGAGTTCGTATGATGAAGGTTGGGTACCATTAAAAAGTTTGCCTAAGAATGATTCAAGTATAATGCACAAGTAGTCAAGTAAGTGCTATCTATAGCAAATGTATGTCAGAATGCAAATGCTAACTATCCGGTTGTAGTCTAGACTCACTAATGCGTCCTAACGACTCTGTTAGACACACTAATGCACGTCCTAGTTCCCTACAACCAACGCTCTGATACCATCTGTAACGACCCGACCAAAACCGTTATTGACGGCGTCGTTAACTTAGGTCCCGTTGCGTGGTCGTAGTCCCTATATGAGACTCGTTTGACCAAAATTATGTCGCGTTCATTTGAAAGGTACAAAGTTTAGTTTAACAAACGGATCGACAACAAGTTTAAGTTTACAAAAGTTGTAAAGTATAAATGAAATAACTTGCGACATAATATAAGTTGGAAGTCACGGTTTGCTATAAATAGCGTAAGTATGTAAACAACATGTTTGAATCCAAAAGTGCTATCCCTAGCGTATGTATGTATGTATGCTTGACCCCAAGCAAGAAATCAGAGTGTATGCATGTATGCTTAACTCCAAGCAAGTATGAGTGTACGCGGAAGCATGTATCAAATACCCAAGTATGAACCTGAGAAACATATAGAAAACTGTCAACGAAAAACGTTGGTGAGATCATAAATGTATTTGTAAAAGTATATTTTGAACCACAATAGTTTGTATAGATGATTATCCAAATCGTATTTATTCCGAAGAATGTAGTTTGTATTGCGAGCACCCAATTACCAAAGCTTAACTGAATCTTCCCTCTGAATTTTGAATATAGTGTTAGAACATACACTATGCACGTTGAAATTATATTTCATTCACTAACGGTAGCGAACCGTCTGAATGAGGGTTTGTTAAACCCGTATGGCCACACAACATAATCACTCGCTTACACTTACACCCTGCAAGTGGAACTAATGATAATTGGATTGAGGACTTTTGTTCTAACTCGCCTGTATCTTTGTATTCGTATTTGTGTTCAAAGTATAAAAGTATGAAAAGTATATACACATGTGAAATGTATATAAGTATGTAATGTATATGTTTCTCAGCCCACGATTTAAAAGAATAAAAGTTGTTGAAAAGGGTGGGACTATGATCTCACCTCGAGTGCACGAGTATAAAAGTACTTCACAAAGTAACGTATGCATGAAAGTTGCTTAGCCTTGACCTAAACAATAAGTTATATCAATTAACCGGTTACGACACAAGGTCGGGTGAAATGTGTTCAATTAGTCCTATGGCTCGTTACGACTCGATTAAGTATAGCATGTGAATCACGTTGTCAAGTTTCATACAAGAAACAAGTATAAAAGCATGTTAGAATGATTGTATAAAAGTTTGGTTAAGTTTGACTAAAAGTCAAACTTGGTCAAAGTCAACGAAAAAGTCAACACGTTCGGGTCGGGTCCCAAACTATTTTTCTAAGCTTAGAAGTCATATATGAGCATGTTAAAACAAGTTGCATGTAAATTGGAGGTCTAGAACATGTCAAACATTTTTAGTAAAAAGGTCAAGGGAAACAGAATCTGGACGCGGCTTATGTCGCGCCGCGGCCAGGCCTGTCGCGCCGCGACAATGGCCGTGGCCTGGTCCCAGGCCTGTTTCACTTGTTCAAGGCTTGGTAAAATTTCAAACAAACGCAAAACTCAAACCGTAAACAATTAGAAAGCGTATCTTATACCGTTGGAAAGATCTTTTGACAAGGAACACAACTAAACATATTTCATCAAACAAAAACAACATTTTCCATAACCGATTTCTCGTCAAGTGATCATTTAAAGTCCATTTTCAAAGTTTCAAGTTCATCAATTGCATTTTAAGTTTCGGGAATCCAATTCACACATATGATATGCCGTTTCGAAGGTAATGAAGCATACATTACAACTAATCACTAACAATTAACATTCCATGGCATTCAAGCATCAAAAGTTCATGTCAAGAACTATCAAACCCTAGTCAAACATCACAAAATCAATATTCATGTTTTTGAAGTTTTCTTAATCAACCTACGCATCAAAACGAAGCTAGTGATACTAGTAACACAATTAAAACATGCTCTTTAACAATCTAACAACATTAACTCATCCAAAATCAAGGATTAAGCACACCCATTTCAAGTTCATGCTAGTTACTCCAAAAACAACAAATCGAGCAAACCAAACATATATTCATGTTAGACTTGAGCCATAGACACTAACTAACACCATTTCAAATCAAAAACACGAATTTAGAGAAATCTAGAGTTTTAGAAATGTTACCCAAAATCAATGAAGTTAGTATCAAATCGTAGAGGATGATGAGAGGATCAAGAATATGTAGTCGGATTTGTTGTGAGCTTCCAAGATTGAATTTAGATGATGAATGAATGGAATGGGTTTGTGTGTGTGTTCTTGAGATGGAGAGAAAAGGGATGAGGGAGATGATGGAATGGATGAAATGGGTTGACTAGTTGACCTAGTCAACTAGTTTGCCCATTTGGCAACTCCGGTCCCTCGAGTTTCAAAGCGGGTGCGGGATTTAACCGATCGAATATTTTTAAAACGCAAGTTAACGAGAGATGTTATAATTAAATGACGGAATTATTATGAACGTTAGTCAACGGAAACTACGAATTTAAATACGAAAGATTATGTTTTAAAAAAAAAAAGACGGTGTTAAAATTAAATTTAACGGAAAAACGCGGGATGTTACAAAGTCTTACTTCCCGACGAAGTAAAAATATGTGAAAGTGAGTTATAGTCCCACTTTTAAAATCTAATATTTTGGGATGAGAATACATGCAGTTTTATAAATGTTTTATAAAATAGACACAAGTACGTGAAACTACATTCTATGGTTGAATTTATTAAACCGAATATGCCCTTTTTTAGTCTGGTAATCTAAGAATTAGGGAACAGACACCCTAATTGACGCGAATCCTAAAGATAGATCTATGGGCACTAACAAGCCCCAGTAAGAGAATTTGAACTGCTTTAGTACTTCGATTTTATCATGTCTGAAGGGAGTCCCGGAATGATGGGGATATTCTATATGCATCTTGTTAATGTCGGTTACCAGGTGTTCACCATATGAATGATTTTTTATCTCTATGTATGGGATGATGTTTATGAAAAATGGAAATATGAAATCTTGTGGTCTATTATTACAATTTGATAAATATATAGGTTAAACCTATAACTCACCAACATTTTTGTTGACGTTTAAAGCATGTTTATTCTCAGGTGATTATTAAGAGCTTTCGCTGTTGCATGCTAATTTATTGACAAGAGTTGGAGTCAGCATGCTTGTATTATATTGTTTAAAAACTACATTCGATCACTTAAATTGATGTGTAATATTATTGTAAATCATTATGTAATAATCGTGTGAAAACGCTATATTTTAGATTATCATCATTTGATAATCGTCGTAATATTTTTAAACCTTTATCAATAAAATAAAGGATATGGTTTGTTTTAAAATCGAATGCATTCTTTGAAAAACTACTCATATAGAGGTCAAAAACTCGCAACGAAATCAATTAATATGAACGTTTATAATCGATATGAACTGGACATTTCAGTTGGTATCCGAGCATTGGTCTTAGAGAACCAAAAATTTGCATTAGTGTGTCTTATTGAGTTTGTTAGGATGCATTAGTGAGTCTGGACTTCGACCATGTTTTCTTTAAAAACGATTGCTTAACACTTTTTGTTGGAAACTACAAATTGTTAACATGTCAATATTATGTGATATATTAATCTCTTAACGTGTTTGATATTGTGTGATAGATGTCTACCTCTAGTACAAATCCCATCGACTCACCTAATAATAATGAAGAGTCGAATGTATTTTGGGAAGATTCTCAAATTCCCGAAGAGGAACCAGAAGAAGAGGAACCGGAAGAAGAGGAACCGGAAGAGGAGGAACCGGAAGAAGAAGAGGTTTCGGAGGAAGAATTATTAATAAATACAGAAAAATGGTTAAATAAATGAAAATCCTCAACCAATGGACCAAAGTTAAAAATGGTCAATGGTGTTTCTGCCAAGGAAGCAAAATATTGGGAAAATTACCAGTTTTCTGATGAATCGGATCCCTATGAGGATTCTGATGATGTTATAGAAATTACCTCGAGCCAAATTGAAAAAGCAAAAGAAAACAATAAGGGAAAAGGCATTAAAATAGAAAAACCCGAGCCCAAAACCGATGAACTTTATGTTAACATGAAGTACCCTGATGGGGTGTACCGTAAACACCCGTATTTCTTAAACTTTCACTATAACCCGGGAACATCTAGGCCACCAGGCTTTTCTAGACCATTTGAGAAAAGAACGGCTCGTATTAGGGGAGCACCATCTATCCCTAGAAAATTAGCAAAATGAAATGAGTTTGAAGAAGAAGAAACAAGTGAATCGGAATAAAGTGTTGAAGTCAATTATTCTTACCATGCCATGTAATACATGTATTGCAGCGTGTTTGTACTTTTATGCTATATGTAAAAAATGCTTGTAATGTTTGTATTCTATCATCCTTTACAAGATCTAATTTTTCATCTCTTTTACAGTATAAAAACACACAATAGACGTTAAGGATAGACAACCGAATATTTTAGAAGACCTACCCGGGGACATGATTGATGAAATCTTGTCTAAAGTCGGTCAGAATTCGTCAGCACAATTATTTATGGAAAAATTAGTTTGTCGAACATTTGAAAGACGTTCCAGCCATGCCTTAGTTTATAAAAGGCTTTCCTTTGAAAAATGGTGTATATCACATTGGGGAGAACCTAAGTTACGCCGTGTTTTCTTTAAAGCATTAAGTGCGGGAAACCCTACTGCAACTTTTTGCTATGGGTTGAGAGCCTATTTTGACTCCACATATCCCAACATAGGACTTCGTTCTGTAGAAAAAAGCTTCAAACATGCAACATAAGGAAGCATGTTATGTTTACGGGTTAGTGATGTTCGCTTCTCACCAAATTGAGAAAAAGAACATCGGGTTGCAACTTCTAAATAAAATATTCCCACAAGTGACGGATTCAGTAGTTGAAGTGAGAAATAAGGTTTTTAGATTGTTACGGGGCTGTTGGGCATTACGTAACCCTCGTCCTTTTGATGACGTTACAACATGCTGCCTAGCCAACGGCCATAACGGTTATGTTCCACAAGATCAAGGATGGGAAATAGTATTAGTAAAACCCGAATGCATGACTCGCTTCTTTACCTATGAATTACATATATTTATTGCCTTAGCGGAACGACTTGCGTTAAACTAGAATTGTCTTCGCAATTGCCTTGTATCAATGTTATTGTGTGCTATATTTCATGCTATATGTAAAATACTGGTATTGTACGTTTGTAAATTATTGTATAAAAGTTTAAACGTGAAATTTATTGTAATCAGTTTTTCATATAGAATTGTAGTAGTTGAATTGTATGTTAACTACTAAGTATGAACTTAACGGGTAGGTACTACCCGAATTAAAACTTATAAAACGCTAATATGAAGAAAAAGCTTTTATAAATAAGTTCATATTATGCTACAAAATACTATTGACTACTCTTAATATTCTATATGATTAACTCAATTATTTTGGCTATTTTTGAAGGAAATGGCACCGACGACTCGTCAGAACTTAAACATGAGCGAGGAAGACTTCCGTGCTTTTCTTGCTGCGAACATAGCCGCAGCGCAGGCCGCAATGCAAAATAACAACAATAACTCCGGATCTAGCAGTGGAATTAATTCCACAAGAAATCGTGTAGGATGCTCCTACAAAGAATTCACTGCCTGCAAACCTTTGGAATTTGATGGAACTGAAGGACCAATCGGATTGAAATGATTGACCGAGAAGGTCGAATCGGTGTTTGCCATAAGTAAATGTACTGAAGAAGACAAAGTAAAATACGCTACACATACCTTCACGGGTACTGCGTTAACATGGTGGAACACCTATCTCGAGCACCATGGTCAACATTCAAGCACTTGATGAACGAGCAGTATCGTCCCAGAAACGAGGTCAATAAGCTCAAGGTAGAGCTTAGAGGATTACGATTGCAAGGTTTTGACATCACTACATACGAACGACGATTCACAGAGTTGTGCCTATTGTGTACAGGAGTGTTCGAAGATGAAGAAGAGAAAATCGACGCATTTGTAAAAGGGTTACCAGAAAGAATTCAAGAAGATGTAAGTTCGCACGAACCTGCCTCCATACAAAAGGCAAGTCGAATGGCTCACAAACTCATAAATCAGATTGAGGGAAGGATTAAAGAACATGCGGCTGAAGAGACCAACGCGAAACAAGTCAAGAGAAAGTGGTAAGAAACCAGTGACAAGGGTCACCAATACAACAACAACAATAATTACAACCACAATCGCAACAACTATCCCAACAACCGCAACATCAACCGCAACAACAACAAACGTCCCAACAACAACTACAACAATCGTCCCAACAATAATAACAATCGCAACAACAACCTTTTCAATAACAACAAACTGCAGAAACAGCCATGCCAAAGGTGTGCAGAGTACCATCCGAATGTGTTCTGCACAACATTTTGCACCAACTGTAAGAGAAATGGTCATAGAGCGGCAAAGTGTGAGGTTTACGGACCGAAGAACAACATAATTAAAGGAACAAATAATGTCGGAACAAATAATGCCGCCGTAGTTTATTATAAATGTGGAAAACCGGACCACATTATTAGAAATTTCCCAAACCAAGGGAATACTAATGGGAAGTGAAATGTCCCGTTCTTATTGATTAAAAACGTTCCATATTAATTGATTTCGTTGCGAGGTTTTGACCTCTATATGAGACGTTTTTCAAAGACTGCATTCATTTTAAAACAAACCATAACCTTTATTTCATCAATAAAGGTTTAAAAAGCTTTACGTAGATTATCAAATAATGATAATCTAAAATGTCCTGTTTACACACGACCATTACATATTGGTTTACAATACAAATATGTTACAACAAAATAAGTTTCTTGAATGCAGTTTTTACACAATATCATACAAGCATGGACTCCAAATCTCGTCCTTATTTAAGTATGCAATAGCGGAAGCTCTTAATAATCACCTGAGAATAAACATGCTTAAAACGTCAACAAAAATGTTGGTGAGTTATAGGTTTAACCTATATATATCAAATCATAATAATAGACCACAAGATTTCATATTTCAATACACATCCCATACATAGAGATAAAAATCATTCATATGGTGAACACCTGGTAACCGACAATAACAAGATGCATATATAAGAATATCCCCATCATTCCGGGACACCCTTCGGATATGATATAAATTTCGAAGTACTAAAGCATCCGGTACTTTGGATGGGGTTTGTTAGGCCCAATAGATCTATATTTAGGATTCGCGTCAATTAGGGTGTCTGTTCCCTAATTCTTAGATTACCAGACTTAATAAAAAGGGGCATATTCGATTTTGATAATTCAACCATAGAATGTAATTTCACGTACTTGTGTCTATTTTGTAAATCATTTATAAAACCTGCATGTATTCTCATCCCAAAAATATTAGATTTTAAAAGTGGGACTATAACTCACTTTCACAGATTTTTACTTCGTCGGGAAGTAAGACTTGGCCACTGGTTGATTCACGAACCTATAACAATATATACATATATATCAAAGTATGTTCAAAATATATTTACAACACTTTTAATATATTTTGATGTTTTAAGTTTATTAAGTCAGCTGTCCTCGTTAGTAACCTACAACTAGTTGTCCACAGTTAGATGTACAGAAATAAATCGATAAATATTATCTTGAATCAATCCACGACCCAGTGTATACGTATCTCAGTATTGATCACAACTCAAACTATATATATTTTGGAATCAACCTCAACCCTGTATAGCTAACTCCAACATTCACATATAGAGTGTCTATGGTTGTTCCGAAATATATATAGATGTGTCGACATGATAGGTCGAAACATTGTATACGTGTCTATGGTATCTCAAGATTACATAATATACAATACAAGTTGATTAAGTTATGGTTGGAATAGATTTGTTACCAATTTTCACGTAGCTAAAATGAGAAAAATTATCCAATCTTGTTTTACCCATAACTTCTTCATTTTAAATCCGTTTTGAGTGAATCAAATTGCTATGATTTCATATTGAACTCTATTTTATGAATCTAAACAGAAAAAGTATAGGTTTATAGTCGGAAAAATAAGTTACAAGTCGTTTTTGTAAAGGTAGTCATTTCAGTCGAAAGAACGACGTCTAGATGACCATTTTAGAAAACATACTTCCACTTTGAGTTTAACCATAATTTTTGGATATAGTTTCATGTTCATAATAAAAATCATTTTCTCAGAATAACAACTTTTAAATCAAAGTTTATCATAGTTTTTAATTAACTAACCCAAAACAGCCCGCGGTGTTACTACGACGGTGTAAATCCGGTTTTACGGTGTTTTTCGTGTTTCCAGGTTTTAAATCATTAAGTTAGCATATCATATAGATATAGAACATGTGTTTAGTTGATTTTAAAAGTCAAGTTAGAAGGATTAATTTTTGTTTGCGAACAAGTTTAGAATTAACTAAACTATGTTCTAGTGATTACAAGTTTAAACCTTCGAATAAGATAGATTTATATGTATGAATTGAATGATGTTATGAACATCATTACTACCTTAAGTTCCTTGGATAAACCTACTGGAAAAGAGAAAAATGGATCTAGCTTCAATGGATCCTTGGATGGCTCGAAGTTCTTGAAGCAGAATCATGACACGAAAACAAGTTCAAGTAAGATCATCACTTGAAATAAGATTGTTATAGTTATAGAAATTGAACCAAAGTTTGAATATGATTATTACCTTGTATTAGAATGATAACCTACTGTAAGAAACAAAGATTTCTTGAGGTTGGATGATCACCTTACAAGATTGGAAGTGAGCTAGCAAACTTGAAAGTATTCTTGATTTTATGAAACTAGAACTTTTGGAATTTATGAAGAACACTTAGAACTTGAAGATAGAACTTGAGAGAGATCAATTAGATGAAGAAAATTGAAGAATGAAAGTGTTTGTAGGTGTTTTTGGTCGTTGGTGTATGGATTAGATATAAAGGATATGTAATTTTGTTTTCATGTAAATAAGTCATGAATGATTACTCATATTTTTGTAATTTTATGAGATATTTCATGCTAGTTGCCAAATGATGGTTCCCACATGTGTTAGGTGACTCACATGGGCTGCTAAGAGCTGATCATTGGAGTGTATATACCAATAGTACATACATCTAAAAGCTGTGTATTGTACGAGTACGAATACGGGTGCATACGAGTAGAATTGTTGATGAAACTGAACGAGGATGTAATTATAAGCATTTTTGTTAAGTAGAAGTATTTTGATAAGTGTATTGAAGTCTTTCAAAAGTGTATAAATACATATTAAAATACTACATGTATATACATTTTAACTGAGTCGTTAAGTCATCGTTAGTCGTTACATGTAAGTGTTGTTTTGAAACCTTTAGGTTAGCGATCTTGTTAAATGTTGTTAACTCAATGTTTATAATATCAAATGAGATTTTAAATTATTATATTATCATGATATTATCATGTATGAATATCTCTTAATATGATATATATACATTAAATGTCTTTACAACGATAATCGTTACATATATGTCTCGTTTAAAAATCATTAAGTTAGTAGTCTTGTTTTTACATATGTAGTTCATTGTTAATATACTTTATGATATGTTTTCTTATCATAGTATCATGTTAACTATATATATATATCCATATATATGTCATCATATAGTTTTTACAAGTTTTAACGTTCGTGAATCACCGATCAACTTGGGTGGTCAATTGTCTATATGAAACATATTTCAATTAATCAAGTCTTAACAAGTTTGATTGCTTAACATGTTGGAAACATTTAATTATGTAAATATCAATCTCAGTTAATATATATAAACATGGAAAAGTTCGGGTCACTACAGTACCTACCCGTTAAATAAATTTCGTCCCGAAATTTTAAGCTGTTGAAGGTGTTGACGAATCTTCTGGAAATAGATGCGGGTATTTCTTCTTCATCTGATCTTCACGCTCCTAGGTGAACTCGGGTCCTCTACGAGCATTCCATCGAACCTTAACAATTGGTATCTTGTTTTGCTTAAGTCTTTTAACCTCACGATCCATTATTTCGACGGGTTCTTCGATGAATTGAAGTTTTTCGTTGATTTGGATTTCATCTAACGGAATAGTGAGATCTTCTTTAGCAAAACATTTCTTTAAATTCGAGACGTGGAAAGTGTTATGTACAGCCGCGAGTTGTTGAGGTAACTCTAGTCGGTAAGCTACTGGTCCGACACGATCAATAATCTTGAATGGTCCAATATACCTTGGATTTAATTTCCCTCGTTTACCAAATCGAACAACGCCTTTCCAAGGTGCAACTTTAAGCATGACCATCTCTCCAATTTCAAATTCTATATCTTTTCTTTTAATGTCAGCGTAGCTCTTTTGTCGACTTTGGGCGGTTTTCAACCGTTGTTGAATTTGGATGATCTTCTCGGTAGTTTCTTGTATAATCTCCGGACCCGTAATCTGTCTATCCCCCACTTCACTCCAACAAATCGGAGACCTGCACTTTCTACCATAAAGTGCTTCAAACGGCGCCATCTCAATGCTTGAATGGTAGCTGTTGTTGTAGGAAAATTCTGCTAACGGTAGATGTCGATCCCAACTGTTTCCGAAATCAATAACACATGCTCGTAGCATGTCTTCAAGCGTTTGTATCGTCCTTTCGCTCTGCCCATCAGTTTGTGGATGATAGGCAGTACTCATGTCTAGACGAGTTCCTAATGCTTGCTGTAATGTCTGCCAGAATCTTGAAATAAATCTGCCATCCCTATCAGAGATAATAGAGATTGGTATTCCATGTCTGGAGACGACTTCCTTCAAATACAGTCGTGCTAACTTCTCCATCTTGTCATCTTCTCTTATTGGTAGGAAGTGTGCTGATTTGGTGAGACGATCAACTATTACCCAAATAGTATCAAAACCACTTGCAGTCCTTGGCAATTTAGTGATGAAATCCATGGTAATGTTTTCCCATTTCCATTCCGGGATTTCGGGTTGTTGAAGTAGACCTGATGGTTTCTGATGCTCAGCTTTGACCTTAGAACACGTCAAACATTCTCCTACGTATTTAGCAACATCGGCTTTCATTACCGGCCACCAAAAATGTTTCTTGAGATCCTTGTACATCTTTCCCGTTCCAGGATGTATTGAGTATCTGGTTTTATGAGCTTCTCTAAGTACCATTTCTCTCATATCTCCAAATTTTGGTACCCAAATCCTTTCAGCCCTATACCGGGTTCCGTCTTCCCGAATATTAAGATGCTTCTCCGATCCTTTGGGTATTTCATCCTTTAAATTTCCCTCTTTTAAAACTCCTTGTTGCGCCTCCTTTATTTGAGTAGTAATGTTATTATGAATCATTATATTCATAGATTTTACTCGAATGAGTTCTCTGTCCTTCCTGCTCAAGGCATCGGCTACCACATTTGCCTTCCCCGGGTGGTAACGAATCTCAAAGTCGTAATCATTCAATAATTCAATCCACCTACGCTGCCTCATATTCAGTTGTTTCTGATTAAATATGTGTTGAAGACTTTTGTGGTCGGTATATATAATACTTTTGACCCCATATAAGTAGTGCCTCCAAGTCTTTAATGCAAAAACAACCGCGCCTAATTCCAAATCATGCGTCGTATAATTTTGTTCGTGAATCTTCAATTGTCTAGACGCATAAGCAATCACCTTCGTTCGTTGCATTAATACACAACCGAGACCTTGCTTTGATGCATCACAATAAATCACAAAATCATCATTCCCTTCAGGCAATGACAATATAGGTGCCGTAGTTAGCTTTTTCTTCAATAACTGAAACGCTTTCTCTTGTTCATCATTCCATTCAAATTTCTTCCCTTTATGCGTTAATGCAGTCAAGGGTTTTGCTATTCTGGAAAAGTCTTGGATGAACCTTCTGTAGTAACCAGCTAGTCCTAAAAACTGGCGTATGTGTTTCGGAGTTTTCGGGGTTTCCCACTTTTCAACAGTTTCTATCTTTGCCGGATCTACCTTAATACCTTCTTTGTTCACTATGTGACCGAGGAATTGAACTTCTTCCAACCAAAATGCACACTTTGAAAACTTAGCGTACAATTCTTCCTTCCTCAATACTTCTAACACCTTTCTCAAATGTTCACCGTGTTCTTGGTCATTCTTTGAGTAAATAAGTATGTCATCAATGAAAACAATGACAAACTTGTCAAGGTATGGTCCACACACTCGGTTCATAAGGTCCATGAACACAGCTGGTGCATTAGTTAAACCAAACGGCATGACCATAAACTCGTAATGACCGTAACGTGTTCTGAAAGCAGTCTTTGGAATATCATCTTCTTTCACCCGCATTTGATGATACCCGGAACGTAAGTCAATCTTTGAATAAACAGACGAGCCTTGTAGTTGATCAAATAAGTCGTCGATTCTCGGTAGTGGGTAGCGGTTCTTGATGGTAAGTTTGTTCAACTCTCGGTAGTCGATACACAACCTGAATGTACCATCTTTCTTCTTGACAAACAAAACAGGAGCTCCCCACGGTGATGTGCTTGGTCGAATGAAACCACGCTCTAAAAGTTCTTGTAATTGGCTTTGCAGTTCTTTCATCTCGCTGGGTGCGAGTCTGTAAGGAGCACGAGCTATTGGTGCAGCTCCTGGTACAAGATCTATTTGAAATTCAACGGATCGATGTGGGGGTAATCCCGGTAATTCTTTCGGAAATACATCGGGAAATTCTTTTGCAATGGGAACATCATTGATGCTCTTTTCTTTAGTTTGTACTTTCTCGACGTGTGCTAGAACAGCATAGCAACCTTTTCTTATTAGTTTTTGTGCCTTCAAATTACTAATAAGATGTAGCTTCGTGTTGCCCTTTTCTCCGTACACCATTAAGGGTTTTCCTTTTTCTCGTATAATGCGAATTGCATTTTTGTAACAAACGATCTCCGCTTTCACTTCTTTCAACCAGTCAATACCGATTATCACATCAAAACTCCCTAACTCTACTGGTATCAAATCAATCTTAAATGTTTCGCTAACCAGTTTAATTTCTCGATTCCGACATATATTATCTGCTGAAATTAATTTACCATTTGCTAATTCGAGTAAAAATTTACTATCCAAAGGCGTCAATGGACAACTTAATTTTGCACAAAAATCTCTACTCATATAGCTTCTATCCGCACCCGAATCAAATAAAACGTAAGCAGATTTATTGTCAATAAGAAACGTACCCGTAACAAGCTCCGGGTCTTCCTGTGCCTCTATCGCATTAATATTGAAAACTCTTCCACGGCCTTGTCCATTCGTGTTCTCCTGGTTCGGGCAATTTCTAATAATGTGGCCTGGTTTTTCCACATTTATAACAAACTACATTGGCATAACTTGCTCCGACACTACTTGCTCCGCCATTACTCATTCCGACACCATTTGTTCCTTTCGTTCTATTAGCCCCTGGTCCGTAGACCTCACACTTCGCCGTGCTATGACCATTTCTTTTACACTTGTTGCAAAATTTGGTGCAGAACCCCGAGTGATTCTTTTCACACCTTTGGCATAGCTGCTTCTGATTGTTGTTGTTGTTGCGGTTATTATTGTTGTTGGGATGATTGTTGTAGTTGCTGTTGTTGTTGTTGTTGTTGTTGTTGGGCCGTTTGTTGTAGTTGCGATTGATGTTGCGATTGTTGGGATAATTGTTGCGATTATTGTTGTAATTACTGTTGTTGTTGTATTGGTGATTCTTATCACCGTTTTCCTCCCACTTTCTTTTGACTTGCTTCACATTGGCCTCTTCAGCAGTCTGTTCTTTAATTCTTTCTTCAATCTGGTTCACTAGTTTGTGAGCCATTCTACATGCCTGTTGTATGGAGGCGGGCTCGTGTGAACTTATATCTTCTTGGATTCTTTCCGGTAATCCTTTCACAAACGCGTCGATCTTCTCTTCCTCATCTTCGAATGCTCCCGGACACAATAGGCACAATTCTATGAATCGTCTTTCGTACGTGGTAATATCAAATCCTTGGGTTCGTAACCCTCTAAGTTCTGTCTTGAGCTTATTGACCTCGGTTTTGGGACGGTACTTCTCGTTCATCAAGTGCTTGAATGCTGACCACGGTAGTGCGTACGTATCATCTTGTCCCACTTGCTCTAGATAGGTATTCCACCATGTTAACGCAGAACCTGTGAAGGTATGCGTAGCGTACTTCACTTTGTCCTCTTCAGTACACTTACTTATGGCAAACACCGATTCAACCTTCTCGGTCCACCGTTTCAATCCGATCGGTCCTTCGGTTCCATCAAATTCCAAAGGTTTGCAGGCAGTGAATTCTTTGTAGGTGCATCCTACACGATTTCCTGTACTGCTAGATCCAAGGTTATTGTTGGTATGTAGCGCAGCCTGTACTGCGGCTATGTTTGAAGCTAGAAAAGTACGGAATTCCTCTTCATTCATATTCACGGTGTGTCGAGTAGTCGGTGCCATTTCCTTCAAAATAGTTAAATGGAACAAGTTAATCATACAGAATATTAAGAGTAGTTAATAGTATTTCGTAGCATAATATGAACTCATTTATAAAAGCTTTTTCTTCATATTAGCGTTTTATAAGTTTAAATTCGGGTAGTACCTACCCGTTAAGTTCATACTTAGTAGCTAATATACAATTCAACTACTACAATTCTATATGAAAAACAGATTGTAATAATATTTCGCGTTCAAACTTTTATACAATATTTTACAAACTTACAATACCGCTTATTTTACATAAAGCATGAAATATAGCACACAATAACTTTGATACAAGATAGTTGTGAAGACAATTCTAGCTAGTACACAAGTCGTTCGGCAAAGGCAATAAAGACACGTAATTCATACGTCCAGAAACAAGTCATGCATTCTGGTTTTACTAGGACTACTTCCCATCCTTGGTCTTGTGCAACATAACCTTTATGGCCGTTGATAAGACAGCGTGTTGTAACGTCATCAAAGGGACGAGGGTTACGTAATGTCCAACAGTCCCGTAATAATCTAAAAACCTCATTTCTTACCCCAATTACCGACTCCGTCACTTGTGGAAACGTTTTGTTTAATAGTTGTAGCCCGATGTTCTTGTTCTCACTTTGGTGAGAAGCGAACATTACTAATCCGTAAGCATAACATGCTTCTTTATGTTGCATGTTAGCCGCTTTTTCTAAATCACGAAGTCCAATATTCGGATATATTGAGTCAAAATAATTTCTTAACCCGTTGCGTAAAATAGCATTTGAGTTCCCCGCAATATATGAGTCAAAGTAAACACATCGTAACTTATGGGTTTCCCAATGTGATATCCCCCATCTTTCAAACGAAAGTCTCTTATAAACCAAGACATTCTTGGAACGTTCTTCGAATGTCTTACAAACTGATCTCGCCTTAAATAGTTGTGCCGAAGAATTCTGGCCGACTCTAGACAAGATTTCATCAATCATGTCTCCGGGTAGGTCTCTTAAAATATTGGGTTGTCTATCCATTTTGTGTTTTTAAACTGTAAAATAGACAAGAGTTAGTTTCATAAAAAAATACTTATTAATACAAGCAATTTTTACATATATCATAAAGCATAAGAACACTATATTACATATATTACACCACACGAATACAACTATCTTATTCCGACTCGCTCGTTTCTTCTTCTTCGGTTTTGGTTCGTTTTGCCAAGTTTTTAGGGATATATGATGTTCCCCTAATACGAGCCGTCGTTGTCCACATTGGTTTAGAAAAACCTGGTGGTTTAGAGGTTCCCGGGTCATTGTTACAACTTAAGGACTTCAGGGGTTGACGATACATATAAAGTTCATCGGGGTTGGAATTAGATTTCTCTATTTTTATGCCCTTTCCCTTATTATTTTCTTTTGCCTTTTTAAATTCAGTTGGGGTAATTTCTATAACATCATCGGAATTCTCGTCGGAATCCGATTCATCGGAGAATTGGTAATCCTCCCAATATTTTGCTTCCTTGGCGGAAACACCATTGACCATAATTAACTTTGATCGGTTGGTTGAGGATTTTCTTTTACTTAACCGTTTTATTATTTCCCCCACCAGTTCTATTTCTTCATCCGGTTCCGATTCTTCTTCCGGTTCCGATTCTTCTTCCGGTTCCGACTCTTCTTCCGGTTCCTCTTCGGGAACTTGTGAATCAGTCCACAAATCATTCCAATTTACATTTGACTCTTCATTATTATTAGGTGAGTCAATGGGACTTGTTCTAGAGGTAGTCATCTATCACATAATATCAAACACGTTAAGAGATTAATATATCACATAATATTCATATGTTAAAAATATATAGTTTCCAACAAAAATGTTAAGCAATCATTTTTAAAGAAAACACGGTCGAAGTCCAGACTCACTAATGCATCCTAACAAACTCGATAAGACACACTAATGCAAATTTTCTGGTTCTCTAAGACCAACGCTCGAATACCAACTGAAATGTCCCGTTCTTATTGATTAAAAACGTTCCATATTAATTGATTTCGTTGCGAGGTTTTGACCTCTATATGAGACGTTTTTCAAAGACTGCATTCATTTTAAAACAAACCATAACCTTTATTTCATCAATAAAGGTTTAAAAAGCTTTACGTAGATTATCAAATAATGATAATCTAAAATATCCTGTTTACACACGACCATTACATATTGGTTTACAATACAAATATGTTACAACAAAATAAGTTTCTTGAATGCAGTTTTTACACAATATCATACAAGCATGGACTCCAAATCTCGTCCTTATTTAAGTATGCAACAGCGGAAGCTCTTAATAATCACCTGAGAATAAACATGCTTAAAACGTCAACAAAAATGTTGGTGAGTTATAGGTTTAACCTATATATATCAAATCATAATAATAGACCACAAGATTTCATATTTCAATACACATCCCATACATAGAGATAAAAATCATTCATATGGTGAACACCTGGTAACCGACAATAACAAGATGCATATATAAGAATATCCCCATCATTCCGGGACACCCTTCGGATATGATATAAATTTCGAAGTACTAAAGCATCCGGTACTTTGGATGGGGTTTGTTAGGCCCAATAGATCTATCTTTAGGATTCGCGTCAATTAGGGTGTCTGTTCCCTAATTCTTAGATTACCAGACTTAATAAAAAGGGGCATATTCGATTTTGATAATTCAACCATAGAATGTAATTTCACGTACTTGTGTCTATTTTGTAAATCATTTATAAAACCTGCATGTATTCTCATCCCAAAAATATTAGATTTTAAAAGTGAGACTATAACTCACTTTCACAGATTTTTACTTCGTCGGGAAGTAAGACTTGGCCACTGGTTGATTCACGAACCTATAACAATATATACATATATATCAAAGTATGTTCAAAATATATTTACAACACTTTTAATATATTTTGATGTTTTAAGTTTATTAAGTCAGCTGTCCTCGTTAGTAACCTACAACTAGTTGTCCACAGTTAGATGTACAGAAATAAATCGATAAATATTATCTTGAATCAATCCACGACCCAGTGTATACGTATCTCAGTATTGATCACAACTCAAACTATATATATATTTTGGAATCAACCTCAACCCTGTATAGCTAACTCCAACATTCACATATAGAGTGTCTATGGTTGTTCCGAAATATATATAGATGTGTCGACATGATAGGTCGAAACATTGTATACGTGTCTATGGTATCTCAAGATTACATAATATACAATACAAGTTGATTAAGTTATGGTTGGAATAGATTTGTTACCAATTTTCACGTAGCTAAAATGAGAAAAATTATCCAATCTTGTTTTACCCATAACTTCTTCATTTTAAATCCGTTTTGAGTGAATCAAATTGCTATGATTTCATATTGAACTCTATTTTATGAATCTAAACAGAAAAAGTATAGGTTTATAGTCGGAAAAATAAGTTACAAGTCATTTTTGTAAAGGTAGTCATTTCAGTCGAAAGAACGACGTCTAGATGACCATTTTAGAAAACATACTTCCACTTTGAGTTTAACCATAATTTTTGGATATAGTTTCATGTTCATAATAAAAATCATTTTCTCAGAATAACAACTTTTAAATCAAAGTTTATCATAGTTTTTAATTAACTAACCCAAAATAGCCCGCGGTGTTACTACGACGGCGTAAATCCGGTTTTACGGTGTTTTTCGTGTTTCCAGGTTTTAAATCATTAAGTTAGCATATCATATAGATATAGAACATGTGTTTAGTTGATTTTAAAAGTCAAGTTAGAAGGATTAATTTTTGTTTGCGAACAAGTTTAGAATTAACTAAACTATGTTCTAGTGATTACAAGTTTAAACCTTCGAATAAGATAGATTTATATGTATGAATTGAATGATGTTATGAACATCATTACTACCTTAAGTTCCTTGGATAAACCTACTGGAAAAGAGAAAAATGGATCTAGCTTCAATGGATCCTTGGATGGCTCGAAGTTCTTGAAGCAGAATCATGACACGAAAACAAGTTCAAGTAAGATCATCACTTGAAATAAGATTGTTATAGTTATAGAAATTGAACCAAAGTTTGAATATGATTATTACCTTGTATTAGAATGATAACCTACTGTAAGAAACAAAGATTTCTTGAGGTTGGATGATCACCTTACAAGATTGGAAGTGAGCTAGCAAACTTGAAAGTATTCTTGATTTTATGAAACTAGAACTTTTGGAATTTATGAAGAACACTTAGAACTTGAAGATAGAACTTGAGAGAGATCAATTAGATGAAGAAAATTAAAGAATGAAAGTGTTTGTAGGTGTTTTTGGTCGTTGGTGTATGGATTAGATATAAAGGATATGTAATTTTGTTTTCATGTAAATAAGTCATGAATGATTACTCATATTTTTGTAATTTTATGAGATATTTCATGCTAGTTGCCAAATGATGGTTCCCACATGTGTTAGGTGACTCACATGGGCTGCTAAGAGCTGATCATTGGAGTGTATATACCAATAGTACATACATCTAAAAGCTGTGTATTTTACGAGTACGAATACGGGTGCATACGAGTAGAATTGTTGATGAAACTGAACGAGGATGTAATTGTAAGCATTTTTGTTAAGTAGAAGTATTTTGATAATTGTATTGAAGTCTTTCAAAAGTGTATAAATACATATTAAAATACTACATGTATATACATTTTAACTGAGTCGTTAAGTCATCGTTAGTCGTTACATGTAAGTGTTGTTTTGAAACCTTTAGGTTAACGATCTTGTTAAATGTTGTTAACTCAATGTTTATAATATCAAATGAGATTTTAAATTATTATATTATCATGATATTATCATGTATGAATATCTCTTAATATGATATATATACATTAAATGTCTTTACAACGATAATCGTTACATATATGTCTCGTTTAAAAATCATTAAGTTAGTAGTCTTGTTTTTACATATGTAGTTCATTGTTAATATACTTTATGATATGTTTTCTTATCATAGTATCATGTTAACTATATATATATATCCATATATATGTCATCATATAGTTTTTACAAGTTTTAACGTTCGTGAATCACCGATCAACTTGGGTGGTCAATTGTCTATATGAAACATATTTCAATTAATCAAGTCTTAACAAGTTTGATTGCTTAACATGTTGGAAACATTTAATTATGTAAATATCAATCTCAGTTAATATATATAAACATGGAAAAGTTCGGGTCACTACAGGAAGGCTGCGGAAGAGTTTTCAATATTAATGCAGCAGAAGCACAGGAAGACCTGGAGCTTGTTACAGGTACGTTTCTTATTGACAATACACCTGCTTATGTTTTATTTGAGTCGGTGCGGATAGAAGCTATATGAGTAGAGATTTTTGTGCTAAATTAAGTTGTCCACTGACGCCTTTGGATAATAAATTTTTACTCGAATTAGCAAACGGTAAATTAATTACAGCAGATAATATATGTCGGAATCGAGAAATTAAACTGGTTAGCGAAACATTAAAGATTGATTTGATACCAGTAGAGTTAGGAAGTTTTGATGTGATAATTGGCATGGACTGGTTGAAAAAGGTGAGAGCAGAGATCATATGTTACAAAAATGAAATTCACATTGTACGAGAAAAAAGGAAAACCCTTAATGGTGTACGGAGAAAAGAGCAACGCGAAGCTAAATCTTATTAGTAATTTGAAGGCACAAAAGCTAATAAGAAAAGGTTGCTATGCTGTTTTAGCACATGTTGAGAAAGTACAAACCGAAGAAAAGAACATCAATGATGTTCCCATCGCAAAAGAATTTCCCGATGTATTTCCGAAAGAATTATCGGGACTACCTCCACACCGATCCGTTGAATTTCAAATAGATCTTGTACCAGGAGCTGCACCAATAGCTCGTGCTCCATACAGACTCGCACCCAGCGAAATGTAGGAACTCCAAAGCCAATTACAAGAACTTTTAGAGTGTGGTTTCATTCAACCAAGCACATCACCGTGGGGAGCTCCTGTGTTGTTTGTCAAAAAGAAGGATGGTACATTCAGATTTTGTATCGACTACCGAGAATTGAACAAACTTACCATCAAGAACCGTTATCCACTACCGAGAATCAATGACTTATTTGATCAATTACAAGGCTCGTCGGTTTATTCGATGATCGATTTACGTTCCGGGTATCATCAAATGCGGGTGAAGGAGGATGATATTCCAAAGACTGCTTTCAGAATGCGTTACGATCATGACGAGTTTATGGTTATGCCATTTGGATTGACTAACGCACCAGCTGTGTTCATGGACCTCATGAACCGAGTGTGTGGGCCATATCTTGACAAATTTGTCATTGTTTTCATCGATGACATACTCATTTACTCAAAGAATGATCAAGAGCACGAAGAACATTTGAGAAAAGTGCTAGAATTATTGAGGAAGGAACAACTGTACGCAAAATTTTCAAAGTGTGCATTTTGGTTGGAAGAAGTTCAATTCCTCGGTCACATAGTGAACAAAGAAGTTATTCAAGTAGATCCAGCAAAGATTGAAACCGTTGAAAAGTGGAAAACCCCGAAAACTCCGAAGCATATACGCCAATTCTTAGGACTGGCTGGTTACTACAGAAGGTTCATCCAAGATTTTTCCAAAATATGAAAACCCTTGACTGCATTAATGCATAAAGGGAAGAAATTTGAATGGAAGGATGAGTAGGAGAAAGCATTTCAATTGTTGAAGAAAAAGTTAACTATGGCACCTATATTGTCATTGCCTGAAGGGAATGATGATTTTGTGATATATTGTGACGCCTCAAAGAAAGGCCTCGGTTGTGTATTAATGCAACGAACGAAGGTAATTGCCTATGCGTCCAGACAATTGAAGATTCACGAGAAAAATTATACGACTCACGATTTGGAATTAGGTGCTGTTGTTTTTGTATTAAAGACTTGGAGGCACTACTTATATGGGGTCAAAAGTATTATATATACCGACCACAAAAGTCTCCAACATATATTTAATCAGAAACAACTGAACATGAGGTAGCGTAGGTGGATTGAATTGTTAAATGATTACGATTTTGAGATACGTTACCACCCGGGGAAGGCAAATGTGGTAGCCGACACTTTGGCTAGAAAGGACAGAGAACCTATGCGGGTAAAAGCTATGAATATAATTATTTGTACTAACCTTACTACTCAAATAAAGGAGGCGCAACAAGGAGTTTTAAAAGAGGGAAATTTGAAGAATGAAACATCTTAATATTAGGGAAGACGGAACCCGGTATAGGGCTGAAAGAATTTGAATATCAAAGTTTGGATATGTGAGAGAAATGGTACTTAAGGAAGCACATAAAACTAGATACTCAATACATCCCGGAGCGGGAAAGATGTACAAAGATCTCAAGAAACACTTTTGATGGCCGGGTATGAAAGCTTATATTGCTAGATATGTAAGAGAATGTTTGACGTGTTCTAAGGTCAAAGCAGAACATCAGAAACCATCAGGTCTACTTCAATAACCCGAAATCCCAGAATGGAAATGGGAAAACATTACCATGGATTTCATTACAAAATTGCCAAGGACTGCAAGTGGTTATGATTCTATTTGGGTAGTCGTTGATCGTCTCACTAAGTCAGCACACTTTCTGCCAATGAGAGAAGATAATAAAATGGAGAAGTTAGCGCGATTATACTTGAAGGAAGTTTTCTCCAGACATGGAATACCAGTCTCTATTATCTCTGATAGGGATGGCAGATTTGTTTCAAGGTTTTGGCAGAGATTACAACAAGCATTGGGAACTCGTCTAGACATGAGTACTGCCTATCATCCACAAACTGATGGGCAGAGTGAAAGGATGATACAGACCCTTGAAGACATGCTACGAGCATGTGTTATTGATTTTGGAAATAGGTGGGATCGACATCTACCGTTAGCAGAATTTTCCTACAACAACAGTTACCACTCGAGTATTGAGATGGCACCGTTTGAGGCACTTTATGGCCGAAAGTGCAGGTCTCCGATTTGTTGGAGTGAAGTGGGGGATAGACAAATTATGGGTCTAGAAATTATCAAGAAACTACCGAGAAAATCATTCAAATTCAACAACGGTTGAAAACCGCCCAAAGTCGACAAAAGAGCTACGCGGACAGTAAAAGAAAAGATATAGAATTTGAAATTGGTGATATGGTTATGCTTAAGGTATTACCTTGGAAAGGTGTTGTTCGATTTGGTAAACGGGGGAAACTGAATCCAAGGTACATTGGACCATTCAAAATTATAGATCGTGTTGGACCAGTAGCTTACCGACTTGAATTACCTCAACAACACGCCGGCGTACATGATACTTTTCACGTATCAAATCTGAAGAAATACTTAGCCAAAGAAGATCTCACTATTCCTTTAGACGAAATTCAAATCAATGAAAAACTTCAATTCATTGAAGAACCAGTCGAAATAATGGATCGTGAGGTTAAAGGACTTAAGCAAAACAAAATACCAATCGTTAAGGTTCGATGAAATTCTCGTAGAGGACCCGAGTTCACCTAAGAGGGTGAAGATCAGATGAAGAAGAAATACCCACACTTATTTCCAGAAAATGTGTCAACACCTCCAACTGCTTAAAATTTCGGGATGAAATTTATTTAACGGGTAGGTACTGTAGTGACCCAAACTTTTCCATGATTATATATTATATGAGATTAATATTTACATGAATAAATGTTTCCAACATGTTAAGCAATAAAACTTGTTAAGACTTGATTATTTGAAATGCGTTTCATGTAGACAATTGACCACCCAAGTTGACCGGCGATTCACGAACGTTAAAACTTGTAAAAACTATATATATATATATATATATATATATATATATATATATATATATATATATATATATATATATATATATATATATATATATATATATATATAGTTAACAGAAATTATCTCACTAGGTATATTAACAATGAGTTATTTACATAAAATGAGACTATTGAATTAAGAAAACTCGAAACGATATATATTACGATTATCGTTATAAGAACGTCTTACTAATTACATATGAATCATATTAAGATAATGCCACACTATATTTAACATGATAAAATGATAATTATATATATCATAAAGTATGTTATCAATGAACTACATATGTAAAACAAGATTACTAATTTAAGAATTTTGGAACGAGACATTTATGTAACGATTATCATTGTAACGACATTTTAATGTATATATATATCATATTAAGATATATTCATAAATTATATTATCATGATAATGTAATAATTTAACATCTCATTAGATATAATAAACAATGGGTTAACAACATTAAATGAGATCGTTAACTTGAAGGTTTCAAAACCACACTTACATGTAACGACTAACGATAAGTTAACGACTCAGTCAAAATGTATATACATGTAGTATATTAAGATGTATTAGTACACTTTTGAAAGGCTTCAAGACACATATAAAAGTAGTTCTACTTAACAAAAATGCTTACAATTGCATTCTCATTCATTTTCATCAACAATTCTACTCGTATGCACCCGTATTCATACTCGTACATTACCCAGCTCCTAGATGTATATACTATTGGTATATACATATAATAATTTAGCTCTTAGTAGCCCTTGTGAGTCACCTAACCATGTGGAAACCATCATTTGGCAACTAGCATGAAATATCTCACAAAATTACAAACTAATGGAGCCTATATTTAACACCATCATTCACGTGAACTAGCTCACACTCTAACACTTTCATTTTTCAATTTTCTTGAATCAAACTCATCTCTCTCAAGTTTTATCTCATTTTTCTAAGTGTTCTTCATCATCTTCATCAAAACCTAGCTCAATCTAGCTCATAAATCCATACTTAAAACAACTTACAAAACAACTACTCAAGAAAACTTCAAGAACACTTTCAAGTTTGCAAGTCTACTTCCAAGCTTTCAAATCCATTCCAAGTAATCATCTAAGATCAAGAAACCTTTGTTATTTACTGTTATTTATCTCTCTAATTCAAGGTAATACTCATATTCAAACTTTAATTCAATTTCTATAACTATAAACAATCTTAATTCGAGTGGAAATCTTACTTGAATTTGTTTTCATGTCATGATTCTACTTCAAGAACTTTCAAGCCGTCCAAGATCTTTTGAAGCTAGATCATTTCTTGTCACTTCTAGTAGGATTACCTACTAAACTTGATGTAGTAATGATGTTCATAACACCATTCGATTCATATATATATATATATATATATATATAACTATCTCATTCGAAGATTTAAACTTGTAATCAATAGAACATAGTTTAGTTAATTCTAAACTTGTTCGTAAACAAAGTTAATCCTTCTAACTTAACTTTTAAAATTAACTAAACATATGTTCTATATCTATATGATATGCTAACTTAATGATTTAAAACCTGGAAACACGAAGAACATCGTAAAACTGGACATACGCCGTCGTAATGAAACCGGGGGCTGTTTTGGGTTAGAAAAATAAAAACTATCTTAATATTTGAATTGGAAGTTTGTGTTCTGGAAAAATAATATTTCATATGAACATGTTACTATATCCAAAAATTATGGTTAAATTCAAATTGGAAGTATGTTTTTCAAAAATTGTCATCAAGACGTCATTTTTTCGATTGAAATGACTACCTATTACAATATTGACTTGTAACCTGTATTTCTGACTATAAAATTATTCTTTTTCTGTTTAGTTTCATAAATTTCAGTTCATTATAAAACCATAGCAACTTGAATCACTCAAAACGGATTTAAAACGAAGAAGTTATGGGTAAAACAAGATTGGATAATTTTGCTTGTTGTAGCTACGTGAAATTTGTAACAAATATATACAATTCATAACTTAACTAACTTATATTGTATTATACATGTATTCTAACATATATTATGTAATCTT
Source organism: Rutidosis leptorrhynchoides (assembly GCF_046630445.1). NCBI lineage: Eukaryota > Viridiplantae > Streptophyta > Magnoliopsida > Asterales > Asteraceae > Rutidosis > Rutidosis leptorrhynchoides. Next base: position 175,736,838 of record NC_092336.1, read on the forward strand.
GGGATACCATAGACACGTATACAATGTTTTGACATATCATATCGACCCATATATGTATATTATTTGGGAACAACCATAGACACTCTATATGCAGTAATACTCGAGTTAGCTATACAGGGTTGAGGTTGATTCCAAAATAATATATATACTTTGAGTTGTAATCTAGCCTGAGACTTGTATACACTGTTGCGTGGATTGATTCGAGATAATATATATTGATTTATTTCTGTACATCTAACTATGGACAACTAGTTGTAGATTACTAACGTTGGACTGCTAACTTAATAAACTTAAATCGTTAAAATGTAATAAAAAAATGTTGTGAATATATTTCGATCATACTTTGATATATATGTATACATTTGTTATAGGTTCGTGAATCAACCCGTGGCCAAGTCTTACTTCCCGACGAAGTAAAAATCTGTGAAAGTGAGTTATAGTCCCACTTTTAAAAACTAATATTTTGGGATGAGAATACATGCAGTTTTATAAATGTTTTACAAAATAGACACAAGTACGTGAAACTACATTCTATGGTTGAATTTATTAAACCGAATATGCCCCTTTTTAGTCTGGTAATCTAAGAATTAGGGAACAGACACACTAATTGACGCGAATCCTAAAGATAGATCTATGGGCACTAACAAGCCCAGTCAGAGAATTTGAACTGCTTTAGTACTTCGATTTTATCATGTCCGAAGGGAGTCCCGGAATGATGGGGATATTCTATATGCATCTTGTTAATGTCGGTTACCAGGTGTTCACCATATGAATGATTTTTTATCTCTATGTATGGAATGATGTTTATGAAAAATGGAAATATGAAATCTTGTGGTCTATTATTACGATTTGATAAATATATAGGTTAAACCTATAACTCACCAACATTTTTGTTAACGTTTAAAGCATGTTTATTCTCAGGTGATTATTAAGAGCTTCCGCTATTTCATACTAATTTATGGACAAGAGTTGGAGTCAGCATGCTTGTATTATATTGTTTAAAACTGCATTCGAAGACTTAAATTGATGTGTAATATTATTGTAAACCATTATGTAATAATCATGTGAAAATGCTATATTTTAGATTATCATCATTTGATAATCATCATAATATTTTTAAAACTTTATCGATAAAATAAAGGATATGGTTTTGTTTTAAAATCGAATGCAGTCTTTGAAAAATGTCTCATATAGAGGTCAAAACCTCGCAACAAAATCAATTAATATGGAACGTTTATAATCGATATGAATGGGACATTTCAAGTTCCTCTCATCAAGACAATAATTTTAGGCTTTGGATTCATGTTGTTTTGAGTTTCGGATCAAAAGTTATGCCCGATTTAGGGTTTTGATGGAATTAAAATGTAAAAATGTGTGTAATCAGTTTTGTTCCAACTTTGTGACCATTTTTGGATTCTCTAGGCTGCACCATTGGTGTGACGACCCGAAAATTTCCGACTAAATTTAAACTTTATTTTTATATTATTCTGACACGATAAGCAATGTTTGTTAAGTTAAATCTCAATGATTTTAAACTATGTTTATACATTCATTTAAACCTCGACCAAATTCCAATGATTCACGAACCATTAAATGAACATATATGAATATGTATGTATATGTGTATATATTATAAATTGAAAATGTCAACAAAGTATTTAAACGTATAATGCTTTACATGAATGTATTTGTTTCAATATGATTATCAACGAAATTAAAAAATATATATATATATTAAATGATTGGATTATCAGAAACATTGAATTATGATTACAAGTCTCTGTTGAGAGGTCCACTATGATTTGGGAAAATCTATTCCTCTTAACGATATTCGGAATAATTTGTAAAGCTATTTATAAATAAAAATAAAAAGTGTCATTTACGAAAGTTAGACAAAAGCTAGTGGAGAATTGGTTTCCATAATATTCTATTAATCTATTTTCAAACGTACAAAAACGTTTTCAGTTTAAAAAGAACTTTATTATTAAAACGTATATAACTTTTCTAAATATCTAGAATCACTTTTAACAACTCATTACTTAACCAGTATAATAAATATAACGATATTTATATTTTATTTCATTAAATATATATAACGATTTAAATTAATATTATATATATTTATACGCGTATTATACATACATAGTTTTTTTACTTTTACTATACATTAACTTTACCTTTACTTTACTTTACCTTTACTTTACTTTAACTTTAATAATTCACTTTAATAATTCATACTTTAATAATTCACTTTAATAATTCATACTTTAATAATTCACTCTAATAATTCATACTTTAATAATTCACTTTAATAATTCACTTTAATAATTCATACTTTAATAATTCACTTTAATAATTCAAAAATCTATTATAAATATAATTCAATAGGTTTCATTATTTCATAGAAACTTGAAAATATATTTCTCTAAACTCTCTCAATCGATTTACATATATATATATATATATATATATATATATATATATATATATATATATATATATATATATATATATATATATATATATATATATATATATATATATATATATATTTGCTCTGTATTATTTCAAGATATTATTAGTATACATAAAATATTACGACGGAGTGATGTCCGAGTGATTTCAAAATAGTTTTTTGAATGATTCGAAGCTAAGAAAATTATGGGTTATAGCTATGGAGGTGATGGGTATGGTTCATGGGTATGCTCGTGAGGTCAATCTAGTGTTTATCATCTCCGTTGCGTCTACGTACTTTCCTGCAATATTGAATCTCAATATTGATACGTGAGCACTCATAACTTAACTTTTATATATCAATAGTGTATCCCTGACTAGTGCTCGAGTATATAGGATTATGCATGCTTGTACATTCGATATTATCCTTAGATAGGTTTGTTGAATCCTAAATTAGATACATATGCTACTGAGATAGGTTATATGATATGCAAGTAATTGGAAAGCTAGCAAAAAATTAAGAACTTTTCATTTAGATATCGAATGGTTTCGATGAACGGATTTGAAGTTATAGTCACCTGAATTTTAGTATTATTATTAAAATGATTATTATTACTATCGTCGTTATTATTTTAATAGAAATATCATTGTTATTATAAAATATCATTATTACTATTATGTTAGTATTATCATTTTATCATAATAACATTTTTAGTAAATATAAATATTGTTATTTTTTTATAGAATAATAATAATTATTATTACAAAATAATACAACTTTTACTTATTATTGTTATGATTAATATTATTTTATCAAATAAATAGGGGATACAAAGATATTTTTCACCACGCGTAATATAATTACATTAATAATACTTACCACTATAGTTTTACGATATTAAGTGAACTTTATAAATTTTACTACTTAAGATATATAAAAGTATATTTTATCATATATAAACGGTAATATAAATTTTTATTAATAAATGACTTTTATTATTATAAAATCTAATAAATATATTTAAATATATAAAATGACTATAGTTAAGTTATATAATAAACACGTATAAATTTTAGAAGTCATTTTGGGTCAAGTTGACTTTTGTTGACTTTTGCATATTAGTCTCGAGCATTAGGATTGTGGTACACTATGACTTGACCAAAAATTGTTAGACAAATATTGACCAACATATAAATATATATAATTAATATAGGTTCGTGAATCCGAAGCCAACCTTGCACTTGTTAAATGACGTTATATGTATTTTTACTACGAAATACAGTATGGTGAGTTTCATTTGCTCCCTTTTATATATATTTTTAGGACTGAGAATACATGCGCTGTTTTTATAAATATTTTACGAAATAGGCACAAGTACTAAAACTAATTCTACGTGGGTTTAAACCAGAAATATACCCTTAGCTTGGTAACATTAAACTACTTGTCTATGTACGGTAGGCGCGAATCCTAAAGATAGATCTATTGGGCCTGACAAACCCCATCCTGTCTATGGGATGCTTTAGTACTTCGAGGTTATTTTAAACACACCTGATCTGGTGTACTTCAGAGGGTAAAACATGAATGTTAAGGCTTGTTACCGGGTGCCTACAACTTATAGAATACTTTTATACACTTGCGAGTGTACATATATTTATAAATGGAAATCTTGTGGTCTATTAATAAATTGAAATGATTGTTATGATAAACCTATGAACTCACCAACCTTTTGGTTGACACTTTAAAGCATGTTTATTCTCAGGTATTAAAGAAATCTTCCGCTGTGCATTATCTCATTTTAAGGATATTACTTGGAGTCATTCATGGCATATTTTGAAAGACGTTGCATTCGAGTCATTGAGTTCATCAAGATTATTATTAAGTCAATTATAGTTGGATGTATTATGAAATGGTATGCATGCCATCAACTTTCGTTGTAAAGAAAGTTTGTCTTTTAAAAACGATTGCAATGTTTGTAAAATGTATCATATAGAGGTCAAATACCTCGCGATGTAATCAACTATTGTGAATCATTTATAATGTATATGAACGGGTACTTTCAGTTGATATCAGAGCGGTGGTCTTAGCGAACCAGGTCTTGCTTTAGTGTGTCTAACTGATAGTTGTTAAGATGCATTAATGAGTCTGGACTTCGACCGTGTCTGCATGTCAAAAGTTTTGCTTATCATTTTTGTCGGAAATTGCCTGCTTATCATTCTTAGTCTAGACACGTCTTACTGCATTGATTGCATGAATAATGTATAGAAAAAATTCATATCTTAGCGTATCTGCTAATCCATATCTTAGCGTATCTGTTACTGTAAACTTTGCCTGACATATCCCATAATTTCCTCCGTAATCTACGAAATCTTTTGCGCTATATATATAGATATTCTATGTAATTAGAATACCACCCGATAGCCGAAAAATCATTTCATATCGAAAAATCCTTTATTCAATCGAACAAAATGGAATTCGTCATTAGTTCAAGTCCCTCGAATTCCGATATGGAATCCCACTCAAGCTCCGAAAGCAGTGTGACCGGAATGGATCAACCAATTAGCCATCATCTATTCTGGATGAATTAGGGATAGGTTCGTAGCCTCCTCAATAATTGGAGACAAGAAGAAGGTGATCCCTTCCATCCACCACATTGCCCTCTTGGCGATGAACCTGAAGCACTTACCAGCGAACCGGTGCGAAACACCATTTTCTCTCTCATTTCTAGAGTATCTCGTCACGATTATATACTACATCAAATTCTAGATTTTATTTATCCGCTCGTCCGAACCGACAATCACCCCGGTGTAATAGAAGAAGTCAACGAGCTTCGCGCTCGAGTAGTGGCTTTAGAGAATATGGTGCAAGGGTTACAAACACCAACAAATAACGAAGTATTAATTCATAATTTCAATTTTATTGAATAAATACTCCGTAAAAGATATGTAATTTCTAAAGTCTTTAGGGATTATTCAGTTCTAGTTTCAACCGTAAATCAAATGAGTTTAATTTAATATTAACTCATTAAATCTATGTTACATCTGAAGAAAATATGCATATATATATATTTTCATAAAGACTGTAATAAAATTCTGTTGTACAAAATATTAATTGTGAAATTTTTTTTAACGGGTAGGTAATACCCGAGAGATATATAAATTCACAATTAATATGTTACATTTTTCGAATCTGATTAAGCAAATCATCAACTATACTCCCAAAATCTCACAACAATATACATTCTTGTATAGAAATCAAAACAACCATTCTCACCCAAATTTGATTACGCATTCTGATTTTGACAAATCAAAATCCAAGTCATGATTTAACAAAAGACATCACTCTTAGATTCCTACATCTTTCAAAGCTATACTTTGACCTCAAAACTGTGTTAGAACATCATATGTTTATTAACGATTACAAACTGTGTTCAAACTCTCTGAAGTTTTCGAAGACACTTCAAACAATGAACAATCGAGATGATGATCCAAAAACATATTACCCACATTTATGTACCTAAAAAGCTCTCGAAGCCAAAGTCATAGTTCGATGCGTATCCGTGTCAGACCCTTTGGCATTTATTAGCTAAAATGACTTTTCAATTCCTTTTCAAAGTAGACAGTTTTGTCACAGCTCCAGCAAGTCAACTTCGACTTTTCAGTCGGACTAGTCTTATTATAACCTCGATAGATACGTTGCCCTTTCGTCATCGTTACTGGGGACCTTTCATATCTCGCCACCTTAGCAATAAACTTACCAACAACTTCAATTATCTTTGACTTTTCAAAAAATCATTATATTTATTGAAATCACATCATTTACTCATTCGCATCTTGTAACGAGAATTATCATACGAATCATCAGAAAATAGTAACCAGTATTTTGAAATCTCGCAGCATGTCTACGCCAACAGTTATATGTGTACGTAAAACGTCTATCTCCTGGACTTACATACTTTGAATGTGAAGTTCTGAAAAATATTTTGAACTGCAAACTAGTTCTTGAAATGCTGACGAAGCATCAAAAACTGTAAACGATCTTAACTGTAAAAAGTTTAATGACAAAGAATAGTAAGGTGGTAAAGCTAGAAATAGAGAAGGTTTGGAACTGGAAAACGGATTGAACAGACTATGAAGGAGGCTGTGGACAAATCACAAAGACTAAATCTGCCTTCAAAGAATCCAAATGATTCAGTGCCTGCTAAAGCCATTAACGAATACCTTACTCTTTATTCTAAACCATTACAGACAAATCTTCATCATCATCCATCAATATTAGAAATTCTATGATATTATCATATCTTTCATTATAAATATCCGCGATATTTCTGAAGATATTTTTACAACTAATCTTATCTGAAGTCATTTATCTCTTTGCGCTATCAGTGTTACATCATATAAGAAACTATTAGTTTCTATACTCTATAAACTTTCGATTTTAAATTATGAATGTTTTGAAGTAGTGTTGGGAACTGAAGCATGAGTTAGTATAATATAATGACACTTGATCAACGTGAATATATTACAGTAAGTCATGCTGAGTTTCTAATGGGACATGATGATTCACAGACCATACCATCATCATATTCCATGTTACACGACTCTTGTATTCTATTTAATCTCTAAAAATATCAAGAAAATATTTTCTTGATGATTCGGTCTTTTTCAGGGTATTCTGGTAAATTAACAAATCAAGATCGTGCCATTACCATTTCCTTCTTAGAACATTAACTATGTTCATTCTGAAATTCATATCTGCCAATACTGGACCATTACAAACGTTGCTTAATCGTAAGAAGAATAAACGAAAGGACAAAACTCTGAAATAGAAATTGGAGTATAAATCGCAGCAAATAGAAGGGAGCATTAACTGGGGATGTCAATGATTATAGATGACAGAAGCAGGGGATTTGAAATATAAGGGAAGATATAAAATCCAACAACCACCCAAAAATTATAAACCGTATATATCGATGCATATAGGAATATAAAGAAACGGAAGAACTAAAAACACTATAATTCCGAGAGTATAGTAGAAGTAAATAGATTCTTCTGGAGGCAGATGAAAAAGAAGAACGACAGATATGAAAGTGAGGAGTATATCGAGAATCAGTACTGGATGAAGCATATTGACAAATACTTTAAAATATGAGTTGAGGGAGAAAGAATAGAAGGTGTGAGTTATAAGGAAACGAAGGAGGTGGATTTATAGTGAAATACCCGACAGAGAAATCAAGATGGATTATCGCATTAATTCGAAGAGAATCATAATCTCCTTAATCACCGAAGCATCAAATCCAATATAGATTACAAAGATTTTCTTTAAATTCGAAGATCAATTGTGATGACGTCAAATGTAGTGACCCGAACTTTTCCATGTTTATATACATTAATTGAGATTGATGTTTACATGATTAAATGTTTCCAACATGTTAAGCAATCAAACTTTTTAAGACTTGATTAATTGAAATAGGTTTCATATAGACAATTGACCACCCAAGTTGACCGGTGATTCACGAACGTTAAAACTTGTAAAAAAACTATATGATGACATATATATGGTTATATATATAGTTAACATGATATTATGATAAGTAAACATATCATTAATTATATTAACAATGAACTACATATGTAAAAACAAGACTACTAACTTAATGATTTTGAAACGAGACATATATGTAACGTTTATCGTTGTAACGACATTTAATGTATATATATCATATTAAGAGATATTCGTACATCATAATATCATGATAATATAATAATTTAAAATCTCTTTTGATATTATAAACATTGGGTTAACAACATTTAACAAGATCGTTAACCTAAAGGTTTCAAAACAACACTTACATGTAACGACTAACGATGACTTAACGACTCAGTTAAAATGTATATACATGTAGTGTTTTAATATGTATTTATACACTTTTGAAAGACTTCAATACACTTATCAAAATACTTCTACTTAACAAAAATGCTTACAATTACATTCTCGTTCAGTTTCATCAACAATTCTACTCGTATGCACCCGTATTCGTACTCGTACAATACACAGCTTTTAGATGTATGTACTATTGGTATATACACTCCAATGATCAGCTCTTAGCAGCCCATGTGAGTCACCTAACACATGTGGGAACCATCATTTGGCAACTAGCATGAAATATCTCATAAAATTACAAAAATATGAGTAATCATTCATGACTTATTTACATGAAAACAAAATTACATATCCTTTATATCTAATCCATACACCAACGACCAAAAACACCTACAAACACTTTCATTCTTCAATTTTCTTCATCTAATTGATCTCTCTCAAGTTCTATCTTCAAGTTCTAAGTGTTCTTCATAAATTCCAAAAGTTCTAGTTTCATAAAATCAAGAATACTTTCAAGTTTGCTAGCTCACTTCCAATCTTGTAAGGTGATCATCCAACCTCAAGAAATCTTTGTTTCTTACAGTAGGTTATCATTCTAATACAAGGTAATAATCATATTCAAACTTTGGTTCAATTTCTATAACTATAACAATCTTATTTCAAGTGATGATCTTACTTGAACTTGTTTTCGTGTCATGATTCTGCTTCAAGAACTTCGAGCCATCCAAGGATCCATTGAAGCTAGATCCATTTTTCTCTTTTCCAGTAGGTTTATCCAAGGAAATTAAGGTAGTAATGATGTTCATAACATCATTCGATTCATACATATAAAGCTATCTTATTCGAAGGTTTAAACTTGTAATCACTAGAACATAGTTTAGTTAATTCTAAACTTGTTCGCAAACAAAAGTTAATCCTTCTAACTTGACTTTTAAAATCAACTAAACACATGTTCTATATCTATATGATATGCTAACTTAATGATTTAAAACCTGGAAACACGAAAAACACCGTAAAACCGGATTTACGCCGTCGTAGTAACACCGCGGGCTGTTTTGGGTTAGTTAATTAAAAACTATGATAAACTTTGATTTAAAAGTTGTTATTCTGAGAAAATGATTTTTATTATGAACATGAAACTATATCCAAAAATTATGGTTAAACTCAAAGTGGAAGTATGTTTTCTAAAATGGTCATCTAGACGTCGTTCTTTCGACTGAAATGACTACCTTTACAAAAACGACTTGTAACTTATTTTTCCGACTATAAACCTATACTTTTTCTGTTTAGATTCATAAAATAGAGTTCAATATGAAATCATAGCAATTTGATTCACTCAAAACGGATTTAAAATGAAGAAGTTATGGGTAAAACAAGATTGGATAATTTTTCTCATTTTAGCTACGTGAAAATTGGTAACAAATCTATTCCAACCATAACTTAATCAACTTGTATTGTATATTATGTAATCTTGAGATACCATAGACACGTATACAATGTTTCGACCTATCATGTCGACACATCTATATATATTTCGGAACAACCATAGACACTCTATATGTGAATGTTGGAGTTAGCTATACAGGGTTGAGGTTGATTCCAAAATATATATAGTTTGAGTTGTGATCAATACTGAGATACGTATACACTGGGTCGTGGATTGATTCAAGATAATATTTATCGATTTATTTCTGTACATCTAACTGTGGACAACTAGTTATAGGTTACTAACGAGGACAGCTGACTTAATAAACTTAAAACATCAAAATATATTAAAAGTGTTGTAAATATATTTTGAACATACTTTAATATATATGTATATATTGTTATAGGTTCGTGAATCAACCAGTGGCCAAGTCTTACTTCCCGACGAAGTAAAAATCTGTGAAAGTGAGTTATAGTCCCACTTTTAAAATCTAATATTTTTGGGATGAGAATACATGCAGGTTTTATAAATGATTTACAAAATAGACACAAGTACGTGAAACTACATTCTATGGTTGAATTATCGAAATCGAATATGCCCCTTTTTATTAAGTCTGGTAATCTAAGAATTAGGGAACAGACACCCTAATTGACGCGAATCCTAAAGATAGATCTATTGGGCCTAACAAACCCCATCCAAAGTACCGGATGCTTTAGTACTTCGAAATTTATATCATATCCGAAGGGTGTCCCGGAATGATGGGGATATTCTTATATATGCATCTTGTTATTGTCGGTTACCAGGTGTTCACCATATGAATGATTTTTATCTCTATGTATGGGATGTGTATTGAAATATGAAATCTTGTGGTCTATTGTTACGATTTGATATATATAGGTTAAACCTATAACTCACCAACATTTTTGTTGACGTTTTAAGCATGTTTATTCTCAGGTGATTATTAAGAGCTTCCGCTGTCGCATACTTAAATAAGGACAAGATTTGGAGTCCATGCTTGTATGATATTGTGTAAAAACTGCATTCAAGAAACTTATTTTGTTGTAACATATTTGTATTGTAAACCATTATGTAATGGTCGTGTGTAAACAGGATATTTTAGATTATCATTATTTGATAATCTACGTAAAGCTTTTTAAACCTTTATTTATGAAATAAAGGTTATGGTTTGTTTTAAAAATGAATGCAGTCTTTGAAAAACGTCTCATATAGAGGTCAAAACCTCGCAACGAAATCAATTAATATGGAACGTTTTTAATCAATAAGAACGGGACATTTCAGTTGGTATCCGAGCGTTGGTCTTAGAGAACCAGAAAATTTGCATTAGTGTGTCTTATCGAGTTTGTTAGGATGCATTAGTGAGTCTGGACTTCGACCGTGTTTTCTTTAAAAATGATTGCTTAACATTTTTGTTGGAAACTATATATTTTTAACATATGAATATTATGTGATATATTAATCTCTTAACGTGTTTGATATTATGTGATAGATGTCTACCTCTAGAACAAGTCCCATTGACTCACCTAAAAATAATGAAGAGTCAAATGTAAATTGGAATGATTTGTGGACTGATTCACAAGTTCCCGAAGAGGAACCGGAAGAAGAGTCGGAACCGGAAAAAGAATCGGAACCGGAAGAAGAATCGGAACCGGATGAAGAAATAGAACCGGTGGGGGAAATAATAAAACGGTTAAGTAAAAGAAAATCCTCAACCAACCGACCAAAGTTAATTATGGTCAATGGTGTTTCCGCCAAGGAAGCAAAATATTGGGAGGATTACCAATTCTCCGATGAATCGGATTCCGACGAGAATTTCGATGATGTTATAGAAATTACCCCAACTGAATTTAAAAAGGCAAAAGAAAATAATAAGGGAAAGGGCATAAAAATAGAGAAATCTAATTCCAACCCCGATGAACTTTATATGTATCGTCAACCCCCGAAGTCCTTAAGTTGTAACAATGACCCGGGAACCTCTAAACCACCAGGTTTTTCTAAACCAATGTGGACAACGACGGCTCGTATTAGGGGAACATCATATATCCCTAGAAACTTGGCAAAACGAACCAAAACCGAAGAAGAAGAAACGAGCGAGTCGGAATAAGATAGTTGTATTCGTATGGTGTAATATATGTAATATAGTGTTCTTATGCTTTATGATATATGTAAAAATTGCTTGTATTAATAAGTATTTTTTTTATGAAACTAACTCTTGTCTATTTTACAGTTTAAAAACACAAAATGGATAGACAACCCAATATTTTAAGAGACCTACCCGGAGACATGATTGATGAAATCTTGTCTAGAGTCGGCCAGAATTCCTCGGCACAACTATTTAAGGCGAGATCAGTTTGTAAGACATTCGAAGAACGTTCCAAGAATGTCTTGGTTTATAAGAGACTTTCGTTTGAAAGATGGGGGATATCACATTGGGAAACCCATAAGTTACGATGTGTTTACTTTGACGCATATATTGCGGGGAACCTAAATGCTATTTTACGCAACGGGTTAAGAAATTATTTTGACTCAATATATCCGAATATTGGACTTCGTGATTTAGAAAAAGCGGCTAACATGCAACATAAAGAAGCATGTTATGCTTACGGATTAGTAATGTTCGCTTCTCACCAAAGTGAGAACAAGAACATCGGGCTACAACTATTAAACAAAACGTTTCCACAAGTGACGGAGTCGGTAATTGGGGTAAGAAATGAGGTTTTTAGATTATTACGGGACTGTTGGACATTACGTAACCCTCGTCCCTTTGATGACGTTACAACACGCTGTCTTATCAACGGCCATAACGGTTATGTTGCACAAGACCAAGGATGGGAAGTAGTCCTAGTAAAACCAGAATGCATGACTTGTTTCTGGACGTATGAATTACGTGTCTTTATTGCCTTTGCCGAACGACTTGTGTACTAGCTAGAATTGTCTTCACAACTATCTTGTATCAAAGTTATTGTGTGCTATATTTCATGCTTTATGTAAAATAAGCGGTATTGTAAGTTTGTAAAATATTGTATAAAAGTTTGAACGCGAAATATTATTACAATCAGTTTTTCATATAGAATTGTAGTAGTTGAATTGTATATTAGCTACTAAGTATGAACTTAACGGGTAGGTACTACCCGAATTTAAACTTATAAAACGCTAATATGAAGAAAAAGCTTTTATAAATGAGTTCATATTATGCTACGAAATACTATTAACTACTCTTAATATTCTGTATGATTAACTTGTTCCATTTAACTATTTTGAAGGAAATGGCACCGACTACTCGACACACCGTGAATATGAATGAAGAGGAATTCCGTACTTTTCTAGCTTCAAACATAGCCGCAGTACAGGCTGCGCTACATACCAACAATAACCTTGGATCTAGCAGTACAGGAAATCGTGTAGGATGCACCTACAAAGAATTCACTGCCTGCAAACCTTTGGAATTTGATGGAACCGAAGGACCGATCGGATTGAAACGGTGGACCGAGAAGGTTGAATCGGTGTTTGCCATAAGTAAGTGTACTGAAGAGGACAAAGTGAAGTACGCTACGCATACCTTCACAGGTTCTGCGTTAACATGGTGGAATACCTATCTAGAGCAAGTGGGACAAGACGATGCGTACGCACTACCGTGGTCAGCATTCAAGCACTTGATGAACGAGAAGTACCGTCCCAGAACCGAGGTCAATAAGCTCAAGACAGAACTTAGAGGGTTACGAACCCAAGGATTTGATATTACCACGTACGAAAGACGATTCACAGAATTGTGCCTATTGTGTCCGGGAGCATTCGAAGATGAGGAAGAGAAGATCGACGCGTTTGTGAAAGGATTACCGGAAAGAATCCAAGAAGATATAAGTTCACACGAGCCCGCCTCCATACAACAGGCATGTAGAATGGCTCACAAACTAGTGAACCAGATTGAAGAAAGAATTAAAGAACAGACTGCTGAAGAGGCCAATGTGAAGCAAGTCAAAAGAAAGTGGGAGGAAAACGGTGATAAGAATCACCAATACAACAACAACAGCAATTACAACAATAATCGCAACAATTATCCCAACAATCGCAACATCAATCGCAACTACAACAAACGGCCCAACAACAACAACAACAACAACAGCAACTACAACAATCATCCCAACAACAATAATAACCGCAACAACAACAATAATCAGAAGCAACTATGCCAAAGGTGTGAAAAGAATCACTCGGGGTTCTGCACCAAATTTTGCAACAAGTGTAAAAGAAATGGTCATAGCGCGGCGAAGTGTGAGGTCTACGGACCAGGGGTTAATAGAACGAAAGGAACAAATGGTGTCGGAACGAGTAATGGCGGAGCAAGTAGTGTCGGAGCAAGTTATGCCAATGTAGTTTGTTATAAATGTGGAAAACCAGGCCACATTATTAGAAATTGCCCGAACCAGGAGAACACGAATGGACAAGGCCGTGGAAGAGTTTTCAATATTAATGCGGTAGAGGCACAGGAAGACCCGGAGCTTGTTACGGGTACGTTTCTTATTGACAATAAATCTGCTTACGTTTTATTTGATTCGGGTGCGGATAGAAGCTATATGAGTAGAGATTTTTGTGCTAAATTAAGTTGTCCATTGACGCCTTTGGATAGTAAATTTTTACTCGAATTAGCAAATGGTAAATTAATTTCAGCAGATAATATATGTCGGAATCGAGAAATTAAACTGGTTAGCGAAACATTTAAGATTGATTTGATACCAGTAGAGTTAGGGAGTTTTGATGTGATAATCGGTATGGACTGGTTGAAAGAAGTGAAAGCGGAGATCGTTTGTTACAAAAATGCAATTCGCATTATACGAGAAAAAGGAAAACCCTTAATGGTGTACGGAGAAAAGGGCAACACGAAGCTACATCTTATTAGTAATTTGAAGGCACAAAAACTAATAAGAAAAGGTTGCTATGCTGTTCTAGCACACGTCGAGAAAGTACAAACTGAAGAAAAGAGCATCAATGATGTTCCCATTGCAAAAGAATTTCCCGATGTATTTCCGAAAGAATTACCGGGATTACCCCCACATCGATCCGTTGAATTTCAAGTAGATCTTGTACCAGGAGCTGCACCAATAGCTCGTGCTCCTTACAGACTCGCACCCAGCGAGATGAAAGAACTGCAAAGCCAATTACAAGAACTTTTAGAGCGTGGTTTCATTCGACCAAGCACATCACCGTGGGGAGCTCCTGTTTTGTTTGTCAAGAAGAAAGATGGTACATTCAGGTTGTGTATCGACTACCGAGAGTTGAACAAACTTACCATCAAGAACCGCTACCCACTACCGAGAATCGAGGACTTATTTGATCAACTACAAGGCTCGTCTGTTTATTCAAAGATTGACTTACGTTCCGGGTATCATCAAATGCGGGTGAAAGAAGATGATATTCCAAAGACTGCTTTCAGAACACGTTACGGTCATTACGAGTTTATGGTCATGCCGTTTGGTTTAACTAATGCACCAGCTGTGTTCATGGACCTTATGAACCGAGTGTGTGGACCATACCTTGACAAGTTTGTCATTGTTTTCATTGATGACATACTTATTTACTCAAAGAATGACCAAGAACACGGTGAACATTTGAGAAAGGTGTTAGAAGTATTGAGGAAGGAAGAATTGTACGCTAAGTTTTCAAAGTGTGCATTTTGGTTGGAAGAAGTTCAATTCCTCGGTCACATAGTGAACAAAGAAGGTATTAAGGTGGATCCGGCAAAGATAGAAACTGTTGAAAAGTGGGAAACCCCGAAAACTCCGAAACACATACGCCAGTTTTTAGGACTAGCTGGTTACTACAGAAGGTTCATCCAAGACTTTTCCAGAATAGCAAAACCCTTGACTGCATTAACTCATAAAGGGAAGAAATTTGAATGGAATGATGAACAAGAGAAAGCGTTTCAGTTATTGAAGAAAAAGCTAACTACGGCACCTATATTGTCATTGCCTGAAGGGAATGATGATTTTGTGATTTATTGTGATGCATCAAAGCAAGGTCTCGGTTGTGTATTAATGCAACGAACGAAGGTGATTGCTTATGCGTCTAGACAATTGAAGATTCACGAACAAAATTATACGACGCATGATTTGGAATTAGGCGCGGTTGTTTTTGCATTAAAGACTTGGAGGCACTACTTATATGGGGTCAAAAGTATTATATATACCGACCACAAAAGTCTTCAACACATATTTAATCAGAAACAACTGAATATGAGGCAGCGTAGGTGGATTGAATTATTAAATGATTACGATTTTGAGATTCGTTACCACCCGGGGAAGGCAAATGTGGTAGCCGATGCCTTGAGCAGGAAGGATAGAGAACCCATTCGAGTAAAATCTATGAATATAATGATTCATAATAACATTACTACTCAAATAAAGGAGGCGCAACAAGGAGTTTTAAAAGAGGGAAATTTAAAGGATGAAATACCCAAAGGATCGGAGAAGCATCTTAATATTCGGGAAGACGGAACCCGGTATAGGACTGAAAGGATTTGGGTACCAAAATTTGGAGATATGAGAGAAATGGTACTTAGAGAAGCTCATAAAACCAGATACTCAATACATCCTGGAACGGGGAAGATGTACAAGGATCTCAAGAAACATTTTTGGTGGCCGGGTATGAAAGCCGATGTTACTAAATACGTAGGAGAATGTTTGACGTGTTCTAAGGTCAAAGCTGAGCATCAGAAACCATCAGGTCTACTTCAACAACCCGAAATCCCGGAATGGAAATGGGAAAACATTACCATGGATTTCATCACTAAATTGCCAAGGACTGCAAGTGGTTTTGATACTATTTGGGTAATAGTTGATCGTCTCACCAAATCAGCACACTTCCTACCAATAAGAGAAGATGACAAGATGGAGAAGTTAGCACGACTGTATTTGAAGGAAGTCATCTCCAGACATGGAATACCAATCTCTATTATCTCTGATAGGGATGGCAGATTTATTTCAAGATTCTGGCAGACATTACAGCAAGCATTAGGAACTCGTCTAGACATGAGTACTGCCTATCATCCACAAACTGATGGGCAGAGCGAAAGGACGATACAAACGCTTGAAGACATGCTACGAGCATGTGTTATTGATTTCGGAAACAGTTGGGATCGACATCTACCGTTAGCAGAATTTTCCTACAACAACAGCTACCATTCAAGCATTGAGATGGCGCCGTTTGAAGCACTTTATGGTAGAAAGTGCAGGTCTCCGATTTGTTGGAGTGAGGTGGGGGATAGACAGATTACGGGTCCGGAGATTATACAAGAAACTACCGAGAAGATCATCCAAATTCAACAACGGTTGAAAACCGCCCAAAGTCGACAAAAGAGCTACGCTGACATTAAAAGAAAAGATATAGAATTTGAAATTGGAGAGATGGTCATGCTTAAAGTTTCACCTTGGAAAGGCGTTGTTCGATTTGGTAAACGAGGGAAATTAAATCCAAGGTATATTGGACCATTCAAGATTATTGATCGTGTCGGACCAGTAGCTTACCGACTTGAGTTACCTCAACAACTCGCGGCTGTACATAACACTTTCCACGTCTCGAATTTGAAGAAATGTTTTGCTAAAGAAGATCTCACTATTCCGTTAGATGAAATACAAATCAACGAAAAACTCCAATTCATCGAAGAACCCGTCGAAATAATGGATCGTGAGGTTAAAAGACTTAAGCAAAACAAGATACCAATTGTTAAGGTTCGATGGAATGCTCGTAGAGGACCCGAGTTCACCTGGGAGCGTGAATATCAGATGAAGAAGAAATACCCGCATCTATTTCCAGAAGATTCGTCAACACCTTCAACAGCTTAAAATTTCGGGACGAAATTTATTTAACGGGTAGGTACTGTAGTGACCCGAACTTTTCCATGTTTATATACATTAATTGAGATTGATGTTTACATGATTAAATGTTTCCAACATGTTAAGCAATCAAACTTTTTAAGACTTGATTAATTGAAATAGGTTTCATATAGACAATTGACCACCCAAGTTGACCGGTGATTCACGAACGTTAAAACTTGTAAAAAAACTATATGATGACATATATATGGTTATATATATAGTTAACATGATATTATGATAAGTAAACATATCATTAATTATATTAACAATGAACTACATATGTAAAAACAAGATTACTAACTTAATGATTTTGAAACGAGACATATATGTAACGTTTATCGTTGTAACGACATTTAATGTATATATATCATATTAAGAGATATTCGTACATCATAATATCATGATAATATAATAATTTAAAATCTCTTTTGATATTATAAACATTGGGTTAACAACATTTAACAAGATCGTTAACCTAAAGGTTTCAAAACAACACTTACATGTAACGACTAACGATGACTTAACGACTCAGTTAAAATGTATATACATGTAGTGTTTTAATATGTATTTATACACTTTTGAAAGACTTCAATACACTTATCAAAATACTTCTACTTAACAAAAATGCTTACAATTACATTCTCGTTCAGTTTCATCAACAATTCTACTCGTATGCACCCGTATTCGTACTCGTACAATACACAGCTTTTAGATGTATGTACTATTGGTATATACACTCCAATGATCAGCTCTTAGCAGCCCATGTGAGTCACCTAACACATGTGGGAACCATCATTTGGCAACTAGCATGAAATATCTCATAAAATTACAAAAATATGAGTAATCATTCATGACTTATTTACATGAAAACAAAATTACATATCCTTTATATCTAATCCATACACCAACGACCAAAAACACCTACAAACACTTTCATTCTTCAATTTTCTTCATCTAATTGATCTCTCTCAAGTTCTATCTTCAAGTTCTAAGTGTTCTTCATAAATTCCAAAAGTTCTAGTTTCATAAAATCAAGAATACTTTCAAGTTTGCTAGCTCACTTCCAATCTTGTAAGGTGATCATCCAACCTCAAGAAATCTTTGTTTCTTACAGTAGGTTATCATTCTAATACAAGGTAATAATCATATTCAAACTTTGGTTCAATTTCTATAACTATAACAATCTTATTTCAAGTGATGATCTTACTTGAACTTGTTTTCGTGTCATGATTCTGCTTCAAGAACTTCGAGCCATCCAAGGATCCATTGAAGCTAGATCCATTTTTCTCTTTTCCAGTAGGTTTATCCAAGGAAATTAAGGTAGTAATGATGTTCATAACATCATTCGATTCATACATATAAAGCTATCTTATTCGAAGGTTTAAACTTGTAATCACTAGAACATAGTTTAGTTAATTCTAAACTTGTTCGCAAACAAAAGTTAATCCTTCTAACTTGACTTTTAAAATCAACTAAACACATGTTCTATATCTATATGATATGCTAACTTAATGATTTAAAACCTGGTAACACGAAAAACACCGTAAAACCGGATTTACGCCGTCGTAGTAACACCGCGGGCTGTTTTGGGTTAGTTAATTAAAAACTATGATAAACTTTGATTTAAAAGTTGTTATTCTGAGAAAATGATTTTTATTATGAACATGAAACTATATCCAAAAATTATGGTTAAACTCAAAGTGGAAGTATGTTTTCTAAAATGGTCATCTAGACGTCGTTCTTTCGACTGAAATGACTACCTTTACAAAAACGACTTGTAACTTATTTTTCCGACTATAAACCTATACTTTTTCTGTTTAGATTCATAAAATAGAGTTCAATATGAAATCATAGCAATTTGATTCACTCAAAACGGATTTAAAATGAAGAAGTTATGGGTAAAACAAGATTGGATAATTTTTCTCATTTTAGCTACGTGAAAATTGGTAACAAATCTATTCCAACCATAACTTAATCAACTTGTATTGTATATTATGTAATCTTGAGATACCATAGACACGTATACAATGTTTCGACCTATCATGTCGACACATCTATATATATTTCGGAACAACCATAGACACTCTATATGTGAATGTTGGAGTTAGCTATACAGGGTTGAGGTTGATTCCAAAATATATATAGTTTGAGTTGTGATCAATACTGAGATACGTATACACTGGGTCGTGGATTGATTCAAGATAATATTTATCGATTTATTTCTGTACATCTAACTGTGGACAACTAGTTATAGGTTACTAACGAGGACAGCTGACTTAATAAACTTAAAACATCAAAATATATTAAAAGTGTTGTAAATATATTTTGAACATACTTTAATATATATGTATATATTGTTATAGGTTCGTGAATCAACCAGTGGCCAAGTCTTACTTCCCGACGAAGTAAAAATCTGTGAAAGTGAGTTATAGTCCCACTTTTAAAATCTAATATTTTTGGGATGAGAATACATGCAGGTTTTATAAATGATTTACAAAATAGACACAAGTACGTGAAACTACATTCTATGGTTGAATTATCGAAATCGAATATGCCCCTTTTTATTAAGTCTGGTAATCTAAGAATTAGGGAACAGACACCCTAATTGACGTGAATCCTAAAGATAGATCTATTGGGCCTAACAAACCCCATCCAAAGTACCGGATGCTTTAGTACTTCGAAATTTATATCATATCCGAAGGGTGTCCCGGAATGATGGGGATATTCTTATATATGCATCTTGTTATTGTCGGTTACCAGGTGTTCACCATATGAATGATTTTTATCTCTATGTATGGGATGTGTATTGAAATATGAAATCTTGTGGTCTATTGTTACGATTTGATATATATAGGTTAAACCTATAACTCACCAACATTTTTGTTGACGTTTTAAGCATGTTTATTCTCAGGTGATTATTAAGAGCTTCCGCTGTCGCATACTTAAATAAGGACAAGATTTGGAGTCCATGCTTGTATGATATTGTGTAAAAACTGCATTCAAGAAACTTATTTTGTTGTAACATATTTGTATTGTAAACCATTATGTAATGGTCGTGTGTAAACAGGATATTTTAGATTATCATTATTTGATAATCTACGTAAAGCTTTTTAAACCTTTATTTATGAAATAAAGGTTATGGTTTGTTTTAAAAATGAATGCAGTCTTTGAAAAACGTCTCATATAGAGGTCAAAACCTCGCAACGAAATCAATTAATATGGAACGTTTTTAATCAATAAGAACGGGACATTTCATCAAAATATATGACGAATCACTATAATCTTATTTCCTTCATTTACGATAACTTCCCTCATACGCTTCGAGTAATCGAATTATTTTATCCATACTTCTTAGACATGATAAAACTTTAAAAACGTCATAATAACATTCTCATTGTTAGCCATGACGACCTCTATCAAATTCCAGGGACGAAATTTCTTTAACGGGTAGGTACTGTGACGACCCGAAAATTTCCGACTAAATTTAAACTTTATTTTTATATTATTCTGACACGATAAGCAATGTTTGTTAAGTTAAATCTCAATGATTTTAAACTATGTTTATACATTCATTTAAACCTCGACCAAATTCCAATGATTCACGAACCATTAAATGAACATATATGAATATGTATGTATATGTGTATATATTATAAATTGAAAATGTCAACAAAGTATTTAAACGTATAATGCTTTACATGAATGTATTTGTTTCAATATGATTATCGACGAAATTAAAAAATATATATATATATTAAATGATTGGATTATCAGAAACATTGAATTATGATTACAAGTCTCTGTTGAGAGGTCCACTATGATTTGGGAAAATCTATTCCTCTTAACGATATTCGGAATAATTTGTAAAGCTATTTATAAATAAAAATAAAAAGTGTCATTTACGAAAGTTAGACAAAAGCTAGTGGAGAATTGGTTTCCATAATATTCTATTAATCTATTTTCAAACGTACAAAAACGTTTTCAGTTTAAAAAGAACTTTATTATTAAAACGTATATAACTTTTCTAAATATCTAGAATCACTTTTAACAACTCATTACTTAACCAGTATAATAAATATAACGATATTTATATTTTATTTCATTAAATATATATAACGATTTAAATTAATGTTATATATATTTATACGCGTATTATACATACATAGTTTTTATACTTTTACTATACATTAACTTTACCTTTACTTTACTTTTACTTTACTTTACTTTAACTTTAATAATTCAATTTAATAATTCATACTTTAATAATTCACTTTAATAATTCATACTTTAATAATTCACTTTAATAATTCATACTTTAATAATTCACTTTAATAATTCACTTTAATAATTCATACTTTAATAATTCACTTTAATAATTCAAAAATCTATTATAAATAGAATTCAATAGGTTTCATTATTTCATAGAAACTTGAAAGTATATTTCTCTAAACTCTCTCAATTGATTTACATATATATATATATTTGCTCTGTATTATTTCAAGATATTATTAGTATACATAAAATATTACGACGGAGTGATGTCCGAGTGATTTCAAAATAGTTTTTTGAATGACTCGAAGCTAAGAAAATTATGGGTTATAGCTATGGAGGTGATGGGTATGGTTCATGGGTATGCTCGTGAGGTCAATCTAGTGTTTATCATCTCCGTTGCGTCTACGTACTTTCCTGCAATATTGAATCTCAATATTGATACGTGAGCACTCATAACTTAACTTTTATATATCAATAGTGTATCCCTGACTAGTGCTCGAGTATATAAGATTATGCATGCTTGTACATTCGATATTGTCCTTAGATAGGTTTGTTGAATCCTAAATTAGATACATATGCTACTGAGATAGGTTATATGATATGCATGTCATTGGAAAGCTAGCGAAAAATTAAGAACTTTTCATTTAGATATCGAATGGTTTCGATGAACGGATTTGAAGTTATAGTCAACTGAATTTTAGTATTATTGTTAAAATGATTATTATTACTATCGTCGTTATTATTTTAATAGAAATATCATTGTTATTATAAAATATCATTATTACTATTATGTTAGTATTATCATTTTATCATAATAACATTTTTAGTAAATATAAATATTGTTATTTTTTTATAGAATAATAATAATAACAAAATAATACAACTTTTACTTATTATTATTATGATTAATATTATTTTATCAAATAAATAGGGGATACAAAGATATTTTTCACCACGCGTAATATAATTACATTAATAATACTTACCACTATAGTTTTACGATATTAAGTGAACTTTATAAATTTTACTACTTAAGATATATTAAAGTATATTTTATCATATATAAACGGTAATATAAATTTTTATTAATAAATGACTTTTATTATTATAAAATCTAATAAATATATTTAAATATATAAAATGACTATAGTTAAGTTATATAATAAACACGTATAAATTTTAGAAGTCATTTTGGGTCAAGTTGACTTTTGTTGACTTTTGCATATTAGTCTCGAGCATTAGGATTGTGGTACACTATGACTTGACCAAAAATTGTTAGACAAATATTGACCAACATATAAATATATATAATTAATATAGGTTCGTGAATCCGAGGCCAACCTTGCACTTGTTAAATGACGTTATATGTATTTTTACTACAAAATACAGTATGGTGAGTTTCATTTGCTCCCTTTTATATAAATTTTTGGGACTGAGAATACATGCGCCGTTTTTATAAATATTTTACGAAATAGGCACAAGTACTAAAACTAATTCTACGTGGGTTTAAACCAGAAATATACCCTTAGCTTGGTAACATTAAACTACTTGTCTATGTACGGTAGGCGCGAATCCTAAAGATAGATCTATTGGGCCTGACAAACCTCATCCTGTCTATGGTATGCTTTAGTACTTCGAGGTTATTTTAAACACACCTGATCTGGTGTACTTCAGAGGGTAAAACATGAATGTTAAGGCTTGTTACCGGGTGCCTACAACTTATAGAATAATTTTATACACTTGCGAGTGTACATATATTTATAAACGGAAATCTTGTGGTCTATTAATATATTGAAATGATTGTTATGATAAACCTATGAACTCACCAACCTTTTGGTTGACACTTTAAAGCATGTTTATTCTCAGGTATTAAAGAAATCTTCCGCTGTGCATTATCTCATTTTAAGGATATTACTTGGAGTCATTCATGGCATATTTTGAAAGACGTTGCATTCGAGTCATTGAGTTCATCAAGATTATTATTAAGTCAATTATAGTTGGATGTATTATGAAATGGTATGCATGCCGTCAACTTTCGTTGTAAAGAAATTTTGTCTTTTAAAAACGAATGCAATGTTTGTAAAATGTATCATATAGAGGTCAAATACCTCGCGATGTAATCAACTATTGTGAATCGTTTATAATGTATATGAACGGGTCCTTTCAGTTGATATCAGAGCAGTGGTCTTAGCGAACCAGGTCTTGCTTTAGTGTGTCTAACTGATAGTTGTTAAGATGCATTAGTGAGTCTGGACTACGACCGTGTCTGCATGTCAAAAGTTTTGCTTATCATTTTTGTCGGAAATTGCCTGCTTATCATTCTTAGTCTAGACACGTCTTACTGCATTGATTGCATGAATAATGTATAGACAAAATTCATATCTTAGCGTATCTGCTAATCCATATCTTAGCGTATCTGTTACTGTAAACTTTGCCTGACATATCCCATAATTTCCTCCGTAATCTACGAAATCTACGAAATCTTTTGCGCTATATATATAGATATTATATGTAATTAGAATACCACCCGATAGCCGAAAAATCATTTCATATCGAAAAATCCTTTATTCAATCGAACGAAATGGAATTCGTCATTAGTTCAAGTCCCTCGAATTCCGATATGGAATCCCACTCAAGCTCCGAAAGCAGTGTGACCGGAATGGATCAACCAATTAGCCATCATCTATTCTGGATGAATTGGGGATAGGTTCGTAGCCTCCTCAATAATTGGAGACAAGAAGAAGGTGATCCCTTCCATCCACCACATTGCCCTCTTGGCGATGAACCTGAAGCACTTACCAGCGAACCGGTGCGAAACACCATTTTCTCTCTCATTTCTAGAGTATCTCGTCACGATTATATACTACATCAAATTCTAGATTTTATTTATCCGCTCGTCCGAACCGACAATCACCCCGGTGTAATAGAAGAAGTCAACGAGCTTCACGCTCGAGTAGTGGCTTTAGAGAATATGGTGCAAGGGTTACAAACACCAACAAATAATGAAGTATTAATTCATAATTTCAATTTTATTGAATAAATACTCCGTAAAAGATATGTAATTTCTAAAGTCTTTAGGGATTATTCAGTTCTAGTTTCAACCGTAAATCAAATGAGTTTAATTTAATATTAACTCATTAAATCTATGTTACATCTGAAGAAAATATGCATATATATATTTTCATAAAGACTGTAATAAAATTCTGTTGTACAAAATATTAATTGTGAAATTTTTTTTAACGGGTAGGTAATACCCGAGAGATATATAAATTCACAATTAATATGTTACATTTTTCGAATCTGATTAAGCAAATCATCAACAATACTCCCAAAATCTCACAACAATATACATTCTTGTATAGAAATCAAAACAACCATTCTCACCCAAATTTGATTACGCATTCTGATTTTGACAAATCAAAATCCAAGTCATGATTTAACAAAAGACATCACTCTTAGATTTCTACATCTTTCAAAGCTATACTTTGACTTCAAAACTGTGTTAGAACATCATATGTATATTAACGATTACAAACTGTGTTCAAACTCTCTGAAGTTTTCGAAGACACTTCAAACAATGAACAATCGAGATGATGATCCAAAAACATATTACCCACATTTATGTACCTAAAAAGCTCTCGAAGCCAAAGTCATAGTTCGATGCGTATCCGTGTCAGACCCTTTGGCATTTATTAGCTAAAATGACTTTTCAATTCCTTTTCAAAGTAGACAGTTTTGTCACAGCTCCAGCAAGTCAACTTTGACTTTTCAGTCGGACTAGTCTTATTATAACCTCGATAGATACGTTGCCCTTTCGTCATCGTTACTGGGGACCTTTCATATCTCGCCACCTTAGCAATAAACTTACCAACAACTTCAATTATCTTTGACTTTTCGAAAAATCATTATATTTATTGAAATCACATCATTTACTCATTCGCATCTTGTAACGAGAATTGTCATACGAATCCTCAGAAAACAGTAACCAGTATTTTGAAATCTCGCAGCATGTCTACGCCAACAGTTATATGTGTACGTAAAACGTCTATCTCCTGGACTTACATACTTTGAATGTGAAGTTCTGAAAAATATTTTGAACTGCAAACTAGTTCTTGAAATGCTGACGAAGCATCAAAAACTGTAAACGATCTTAACAGTAAAAAGTTTAATGACAAAGAATAGTAAGGTGGCAAAGCTAGAAAAAGAGAAGGTTTGGAACTGGAAAATGGATTGAACAGACTATGAAGGAGGCTGTGGAAAAATCACAAAGACTAAATCTACCTTCAAAGAATCCAAATGATTCAGTGCCTGCTAAAGTCATTAACGAATACCTTACTCTTTATTCTAAACCATTACAGACACATCTTCATCATCATCCATCAATATTAGAAATTCTATGATATTATCATATCTTTCATTATAAATATCCGCGATATTTCTGAAGATATTTTTACAACTAATCTTATCTGAAGTCATTTATCTCTTTGCGCTATCAGTGTTACATCATATAAGAAACTATTAGTTTCTATACTCTATAAACTTTCGATTTTAAATTATGAATGTTTTGAAGTAGTGTTGGGAACTGAAGCATGAGTTAGTATAATATAATGACACTTGATCAACGTGATTATATTACAGTAAGTCATGCTGAGTTTCTAATGGGACATGACGATTCACAGACCATACCATCATCATATTCCATGTTACACGACTCTTGTATTCTATTTAATCTCTAAAAATATCAAGAAAATATTTTCTTGATGATTCGGTCTTTTTCAGGGTATTCTGGTAAATTAACAAATCAAGATCGTGCCATTACCATTTCCTTCTTAGAACATTAACTATGTTCATTCTGAAATTCATATCTGCGAATACTGGACCATTACAAACGTTGCTTAATCGTAAGAAGAATAAACGAAAGGACAAAACTCCGAAATAGAAATTGGAGTATAAATCGCAGCAAATAGAAGGGAGCATTAACTGGGGATGTCAATGATTATAGATGACAGAAGCAGGGGATTTGAAATATAAGGGAAGATATAAAATCCAACAACCACCCAAAAATTATAAACCGTATATATCGATGCATATAGGAATATAAAGAAACGGAAGAACTAAAAACACTATAATTCCGAGAGTATAGTAGAAGTAAATAGATTCTTCTGGAGGCAGATGAAAAATAAGAACGACAGATATGAAAGTGAGGAGTATATCGAGAATCAGTACTGGATGAAGCATATTGACAAATACTTTAAAATATGAGTTGAGGGAGAAAGAATAGAAGGTGTGAGTTATAAGGAAACGAAGGAGGTGGATTTATAGTGAAATACCCGACAGAGAAATCAAGATGGATTATCGCATTAATTCGAAGAGAATCATAATCTCCTTAATCACCGAAGCATCAAATCCAATATAGATTACAAAGATTTTCTTTAAATTCGAAGATCAATTGTGATGACGTCAAAATATATGACGAATCACTATAATCTTATTTCCTTCATTTACGATAACTTCCCTCATACGCTTCGAGTAATCGAATTATTTTATCCATACTTCTTAGACATGATAAAACTTTAAAAACGTCATAATAACATTCTCATTGTTAGCCATGACGACCTCTATCAAATTCCAGGGACGAAATTTCTTTAACGGGTAGGTACTGTGACGACCCGAAAATTTCTGACTAAATTTAAACTTTCTTTTTATATTATTCTGACACGATAAGCAATGTTTGTTGGTTAAATCTCAATGATTTTAAACTATGTTTATACATTCATTTAAACCTCGACCAAATTCCAATGATTCTCGAACCATTAAATGAACATATATGAATATGTATGTATATGTGTATATATTATAAATTGAAAATGTCAACAAAGTATTTAAACGTATAATGCTTTACATGAATGTATTTGTTTCAATATGATTATCGACGAAATTAAAATAAAATATATATATTAAATGATTGGATTATCAGAAACATTGAATTATGATTACAAGTCTCTGTTGAGAGGTCCACTATGATTTGGGAAAATCTATTCCTCTTAACGATATTCGGAATAATTTGTAAAGCTATTTATAAATAAAAATAAAAAGTGTCATTTACGAAAGTTAGACAAAAGCTAGTGGAGAATTGGTTTCCATAATATTCTATTAATCTATTTTCAAACGTACAAAAACGTTTTCAGTTTAAAAAGAACTTTATTATTAAAACGTATATAACTTTTCTAAATATCTAGAATCACTTTTAATAACTCATTACTTAACCAGTATAATAAATATAACGATATTTATATTTTATTTCATTAAATATATATAACGATTTAAATTAATATTATATATATTTATACGCGTATTATACATACATAGTTTTTATACTTTTACTATACATTAACTTTACCTTTACTTTACTTTTACTTTACTTTACTTTAACTTTAATAATTCAATTTAATAATTCATACTTTAATAATTCAATTTAATAATTCATACTTTAATAATTCACTTTAATAATTCATACTTTAATAATTCACTTTAATAATTCACTTTAATAATTCATACTTTAATAATTCACTTTAATAATTCAAAAATCTATTATAAATAGAATTCAATAGGTTTCATTATTTCATAGAAACTTGAAAGTATATTTCTCTAAACTCTCTCAATCGATTTACATATATATATATATATTTGCTCTGTATTATTTCAAGATATTATTAGTATACATAAAATATTACGACGGAGTGATGTCCGAGTGATTTCAAAATAGTTTTTTGAATGATTCGAAGCTAAGAAAATTATGGGTTATAGCTATGGAGGTGATGGGTATGGTTCATGGGTATGCTCGTGAGGTCAATCTAGTGTTTATCATCTCCGTTGCGTCTACGTACTTTCCTGCAATATTGAATCTCAATATTGATACGTGAGCACTCATAACTTAACTTTTATATATCAATAGTGTATCCCTGACTAGTGCTCGAGTATATAGGATTATGCATGCTTGTACATTCGATATTGTCCTTAGATAGGTTTGTTGAATCCTAAATTAGATACATATGCTACTGAGATAGGTTATATGATATGCATGTCATTGGAAAGCTAGCGAAAAATTAAGAACTTTTCATTTAGATATCGAATGGTTTCGATGAACGGATTTGAAGTTATAGTCAAGTGAATTTTAGTATTATTGTTAAAATGATTGTTATTACTATCGTCGTTATTATTTTAATAGAAATATCATTGTTATTATAAAATATCATTATTACTATTATGTTAGTATTATCATTTTATCATAATAACATTTTTAGTAAATATAAATATTGTTATTTTTTTATAGAATAATAATAATAACAAAATAATACAACTTTTACTTATTATTATTATGATTAATATTATTTTATCAAATAAATAGGGGATACAAAGATATTTTTCACCACGCGTAATATAATTACATTAATAATACTTACCACTATAGTTTTACGATATTAAGTGAACTTTATAAATTTTACTACTTAAGATATATAAAAGTATATTTTATCATATATAAACGGTAATATAAATTTTTATTAATAAATGACTTTTATTATTATAAAATCTAATAAATATATTTAAATATATAAAATGACTATAGTTAAGTTATATAATAAACACGTATAAATTTTAGAAGTCATTTTGGGTCAAGTTGACTTTTGTTGACTTTTGCATATTAGTCTCGAGCATTAGGATTGTGGTACACTATGACTTGACCAAAAATTGTTAGACAAATATTGACCAACATATAAATATATATAATTAATATAGGTTCGTGAATCCGAGGCCAACCTTGCACTTGTTAAATGACGTTATATGTATTTTTACTACGAAATACAGTATGGTGAGTTTCATTTGCTCCCTTTTATATAAATTTTTGGGACTGAGAATACATGCGCCGTTTTTATAAATATTTTACGAAATAGGCACAAGTACTAAAACTAATTCTACGTGGGTTTAAACCAGAAATATACCCTTAGCTTGGTAACATTAAACTACTTGTCTATGTACGGTAGGCGCGAATCCTAAAGATAGATCTATTGGGCCTGACAAACCCCATCCTGTCTATGGGATGCTTTAGTACTTCGAGGTTATTTTAAACACACCTGATCTGGTGTACTTCAGAGGGTAAAACATGAATGTTAAGGCTTGTTACCGGGTGCCTACAATTTATAGAATAATTTTATACACTTGCGAGTGTACATATATTTATAAACGGAAATCTTGTGGTCTATTAATATATTGAAATGATTGTTATGATAAACCTATGAACTCACCAACCTTTTGGTTGACACTTTAAAGCATGTTTATTCTCAGGTATTAAAGAAATCTTCCGCTGTGCATTATCTCATTTTAAGGATATTACTTGGAGTCATTCATGGCATATTTTGAAAGACGTTGCATTCGAGTCATTGAGTTCATCAAGATTATTATTAAGTCAATTATAGTTGGATGTATTATGAAATGGTATGCATGCCGTCAACTTTCGTTGCAAAGAAAGTTTGTCTTTTAAAAACGAATGCAATGTTTGTAAAATGTATCATATAGAGGTCAAATACCTCGCGATGTAATCAACTATTGTGAATCGTTTATAATGTATATGAACGGGTCCTTTCAGTTGATATCAGAGCAGTGGTCTTAGCGAACCAGGTCTTGCTTTAGTGTGTCTAACTGATAGTTGTTAAGATGCATTAGTGAGTCTGGACTACGACCGTGTCTGCATGTCAAAAGTTTTGCTTATCATTTTTGTCGGAAATTTCCTGCTTATCATTCTTAGTCTAGACACGTCTTACTGTGTTGATTGCATGAATAATGTATAGACAAAATTCATATCTTAGCGTATCTGCTAATCCATATCTTAGCATATCTGTTACTGTAAACTTTGCCTGACATATCCCATAATTTCCTCCGTAATCTACGAAATCTACGAAATCTTTTGCGCTATATATATAGATATTATATGTAATTAGAATACCACCCGATAGCCGAAAAATCATTTCATATCGAAAAATCCTTTATTCAATCGAACGAAATGGAATTCGTCATTAGTTCAAGTCCCTCGAATTCCGATATGGAATCCCACTCAAGTTCCGAAAGCAGTGTGACCGGAATGGATCAACCAATTAGCCATCATCTATTCTGGATGAATTGGGGATAGGTTCGTAGCCTCCTCAATAATTGGAGACAAGAAGAAGGTGATCCCTTCCATCCACCACATTGCCCTCTTGGCGATGAACCTGAAGCACTTACCAGCGAACCGGTGCGAAACACCATTTTCTCTCTCATTTCTAGAGTATCTCGTCACGATTATATACTACATCAAATTCTAGATTTTATTTATCCGCTCGTCCGAACCGACAATCACCCCGGTGTAATAGAAGAAGTCAACGAGCTTCGCGCTCGAGTAGTGGCTTTAGAGAATATGGTGCAAGGGTTACAAACACCAACAAATAACGAAGTATTAATTCATAATTTCAATTTTATTGAATAAATACTCCGTAAAAGATATGTAATTTCTAAAGTCTTTAGGGATTATTCAGTTCTAGTTTCAACCGTAAATCAAATGAGTTTAATTTAATATTAACTCATTAAATCTATGTTACATCTGAAGAAAATATGCATATATATATTTTCATAAAGACTGTAATAAAATTCTGTTGTACAAAATATTAATTGTGAAATTTTTTTTAACGGGTAGGTAATACCCGAGAGATATATAAATTCGCAATTAATATGTTACATTTTTCGAATCTGATTAAGCAAATCATCAACTATACTCCCAAAATCTCACAACAATTTACATTCTTGTATAGAAATCAAAACAACCATTCTCACCCAAATTTGATTACGCATTCTGATTTTGACAAATCAAAATCCAAGTCATGATTTAACAAAAGACATCACTCTTAGATTTCTACATCTTTCAAAGCTATACTTTGACTTCAAAACTGTGTTAGAACATCATATGTATATTAACGATTACAAACTGTGTTCAAACTCTCTGAAGTTTTCGAAGACACTTCAAACAATGAACAATCGAGATGATGATCCAAAAACATATTACCCACATTTATGTACCTAAAAAGCTCTCGAAGCCAAAGTCATAGTTCGATGCGTATCCGTGTCAGACCCTTTGGCATTTATTAGCTAAAATGACTTTTCAATTCCTTTTCAAAGTAGACAGTTTTGTCACAGCTCCAGCAAGTCAACTTTGACTTTTCAGTCGGACTAGTCTTATTATAACCTCGATAGATACGTTGCCCTTTCGTCATCGTTACTGGGGACCTTTCATATCTCGCCACCTTAGCAATAAACTTACCAACAACTTCAATTATCTTTGACTTTTCGAAAAATCATTATATTTATTGAAATCACATCATTTACTCATTCGCATCTTGTAACGAGAATTGTCATACGAATCATCAGAAAACAGTAACCAGTATTTTGAAATCTCGCAGCATGTCTACGCCAACAGTTATATGTGTACGTAAAACATCTATCTCCTGGACTTACATACTTTGAATGTGAAGTTCTGAAAAATATTTTGAACTGCAAACTAGTTCTTGAAATGCTGACGAAGCATCAAAAACTGTAAACGATCTTAACAGTAAAAAGTTTAATGACAAAGAATAGTAAGGTGGTAAAGCTAGAAAAAGAGAAGGTTTGGAACTGGAAAATGGATTGAACAGACTATGAAGGAGGCTGTGGAAAAATCACAAAGACTAAATCTACCTTCAAAGAATCCAAATGATTCAGTGCCTGCTAAAGTCATTAACGAATACCTTACTCTTTATTCTAAACCTTTACAGACAAATCTTCATCATCATCCATCAATATTAGAAATTCTAAGATATTATCATATCTTTCATTATAAATATCCGCGATATTTCTGAAGATATTTTTACAACTAATCTTATCTAAAGTCATTTATCTCTTTGCGCTATCAGTGTTACATCATATAAGAAACTATTAGTTTCTATACTCTATAAACTTTCGATTTTAAATTATGAATGTTTTGAAGTAGTGTTGGGAACTGAAGCATGAGTTAGTATAATATAATGACACTTGATCAACGTGATTATATTACAGTAAGTCATGCTGAGTTTCTAATGGGACATGACGATTCACAGACCATACCGTCATCATATTCCATGTTACACGACTCTTGTATTCTATTTAATCTCTAAAAATATCAAGAAAATATTTTCTTGATGATTCGGTCTTTTTCAGGGTATTCTGGTAAATTAACAAATCAAGATCGTGCCATTACCATTTCCTTCTTAGAACATTAACTATGTTCATTCTGAAATTCATATCTGCGAATACTGGACCATTACAAACATTGCTTAATCGCAAGAAGAATAAACGAAAGGACAAAACTCCGAAATAGAAATTGGAGTATAAATCGCAGCAAATAGAAGGGAGCATTAACTGGGGATGTCAATGATTATAGATGACAGAAGCAGGGAATTTGAAATATAAGGGAAGATATAAAATCCAACAACCACCCAAAAATTATAAACCGTATATATCGATGCATATAGCAATATAAAGACATGGAAGAACTAAAAATACTATAATTCCGAGAGTATAGTAGAAGTAAATAGATTCTTCTGGAGGCAGATGAAAAAGAAGAACGACAGATATGAAAGTGAGGAGTATATCGAGAATCAGTACTGGATGAAGCATATTGACAAATACTTTAAAATATGAGTTGAGGGAGAAAGAATAGAAGGTGTGAGTTATAAGGAAACGAAGGAGGTGGATTTATAGTGAAATACCCGACAGAGAAATCAAGATGGATTATCGCATTAATTCGAAGAGAATCATAATCTCCTTAATCACCGAAGCATCAAATCCAATATAGATTACAAAGATTTTCTTTAAATTCGAAGATCAATTGTGATGACGTCAAAATATATGACGAATCACTATAATCTTATTTCCTTCATTTACGATAACTTCCCTCATACGCTTTGAGTAATCGAATTATTTTATCCATACTTCTTAGACATGATAAAACTTTAAAAACGTCATAATAACATTCTCATTGTTAGCCATGACGACCTATATCAAATTCCAGGGACGAAATTTCTTTAACGGGTAGGTACTGTGACGACCCGAAAATTTCCGACTAAATTTAAACTTTATTTTTATATTATTCTGACACGATAAGCAATGTTTGTTGGTTAAATCTCAATGATTTTAAACTATGTTTATACATTCATTTAAACCTCGACCAAATTCCAATGATTCTCGAACCATTAAATGAACATATATGAATATGTATGTATATGTGTATATATTATAAATTGAAAATGTCAACAAAGTATTTAAACGTATAATGCTTTACATGAATGTATTTGTTTCAATATGATTATCGACGAAATTAAAAAAAATATATATATATTAAATGATTGGATTATCAGAAACATTGAATTATGATTACAAGTCTCTGTTGAGAGGTCCACTATGATTTGGGAAAATCTATTCCTCTTAACGATATTCGGAATAATTTGTAAAGCTATTTATAAATAAAAATAAAAAGTGTCATTTACGAAAGTTAGACAAAAGCTAGTGGAGAATTGGTTTCCATAATATTCTATTAATCTATTTTCAAACGTACAAAAACGTTTTCAGTTTAAAAAGAACTTTATTATTAAAACGTATATAACTTTTCTAAATATCTAGAATCACTTTTAACAACTCATTACTTAACCAGTATAATAAATATAACGATATTTATATTTTATTTCATTAAATATATATAACGATTTAAATTAATATTATATATATTTATACGCGTATTATACATACATAGTTTTTATACTTTTACTATACATTAACTTTACCTTTACTTTACTTTTACTTTACTTTTACTTTACTTTACTTTAACTTTAATAATTTAATTTAATAATTCATACTTTAATAATTCACTTTAATAATTCATACTTTAATAATTCACTTTAATAATTCATACTTTAATAATTCACTTTAATAATTCACTTTAATAATTCATACTTTAATAATTCACTTTAATAATTCAAAAATCTATTATAAATAGAATTCAATAGGTTTCATTATTTCATAGAAACTTGAAAGTATATTTCTCTAAACTCTCTCAATCGATTTACATATATATATATATTTGCTCTGTATTATTGCAAGATATTATTAGTATACATAAAATATTACGACGGAGTGATGTCCGAGTGATTTCAAAATAGTTTTTTGAATGATTCGAAGCTAAGAAAATTATGGGTTATAGCTATGGAGGTGATGGGTATGGTTCATGGGTATGCTCGTGAGGTCAATCTAGTGTTTATCATCTCCGTTGCGTCTACGTACTTTCCTGCAATATTGAATCTCAATATTGATACGTGAGCACTCATAACTTAACTTTTATATATCAATAGTGTATCCCTGACTAGTGCTCGAGTATATAGGATTATGCATGCTTGTACATTCGATATTGTCCTTAGATAGGTTTGTTGAATCCTAAATTAGATACATATGCTACTGAGATAGGTTATATGATATGCATATCATTGGAAAGCTAGCGAAAAATTAAGAACTTTTCATTTAGATATCGAATGGTTTCGATGAACGGATTTGAAGTTATAGTCAACTGAATTTTAGTATTATTGTTAAAATGATTATTATTACTATCGTCGTTATTATTTTAATAGAAATATCATTGTTATTATAAAATATCATTATTACTATTATGTTAGTATTATCATTTTATCATAATAACATTTTTAGTAAATATAAATATTGTTATTTTTTATAGAATAATAATAATTATTATTACAAAATAATACAACTTTTACTTATTATTATTATGATTAATATTATTTTATCAAATAAATAGGGGATACAAAGATATTTTTCACCACGCGTAATAATTACATTAATAATACTTACCACTATAGTTTTACGATATTAAGTGAACTTTATAAATTTTACTGCTTAAGATATATAAAAGTATATTTTATCATATATAAACGGTAATATAATTTTTTATTAATAAATGACTTTTATTATTATAAAATCTAATAAATATATTTAAATATATAAAATGACTATAGTTAAGTTATATAATAAACACGTATAAATTTTAGAAGTCATTTTGGGTCAAGTTGACTTTTGTTGACTTTTGCATATTAGTCTCGAGCATTAGGATTGTGGTACACTATGACTTGACCAAAAATTGTTAGACAAATATTGACCAACATATAAATATATATAATTAATATAGGTTCGTGAATCCGAGGCCAACCTTGCACTTGTTAAATGACGTTATATGTATTTTTACTACGAAATACAGTATGGTGAGTTTCATTTGCTCCCTTTTATATATATTTTTGGGACTGAGAATACATGCGCTGTTTTTATAAATATTTTACGAAATAGGCACAAGTACTAAAACTAATTCTACGTGGGTTTAAACCAGAAATATACCCTTAGCTTGGTAACATTAAACTACTTATCTATGTACGGTAGGCGCGAATCCTAAAGATAGATCTATTGGGCCTAACAAACCCCATCCTGTCTATGGGATGCTTTAGTACTTCGAGGTTATTTTAAACACACCTGATCTGGTGTACTTCAGAGGGTAAAACATGAACGTTAAGGCTTGTTACCGGGTGCCTACAACTTATAGAATACTTTTATACACTTGCGAGTGTACATATATTTATAAACGGAAATCTTGTGGTCTATTAATATATTGAAATGATTGTTATGATAAACCTATGAACTCACCAACCTTTTGGTTGACACTTTAAAGCATGTTTATTCTCAGGTATTAAAGAAATCTTCCGCTGTGCATTATCTCATTTTAAGGATATTACTTGGAGTCATTCATGGCATATTTTGAAAGACGTTGCATTCGAGTCATTGAGTTCATCAAGATTATTATTAAGTCAATTATAGTTGGATGTATTATGAAATGGTATGCATGCCGTCAACTTTCGTTGTAAAGAAAGTTTGTCTTCTAAAAACGAATGCAATGTTTGTAAAATGTATTATATAGAGGTCAAATACCTCGCGATGTAATCAACTATTGTGAATCGTTTATAATGTATATGAACGGGTCCTTTCAATTGGGTTAGGATTGATGATTGGATGAACATTCATGTTCGGGTCATCGAAATCCGAGCCACGGATCACCCGGAATGGCTAAAACAAGATTTAAAGCGGATTAATGTTTCAAGCGGGTTCATGGCTATTTTTCACGACTCATAAACTGACCTTAGGGTGTTCTTGAGTGCACTAATGTGTCGGGTTGGTTGGTTAGATGAAGATATATATAAAATTCGTCGAAAACCGACACCCGAGGCTCAAGTTATGACCCGACGAACTTTTAATTAAACTTATGGTTATAAAAATTGAACTTATGTTATAAATAATGATTTTCATTATTATTAAATTACTTATGATATAAAAGTAATTATTCCTAATTAAGACCTATGATATATATATATTTAGTATATCATTTATTAATTACATTATGATTTAATTATTCATATAATTAAACTTATGATTAATAATACATTTATTATTAATGAAAATACTTATGGTAAGTATTAAACTTATATTATGGGATTATTATATCAAGACTTATAATAAAGATTATTTATTTATTTATTTATTTATTATAAGACTTAGTTATTATTTAATTATAATTTAATTATTAAATACTTATGGTTTAATAATTATATTAAATACTTATGATATGGTTAATAATTCATTATTAATTAATAATACTCATGATATGATTAAAAATTCATTATTAATTAAACTTATGTTAACTTTATAATTTAATTTAATTTAATTAAACTTATGATATGACATGATTATACAAGTATGAATTTAAATAACATTATAACTTAAATTATTAATATAATTTACACTTTTATTTTCAATGTTGACCAAGTTTGGCCAAGGTTGACTTTTTAATGACCCATCCTAATCCATCTGGACGAATACATTACATTTGGTTACATCGTGAGGTACCTGACCTCTATATGATACATTTTACAAACATTGCATTCGTTTTTAAAAGACAAACTTCCATTACATCGAAAGTTGACGGCATGCATACCATTTCATTATATATCCAACTATAATTGGCTTAATAATAATCTTGATGAACTCAACGACTCGAATGCGATGTCTTTTGAAATATGTCATGAATGACTCCAAGTAGTATCTCTAAAACATGCTTTAAAGTGTCAACCAAAAGGTTGGTGAGTTCATTAGTTTATCATAACCGATCATATCCAAAATTTTAATAGACCACAAGATTTTCATTTTTCCATAAATATACATCTCATATCAGGCATTTCGCAAACTGCATAGAGATAAAAATCATTCATATGGTGAACACCTGGTAACCGACATTAACAAGATGCATATAGAATATCCCCAAAACAGAATCCTCTCGTCTGTTTAACAATAAGTCGAAGTAATAAAGCATCCATACCTCGGATGGGGTTTGTTAGGCCCATGGATCTATCTTTAGGATTCACGTTAATTAGGGGTACTGTTCCCTAATTCTTAGGTTACCAAGCTAAAGGGGCGATATTCGATTTCGATAATCCAACCATAGAATGTAGTTTCGATTACTTGTGTCGATTTCGTAAAACATTTATAAAAGCAGCGCATGTTTTCTCAGTCCCAAAATATATATTGCAAAAGCATTTAAAAAGGGAGCAAATGAAACTCACAATATTGTATTTTGTAGTAAAAATACATATGACGATATTGAACAATGCAGGGTTGATCTTGGATTCACGAACCTATATCATTCATATATGTATTAATACATATACTTGTAATCGAATAAATCTATATATTATTATTAATGATATAATTATTTATATTAATAACTTATATTCAAAAATATTAAATCTTGTTATGTTATATAGTTATATATATATATATATATATATATATATATATATATATATATATATATATATATATATATATATATATATATATATATATATATATATATATATATATAACCTTTGTTTGTTAAAATTAGTAATTAGTAATTATAATAATACCAAAATGTTATTTGTAATGGTAAAAATGATAATATTATTTATAATTCTATTAATAAATATATTAATTATGACGACCCGGAAATTTTCGACCAAATTTAAACTTAATCTTTACATAGTTTCAACACGATAAGCAAAGTCTGTAATGTTGAGTCTCAAAATTTTGAACTGTTTCATATATGCATTTGACTTACGACCGTTCTCGACGATTCACGAACAATTAATTGTAATAGTTATGTGTTTATATATATATATATATATATATATATATATATATATATATATATATATATATATATATATATATATATATATATATATATATATATATATATATATATAAAATTGGAAATTGGAAAAATAATTGGAAACATTATATGTTGTCGTATTTAAAATTTACTATGTAAAATAAAATAAAATATGATATTATAATAATTATTATTTAAAACATAACTATATATAAATAAAATATATTAAAAATAAATAATAAATGATTATAATACTCGTTAGACGTTTCAATTATTAATTAGACAAGTTTAATTCGAACTTATATGATTTTAAAATAAACGGTGATCCCAAAATGAGTTTTACAAATTTTAGGCTTATTAATAATATATTTAGAAGTTGTTTGTCAAATTTTAAAACTTTTTATATTTTACTTGGGGGTTGGGAGTGAATAATTAATGTAATTTTTTATTTAATAATTTATGATTGAATATTATACCATAATGACCAAAATAAATAAATATAGTTAATTTAAAAATATGAGATTTTTCTGAACACTTTTATCCGCCACTGATTTCGCACGATACACAGTCCGTGGAAACTGTCGGTATAAGGATCCAAGAAATGTGGCTGCGGAACTGTGGATGCACGATATAATTTAATTGATGTTATAGTATCATTATTATTATTATATTACTTTATATCATAGTCATCTATCTTATTGATATATACAATACACAAACACATTACATATGCAGAGGTAAAAACTAAACCCACTTCACCACCTATTCCCACTTCTATTGATCATCATGTTGAACAAGTCACCACAGTCGGCTACAACCATCACCAACCCAGCTTCCTTTTTCTTTTTGTCGAGCTCAACCTTCCATACACCACCACTCTCGTCTCCTCCACCACAAACCATCTACTAAACACCAACCATAACTGAAGCTTTTGACAAACGAAACCATCATAATTCATTTGTTCCATTTTTAATTTTATTCTGATCGGACGCTATTTCATCGAGACTTCTTACTTGTCCATTATCACACCAAAATCTTCGATTATATTGCTATGATTAATGTTCCTGATCAATTACCTCTGTCTAATGAGCAACCCAAACCCTGCAGCAATATGTTTCTGTTCCAGGCTGGGAAAAAAAAATGACAACACTAAACCACCACTTGTTCGATATTAAGACTGCTATTTCACTCAGGTTAACTACTACCACGCTTCTGTTTTTCTGTTTATTCGAACACAAACACCTTCTTGTATAATCCATATTTACTATAACTTTTAAATTCGATTAACAATCAAAATCGAAACCCACATCACTACAACAACCCAAACCGAGAACCATCTACTATTTTCTTGTTGTTGTTCCATCGTGAATCAATTACACAACCACCTGCAAGCTAACTCAGGCCACCACCTATACGTTACCTGCTACTACTTCTTCTTCTCATCATTAAAACTGCTACAACCGCTACTATTGTTTTCCTTTATTTCTGTTTTTAACCGTCACCCAACCACTTCTATATATATATATATATATATATATATATATATATATATATATATTGTTGAACAGCCGGCAAAACAACACCATGATTAGTTGATGTTTACCGCTACTCCTCCTGGCTGTTTGTTTCTGTTTTCGTGTATGATTAAAAACTGTCACAACCAAACACCACAACAACAAACCTGCAATTCCTGCGTTACCATTTATATTCTGTCCAGGAAAAAGCTCGAACACCATCTATTGTACAGCAACACGAAACCCAAACCACCACAAAATACCATAAACCTGCTGTTTCTTTTCCTTCTTCTATTCATGCTCGAAACCAACTGCATATTGTATTTTTTTTCTTTTCTTCTGTTTTGTTTTCTTGTCAATCTTGCTACTACCATCTGTATTATATTTCATCAATTTAAAATAGTTAAAGGGATGTTATCTTTCTTTATGGCCGACATATACCAACACCCTAACCCCACCCGTTTAATAAAAAAAAGAAAAGAAAAGGAGATCGGAACCCTACTGTAGGATATATGCTTTTGATTTCCATCTTGTTTTGAACTAGCCGAATTATTATCCAAGCCCAGAAAACCTTAAGCCCAAGATGATACATGGTATAATTGTGATAACGTATGATGATGATATATAATAAAGAAAGTGGGCTTTTAATGGACTTCCTCATTTTACTAAGTGGGCTCAAGAAACTAATAGGGTTTTTAAACGGGCTAGGCTTAAATAACTATTGGGCCGTAAACTTTTCTCTGTTGGGCCGATGTAAAAGCTAGACGATTTATGGAAGGTGACGGGTAGTTAATGAAAGGAATTATGATTAGGAAATAATGATATAATGAAGGTGGTAACGAGCCTGCTTATGTATTAATGACGATATATAAGTTGGAGATAATGTGTGAATTATGATTATGATGATGGTTAGGACGAAGATGATGATGATTTACAGTATATATATGAACGTATGATGTAGAAGATACATGATTTGTATGATGATATGTGATATAAAGTATAGATGATGTGAAGAAGAAGAAGACACACGAATATTTTGGTTAAAAGGATTTAAGATCCTACTTCTAGCAGAAAGTATTAGATAGAGGAGTGGTCTTGTAGTAATTGTCGGGTTAGCCGGAGGTCGCGGGTTCAAACCCGGACTTGGGCATTTTTTTTAAGAGTTACTCCTTTGAGGTAGTTTACTTATTATCTTTTTATTATTATTATTATTATTATTATTATTATTATTATTATTATTATTATTATTATTATTATTATTATTATTATTGTTATTATTATTGTTATTGTTATTATTATTATTATTATTATTATTATTATTATTATTATTATTATTATTATTATTATAAGTATTATAAGTATTAGTATTATTATTAGTAGTATTATTATCATTATAGTTATTAATATAAATATTAGTATCATTATTATTATTAGTAAAATCATTATTTTTATAGTTATTATTATTAGTATTCATTATTATTAAAATTAACATTTTTATTTAAAAGTATCATTTTTATTTATCATTTTTATCATTAATATTAAAAGTATCATTTTTAACTCGATTATCATTATTATTATTTTTATCATTACTAATATTATTTTAGTATTATTATAATTTTTACAAACAAACTATTTATATATATATATATATATATATATATATATATATATATATATATATATATATATATATATATACAAAAATATATTTAATACATATAACATAATAAAAGTAATATTTTTATTTATGTTAAGTATATAAAATGAATATATGAAACATATAGGTTATTAATATAAAAATGATATAACTAATAAATATATATATATATATATATATATATATATATATATTTGTTCGACTACAATTATGTGCGTTAATATATATACAAATGTTATAGGTTCGTGAATCCAAGGCCAACCCTACACTTGTTCAGTGTCGTCATATGTATTTTTACTACAAAATACAGTATCGTGAGTTTCATTACTCCCTTTTAAATGCTTTTGCAATATATATTTTTGGGACTGAGAATACATGCGCTTTTATAAATGTTTTATGAAATAGACACAAGTAATCAAAACTACATTATATGGTTGAATGATCGAAGCCGAATATGCCCCTTTTGCTTGGTAGCCTAAGAATTAGTAAACCGATCTACTAATTGACGCGAATCCTAAAGATAGATCTATTGGGCCTAACAAACCCCATCCGTTGTAGCGAATGTTTTAGTACTTCGATGTTGTTTTATCATGTCCGATGGATGTCCCGGAATGATAGGGGATATTCTTATATGCATCTTGTTAATGTCGGTTACCAGGTGTTCAATCCATATGAATGATTATTTTTCTCTATGCATGGGACGTATATTTATGAGAAATGGAAATGAAAATATTGTGGTCTATTAAAATGAAGGAAATGATTGATTATGATAAACTAATGAACTCACCAACCTTTTGGTTGACACTTTAAAGCATGTTTATTCTCAGGTATG
The DNA here is from genome assembly GCF_046630445.1 of Rutidosis leptorrhynchoides. Lineage (NCBI taxonomy): Eukaryota > Viridiplantae > Streptophyta > Magnoliopsida > Asterales > Asteraceae > Rutidosis > Rutidosis leptorrhynchoides. Next base: position 175,780,113 of record NC_092336.1, read on the forward strand.
AAAGAAATCTTCCGCTGTGCATTTGCTCACTTTAGAGATATTACTTGGAGTCATTCATGACATATTTCAAAAGACGTTGCATTCAAGTCGTTGAGTTCATCAAGATTATTATTAAGTCAATTATAGTTGGATATATTATGAAATAGTATGCATGCCATCAACTTTCGATGTAATGAAAGTTTGTCTTTTAAAAACGAATGCAATGTTTGTAAAATGTATCATATAGAGGTCAAGTACCTCGCAATGTAACCAAATGTAATGTATTCGTCTAGATGGATTAGGACGGGTCATTTCATTAATGATAGTTTTCAATAATCAATCTCATAATAATGATAATATCAGTTTTTAATAAAATGAATAATAATGATAATAATGGTTATAAAAATATTAATTTTTGATAATAATACTTAATTCTTAATAATAATAATAATTATAAAAGTATCTATTTTGTTAATTATGATAATAATAATAAGTTTAATTATAATCATATTAATAATCATATTAACAATAATAATGATATTATTACTAATACTTTTGTTGATAATAACAATAATAATACTAACAATTTATAAAATGATACTAATAATAATATTTATAATATTAATTTGTATTATGTTCATAATAATGATAATAATAATAATAATGATCATAATTATAATAATAATACTTATATTAATATTAGTAATAATAATAACAATAATACTAAGTAATGATAATAATATTAGTAATAATAACAATTATAACAATAATAATTAGTACTAGCAATAATAATAATAATAATAATAATAATAATAATAATAATAATAATAATAATAATAATAATAATAATAATAATAATAATAACAATAATAATAATAACAATAATAATAATAATAATAATAATAATAATAATAATAATAATAATAATAATAATAATAATATAATAATAATAATAACAATAATAATAATAATTATAATAAAAATAAAAGAAATAGGCTACCTTATCAAAGGAGGTTTTTAAAAAGAATAAATGACCCAGCCAGGGCTCGAACCCGCGACCTCTCGCTCACCCGCCTACTCCATTTACCATTCATCCATTTCGTTTTATCTGAAATAACTTCCTGGTCCCTTTTATTTAACTCGATACTCCCGTTTTCTATTTCTTTTTCCTCTTAAACTATAATCGACCAGAGGTGTTTACCATGATATCAATACGGTATTGAATTGGTTTTTAAGATTGATAAAACAGACAGAAACGGTTTTATTTGCTGTGTTTAAGATTTGTATTAAAGAAAAATCAAAATTTAACTTGAAACAGCAGTAGTTGTAAATCGTTTAAAAAAAATAAACTCAATCTTCAATTCAACAATTTAGATAGTTTTAGATAGTAATTACAACATGAATCTCAAGTTATAAACGATTCCTAGAAACTATCTGACTCATTATTTAAACCTAAAACATAACAGAATTTTCGAATTTTAAAAAGAACACACTGTTTTGACTTTTGAATTTAAAAGTTTGACTCAACAATTTGAACTCGATATAATAAATTGGCTTTTGAAACTTTGCAGATAGTGTTAGTAAATGATCCGTAACATTACTGTATTTCTATATTTTGACAATTTATTCGATTCAAGCTGTTGCTAATCACACTTAAAAACACTATGAACTCAAATATCAATCTTGAATTTAAGAACGTTTTAGCTCTAAGTTTCTACATGAAATAGGTCCTAAATTGTTCCTATAAACATTGTGGATCATCAATTAAACTTAAAACATAACAGCGAGTTCGAATTTTACCATGAACGATTCAGTTGACTTTTTGGAATAAAACTTTGACTCGAAAATTTGGATTCAATATAAAGAATTGGAGCATGAAAACTTACAGAGAGTGTAATTAAATCATTCCTAACAACTTTGCATTAATATATTTTGAAATTTCATTCAAAATCGACCTTTTGTTAAATTGAACCAAGAACAGAGAGTATCGAGCTTTATTTTGATTATTTTCAGTTTAAGTCGATTACCAGTTGAAGTGTATGAATTATATAACGTGGAAATTGCTGTTTTTAATTGTGATTGAATACGAAAGGTAACAAAACTAATAGAAATTTTTTTTAACACAGTTAGGATAGGTACGTGAAACAAATTTGTGTACTTTTCTTTATTTTATAGTTTTCATAATTATTAATAATAAATAAATAAATATACTAGTAATATTATTATTAATTAATAATTATATTAAGAATACTAAATAATAATAATAGAAAATCTAATAATAATAATAATAGAAATAATAATACTAACATTAAAGATAATTACTAAAATTTATAATAATAATTATTACAATGATAAATACTAAAATTTATAATAATAATTATTAAAATGATAATAATTATATTATTAATGATTTTAGTAATATTTTTAATGTTCAAGGTAATAATAATAATAATACAAGTAATATAACCGATACAACAAGTGATATATATATATATATATATATATATATATATATATATATATATATATATATATATATATATATATATATATATATATATATATATATATATATATATATATATGTCTTATATTAGAAATCACAATATTAATAATATAAGTGTCGATATTAATATTAACATTTCTATATATACTAATAGACAAAACATTAATAATAATAATGAAAGTAGTGATACTAATATTAATATAACAATTATCTTAGATTTTGTAATATAATTTATTAATTATATCATATTTACTAATTATAGGATATACATTATATAATAACTTATATTAAATATTTAATATATAATATTACTTATGTTTAGAATACATATATATCAAACTTCATATCTAGATGTTATATATTGAAAATAATACTATTAGTAATACTGATTTTAATATTAATATCAGTAATGATAATAATAATGGAAGTAATAATAATATTCTTAGTATAACAACTATATTTTTTTATTAATTATATAATATTTAAATAGTTATATAATATATAATAACTTTTATTGAATATTTATTATTTATAGATATACATATAATAATAATAATAGAAATCATATATATATATAGATTCACTTTAAATTACACTTAATTATTTGATGTTTTATTTTACATATTTGAATCTAATGTTCATTTTTTTTTAATTTATTATATATACTTACATTTATATATATATATATATATATATATATATATATATATATATATATATATATATATATATATATACATGTTTATTACAAACAATGGTTCGTGAATTGTTGGGCATAGTCAAAGGTTAACTGAATTCATGTAAACAGTTTAAAAATTTCGAGACTCAACATTATAGACTTTGCTTATCGTGTCGAAACCATATTAAGATTAAGTTTAAATTTGGTCAAAAATTTTCGGGTCGTCACAGTACCTACCCGTTAAAGAAATTTCGTCCCGAAATCTGATTGGGATGGTCATAGCTGACAATAAATATGTTTTCATGACGCATACGAGCTAGAATTTAGAGTTTTTATCATCAGTGAGTAATATAGATAAAACAATTCATTTATATGAAGAGTACGAGTGAAGCTATCACAAAAGTGTGAAAATGAGTAAATAAAGATTTGTCATATCTTTTGACGTAGATAAGATTGAATTTCCAGAATTCAAGGAATTTAGAGAAAATCTTTGAAAATCTATATAAGATTTGATTCTTCGGTAAATAAGGAAAATTAGAATCTTCTTTGGTTAGATGCGATGATCTGTCTTGATTGTTCTGTCTGATATTTCACTATAAATCACCCTCTTCATTTCCTTTATATTATGGATTTCCATCCTTTTGTTTTCTCTTCCCGACTTTAAGTCAAGCGAATAATGGTCCAGAATTCGTAGATACGAATTTTGGAATGAACATAGTTAAGGTTCTAAGAAGAAATGGTAATAGCACAATCTGACTTGTCAAATTACCAGAATTCAAGGGAAAAGATAGGACTATCAAGGAAATATGTTTTTGATATGTTTATAGATTAGATAGAATGTAAGAGTCGTGTAACCTGGCATATGATGACGTTATGGTCTGTGAATCATCACGTTTCATTAGAAACTCAGCATGACTTACTGTAATATAATCACGTTGATCAAGTGTCATTATATTATACTAACTCATGCTTCAGTTCCCAACACTACTTCTGAAACATTCATACTTTAAACTCGAAGGTTTTAAAATTTAGAAACTAACAAAGTTTCTTTTATAATATAACACAGATAGCGCGAAGAGGTAAATAATCTCAGATGAGAATATTTATGAATGTATCTTCAGAAATATCGAGGATATTTATAATGAAAGATACGATGATATCTTAGAATTTTTAAATATCTAAAATCAGAGGATGATGAAGAATATTGTCCATAAGGGTTTCGAGCAAGATATTTGCTAAAGACTTCTGCATACAATGAATTATTTGGATTCTTTGAAGGCAGATTTAGTCTTTGTGATTTATTCATAGTCTCCTTCATGGTTTGCTTAATCCGTTTTCCAGTTTCAAACTTTCTCTTTTTCCGAGCTTTGCCAACACGTTATTCTTTATCATTAAACTTTTGGCTGTTAAGGTCGTTTACAGTTTTTGCTACTTCATTTAGCTTTTTCGACATTCTGAGTATTGATTCACAGACTGGACGCTTTTCAGAATTTCAGAATGGAAAATCATAAATCTAAGAGATAAAGGTTATATGTATACATATAACTGTTGATGTAGAAACGTTGCGAGATTCAAAATACTGATTGCTAATTCCCGGTAATTGGTATGGCAATTCTCATTACCAGATGCGGATGAGTATATGATGGGGTCTCGATAAAAATAATGATTTTTCGGAAAGTCAAAGATCACCGAAGTTGTTGGTAAGTTTACTGCTAATGTAGTGGAATATAAACGGTTCCCCGGTAACGAAGGCGAAAAGACAACGTATATATGAAGGTTATAATAAGGTTATTTCGAACGAAAAGTCAAAGTTGTCTTGCTGGAGCTGTGACAAAACTGGCTATCTCGAACAGGAGTTGCAAAGTTATTTTCGATAATAAAAATGCTAAAGGAATTAGCACAGCTACGTGTTAAATGTTTACTCAGTTTTCGAGAGTTTTTCAGGTGCATAGCTATATGCATAATGAAATGTCCCGTTCATATTGATTATAAACGTTCCATATTAATTGATTTCGTTGTGAGGTTTTGACCTCTATATGAGACGTTTTCAAAGACTGCATTCATTTTTAAAACAACCATAACCTTTATTTTACCAATAAAGGTTTTAAAAACATTACGTAGATTATCAAATAATGATAATCTAAAATATACTATTTACACATGACCATTACATAATGGTTTACAATAGAAATATATTACATCGACATATGTTTCTTGAATGCAGTTTTTACACAATATCATACAAACATGGACTCCAAATCTTGTCCTTATTTTAGTATGCAACAGCGGAAGCTCTTAATATTCACCTGAGAATAAACATGCTTTAAACGTCAACAAAAATGTTGGTGAGTTATAGGTTTAACCTATATATATCAAATCGTAACAATAGATCACAAGATTTCATATTTCAATACACATCCCATATATAGAGATAAAAATCATTCATATGGTAAACACCTGGTAACCGACATTAACAAGATGCATATATAAGAATATCCCCATCATTCTGGGACACCCTTCGGATATGATATAAATTTTGAAGTACTAAAACATCTGGTACTTTGGATGGGGTTTGTTAGGCCCAATAGATCTATCTTTAGGATTCGCGTCTATTAGGGTGTCTGTTCCCTAATTCTTAGATTACCAGACTTAATAAAAAAGGGCATATTCGATTTCGATAATTCAACCATAGAATGTAGTTTCACGTACTTGTGTCTATTTTGTAAATCATTTATAAAACCTGCATGTATTCTCATCCCAAAAATATTAGATTTTAAAAGTGGGACTATAACTCACTTTCACAGATATTTCCTTCCTCGGAAATAAGACTTGGCCACGGATCGATTTACGAACCTATATAAATATGTATATATATATCAAAGTATGATCAAAATATAATTACAACCATTTTTATTATGTTTTAAAGATTTGAGTGTATTAAGTCAGCTGTCCTCGTTAGTAACCTACAACTAGTTGTCCATAATTAGATGTACAGAAATAAATCGATATATATTATCTTGAATCAATCCACGACCCAGTGTATACACGTCTCAGGCTAGATCACAACTCAAACTATATATATTTTTTAGAATCAACCTCAACCCTGTATAGCTAACTCCAACATTACTGCATATAGAGTGTCTATGGTTGTTCCAAATAATATATATAGATGGGTCGATATGATATGTCAAAACATTTGCATACGTGTATATGGTATCCCAAGATTACATAATATATTAGAATACATGTATAATACAATATAAGTTAGCTAGGATATGATTAATATAGATTGGTTACCAATTTTCACGTAGCTACAACAAGCAAAAATAACCAATCTTGTTTTACCCATAACTTCTTCGTTTTAAATCTGTTTTAAGTGAATCTAATTGCTATGGTTTCATATTGAACTTAATTTTATGAATATATACAGAAAAAGTATAAGTTTATAGTCAAAATTATAGATTACAAGTCATTTTTGTAAAGGTAGTCATTTCAGTCGAAAGAACGACGTCTAGATGACCATTTTGGAAAACATACTTCCACTTTGAGTTTAACCATGATTTTTGGATATAGTTTCATGTTCATAAGAAAAATCATTTTCCCATAAGAACAACTTTTAAATCAAAATTTATCATAGTTTTTAATTAACTAACCCAAAACAGCCCGCGGTGTTACTACAACGGCGTATATCCAGTTTTACGGTGTTTTTCGTGTTTTCCGGTTTTAAATCCTTAAGTTAGCATATCATATAGATATAGAACATGTGTTTAATTGATTTTAAAAGTCAAGTTAGAAGGATTAACTTTTTTTTTGCGAACAAGTTTAGAATTAACTAAACTATGTTCTAGTGATTTCAAGTTTAAACCTTCGAATAAGATAGCTTTATATGTATGAATCGAATGATGTTAAGAACATCATTACTACCTCAAGTTTTGTGGATAAACCTACTGGAAAAGAGACAAATGGATCTAGCTTCAAAGGATCCTTGGATGGCTTGAAAGTTCTTGAAGCAGAATCATGACACGAAAACAAATTCAAGTAAGATCATCACTCGAAATAAGATTGTTATAGTTATAAAAATTGAACCAAAGTTTGAATATGAGTATTACCTTGTATTAGAAATATATCTTACTGTAAATAATAAAGATTTCTTGAGGTTAGATGATCACTTTACAATATTGGAAGTAAGCTAGCAAACTTGGAAGTATTCTTGATTTTATGAAAGTAGAACTTATAGAATTTATGAAGAACACTTAAAACTTGAAGATAGAACTTGAGAGAGATCACTTAGATGAAGAAAATTGAAGAATGAAAGTGTTTTTAGGTGTTTTTGGTCGTTGGTATATGGATTAGATATAAAGGATGTGTAATTTTGTTTTCATGTAAATAAGTCATGAATGATTACTCATATTTTTGTAATTTTATGAGATATTTCATGCTAGTTTCCAAATGATGGTTCCCACATATGTTAGGTAACTCACATGGGCTGCTAAGATCTGATCATTAGAATGTATATACCAATAGTACATATGTCTAAAAGCTATATATTGTACGAGTACGAATACGGGTGCATACGAGTAGAATTGTTGATGAAACTGAACGAGGATGTAATTGTAAGTATTTTTGTTAAGTAGAAGTATTTTGATAAGTGTCTTGAAGTCTTTCAAAAGTGTATGAATACATATTAAAACACTAGAAGTATATACATTTTAACTGAGTCGTTAAGTCATCGTTAGTCGTTACATGTAAATGTTGATTTGAAACCTTTAAGTTAACGATCATGTTAAATGTTGTTAACCCAATATTTATTATATCTAAAGAGATGTTAAATTGTTACATTATCATGATATTATGATATATAATATATCTTAGTATGATATATATACAGTTAAATGTCGTTACAACGATAATCGTTACATATATGTCTCGTTTTGAAATCATTAAGTTAGTAGTCTTATTTTTACATATGTTGTTCATTGTTAATACACTTAATGATATATTTACTTATCATTTAACATAATTAACCAAGTGTATCAATATCTTAATATGATTCATATGTACTTAGTAAGACGTTGATATAACGATAATCGTTATATATAACGTTTTCGAGTTTCTTAAATTCAATAGTCTCATTTTTATGTATATAACTCATTGTTAAAATACCTAATGAGATACTTACTTATCATAATATCATGTTAACTATATATATAATCATATATATATGTCATCATATAGTTTTTACAAGTTTTAACGTTCGTGAATCACCGGTCAACTTGGGTGGTCAATTGTCTATATGAAACCTATTTCAATTAATCAAGTCTTGACAAGTTTGATTGCTTAACATGTTGGAAACACTTAATCATGTAAATATCAATTTCATTTAATATATATAAACATGGAAAAGTTCGGGTCACTGCACATAAATCTTTCCTTCCGTAGATGAAGTGCGGTTAGTTTATCCTCTCGATTGAGGTGTTTTCAAGAATCATGAAACGTTTGAACGCAGATTGTAATCGTCAAGATACAAATGAGGTTTATGATGAAATCAAGTAGCAAACTTGAAGAAATGTTTAGTTTCATATTTTATAATCAATATTTTAATTCATTTTAATTGTCCAATGTTATTAGTCCACAGTTAGTAGTCCACAATTAGTAGTTCAACAATTCATATATAGTTTAATATATAATATTCGAATTAATTAATACGTGTCGTGACCCATTATATACATGTCTCAGACTCGATCACAACTCAAAGTATATATATTATTTAGAATCAACCTCAACCCTGTATAGCTAACTCGAACATTACCGCATATAGAGTATCTATGGTTATTCCAAATAATATATATAGATGACGTCGATATGATATGTCAAAACATTGTATATGTGTCCCGATTTATACGACGATATTTAAAGTGCGTAAAATAAATAACAGAAATTAAATGACGATAAATAAAATTGCAAAAATTAAAATTGCGATAAATAAATTGCAATAAATAAATGTAATAAGGAATTAATAGTTAGCTAGGAACAGTTAGCTAGAATTTTGTTAGCGTGGATTCTTAACAGAGTTTCTCATAGTTAATTTGTTTGTTTCTAACAAATTTTATTTTGTCCAATGTTTTCTTCATTATGCCACTTGTTGGATTCTGATAAGTCAAAATCCAAATATGAAATTGGATGAAAATGATTATTCTGCGGTGAACGGATACGTACATCTGTGGATGTAAGTAAGATAGTAAATGACTGTTGAATCAGATTCGAAGAATGTACATTGTAACTTATTAATGTGAAATCTAAATATTGGTATTACCTACCCGTTAAAATATTTTCACCATTAACAGTTTGTACAAAAGAAGTTTCAATTACAATCTTTATGAAAATATATATACATATATATTTTCTTCAGATGTAATCATGGATTTAATGAGTTAATATGATATTAAACTCATCTGATTTACCGTTAGAACAAGAGTATATAATCTCTAAAACATTAGAGATTACATAATCATCATGTCGAATGAAGATAAATGATGTAGAACGATATGTAGAACGATGATTATGCTTGAGGTATAGATTGTGATGTTGAGGCATGTGATGTTGAAACTTGGGTTGTTGGTCTAATGACCCGTCCTAATCCATCTGGATGAATACATTACATTTGGTTACATTGCGAGGTACTTGACCTCTATATGATACATTTTACAAACATTGCATTCGTTTTTAAAAGACAAACTTTCTTTACATCGAAAGTTGACGGCATGCATACCATTTCATAATATATTCAATTATAATTGACTTAATAATAATCTTGATGAACTCGACAACTTGAATGCAACGTCTTTTGAAACATGTCATAAATAACTCCAAGTAATATCTCTAATATGAGCAAATGCACAGCGGAAGATTTCTTTCATACCTGAGAATAAACATGCTTTAAAGTGTCAACCAAAAGGTTGGTGAGTTCATTAGTTTAACATAAATAATCATTTCCATCATTTTAATAGACCACAAGATTTTCATTTTCAGTTCTCATAAATATACGTCCCATGCATAGAGACAAAAATATCATTCATATGGATTGAACACCTGGTAACCGACATTAACAAGATGCATATAAGAATATCCCCTATCATTCCGGGAAATCCTTCGGACATGATAAAACAACATCGAAGTACTAAAGCATCCGGTACTTTAGATGGGGTTCGTTAGGCCCAATAGATCTATCTTTAGGATTCGCGTCAATTAGTAGATCGGTTTACTAACTCTTAGGTTACCAAGCAAAAAGGGGCATATTCGGCTTCGATCATTCAACCATATAATGTAGTTTCGATTACTTGTGTGTATTTCGTAAAACATTTATAAAAGCAGCGCCTGTATTCTCAGTCTTAAAAATATATATTGTAAAAGCATTTAAAAAGAGAGCAAATGAAACTCACCATACTGTATTTTGTAGTAAAAATACATATGACTATATTGAACAATGCAGGGTTGGCCTCGAATTCACGAACCTATATCAATTGTATATCTATTAAAACTTATAATGGAAAACTCATAATCTCATTTATTAATTATATAACATTTATGTGTTTGTAGTTATATGAATTTAATATTAATTTTTATTTTATACATATGCTTTATTTATATGTATTATAACTTAAATTATATGTTATATATCTATTTTGTATATATATATATATATATATATATATATATACATTGAAAATAATTAGTATTTATTCATTTAGTTATATTAATATATCTATATATATTTATATATGTTTTAGTATTATATAAAAAATATAGTTTGTTATATGTAATATTGTTCATAACAATAATACTAATATGAATGAAATTTTAATAATTATAATAACTTTATTAAAAATGTTAGTTTTTTATATAAAAAAAATAATTTCAATATAATGGTAGTGATAATCATATTAATAAAAATGATGATGATTTTAATGATAATACTTTATGTTAATAATAATAATAATAATAATAATAATATTAATAGTAAAAATAACAGTAATAATTATAATTTGATATTAATACAATATTAGAGATAATAATAATAATGATAATAATAATAATACTAATTATAATAACTATCTTAATAATAATAGTGGTAATATAATAATACTTACAACAATGATAATAATAATACTAACAATTGTAATTATAACGATATTACTAATATTTAATAGATTTTAGTATGTTAGTAATCTTAATAGTTAACTTAACAATACTAATAATAATAATAATTCTGATACTTAATGTTAATAATGATAATATCCTAATCATAGTAATACTTTTACCAATATTACTAATACTAATAATAATAGCACTAATAATATTTAATGAAGTTACTTGGTATCAAAATGATAATAATATTAATATTATTTATAATTGTAATTTTATTCAAAATAATAACTAACACTTATTTTAGCATTACTAATAATAATTTTTTATACTTGTAGTAATAATAAATACAATAAAAATATTAGTTTATAGTAACCAAGATAATAACAATAATAATAATAATAATAATAATAATAATAATAATAGTAATAATAATAATTAGAAAATAAACAATTAAAAGTGTATACCCTTAGGATCTAAAAAGAAATGCCTGAGCAAGGGCTCGAACCCGAGACCTCTCGCTACCCCATCACCTCCCTTAACCATTCGGCTGTGCTTGTTTATCTGATTAACTCCCATTTTTAATTTATATACCCCGAAATTTCATAACCTTCTTCTTCACAAAACGAATTCGACCAGGGATAAAACTAAATCCAAACAATGAATTTCCAATCTTAATATAAGGATTGGAATTTAATTAGAATGATTATTTTGTTAGACTCAATTTAACAGAGAGGATTTAATCGTAAAAAGCAGCGGCAGTGCTCCAGCATCTACGAACATCATTTAGAACAAAATATGTGATTTTAAAAATTAGACACTTATAGGTTGTAATCCCTACATGAATTATCTCATAAATCATTCATGGAAACTTCCGAAGTCATTAATTAACTCAAATCATAACAGAAATTTTGAATTTGTTCTAAGAACAATCGGTTGACTTTTGTTTCTAAAAACTTTGACTCCAAAATTCAGATTCGATATTGAAAATTGAAGTGTGAAACTTTGCAGAAAGTTTAAATAGATCAAACTTAACTAGGCTGCATTATTAGATTTTTAAAATAAACTCGAAATTAAAGATTTATAAAAATGAATGACGAACAGAGGAATATAAGCTGAATGCTCTTTCGTTTCTGTTTAATTCAATAAAAATTATACAACTGATAATTGATAAGGAGAAAGAGGAGTTGGATGGATTATCATTAACATAAAAAAATCATTAGACTTACTACCAAAATTTTGTGTCGACAGAATCATTTAAAAGGACAGAAAAATAGAAGAGAAATATAAAGAATTTGATTTGTTTGCTGTTACTGATTTGTACTATGGATTTTTCTTTTGTATCCTATATACTGAAATCGATATGTAACCATATAGACAGAAACAAAATTTGAACTGTAGGAAAAGTGGAAAAAATTGAAGCAGATGGGATATGATCGATTTCTATTATCAGTCATATTACTTCCTATATTTATTTATTATTAATATTAATAATAGTAACACCAATTAATAATAATTATATAAATATACTACTAATAATCATAATAGATATAATAATAATGTTAGTAATATTATCATCAAAATAATACCTAATAATAATAAATATAATGATAGAAGTAATAAAAATAATGATAATGATAAATTTTTAGTAATAATAACTCGTATTATTTTTATAATAATGATAACTATAATAGTAATAATGGTTTTTAATGATAACAATATTAATAATGATAATCATGCTAATAATAAAAATGTTAACATTAATAATAATTCTTATGATAATCATAATTACAGGTATGGTAATAATACTAATATTAATGATAATAATAATAGATTGTATTGTTTTCCTAATAATGATAACAAAAATTAAATGCATTAAACTTTATATCTATATGTTATATAGTATTATTAATAATACTGGTTTTAATATTAATATTTATTTTTAATTACAATGAAAGTAATAATCATAATGTTGAATACTTAACTTGTAATTTCTTCTAATATATTACTGTTTCAATTTATTACTTATGTAATGTTTACCAATTATTAATTAAATATTTATACACTATACATATATATTACTATATATATATGATAATTATACATAGATATCATAGTTATTTATATATAGATTCATTTTAAATTACAACATAATTATTTTGTATTTTATTTTACATATTAAATTTTAAATGTTTGAGTTATATTTTTATTATTTCCAATCATTATTATATATACTTACATTTATATTTACATATTTATTTATACACAATTGTTCGTGAATCGTCGGGGAATGGGCAAAGGGCAAATGCATTCATTTAATCTATTCTAAAATTTTGAGACTCAGCTTTACAGACTTTGCTTATCATGTCGAAATCATATAAGATTAAGTTTAAATTTAGTCGGAAATTCCCGGGTCGTCACAGTACCTACCCGTTAAAGAAATTTTGTCCGGAAATTTGAGTGAGGTGGTCATGGCTAACAATAAAAATGTTTTCATGACGAATATGAGTTGATAAATAGAGTTTATTACTGTTGTGTAATATGGATAAGATAATTCAATTACTCGAAGAGTACGAGTGAAGCTATCACCAACTCGTGAAATGAGAAAGACATGTTTCATCATAACTTTTGACTAGTCATGGTTGAATTCCAGAATTCAAGGGATTTAAAGAAAATCTTTGAAATTTAAAAGATTTTATTATTCGGTGAATAAGGAAATGAAGATCTCTATAAATAAATACGGTGATCTGCCTCGATTACTTTGTCTGATGTTTCCATTATAAATTAAGCTCTTCCGTTCCATTATTCTCACCATTCCTATACTTTCTTTCTTAGTTCATACATCCAAAAGATTGTGAAAATGCTAAATCCAGTTCTAATCCTTGATATTTTTCTAATTATCATTTCTATCATCCTTCTTTTCAATCTTCCACCAGAAGAATCTGTTTACTTCTACTATTACCTTGGGGTGATACTATTCTTAATTATACCGTGTCTTTATATTGTTATTCGTATTAATATCCATAGTTTGTAACCTCCGTGTTGTTATTGGGCTTTATATTTTCTCTTGTATTTTGGATCTCTTTACCTTTTTTATTATCCTCTCGACCTCTAGTAAAGTGAGCAACGGTCCAGAATTCGTAAGTACAGAGTTTCGAATGAACTTATTGTTCTAACCAAGAAAGAACGAAATCGTACGATTTGATTTGTCAACTTATTAGAATCATTGAGAATAGAACTATCAAGAATATACTTTCTTGATATGTTCAGAAGTTAAGCAGAATGAAAGAGTCATGTAACATGGCACATGATGACGTTATGATCTGTAAATCATCATGTCCCATTAGAAACTCAGCATGACTTACTGTAATATAGTCATGTTGATCAAGTGTCATTATATTATACTAACTCATGCATCAGTTCCCAACATTACTTCAATAACATTCATATTTTAAGCTCAAAAGTTTACAGAATATAGAAACTAACATTTTCTATATGATGTAACACTGATAGCACTAATAGATTAATGATTCAGATAAGAATAGTTATGAAAATATCTTCAGAAATATGGAGGATATTTATAATGAAAGATACGATGATATCTTGGAATTTCTAATATCGAAGGATGATGAAGAAAATTTGTCCGCAAAAGTTTAGAGTCAAAAGCAAGGTATTCGCTAAAGATTTTATCAGAAACAGAATCATCAGGATTCTTAATGTACAAGTTTAGTCCTTATGATTTGTTCAGAGACTCCTTCGTAGTTTGCTCAATCAGTTTTTCAGTTTCAAATTTTCTGAGCTTTTCCAACATACTATTCTATATCATCAATCTTCCGACGATTAAGGTCGTTTACGGTTGTCCACAGTTTTTGCTGCTTCATTCAGCTTTTTTTTTTCAAAGTTCAATGTATTGATTCGTAGGCTGGGTGCTTTTCAAAATTTCAGAATTGAAGGTCGTAATTTGTAACGACCCGGAAATTTCCGACCAAATTTAAACCTTAATCTCTATAGGTTTCCAACACGATAAGCAAAATCTGTAATTTTGAGTCTAGAAAGTTTGAGATTTATATTCGGATAATCAGTTACCTTTTGACCAAGCCTGACGATTTACGAACAGTTGCGGGTAAATAAATATATATATATATATATATATATAAATAAATATAAGTGTTTAAATAGCATTACGAATTTATCAGGTATACTTTAAAAATTAACTATAATGATAGAATAGATTAATATTAAAATGTGTATATAAATATACATATAATCGAGATATAATTTTTCAAACACAATTATACAAATACATATACGTAACAAAATAGCGTTACATATACATAAATACATATACATAAAATATAATTACCAAATAAATATAAATAAAAGAAAAATAACGCTAGAGATGTAAAAACTATATATAAATTTGGGTATATGTATCCGGTAGCAATCAAATATCTTCTTTGTTGATTCTGTTTGATTAATTAATATATATCTGTCAAATTCATCTCCTGATCTAAACAAGAATTTGCTCCCATCGTTTTCTGCCTTTATCATTTTTGTAATTTTCTTCTTGAATTGATTCTGCATGTCGTTGATTCTTCAGTTATATAATCGTACAATCCTCACACGTTATTTCATTAACATTCCTCTCTCAAGAACAAAAACCCACACGCACATCTATCTTCCTGTTTTGCTTTCATATACAAACCAAACACTCTAGCGATGCTAGTTGTTCCTATTCGACTTCACCACCCAACCAAACTAACAGTCACCTCTAATCATCATTACCATTACCACGAATCACCTTGAGTTTCGTTTAAGTGTATTCGATCAACACCACCTTCATCTACGTTGACAACCACCATCACCTTGAATCTCTCTTCTAACCTTGAATCACCACCTTCACTTACAACCACGACACCACTCAACAACTCTAAATCGCCACCATAACCACACTCTCTCTCCCCTCTCTTATTTTCTCTCTAAAGAATTCTTCTTTGTGAACCCTGAGAACCGACACCATCAAAACCCAAAACTATTACTATTGTTTGTTTGTTATTCAATACCTATCAAACAACCATCATCTTCATTACAAACACCACCTACGAAACCCATTTAAACACCTAACCAAATCAACTTGCACGTTTCTGTTTTACAACTAAACACCTCCAAACCAACGTACCATCGGTTTTAAATGACTACAACTATCTCGCTGTTCGATCCACAAACCAACACCTTGAAACCACTTTAGTAAAACGCCAACTGCAATCTCTTCATTCCTACTACTGTACTTCTATTTTTTTTCCCGTTTTATGTTATTACTATCAAGTGCTACTGCAGCTCCTGTTCCATCACCAATACACCGCCACCCACTTCGAACCATCTTGTAATTTTTTTTTGATGCGACAACAACATCAATAAACACCCCTTCTTGTTTTGTTGTTTTCACCGAAACCCACCTGCAGCTGAATTGCTGTTTCTGTTTCAATAATATTGACAGAATAATGAGGATGATGAGAAAGTTGAGATAAGAATGATGATGAATCGAACTGGTTTTGGCAGTTTTATTTATATTCTTTTTATGGTGGCCGACAATGGAAGATAAAGAAGATGTTGGATTCGTTTTTTTTTATTTAAGGTGGGACAAACCCCAAATTATGGAGGACAGTCTGATATTTTTTTTCTTTGCTCCATATTTCATGGTGTTCTTGATAGAATAGTCGACACAGTCAAGTGGTAGGGTTACAAAATTTGTATGCTTGATGTATACTCCTGATAACCAGCGAAATATAAAAAAATATATGGTTAATGGACTAAGCCAATGGAACTGTTAATCTTGGGCTCTTGTTACAGCATGGGCCGAAGCCCAATTACAATAAGAAAATGATACCGTGTAATTTATAAATGGAGATTATGAAGAACACGTGGAAATGGGATATAAATTTAAACCGGGAATAATACAGAAGGAAACAATATAGAAGAATGGTTAAGGGTTTGGGTGTTTAGCGAGAGGTCGGGAGTTCGAGTCTCGTCCCAGGCAGTTTAATCCTTTTTAGTGTTTCTAAGGTATATTATTATTATTATTATTATTATTATTATTATTATTATTATTATTATTATTATTATAATTATTATTATTAACATTATCATAAGTGTTAATATATAAATTTTAAAATTCTTTATTATGATTATCATTAAAATTTTCATTAGTAAAATTATTCACATTATTAACTTTATTAATAAGTATTATGATTATTATCATTTTTACCCTTAATAATATCATTATAATTACTATCTCACAAACAAATGATATAGGTTCGTGAATCCGAGGCCAACCTTAAACTTGATCAATGATGTTATATGTATTTTTACTACAAAATACAGCATGGTGAGTATATAGTTTCCTTTTTAAACTTTAAATATTTTTGGGCTGAGAATACATGCGCTATTTTTATAAATGTTTTACGTTATGGACACAAGTAACTGAAAATTTATTCTACGTTGAGTTGTACCACTGGCATACTTTCCTGTAGCTTGGTAACTAATATTTACAGCGGTATTGTAAACGCGAATCCTGTTGATAGATCTATCGGGCCTGACAACCCCAACCGGACTGGACGACCAGTATTCAACGGTTGCACAGTACTTCGTTTCGTGACTACACTTGGTACAGTGTAGTAAGATTTCATAATAAAGGGAATATGCGACGTGATTAAGTGTTAAGTATGGTTACCAAGTGCTCAACCACTTAGAATATTTTTATTATAATGTTTACATGAAATCTTGTGGTCCATAGTTATAACGCTGCTAGCATTAAACCTATATATCTCACCAACTTTATGTTGACGTTTTAAAACATGTTATTCTCAGGTACGAATTAAGTCTTCCGCTGTGCATTTGCTCAATTTAAGGACATTACTTAGAGTCGACCATCGCAATGGGACCAAATGTTGAAGATATCGTCCGGATGGATTAGGACGGGTCTTTACTGGTGGTATCAGAGCGTTGGTCTTAGAGAACCAGATCTTGCATTAGTGTGTCTAGCTGATAGTTGTTTAGATGCATTAGCGGGTCTGGACTTCGACCGTGTCTGCATGTCAAAAGTTTTGCTTATCATTTCGTGTCGAAAATTACCTGTTTATCATTCTAAGTCTAGACACGTCCTACTGCCTTTATTGCATAGATAGTGTACCGACAAATTCATATCTTAGCGTATCTGCTAATTCATATCTTAGCGTATCTATTACGATAAACTTTGCCTGATATCTCCCGTAAATTTCTCCGTAATTTAAGGAATTCTGGTACTATATATATCTATGCATATTATGCATTGAGAATACCATCCATCTATCAGTTGCTGTCACTAAACGTTTCATACCAAAAATATTTTTCTGTGATCGCGAAAGATGGCCTCTACGAATCGTCCAAGTTCCTCTGACTCCGAAGACAGTGTGACGGGAGCACACCAACCAATCAACTACCGTGATTACTGGAGAAGATGGGGGTGGGTTCGCGACATACTCACCCTATGGAGAAGGGAAGAAGGTACTCCATATCATGAACCGAATCTACCACCTAACCTTGGAGTACTCGACCCGCTCACCGGCGAACCTGTTCGCAACACCGTTTATACCCTTTTTGCGAGAATTTTTCGTCTTGAGACTACCATTAACGGAACTAGAGAAGATATTCGATCTCTACCTCACACTGATAACCAACCAGGGTTAGTAGAAGAAGTTAAAGAACTTCGAGCTCGAGTGCTAACCTTGGAGAATATGGTTCAAAATTTACAAGCACCAGCAGCATCACCGGCACTAACAGTACCACCAACAACAACATCCGCATCACCAGCTTCGACATATCATTCTGTACCTCGAGTATAATCATCGTTCTACATATCATTCTACATCGATTATCTTCACTCGACATGGCGATTACGTAATTTCTAAAGTTTTAGAGACTATGTATTAACGATAAATTAAATGAGTTTAATATCTTATTGACTCATTAAATCCATGATTACATTTGAAGAAAATATATATGTATATATGTTTTCATAAAGAATGTAATTAATAATTCTTTTGTACAAATTGTTAATGGTGAAAATATTTTAACGGGTGGGTAGTACCCGAGGAATATTTAGAATTCACATTAATAAGTTACACTGTACATTCTTCGAATCTGATTCAACGATCATTTACTATCCTACTTACAACTACCGATATACGTATCCGTTCACCACAGAATAACCATTTCTATTCAAATTTCATATTTGGATTTTGACCTATCAGAATCCAACAAGTGGCATAACGAAGAAAACATTGGATAAAAATAAAAAGTGATAGAAACAAACGAATTAATTAATTGGAATTGTGATAGGATTTCACGCTAACTGTTCCGGATAACTGTTCCCAGCTAACTGATTAACATTTAATTTATCGCAATTTACATTCTCGCAATTTTAATTTCTGCACTGTACATACTGTCGGGACACGTATACAAGGTTTCGACTTATCATATTGACCCATCTATATATATATTTCGGAACAACCATAGACACTCTATATGTGAAGGTGGGAGTTGGCTATACAGGGTCGGAGTTGATTCCAAAATATATATATACTTTGAGTTGTGATCGACACTGAGACCGGTACACGGGTCACGATACGAATTAAGTAATTCGAATATTATATATATAATTTATATATTAATTTATTGGACCATTGTACAACCGGACTATCAGACTGCTAACTTTGGACAATTAAAATGAGTTAAAATGCTGATTATAACATATGAAACTAAACAATTCTTCAAGTTTGCCACTTGATTCTATTTTAAACCTCATTCGTATCTTGACGATTACAATTCGCATTCACAACTTTTCACGATTCTTGAAAACACCTCGATCGGAAGGATGAACCAACCGTACTTCATCTACGGAAGAAAAGATTTATGCACCTGGAAAACTCTCAAATCCAAATTCATAGTTTAACACAAATCGTGTTGAATCCTTTACCATTTATTAGCAAAAACAACACTACAATTCCTTCTCAAGAAGCTAATTTTGTTACAGCTCCACTTCGACTTCTCAGTGAGACTCCTCCTATCATAACCTCGATAATTATACCTTGTCCATTCGCCGTCGTTACCGGAGGACCTTTTATATTTCACAACATCATTAGCAGATATACCAGCAGCTCGTTATCTCTTTAGCGGAATCCGCAATTAGTAATTTTGCAAATCTTGTAGCACTTCTCCAGTTGTACCGAAAACGTCTATCCCTAAGAGTTACATATTTCAAATGTGAAGTTTCTGAAAAACACCCGGGACCATGAACTAGTTCTCAAAATGCTGATGAGGCAGTAAAAACTGTAAACAACTTTAACGGTCAAAAGTGTGATGATAAAGTACAGTGTGTTGGTAAAACTTCGAAAAAGAGAAGGTTGAAAGCTGGAAAAAGGTTTGAGTAAAGTATGAAGGAGACCATGAACAAATCAAACCTGACTTCAAAGGATCCAAATGATTCCGTACCTGTTGAAATCATTAGCAAACACCTTACTCCTTATTCCAAACCTTCACAGACAAATCTTTCTCGTTATCCATCAATGATAGAAGATTTACAATATCATCGTGCCTTTTCATTATAAATATCCTCAATATTTCTGAAGATATTTTCATAAGTATTCTTATCTGAGAATATTTATCTCTCCGTAACATCTGCATTACAACATAAAAGAAACTGTGTTCGTTTGAGTTTAAAATATGAATGTTTTGAAGTAGTATTGGGAACTGATGCATGAATTAGTATAATATAATGAAACTTGATCAACTTCATTATATTACAGTAATTCATGTTGAGTTTCTAATGGAATGTGATGATTCACAGTACCGTCATCATGTGCCATGTTACACGGCTCTTACATTCTATCCAATTCCGAAATGTATTAAGAACAAAACATCTTAATAGTTCTATTTTCCTGGATATTCTGGTAATTTGACAAATCAAAACCGTGCCATTACCATTCCTTTCTGAGAATATTAGCTATGTTCATTCCAAATCTTATACCTATGAATTCCAAACCATTAATCGCTTGACTCGAAGTCGGGAAGAGAAAACGAAAGCATGAAGCTCTGAAAAATAATGAAGGATATAAAACCCAACAATCACCTCGAAATTTACAAACCGTGTATATCAATGCATATAGCAATATAAATACACGGGAGAACTAGAAACACTATACACCCAATAGTATAGTAGAAGAAAATAGATTCTTCCGGTGATAGATGAAAGAGAAAGATGACAGATGTGAAAATTAAGAGTATATCAAGAATCAGGATTGGATAGAGCATAATAAGGAATAAGTAGAGAGAGAAAGAATAGAAGATGTGGAAAATAAGGAAACGAAGGGGTGGATTTATAGTGGAATATCCGACAGAGAAAATCGAATCAGATTACCGCATTAAAACAAAGAAGATCCTGATCGCCGAAGAACCAAATCTTATTCCGTAAGATTTTTTTTAAATTACTTAAATCCCGGAAGTCAACAGCAACTACGTCATCGGTTGAAATGAATAGATTATTTATCCATTTCACTCTTTCGTGATAGCTTCACTCGTGCGCTTCACATAATCGAATCGTTTTATCTACATTACCCAATGATGATAAAACTCCATTATCACCTCACATTTGTCATAAAAACATTCTTATTGCTATCTATGACAACCTCTATCAAATTTCGGGGACGAAATTTATTTAACGGGTGGGTACTGTAACGACCCGGAAATTTCCGACCAAATTTAAACCTTAATCTCTATAGGTTTCCAACACGATAAGCAAAATCTGTAATTTTGAGTCTAGAAAGTTTGAGATTTATATTCGGATAATCAGTTACCTTTTGACCAAGCCTGACGATTCACGAACAGTTGCGGGTAAATAAATATATATATATATACATAAATAAATATAAGTGTTTAAATAGCATTACGAATTTATCAGGTATACTTTAAAAATTAACTATAATGATAGAATAGATTAATATTAAAATGTGTATATAAATATACATATAATCGAGATATAATTTTTCAAACACAATTATACAAATACATATACGTAACAAAATAGCGTTACATATACATAAATACATATACATAAAATATAATTACCAAATAAATATAAATAAAAGAAAAATAACGCTAGAGATGTAAAAACTATATATAAATTTGGGTATATGTATCCGGTAGCAATCAAATATCTTCTTTGTTGATTCTGTTTGATTAATTAATATATATCTGTCAAATTCATCTCCTGATCTAAACAAGAATTTGCTCCCATCGTTTTCTGCCTTTATCATTTTTGTAATTTTCTTCTTGAATTGATTCTGCATGTCGTTGATTCTTCAGTTATATAATCGTACAATCCTCACACGTTATTTCATTAACATTCCTCTCTCAAGAACAAAAACCCACTGATGATGTAGCGTGAGGGTACGAAATAGTATTATTTTTAATACAAAATACTACAAAATATGACACAAGTTTTATTAATTTACGGATGGGATATACCTAAACCTTGCTACAACACTATAGGCAGTGTACCTAATCGTAGAGTAGTGTAGTTTTTAGTAAGTCCGGTTCGTTCCACAGGGAGCTGGTGAAGTTAACGCTATATTATTAAGTTTATTTGTAAAAATATATATATAAATAAGTAGTAGTATTATTATAAAATGGGGGTTTTACCGTTTAATGACCGGTTTGTCGATTTTAAGCGTAAAAATAAATGACAAAAATTAAAGTGCGTAAAATAAATTGCGATAAATAAAATGACAGAAAATAAAATTGCGAGTAATAAAATGACAGTAAATAAAGATACGATGAGAAATATAATAAAAGAATTATGCTTATTTAAACTTCCGTAATCATGATGTTTGACGTGTTGATTTTAATTTATTACCATGGGTTAATTGTCCTTTGTCCTGGTTTATTTGATACATCTATCTGGTTTTTGTCCATAATAGTCCATCGGTCATAAATATAAAGTGCGAGTATCCTCGTCAAATTACCCTTATACCCGAAGTCAAATATTCCAACTGATTAAGGATTTAAACTGTGACGCAGTTATCACTTCTGTCAACAATTACACCAGTTATCACTGTATGTAATCCACCCCTGTTTTAATTAGTTTATGAATATTAATTTACCCACTTGATCATAATGAATAATCAATTACCCAACCCAATTGATTAATTAAATGATTATAACAGATTCCATATGAACATCACTAAATAGGACAACCATAATCATTATTAATTATTAGGTTAATTAATTTGAAGATAGGTTCGACAGACTCCAATGAGTTGTCACTCAATTAGACAATACCCCCCATCTATTAATAGTCAATAATCCAATTTCCACAAGTGTCGGTCTTTTGCCCAAACCTTAATTATGGTCCAAAGTTCAATAACCCAATTTTAGTAATTAGCCCAACATCATGAGTACTTCATTTTAAATAAGCATAATAAAGACTTAGCTACGAGACATTAATGTAAAAAGGTTGAACATAACTTACAATGATTAAAAATAGCGTAGCGTTACACGGACAGAATTTCGACTTACACACTCAAACGATCTCTATCATAAATCTTATTATTATCATAATTTAAAATTAAAATTAAGATTATTGTTATATCTGATTACATTAACATTATGATAGAGAATTATAAATATAGATATTGATATTTGATATAGAAAAATAAGAAAAAAGATAGAAAGAAAAAAAGATCGAAAAAAATATCTGCCTCCTCATCGTTACAATCGTTCCATTTATAGGCTAAATTGTAAATTGAATTTTCATTTACGACCCCTGAACTATGCTCAATTAACAACTTTTTATTATTTAATATTATTCTTATTATGATTTATTTAAATATTATATTTTATTCTTGTGCATAGTTGACTCGTAATTTTTACACCGTTGCGTCGAGCGTTGAGAGTTGGTTCATGTCCTGGTTCCGGATTTTCGAACGTCCTTTCGTACAATTTTATATCGTGTACTTTGCGTTTTGTAACTTGTACTCTTGTCATTTTTAGACGTTCTTCATCAATAATTTGAACCTTTTTGATTGTATCTTGTACTTTTGAGCTTTTTGGACCTTTTGGTCTTTCAAATCTTTGTTTTTGTCTTTAAATCTTCATTTTCGAGCGATTTGCGTCTTTCGTCTTCGTACTTATTTATTTAACTATTACAACTAAAAATAAGGAAATTACATTTAAAAACTTTACATATTGGAACGATATTGCTACTAAATATATGTTCATTTGGAGCACTATCAAATATCCCCACACTTGAGCGTTGCTTGTCCTCAAGCAATACAGAACTTGAAATAAAAACATACATGAATCACTTTTTTATTCATCACATTTTGTACATCAGTGATTTTGATATAGCGGTATAAACAATGACAGTAATGATGGTTAAAGGTGGGTGTGTCATCCACAGTTGCCTCAGGTTTAGGTCAACGACACTTGCAATCAAATAGCCGATTTACTTTCGGTTTCCAAAGCAAAGTGCACATTTGAAAGGCGGTTTACAGTCCCACATGACTATAAAAATTTAGATCCTTTAAGGAAATTGGATCTTTATGAAAACATTTGATCTTTTGAAAATTCAAGCTAGATTTTACCCTAGACAAGTTTTCTGATTTGATCCACCATTGGTGTTGCAAAATATATTTGTGGATCAATATTTTGGCTAAAAACATTTAGGTTCGTGTAATCCACTGCTATCCCGGTATCGGAAAGCACACATCCAGTTTACTTGTTCCGTATATTACCTTTCGGCAAACTACCGTCCGGTTGTAAAGGAAAGCGATGAACAAGAAACTGTTAAGGCAATGTCCCGTGACATGCAGATGATTATGGTCTTTTAACGTGTCGGATGCTAGAACTATCCTTGGTAGGAGCGATAGTAAAGATCATCCTATGATTTTTTGGTCTGGCACAAGGTCCTGTCTCCGACCATGCTATGCAACCACCGTTCTTACGGTTGACACCCGATTTGGTTCAGGTGACCTAATGAATTCCAGGTGAATTTCTTAGGATTTTACGTTCAATGGTAATGAACGCATTGAAAATGGTTTTCAGAAAACAAATCGGTTTGTATTTTTGATCAAAATATTTTCTCGTTCAAGCTCGAGTTTAGATATCATCGAATTCCATGAGTTTGAATTCTCAATCTTTAAGGTCAATCTCTAGGATTGAGTAATATCAGTCTTAAAAGCTGATTTTTAATCTTTAAGGAGATTATCCTTTCTGGGGATCTGATTCATTAGTCTTATCAAGCTAATTTGCACGGTGCCCCCCCATTGTACGAGATAAATCCTTCTCATGGTTAGGATAAATCTGACCACATGGCGACCCTGTTTGATGCTGAGGTCCGTGGATTTCCTGCTGATTTTAGAGATGACTTTTCTAGGTTTTTCGTCAACCTACAGCTGGTCTGGACGACAACTTCATGACCTAAATCAAGAAGCGCGTGTCTTTTTCGGAAGACTTTACTTCCTTCAAATGATGGAATTGATTCATCGTGTAGATCCATCTTTCTTACAGTAAATCGGGTAAAACTGATTAAAATCGTCCAAAGCAAAAGTACCTGCAATAATCTTGTACAAAAATATGTGATATATGTTTTAAATTGAATAACTTGGTACATTCTTCCCACACTTAGTTTCTTTCTTTGCCTTTTTATTTTCTTCTATTTCATTTTAAATGAATTCAAGCGTTTTAGGGTGTTTCTCAATTTATGTCCTTTTCGAGGTAACGATAATTTCGGTATTATCACCTAGTTTTCATCGTTCATAAATATGTATAAACATGATTTTAAATTCATTTACTTGAAAATTTTTCAAATTTTCACAAAATTTGGCAAATAAACTAAGTGCAAACCCGAGAGAATTTATAACCCTTCCCCACACTTGAGATCATGCAATGCCCTCATTTGCATGAAATCAGACTATAATTTAAATTCATGAGGGTGATTAGCGTAGAAAAGTGATTAAAAATACCGAGTTTGCAAACATATTGTTATTTCACATTTGATTTTTTTTTTTTTTTTTGCGTCTTGTCAAAATCAGTAGCTTTTGCTGAACTTCATGACAATCTTTGAAAGTGCGTTGTTTTACCCTGTTTTGTACATAAGATAAAATACAAACATATATATATATATATATATATATATATATATATATATATTTTTGAAGTTTGGTTTATAACCCCACTTTTCAAAAATTTATAAAGTATAATATTTTTGGCATACTTTAAATCAATAAAATTAAAAATAATGATAACAAAATTTGTCGCCCCGCCCTCGGGTAAAGCAATTTCGGCTCAACGACCTAGTCTTTAACTCACGACGAATTTTAGAAATCATTTTTTAAACTTAATGAATTAAAGTAAATTTTGTTTTTTTAAATATCACACAAAACTTAAAAGCATATTAATTTCATATAAAACCTAAAAAAAAAAAAAAATTCAGAATGGGGGGAGAAAACTAGTTCTTTAGTGTCTGCTAGCGGAAAAGACCAATCGAATTCCATTCTCGGAACTACACGAGAACAGAACAACTAACTACAAACAGCATTTTCTTTTTAGAATATTTGAATCTCCTCACACTTAGGTAGATGTGGTGTCGAAATTGTGATTAACTTCATCGTTAATTTCTCTTGGTCCATAATCAACTTGCATATCCGTGACTTTTTCTTTAAGCCATTGGTCGGATTCCTGTGTAATATCCACAATTTCAACTAGTTTCTCCTTTTCTTTAGGTGATAGATTGGATACTAACCGGTTACATAACTTAAAGTTCCCCTTGGTTCTAGCATCGCGAATCCGTTTAATAAGTTTCTTCATTGAACTATTAATAACGGGATTATTTAATTTCGTATCAACAACGGGGTTCTTTGTTATCAAGTCATCATTAGGTTTTACTTCATTTTCCCCACACTTAGGCGTTTTATTATTATTAAGCACTACCGTTGGAGTTGGTAAAACAACATGGTTGTTACCAATCGTTTTTGCTGGTTCAATGGTTTTGGTTGGTGGAGATTTAGACTTTCGAATCATAAAGGTGATCGATTTGTTACCACTACTAAGTGTCATTCTTCCATTTCCTACATCAAATAACGCCCCGGTGGACGCTAAGAATGGCCGACCTAAAATTAGAGGAATGTTTGGGTCCTCTTCTATGTCAATGACAATGAATTCGACTAGAAAGGTTAAATTACCTACTTGAATGGGTAGGTTGTCAGCAATTCCAACTGGGTGCTTAATGGTTTGATCAAAGAGTCGAACACTCATATCCGTTGGACTTAACTTACCTACACCTAATCTCTTATATAAGGAAAGAGGCATAACACTTACACTCGCACCTAAATCTGCTAGTGCATCATACATGACACAATCACTAAGTAGACAAGGAACAATAAATTCACCCGGATCACCTACCCTAGGTGGAGGTTTTGGTGTAACTGTCTTCACCGGGTTTATATTTACGGCTTTTGTTTCTTGCACTTTCTTATTCTTTTTCTTCTTCTTCTTTCCAGAGGTATCACAATCTTTATTACCTATCACTTGCTCATACTCAACTCCTTTTCTTGGAAACGGGATGGGTGGTTTGTATGGTGCCACCACTGGCTTTACATACTCGGGTGGTGGTGGTGTAACTTCTTCATTGTTACTCTCATCTAAAACCTTCCCATCTTCTGATGCTGGTTTTTCAGAATTCGTTGACACCATATTAACATTCTCATTCCGAGGATTTACTTCAGTATTACTCGGTAGCTTTCCTTGTTCCCTCTCACTCATCATGCTAGCAAGAGTACCTACGTGTTTTTCTAGATTCAAAATGGAAGCTTGTTGAGTTCTTAATGACTGATCAAACCTCTCATTTGTTTGGGTTTGAGTTTCAATAAATTGTGTTTGAGATTTAACTAGCTTGAATACCACGTCTTCCATATTTGACTTTTTCTCTTCGATTTGTTGTGGTGGTTTATACAAGCCATGTCTTTGTGGATTGAAAGTGTTGTTTTGAGTTGGTTGGTTATTCGAACCTTGTTGGTTATACGAGTTGTTGTTGGGTCCATTTGGATTGTAAAGAATGTTTTGATTTCGATTGAAGTTTATCCTTGGCGGTTGATAATTATTTTGATAATTACTTCCCGTCCTTTGGTTCATATAGGAAACATTCTCTCTTTGTTCCATCGTTGGTTCAATGTGACAATCTTTCAATAAGTGTGGTCCACCGCATTGCTCACAACTGATTCGTATTGCGTGAATATCTTTATTCATCTTTTCCATTCGTCTTTCGAAAGCATCTATTTTTGCGGAAACGGAATCAAAGTCATGGCTAGAATCGGCTCTAGCCACTTTAGATGATCGAAAGATATCTTTTTCTTGATGCCACTCATGTGAGTGGGAGGCTGTGCTATCAATGATCTTGTAAGCTTCAGTTGCGGTTTTCTTCATAATGGATCCACCAGCGGTTATGTCGATGTCTTTTCGTGTGGCGATGTCTACGCCTTTATAGAAGATTTGTACTATTTGAAAAGTATCTAATCCGTGTTGAGGACATCCTCTCAACATCCTTCCGAATCTTGTCCACGCCTCATATAATGTTTCATTTGGCTTTTGCGTGAACGTAACAATTTCTCCTTGAAGTCTCACGGCTTTGGATGCCGGAAAGAATCGTTTAAGAAATTTTTCAACTAAAACATCCCATGTGTCAATCGCCCCTTCAGGTAACGATTCTAACCAATCTTTGGCTTCTCCCTTTAAAGTCCAGGGAAACAACATGAGATAGATCTGCTCATCTTCCACTTCTCGGATTTTGAATAGTGTACAAATTCTATTAAACGTACGAAGATGTTCGTTTGGGTCTTCATTCGGTGCACCACTGAATTGGCATTGGTTAGTTACCATGTGTAGGATTTGTCCTTTAATTTCATAATCTGGAGCATTAACTTCTGGTTTAATAATGGCGTGACCTTGGCCCGTGCGTGTAACTCTCATTCGGTCTTCCATACTTAGAGGTTCTAGATTTTTCATGATTGGAAGTGTTGTATCTGAATCACTAGAGGTTTCTGATTTAATGGTTTCTTCCTCAACAATCTCTGTTTGAATGATTGGTGGTTCCGGAGGAAAGTTTAATGGTTCGGGATCTACAAACCGTTCCTGAATATTTTCCGAATTCTCAATTGTGAGGTCGGGTTCAAAAAATGGATTATCGGAAATTTGAACTGAAGTACTTGGGCGACTGGATGACGATTCTAAAGAAAAATCAACGGCGGTTATATTTGCTAAATGTCTTGATCTAGTTACAGGTGGTGAACGTATGACCGGCGGCGAACGTCTTGCTCGGTGCATTCACTGAATATCCTATTAGTTTTAAAAAGGAAAGAAAAATTATAATAAGTTATCCAACCAATAGACTTTTCTGATTTTGCCCACGTTTCGAATAGCCAAAAGATGCAGCAGAGGGGCAGGATTCGTTTGGTCTCAATATAATTGAGGACTGTTTGGCTCCAATAACCCGGTCCACGTACAAATCCAACTATTACTACGAACCAGAAAATTTTGATGTCTATCAATTTAACCACTTAAAATAAATTTTCGTAATTTTAAGAAATTTAGAGAAGAAGTAGAAAAAAATTCTAAGTCCTAAAAACTAGAATGGCGAGAAATAAGAAAGAAATAGATTGCGCGTCGAAAAATGTCGAAAAAAATAAAAGGTCGAAAAATAGGCGTCGAAAAATAAAAATAAAAATAAGAAAGTAGTGCGAAATACGGCGTCGTAAAATTCTAAAGCACCTAAAACTTAGTCTAAGGAATAAGCACTTAAGGGATTTTACGGCAAAGCCTAAAAATTCTAGAAGTAAAAATAACTATGGCAAAACTAAACTTAATACTAAAAGTTGCGACTATAGTCTAAAAATCTAAAGGTAATAAAACTAAAAAAACATTTTTTTTTTATAGACAAAATTTTAAAAATATATATATTTTTTTTTAATAATTTTTTTTTTTTTTTTTTTTTTTTTTACGTTTTTTTTTTTTACGTTTTTTTTTTTTTTTTTTACGTTTTTTTTTTTTTTTTTACGTTTTTTTTTTTTTTTTTTTTTTTTTTTTTTTTTACAAATTTTTTTTTTTTTTTTTTTTTTTTTTTTAAACGATTTTTTTTTTTTTTTTTTTTTTTTTAAAACGTTTTTTTTTTAAAATGTTTTTTTTTTTTAAAACGTTTTTTTTTTTTTTTTTTTTTTTTAAATTTTTTAAAAAAAACGATTTTTTTTTTTTTTTACAAATTTTTTTTTTTTAAAACGAATTTTTTTTTTCTTTTAAAAAAAAACGATTTTTTTTTTTTACACAAATTTTTTTTTTTTTTTTTTTTTTTAAAAAAACGAAATTTTTTTTTTTTTTTTTTTTAAAAAACGATTTTTTTTTTTTTTTTTTTTTTAATTCATTTACTATTCATGAATAGTAAATGAAAATAAATTAATTAATTTACTATTCACATGAAAGCGACATGATAGCAATTATTAATTATAAGTTACATAATATACCCCTGAAGTATTTAATAAATACGACTTTTTTTTTTAAATTTACGTATATTTTTGATTCTTAAATATTATTATATTATTATATTCTATTTCAATATTATTATATTATTATATTCTATTTCAATATTATTATATTATTATATTTTATTTCAATATTATTATAATTAAAAATATAGCGTTTTAGCGCTCCCCGGCAGCGGCGCCAAAAACTTGATGATGTAGCGTGAGGGTACGAAATAGTATTATTTTTAATACAAAATACTACAAAATATGACACAAGTTTTATTAATTTACGGATGGGATATACCTAAACCTTGCTACAACACTATAGGCAGTGTACCTAATCGTAGAGTAGTGTAGTTTTTAGTAAGTCCGGTTCGTTCCACAGGGAGCTGGTGAAGTTAACGCTATATTATTAAGTTTATTTGTAAAAATATATATATAAATAAGTAGTAGTATTATTATAAAATGGGGGTTTTACCGTTTAATGACCGGTTTGTCGATTTTAAGCGTAAAAATAAATGACAAAAATTAAAGTGCGTAAAATAAATTGCGATAAATAAAATGACAGAAAATAAAATTGCGAGTAATAAAATGACAGTAAATAAAGATACGATGAGAAATATAATAAAAGAATTATGCTTATTTAAACTTCCGTAATCATGATGTTTGACGTGTTGATTTTAATTTATTACCATGGGTTAATTGTCCTTTGTCCTGGTTTATTTGATACATCTATCTGGTTTTTGTCCATAATAGTCCATCGGTCATAAATATAAAGTGCGAGTATCCTCGTCAAATTACCCTTATACCCGAAGTCAAATATTCCAACTGATTAAGGATTTAAACTGTGACGCAGTTATCACTTCTGTCAACAATTACACCAGTTATCACTGTATGTAATCCACCCCTGTTTTAATTAGTTTATGAATATTAATTTACCCACTTGATCATAATGAATAATCAATTACCCAACCCAATTGATTAATTAAATGATTATAACAGATTCCATATGAACATCACTAAATAGGACAACCATAATCATTATTAATTATTAGGTTAATTAATTTGAAGATAGGTTCGACAGACTCCAATGAGTTGTCACTCAATTAGACAATACCCCCCATCTATTAATAGTCAATAATCCAATTTCCACAAGTGTCGGTCTTTTGCCCAAACCTTAATTATGGTCCAAAGTTCAATAACCCAATTTTAGTAATTAGCCCAACATCATGAGTACTTCATTTTAAATAAGCATAATAAAGACTTAGCTACGAGACATTAATGTAAAAAGGTTGAACATAACTTACAATGATTAAAAATAGCGTAGCGTTACACGGACAGAATTTCGACTTACACACTCAAACGATCTCTATCATAAATCTTATTATTATCATAATTTAAAATTAAAATTAAGATTATTGTTATATCTGATTACATTAACATTATGATAGAGAATTATAAATATAGATATTGATATTTGATATAGAAAAATAAGAAAAAAGATAGAAAGAAAAAAAGATCGAAAAAAATATCTGCCTCCTCATCGTTACAATCGTTCCATTTATAGGCTAAATTGTAAATTGAATTTTCATTTACGACCCCTGAACTATGCTCAATTAACAACTTTTTATTATTTAATATTATTCTTATTATGATTTATTTAAATATTATATTTTATTCTTGTGCATAGTTGACTCGTAATTTTTACACCGTTGCGTCGAGCGTTGAGAGTTGGTTCATGTCCTGGTTCCGGATTTTCGAACGTCCTTTCGTACAATTTTATATCGTGTACTTTGCGTTTTGTAACTTGTACTCTTGTCATTTTTAGACGTTCTTCATCAATAATTTGAACCTTTTTGATTGTATCTTGTACTTTTGAGCTTTTTGGACCTTTTGGTCTTTCAAATCTTTGTTTTTGTCTTTAAATCTTCATTTTCGAGCGATTTGCGTCTTTCGTCTTCGTACTTATTTATTTAACTATTACAACTAAAAATAAGGAAATTACATTTAAAAACTTTACATATTGGAACGATATTGCTACTAAATATATGTTCATTTGGAGCACTATCACCCACACACACATCTATCTTCCTGTTTTGCTTTCATATACAAACCAAACACTCTAGCGATGCTAGTTGTTCCTATTCGACTTCACCACCCAACCAAACTAACAGTCACCTCTAATCATCATTACCATTACCACGAATCACCTTGAGTTTCGTTTAAGTGTATTCGATCAACACCACCTTCATCTACGTTGACAACCACCATCACCTTGAATCTCTCTTCTAACCTTGAATCACCACCTTCACTTACAACCACGACACCACTCAACAACTCTAAATCGCCACCATAACCACACTCTCTCTCCCCTCTCTTATTTTCTCTCTAAAGAATTCTTCTTTGTGAACCCTGAGAACCGACACCATCAAAACCCAAAACTATTACTATTGTTTGTTTGTTATTCAATACCTATCAAACAACCATCATCTTCATTACAAACACCACCTACGAAACCCATTTAAACACCTAACCAAATCAACTTGCACGTTTCTGTTTTACAACTAAACACCTCCAAACCAACGTACCATCGGTTTTAAATGACTACAACTATCTCGCTGTTCGATCCACAAACCAACACCTTGAAACCACTTTAGTAAAACGCCAACTGCAATCTCTTCATTCCTACTACTGTACTTCTATTTTTTTTCCCGTTTTATGTTATTACTATCAAGTGCTACTGCAGCTCCTGTTCCGTCACCAATACACCACCACCCACTTCGAACCATCTTGTAATTTTTTTTTGATGCGACAACAACATCAATAAACACCCCTTCTTGTTTTGTTGTTTTCACCGAAACCCACCTGCAGCTGAATTGCTGTTTCTGTTTCAATAATATTGACAGAATAATGAGGATGATGAGAAAGTTGAGATAAGAATGATGATGAATCGAACTGGTTTTGGCAGTTTTATTTATATTCTTTTTATGGTGGCCGACAATGGAAGATAAAGAAGATGTTGGATTCGTTTTTTTTTTATTTAAGGTGGGACAAACCCCAAATTATGGAGGACAGTCTGATATTTTTTTTCTTTGCTCCATATTTCATGGTGTTCTTGATAGAATAGTCGACACAGTCAAGTGGTAGGGTTACAAAATTTGTATGCTTGATGTATACTCCTGATAACCAGCGAAATATAAAAAAATATATGGTTAATGGACTAAGCCAATGGAACTGTTAATCTTGGGCTCTTGTTACAGCATGGGCCGAAGCCCAATTACAATAAGAAAATGATACCGTGTAATTTATAAATGGAGATTATGAAGAACACGTGGAAATGGGATATAAATTTAAATCGGGAATAATACAGAAGGAAACAATATAGAAGAATGGTTAAGGGTTTGGGTGTTTAGCGAGAGGTCGGGAGTTCGAGTCTCGTCCCAGGCAGTTTAATCCTTTTTAGTGTTTCTAAGGTATATTATTATTATTATTATTATTATTATTATTATTATTATTATTATTATTATTATA
Source organism: Rutidosis leptorrhynchoides (assembly GCF_046630445.1). Lineage (NCBI taxonomy): Eukaryota > Viridiplantae > Streptophyta > Magnoliopsida > Asterales > Asteraceae > Rutidosis > Rutidosis leptorrhynchoides. The sequence continues at coordinate 175,814,551 of NC_092336.1, forward strand.
ATTATTATTATTATTAACATTATCATAAGTGTTAATATATAAATTTTAAAATTCTTTATTATGATTATCATTAAAATTTTCATTAGTAAAATTATTCACATTATTAACTTTATTAATAAGTATTATGATTATTATCATTTTTACCCTTAATAATATCATTATAATTACTATCTCACAAACAAATGATATAGGTTCGTGAATCCGAGGCCAACCTTAAACTTGATCAATGATGTTATATGTATTTTTACTACAAAATACAGCATGGTGAGTATATAGTTTCCTTTTTAAACTTTAAATATTTTTGGGCTGAGAATACATGCGCTATTTTTATAAATGTTTTACGTTATGGACACAAGTAACTGAAAATTTATTCTACGTTGAGTTGTACCACTGGCATACTTTCCTGTAGCTTGGTAACTAATATTTACAGCGGTATTGTAAACGCGAATCCTGTTGATAGATCTATCGGGCCTGACAACCCCAACCGGACTGGACGACCAGTATTCAACGGTTGCACAGTACTTCGTTTCGTGACTACACTTGGTACAGTGTAGTAAGATTTCATAATAAAGGGAATATGCGACGTGATTAAGTGTTAAGTATGGTTACCAAGTGCTCAACCACTTAGAATATTTTTATTATAATGTTTACATGAAATCTTGTGGTCCATAGTTATAACGCTGCTAGCATTAAACCTATATATCTCACCAACTTTATGTTGACGTTTTAAAACATGTTATTCTCAGGTACGAATTAAGTCTTCCGCTGTGCATTTGCTCAATTTAAGGACATTACTTAGAGTCGACCATCGCAATGGGACCAAATGTTGAAGATATCGTCCGGATGGATTAGGACGGGTCTTTACATAATTCTAGGAGATAATTGTTATATGTATACAAATAACTATTGATGTAGAAATACTACGAGATTCGAAATACTGATTGCTGATTCTCGGTAATTGGTATGGCAATTATTGTTACAGGGTATAGATGAATACACGATAGAGTTTCAATGAATATAATGATTTTTCGAAAAATCCAAATTCATTGAAGTTGCTGGTAAGTTTACTGCTAATGTGGTGGAATATAAACGGTTCCCCTTTAACGATGACGACAGGAAAACTTATATATCGAGGTTATAATAAGGCTAATTCGAATGGAAGTCGAAGTTGATTTGTTGAAGCTGTGACAAAATTGGCTAATTTGAAAAGAAATTGAAAAGTTATTTTCGGTAATAACTACTCCAAAGGAGCTAGCACAGATACGTTTTAAATGCTTACATAGGTTCCGAGTGTTTTCAGGTGCATAACTATATGCATCAATCTTTTCTTCCTTAGATGAAGTGCGGTTGGTTCATCCTCTCGATTGAGGTATTTTTAAGAATCATGAAAGGTTTGAACGCAGATTGGAATCGTTAAGATACAAAAGAGGTTTAAGATGAAATCAAATGGCAACTTGAAGAATTGTTTAGTTTCATATGTTATAATCAATATTTTAATTCACTTTAATTGTCCAATCTTGGTAGTCCACAGTTTGCAGTCCACGGTCACTAACTCAATAATTCATATATAGTTTATAATATTCGAAATAATTAATATGTATCGTGACCCGTGTACATGTCTCAGACTCGATCACAACTCAAAGTATATATATTATTTGAGAATCAACCTCAACCCTGTATAGCGAACTCGATCATTACAGCATATAGAGTGTCTATGGTTATTCTAAATAGTATATATAGATGTGTCGATATGATATGTCAAAACCTTGTATACGTGTCCCGATATTTAAAGTGTGTAATATAAATAACAGAAATTTAAATGACAATAAATAAAGTGATTAAATGACGATAAATAAAATTGCGAGAATTAAAATTGCGATAATTAAATTGCGATAAATAAAATGTAATCTGTTAGCTAGGAACAATTAGCTAGGAACAGTTAGCGTGGATTCTTAATAAAATTCCTCATAGTTAATTTGTTTGTTTCTAACAAATTTTATTTTGTCAAATGTTTTCTTCATTATGCCATTTGTTGGATTCTGATAAATCAAAATCTAAATATGAAATTGGATGAATATGGTTATTCTGTGGTGAACGGATTTGTATATCGTTGGATGTAAGTAGGATAGCAAATGACTGTTGAATCAGCTTCGAAGAATGTACATTGTAACTTATTAATGTGGAAATCTGAATATTCCTCAGGTATTACCTACCCGTTAAAATATTTTCACCATTAACAGTTTGTACAATAAAACTTTTAATTACAATCTTTATGAAAACATATATATATATATATATATATATTTTTCAGACGTAATCATGGATTTAATGAGTCAATGTGATATTAACTCATCAGATTTACGGCTAGAACTAGAGTATATAATCTCTAAAACATTAGAGATTACATAATCGCCATGAAGGACGAAGATAGTTTATGTAGAACGATTCGTAGAACGATGATTATGCTTGAGGTATAGATTGCGAGGTTGAGACGTGTGATGATGTTGTTGTTGTTGGTACTGGTTATGCTGCTGGTGCTGCTGATGGTGGTACTGTTGTTGTCGGTGCTACAAGTGTTGTTGGTGCTTAGGTTGGTGATGATGTTGGTGTAGTAAGTATAACTTGTAGATCACGCACCATTCTTGTCAATGTTTCTATCCTACCCTCCATCATTTCTATCCATCCAATCATCTGATTCGATAGATCTTGATTATCAATTCAAAGTTCCCTAACTTCTTCTAATATTCCTCTTCCATTGGCATTCGGAAGTAGAGGTTGAATATTTTCTGAGATTGTAGTAATGCGAACTTCGAGGTGGAAAAATTTAGCAAGAAGGGTGAATACAGTGTTGCGCATAGGTTCACCGGTGAGTACATCGTTTTCTCCGATGTTAGGAGGTAAGTTTGGTTCGCGGTAGGGCTCGCCTTCTTCATTTCTCCATCGAGTAACTAAGTCTCGGACCCACCCCCATCTCCTCCAGAAAGAAAAAATAGCTAAACGGTGGAGACACTTCGGGTTCATTGTCTTCGGAGTCTACTTCAATACGCATCTCGAAATTACTTCCGGAACTAATGGAATCCAAGCTAGGTGTATGATCCATCTCTTATGATCAGTTAGAGGGTTTTTGATATGAAATGATTTTCGGTTATCGGATAATATTCTAATTTTATAGAATATCTAATATAGTACAGAAGATCCCGTAGATTACGGAGGAAATTAAGGAAACGTGTCAGATAAAGTCTACAGTAACAGATACGCTAAGATATGGATTTTGTCTATACACTATTCATGCAGTCAATGCAGTAAAACGTGTCTAGACTAAGAATAATGAGCAGGTAATTTCCAAAGGATGATAAGCAGATGATTTCCGACAAAAATGATAAGCAAAACTTTTGACATGCAGACACGGTGGAAGTCCAGACTTACTAATGCACCCTAACGACTATCAGTTAGACACACTAATGCAAGACCTGGTTCGCTAAGACCACCGCTCTGATATCAACTCTAATGACCCGTCCTAATCCATCTGGACGAATACATTACATTTGGTTACATTGCGAGGTACTTGACCTCTATATGATATATTTTACAAACATTGCATTCGTTTTTAAAAGACAAAATATCTTTACATCGAAAGTTGATGGCATGCATACCATTTCATAATATATCCGATTATAATTGAAATAATAATAGTCTTGATGAACTCGACAACTTGAATGCAACGTCTTTTGAAATATGTCATAAATAACTCCAAGTAATATCTCTAATATGAGCAAATACACAGCGGAAGATTTCTTTCATACCTGAGAATAAACATGCTTTAAAGTGTCAACCAAAAGGTTGGTGAGTTCATTAGTTTAACATAAATAATCATTTCCATCATTTTAATAGACCACAAGATTTTCATTTTCAGTTCTCATAAATATACGTCCCATGCATAGAGACAAAAATATCATTCATATGGATTGAACACCTGGTAACTGACATTAACAAGATGCATATAAGAATATCCCCTATCATTCCAGGAAATCCTTCGGACATGATAAAACAACATCGAAGTACTAAAGCATCCGGTACTTTGGATGGTGTTCGTTAGGCCTAATACATCTATCTTTAGGATTCACGTCAATTAGTAGATCGGTTTATTAATTCTTAGGTTACCAAGCAAAAAGAGGCATATTCGGCTTCGATCATTCAACCATATAATGTAATTTCGATTACTTGTGTCTATTTCGTAAAACATTTATAAAAGCAGCGCATGTATTCTCAGTCCCAAAAATATATATTGCAAAAGCATTTAAAAAGGGAGCAAGTGAAACTCACCATACTGTATTTTGTAGTAAAAATACATATGACTATATTGAACAATGTAGGGTTGGCCTCGGATTCACGAACCTATATCAATTGTATATCTATTAAAATTTATAATAGAAAACTCATAATCTCATTTATTAATTACATAACATTTATGTGTTTGTAGTTATATGAATTTAATATTAATTTTTATTTTATACATATACTTTGTTTATATGTATTATAACTTAAATTATATGTTATATATCTATTTTGTATATATATATATATATATATATATATATATATATATATATACATTGAAAATAATTAATATTTATTCATTTAGTTATATTAATATATCTATATATATTTATATATGTTTTAGAATTTAAAAAAAAAATTTAGTTTGTTATATGTAATATTGTTCATAACAATAATACTAATCTGAATGAAATTTTAATAATTATAATAACTTTATTAAAAATGTTAGTTTTTGATAAAAAAAAATAATTTCAATATAATGGTAGTGATAATCATATTAATAAAAATGATGATGATTTTAATGATAATACTTTATGTTAATAATAATAATAATAATAATATTAATAGTAAAAATAACAGTAATAATTATAATTTGATATTAATACAATATTAGAGATAATAATAATAATAATAATAATGATAATAATAATAATACTAATTATAATAACTATCTTAATAATAATAGTGGTAATATAATAATACTTACAACAATGATAATAATAATACTAACAATTGTAATTATAACGATATTACTAATATTTAATAGATTTTAGTATGTTAGTAATCTTAATAGTTAACTTAACAATACTAATAATAATAATAATTCTGATACTTAATGTTAATAATGATAATATGCTAATCATAGTAATACTTTTACCAATATTACTAATACTAATAATAATAGCACTAATAATATTTAATGAAGTTACTTGGTATCAAAATGATAATAATATTAATATTATTTATAATTGTAATTTTATTCAAAATAATAACTAACACTTATTTTAGCATTACTAATAATAATAATTTTTAATACTTGTAGTAATAATAAATACAATAAAAATATTAGTTTATAGTAACCAAGATAATAACAATAATAATAATAATAATAATAATAGTAATAATAATAATTAGAAAATAAACAATTAAAAGTGTATACCCTTAGGATCTAAAAAGAAATGCCTGAGCAAGGGCTCGAACCCGAGACCTCTCGCTACCCCGTCACCTCCCTTAACTATCCGGCTGTGCTTGTTTATCTGATTAACTCCCATTTTTAATTTATATAACCCGAAATTTCATAACCTTCTTCTTCACAAAACGAATTCGACCAGGGATAAAACTAAATCCAAACAATGAATTTCCAATCTTAATATAAGGATTGGAATTTAATTAGAATGATTATTTTGTTAGACTCAATTTAACAGAGAGGATTTAATCGTAAAAAGCAGCGGCAGTCCTCCAGCATCTACGAACACCATTTAGAACAAAATCTGTGATTTTAAAAATTAGACACTTATAGGTTGTAATCCCTACACGAATTATCTCATAAATCGTTCATGGAAACTTCTGAAGTCATTACCTTAACTCAAATCATAACAGAAATTTTGAATTTGTTCTAAGAACAATCGGTTGACTTTTGTTTCTAAAAACTTTGACTCTAAAATTCTGATTCGATATTGAAAATTGAAGTATGAAACTCTGCAGAAAGTTTAAATAGATCAAACTTAACTAGGCTGCATTATTAGATTTTTAAAATAAACTCGAATTTAAAGATTTAAAAAAAATGAATGACGAATAGAGGAATATAAGCTGAATGCTCTTTCGTTTCTGTTTAATTCAATAAAAATTATACAACTGATAATTGATAAGGAGAAAGAGGAGTTGGATGGATTATCATTAACATAAAAAAAAATCATTAGACTTACTGCCAAAATTTTGTGTCGACAGAATCATTTAAAAGGACAGAAAAATAGAAGAGAAATATAAAGAATTTGATTTGTTTGCTGTTACTGATTTGTACTATGGATTTTTCTTTTGTATCCTATATACTGAAATCGATATGTAACCATTTAGACAGAAACAAAAATTGAACTGTAGGAAAAGTGGAAAAAAAATGAAGCAGATGGGATAAGATCGATTTCTATTATCTGTCATATTACTTCCTATATTTATTTATTATTAATATTAATAATAATAACACCAATTAATAATAATTATATAAATCTACTACTAATAATCATAATAGATATAATAATAATGTTAGTAATATTATCATCAAAATAATACCTAATAATAATAAATATAATGATAGAAGTAATAAAAATAATGATAATGATAAATTTTTAGTAATAATAACTCGTATTATTTTTATAATAATGATAACTATAATAGTAATAATGGTTTTTAATGATAACAATATTAATAATGATAATCATGCTAATAATAAAAATGTTAACATTAATAATAATTCTTATGATAATCATAATTACAGGTATGGTAATAATACTAATATTAATGATAATAATAATAGATTGTATTGTTTTCCTAATAATGATAACAAAAATTAAATGCATTAAACTTTATATCTATATGTTATATAGTATTATTAATAATACTGGTTTTAATATTAATATTTATTTTTAATTACAATGAAAGTAATAATCATAATGTTGAATACTTAACTTGTAATTTCTTTTAATATATTACTGTTTCAATTTATTACTTATGTAATGTTTACCAATTATTAATTAAATATTTATACACTATACATATATATTACTATATATATATATATATATATATATATATATATATATATATATATATATATATATATATATATATATATATATATATATATATATATATATATATATATATATATATATATATATATATATATATATATATATGATAATTATACATAGATATCATAGTTATTTATATATAGATTCATTTTAAATTACAACACAATTATTTTGTATTTTATTTTACATATTAAATTTTAAATGTTTGAGTTATATTTTTATTATTTCCAATCATTATTATATATACTTACATTTATATTTACATATTTATTTACACACAATTGTTCGTGAATCGTCGGGGAATGGGCAAAGGGCAAATGCATTCATTTAATCTATTCTAAAATTTTGAGACTCAGCTTTAAAGACTTTGCTTATCGTGTGGAAATCATATAAGATTAAGTTTAAATTTGGTCAGAAATTCCCGGGTCGTCACAGTTGGTGGTTCTGGTATTGATGTTGGTGGTACTGTTGGTGCCGGTGATGTTGCTGAAGCTGGTACGTTTTGCACCATATTTTCCAAGGCTACAACTCGCGCGCAAAGCTTGTTGACTTATTACTCGAGAATGATTGTCGGTAGGAACGAGCGAATGTATAAGGTTTAGAATCTGATTTGTGATATAGTCGTGGCGAGATACTCTGGAAATGAGAGAGAAAATGGTGTTTCGAACAGGTTCGCCGGTAAGTGCTTCAGGGTTCTTCGCCAAGAGGTGAATTCGGTTGGTGGAAGAGATCGCCTTCTTCGCGTCTCCATTGATTAAGTCGACTACGAACTCATCCTCAATTCATCCAGAATAGATGATGGCTAATTAGTTGATCCATTCCGGTCACACTTCTTTCGGAGCTCGAGTTAAACTCCATATCGGAATTCGATGAACTTGAACTAGTGGCGAGTTCCATTTCGTACGATTAAATAAAAGATTTTTCGATATGAAATGATTTTCGGCTATCGGATGGTATTCTAATTACATAGAATATCCATATATATAGAACAAAAGATTTCGTAGATTACGGAGGAATTTACGGAATATGTCAGACAAAGTTTACAGTAACAGATACGCTAAGATATGAATTAGCAGATATGCTAAGATATGAATTTTGTCTATACACTATCTATGCAATGAATGCAGTAAGACGCGTTTAGACTTAAGATGATAAGCATGGTTTTCGACAAGATATGATAAGCAAAAATTTTTGACATGCAACTAAGGTCGAAGTCCAGACTCACTAATGCATCCTAATGACTATCAGCTAGACACACTAATGCAGACTTGGTTCGCTAAGACCACCGCTTTGATACCAACTTTAATGACCCGTCCTAATCCATCTGGACGAATACATTACATTTGGTTACATCGCGAGGTACTTGACCTCTATATGATACATTTTACAAACATTGCATTCGTTTTTAAAAGACAAACTTCCATTACATCGAAAGTTGACGGCATGCATACCATTTCATAATATATCAAACTATAATTGACTTAATAATAATCTTGATGAAATCAACGACTCGAATGCGATGTCTTTTGAAATATGTCATGAATGACTCCAAGTATTATCTCTAAAATGAGCAAATGCACAGCGGAAGATTTCTTTCATACCTGAGAATAAACATGCTTTAAAGTGTCAAGCAAAAGGTTGGTGAGTTCATTAGTTTATCATAACCGATCATATCCATAATTTTAATAGACCACAAGATTTTCATTTTTCCATAAATATACATCTCATATCAGGCATTTCGCAAACTGCATAGAGATAAAAATCATTCATATGGTGAACACCTAGTAACCGACATTAACAAGATGCATATAGAATATCCCCAAAACAGAATCCTCTTGTCTGTATAATAATAAGTCGAAGTACTAAAGCATCCGTACCTCAGATGGGGTTTGTTAGGCCCATAGATCTATCTTTAGGGTTCGCGTCAATTAGGGGTACTGTTCCCTAATTCTTAGGTTACCAAGCTAAAGGGGCGATATTCAATTTCGATAATCCAACCATAGAATGTAGTTTCGATTACTTGTGTCTATTTCGTAAAACATTTATAAAAGCAGCGCATGTATTCTTATTCCCAAAAATATATATTGCGAAAACATTTAAAAAGGGAGCAAATGAAACTCACAATATTGTATTTTGTAGTAAAAATACATATGACGATATTGAACAATGCAGGGCTGATCTTGGATTCACGAACCTATATCATTCATATATGTATTAATACATATACTTGTAATCAAATAAATCTATATATTATTATTAATGATATAATTATTTATATTAATAACTTATATTCAAAAATATTAATTCTTGTTATGTTATATAGTTTATATATATATATATATATATATATATATATATATATATATATATATATATATATATATATATATATATATATATATATATATATATATATATATATATATATATATATATAACCTTTGTTTGTTAAAATTAGTAATTATAATAATACCAAAATGTTATTTGTAATGGTAAAAATGATAATATTATTTATAATTCTATTAATAAATATATTAATGATAGTTTTCAATAATCAATCTCATAATAATGATAATATCAGTTTTTAATAAAATGAATAATAATGATAATAATGGTTATGAAAATATCAATTTTTGATAATAATACTTAATTCTTAATAATAATAATAATTATAAAAGTATCTATTTTGTTAATTATGATGATAAGTTTAATTATAATCATATTAATAATCATATTAACAATAATAATGATATTATTACTAATACTTTTGTTGATAATAACAATAATAATACTAACAATTTATAAAATGATACTAATAATAATATTTATAATATTAATTTGTATTATGTTCATAATAATGATAATAATAATAATAATGATCATAATTATAATAATAATAATAATACGTATAGTAATATTAGTAATAATAATAACAATAATACTAAGTAATGATAATAATATTAGTAATAATAACAATTATAACAATAATAATTAGTACTAGCAATAATAATAACAATCATAATAATAATAATAATAATAATAATAATAATAATAATAATAATAATAATAATAATAATCATAATAATAATAATCATAATAATAATAATAAATAAATAAATAAATAAAAGAAATAGGCTACCTTATCAAAGGAGGTTTTTAAAAAGAATAAATGACCCAGCCCGGGCTCGAACCCGCGACCTCCCGCTCACCCGTTAATACCATTTACCATTCATCTATTTCGTTTTATCTGAAATAACTTCCTAGTTAGGATAGGTACGTGAAACAAATTTGTGTACTTTTCTTTATTTTATAATTTTCATAATTATAATTATTAATAATAAATAAATAAATATACTAGTAATATTATTATTAATTAATAATTCTATTAAGAATACTAAATAATAAAAATAGAAATTCTAATAATAAAAATAATAATAGAAATAATAATACTAACATTAAAGATAATTACTAAAATTTATAATAATAATTATTACAATGATAAATACTAAAATTTATAATAATAATTATTAAAATGATAATAATTATATTATTAATGATTTTAGTAATGATTTTTAATGTTCAAGGTAATAATAATATTTAATAATAATAATAATACAAGTAATATAACCGATACAACAAGTTATATGTATTCAATTATATATATATGTCTTATATTAGAAATCACAATATTAATAATATAAGTGTCGATATTAATATTAAAATTTCTATATATAGTAATAGACAAAACATTAATAATAATAATGAAAGTAGTGATACTAATATTAATATAACAATTATCTTAGATTTTGTATTATAATTTATTAATTATATCATATTTACTAATTATAGGATATACATTATATAATAACTTATATTAAATATTAAATATATAGTATTACTTATGTTTAGAATACATATATATCAAACTTCATATCTAGATGTTATATACTGAAAATAATACTATTAGTAATACTGATTTTAATATTAATATCAGTAATCAGTAATGATAATAATAATGGAAGTAAGAATAATATTCTTAGTATAACAACTATATTTTTTATTAATTATATAATATTTTAATAGTTATATAATATATAATAACTTTTATTGAATATTTATTATTTATAGATATACATATAATAATAATAATAGAAATCATATATATATAGATTCACTTTAAAGTACACTTAATTATTTTATGTCTTATTTTACATATTTGAATCTAATGTTCAATTTTTTTAATTTATTATATATACTTACACTTAATTATTTTATGTCTTATTTTACATTTATATATATATATATATATATATATATATATATATATATATATATATATATATATATATATATATATATATATATATATATATATATATATATATATATATATATATATATATATATACATATACATGTTTATTACAAACAATGGTTCGTGAATCGTTGGGCATAGTCAAAGGTTAACTGAATCCATGTAAACAGTTCAAAAATTTCGAGACTCAACATTATAGACTTTGCTTATCGTGTCGAAACCATATTAAGATTAAGTTTAAATTTGGTCGGAAATTTCCGGGTCGTCACAACTTTTGAGTTGACTTTCAGATTACTTTGACTTTCAGTTGACTTTTGTTGACTTTTCTAATTATGGAAACTTACCTAAGATAGAGACTTTCTAAAAATAGAAACTTTCCAAAAATAAAAACTTTCCAAAAATGGAAACCTTCTAAAAATAGAAACTTTCTAAAAATAGAAAGTAGGTGTTATACGCTGTCCTGATCATACCGAAACATACGGAGTGTTGTTCTATGCTTATTTACAAAAAGTACTATAGCTATCACACTTAGACTTGACCTAAGTTAGTTATTTATAATGACCTGCTTTATTTATAGGTCGGCGTTGTGGTCATTCTTGATCACTTTATCTTTTGCTGTTCGCTTTATTGTGTTGTTGCTTCCTTTACGTTAAGGTGAGTTATAGTCCCATTTTTCTATTTTAAATCTTTTGGGATGAGAATGTACATGCAATTTATTTTACATATTGGACACAAGTGGAATTTGATTTAAATTATTCATTGTGAGTTGAACGAAAATATTCCCTAATCTGGAATTTTTGAAGGAAATGGCACCGACTACTCGACATAATTTGAATATGAGCGAGGAAGATTTCTGTGTTTTCCATGCAGCGAACATAGCCGCAATACAAGCTGCAATGCAAAACAACAACAATAACTCAGGATCTAGCATTGGAGTTAACTCCACAGGAAATCGTGAAGGATGCCCCTACAAGGCTTTCACTGCCTGTAAACCTCTGGAATTCGATGGAACTGAAGGACCATTCGGACTGAAACGATGGACCAAGAAGGTCGAATCTGTGTTTGCTATAAGCAAATGCGCCGAAGAAGATAAGGTAAAATACGCCACACATACTTTCACAGGTACTGCGTTAACATGGTGGAACACCTATCCGGAATAGGTGGGACAAGATACTGCTTACGCATTATCATGGTCTGCATTTAAACACATGTTGAATGAGCAGTACCGTCCCAGGAATGAAGGCAATAAGCTCAAGGTGGAGCTTAGAGAATTAAAAACTCAGGAGTATGATATCACCTCATATGAACAATGATTCACAGAATTGTCTCTAATGTGTCCTGGTATGTTTGAGGATGAGGAAGAACATATCGACGCATTTGTGAAAGGGCTGCCAGTTAGAATACAAGAGAATGTAAGCGCATCTGCACCCACCTCAATGCAGAAATCGAGTCAAATGGCTCACAAACTCATGGGATAGATTGAGAGAAGAAATAAAGAGTTGGCGGCCGGAGAGGCCAAAATGAAGGAAGGTAAGAGAAAATGGGAAGATAATGGTGACAAAAGTCACCAATACAACAACAACAATCACAGCAATAATCGTAACATTAATCACAACCACAAAAATCGCAAACCCAACAACAACAACTACAACAACCGTCCCAACAACAATGACAACTGCAACAACAACCACCGCAACAAGAATAATAATGACAATAAAGGAATTTCCCGATGTATTTCCAAAAGAATTACCAGGACTACCTCCACACCGATCAGTTGAATTTCAAATAGACCTTGTACCAGGAGCTGCACCGATAGCTCGTGCTCCTTACAGACTCGCACCCAATGAAATGAAGGAATTACAAAGCCAATTACAAGAACTTTTAGAGCGTGGTTTCATTCGACCCAGAACCTCACCGTGGGGAGCTCCTGTTTTGTTTGTCAAGAAGAAGGATGGTACATTCAGGTTGTGTATCGACTACCGAGAGTTGAACTGAAGAAACTTACCATCAAGAACCGTTATCCATTACCAAGAATCGATGACTTATTTGATCAATTTCTAGGTTCTTCGGTTTATTCAAAGATTGATTTACGTTCCGGGTATCATCAAATGAGGGTGAAGGAGGATGATATTCCAAAGACTACTTTTAGAACGCGTTAAGGTCATTATGAGTTTATGGTTATGCCGTTTGGTTTGACTAACACACCATCCGTATTCATGGATCTCATGAACCGAGTATGTGGACCATATCTTGACAAGTTTGTCATTGTCTTCATCGATGACATACTTATTTACTCCAAGAATGATCAAGAGCACGGAGAACATTTGAGAAGGGTTCTAGAATTGTTGAGGAAGGAAGAACTATACGCTAAGTTTTCAAAGTGTGCATTTTGGTTGAAAGAAGTTCAATTCCTCGGTCACGTAGTGAACAAAGAAGTTATTCAGGTTGATCCGTCAAAGATTGAAACCGTTGAAAAATGGAAAACCCCGAAAACTCCAAAGCACATACGCCAATTTTTAGGATTGGCTGGTTACTACAGAAGATTCATCCAAGATTTTTCTAAAGTAGCAAAACCCTTGACCGCATTAACGCATAAAGGGAAGAAATTTTAATGGAAGGATGAGCAAGAGAAAGCGTTTCAATTGTTGAAGAAAAATTTAACTACGGCACCTATATTGTCATTGCCTGAAGGGAATGATGATTTTGTGATTTATTGTGACGCTTCAAAGCAAGGTCTCGGTTGTGTATTAATGCAACAAAAGAAGGTAATTGCTTATGCGTCTAGACAATTAAAGATTCACGAGCAGAATTATACTACTCACGATTTGGAATTGGGCTCTGTTGTTTTTGCATTAAAGATGTGGAGGCACTATTTATATGGTGTCAAATGTATCATATATACCAACCACAAAAGTCTCCAACATATATTTGATCAAAAACAATTAAACATGAGGCAGCGTAGGTGGATTGAGCTATTAAATGATTACGACTTTGAGATTCGTTACCACCCGGGAAAGGCAAATGTGGTAGCCGACGCCTTGAGTAGAAAGGATAGGGAACCTATTCGAGTAAAATCTATGAATATAATTATTCATACTTACCTTACTACTCGAATAAAAGAGGCGCAACAAGTAGTTTTAAAAGAAGGAAATTTTATGAATGAAATACCCAAAGGATTGGAGAAACAACTTAATATTCGGGAAGACGGAACCCGGTATTTGGCTGAAAGAATTTGGGTACCAAAGTTTGGGGATGTGAGAGAAATGGTACTTTGAGAAGCACATAATACCAGATATTCAATACATCCCGGAGAGAGGAAAATGTACCAAGACCTTAAGAAAAACTTTTGGTGGTCGGGTATGAAAGCCGATATTGCCACATACGTAGGGGAATGTTTGACTTGTTCTAAAGTCAAAGCTGAACATCAGAAACCATCAGGTCTACTTCAACAACCTGAAATCCCGGAATGGAAATGGGAAAACATTGCCATGAATTTCAATACTAAATTGCCAAGGACTGCAAGTGGTTATGATACAATTTGGGTAATAGTCGATCGTCTTACCAAGTCAGTACACTTTCTACCAATGAGAGAAGATGATAAAATGGAGAAGTTGGCATGACTATATTTAAAGGAAGTCATCTCCAGACATGGAATACCAATCTCTATTATCTCTGATAGGGATGGCAGATTTGTTTCAAGGTTTTGGCAGACGTTGCATCAATCATTGGGGACTCGTCTAGATATGAGTACTGCCTATCATCCACAAACTGATGGGTAGAGTGAAAGGATGATATAGACACTTGAAGACATGCTACGAGCATGTGTTATTAATTTTGTAAATGGTTAGGATTGACATCTACCGTTAGCAGAATTTTCCTACAACAACAATTACCACTCGAGTATTAATGCGGCACCATTTGACGCACTTTATGGTAGGAAGTGCAGGTCTCTGATTTGTTGGAGCGAGGTGGGGGATAAACAAATTATGGGTCCGAAAATTATCCACGAAACTACCGAGAAAATCATTCAAATTCAACAACGGTTGAAAACCTCCCAAAGTCGACAAAAGAGCTACGCGGACGTTAGAAGAAAAGATTTAGAATTTGAAATTGGAGACATGGTCATGCTTAAGGTATCACCTTGAAAAGACGTTGTTCATTTTGGAAAACGGGGGAAACTAAACCCAAGATACATTGGGCCATTCAAGATTATTGATCGTGTTGGACCAGTAGCTTATCGACTTGAATTACCTCAACAACTCGCTAGTGTACATAATACTTTCCACGTCTCGAATTTGAAGTATGATTAGATAAAGAAGATCCCACTATTCCTTTAGACGAGATTCAGATTTATGAAAAGCTACAATTCGTCGAAGAACCCGTCGAAATAATGGATCGTGAGGTTAAAGGACTCAAGCAAAGCAAAATACCGATCGTTAAAGTTCGATGGAATGCTCGTAGAGGACCCGAGTTCACCTGGGAGCATGAAGATCAGATGAAGCAAAAATACCCGCACTTATTTCCAAATGATGCGTCAACACCTCCAAATGCTTAAAATTTCGGGATGAAATTTATTTAATGGGTAGGTACTGTAATGATGATGTGTGCAGCGGTGTATATGAAATAGTTATTATTTTTACTACGAAATACGTTACAATTTACACAAGTTTTAATTATTTATTTACAGATGGGATATACCTAAACCTTGCTACAACACTATAGGCAGTGTACCTAATCGTAGAGTAGTATAGTTTTTAGTAAGTCCGGTTCGTTCCACAGGGAGATGACTTATTTTACACTATATTTTTAAACAATTATATTTGTACAAAATATATTATACATAGTAATAATATATAAAATGGGGTTTACCGTTTAATGACCAGTTTGTCGATTTTATATTTTAAGTCACAATTAAAACCTAATGCAAAATATAAATGACGATAATTTAAGTGCGTAAAATAAATAACAATATAATAATTATGCTTATTTAAACTTCCGTAATCATGATGTTTGATGTTTTGATTACTTATTACCCTGGGTTAATTGTACTTTGTCCTGGATGTAATTGAAACCCATCTGGGTTTTGCCCATAATAGTTCATCGGTCATAATTATAAAATGCTCGGAAAATTTAACCTTATTCCCGAAGTCAAATATTCCAACTAATTGGGGATTCGAACTGTAACAAGGTCTTAATACTTTGTTTAATGAATACACCAGGTTATCGACTGTGTGTAATCCAAGGTTTTAATACTTTGTTAACAATTACACTAATTACCCTTGAATGTAATCCACCCCTATTTTAATGAGTCCATTAACTATTAATCCATCCCCGTGTCCGGTCAAATGAACAATAATTCGTACTTATAAATATCCCGCCCATCGTATCCGATTAAGCGTATGTGGTTATATATAGATACGTCAAATCATAACCTTTATATTAAATTAACGAGGTATCGTTAATTTAATATAAAGCCCATTAATAGCCCATAGTCTAATTTCCACAAGTGTCATTCTTTTGTCCAAACTCCAATTATGGTACAAAGCCCAATAATCCCATCTTTAATATTTAGTCTAACATCACGATTACTTTGGCTTACATAAGCATAATAATAACTTAGTTACGAGACATTAATTTTAAAAAGGAAAACATAACTTACATTGAGTATTTATCGCTTAGTGTTACACGGACAGAATTTCGACTTCATCTTACATTGAGTATTTTAAAAAGGAAAACATAACTTCTTCTTCATCCATTGATGGATCGATGATTTCGTCGGTAGAGGCTAATGTGTCGATATGTTGTGAAATTGGTAAGACTGAATAAAAAGTATCATCGGGATAGTAGGTGATTTCGGAGCTCTCGAATTCATCAAAATTCGATGATATGAGATTTTTTTGCACATGACTCCTCAGATCAACAGGTGTGTAATCTGATAGAGTTTCAGCTTGCCAATTTACAAACTCTCTCAATTTTCATTTTGAGCATCAAGTTCTTCGAGTTTGATTTTCATATAATCTAAAGAATTTTCAGGCACATAATTTTCCTCGTCTTCTGGTTGTTGAGTTTGGATATATTCTTGGGAATAATCCCAATTAGAATTGTATTCCTCATAATCATTCCATTCCGGTTCCATGGGTGCATAATTTTCTATAGGAACGTAATAATAACATTCCCATGTTGAGTGATAATCTCCACAGATTTCACAACCAGTTATTGTTTCGTCATTCGTGATCCAAGATTGACCGAATGAATTGTCATCAACACCCGTTTGAGAGTATTGATTAAATTGATTTCGGATGTCATAAAGAGTTTCCAAAATATTCTCGAGATTTTCCATAATGCGCTTATTACTAAATTTTAGCTACAATGTGGTGCATTTACTTAATTATCCTATTAGTTATAAAAATAAAAATTATATAAGTTATCAAATTAATAGACTTTTCTGCTTTTGCCCACGTTTTGAATAGCCAATAGATGCAGCAGGGAGCCAGAACCCTTTAAATCGGAAGCTCACAACTCAGCCACTAACAAATCCAACTATTACTACGAAGCAGAAAATTTGGATGTCTATCAATTTAACCGCTTAAAATAATTTTTCGTTTGGAAAATAAAAATCTATGTCCTAAAAACTAGCGTGTCGAGAAATAAGAAAGAAAAATATTACGCGTCGAAAAACGTCGAAAAATAAAAATAAGAAAGAAAAACGTCGAAACTTAAAAGTCTAAAAACTAGAACTAAAAATTGCGCCTAAAGGTCTAAAGGTAAATGCAATTTTACTCGAAAAACGGCAATTACTTATAAGGCACTAAAAAAATTAAAGCGAAAAACGGCGTCGCAAAATTCTAAAGCGCCTAAATCTTAATTCTAAAGAAAAAGTACTTAAAGGATTTTACGGCAAATCCAAAAAACTAAAAATATAAAATAACTACGACAAAACTAAATTTAAAACTATATAGCGAACGATAAATATTACGAAATAAACGATAAAAATACAAATTATAACTAAAATGATAAAAATACAAATTTTATAAAAATATTATTTTTATATTATTTATTATATAAACATATTAAACTATATAATTAATAATAATAATTAAAACTTAATATTACTAATTAAAACTAAAACTAAATAATAAATTAATTAAAACCCTAATTGATTTAAATAATAATAATTATATTTAAAACCTACTTGTAATTAATGCCCGAAATTAGGCCTTTCAGGTCACCCCATGCGACCGCATGGTTTTACAACACCCGGCTCATGCGATCGCATGGGCCTGGGTTCCAGGTTTTTTTTTTTTTAAATTTTATATTGTTTTTCTAAAAATTATATATAAAAATATTTACATAAATATATATATTAAAAATATAGCGTTTCGCCGAGTCCCCGGCAGCGGCGCCAAAAACTTGATGTGTGCAGCTGTGTATACGAAATAGTTATTATTTTTACTACGAAATACGTTACAATTTACACAAGTTTTAATTATTTATTTACAGATGGGATATACCTAAACCTTGCTACAATACTATAGGCAGTGTACCTAATCGTAGAGTAGTATAGTTTTTAGTAAGTCCAGTTCATTCTACAGGGAGACGACTTATTTTACACTATATTTTTAAACAATTATATTTGTACAAAATATATTATACGTAGTAATAATATATAAAATGGGTTTTACCGTTTAATGACCAGTTTGTCGATTTTATATTTTAAGTCATAATTAAATCCTAATGCAAAATATAAATGACGATAATTTAAGTGCGTAAAATAAATAACAATATAATAATTATGCTTATTTAAACTTCCGTAACCATGATGTTTGACGTTTTGATTATTTATTACCCTGGGTTAATTGTCCTTTGTCCTGGATGTAATTGAAACCTATCTGAGTTTTGCCCATAATAGTTCATCGGTCATAATTATAAAATGCTCGGCAAATTTAACCTTATACCCGAAGTCAAATATTCCAACTAATTGGGGATTCGAACTGTAACAAGGTCTTAATACTTTGTTTAATGAATACACCAGGTTATCGACTGTGTGTAATCCAAAGTTTTAATACTTTGTTAACAATTACACCAATTACCCTTGAATGTAATCCACCCCTGTTTTAATGAGTCCATTAACTATTAATCCATCCCCTTGTCCGGTCAAATGAACAATAATTCGTACTTATAAATATCCTGCCCATCGTGTCCGATTAAGCGTATGTGGTTATATATAGATACGTCAAATCATAACCTTTATATTAAATTAACGAGGTATCATTAATTTAATATAAAGCCCATTAATAGCCCATAGTCTAATTTCTACAAGTGTCATTCTTTTGTCCAAACCCCAATTATGGTACAAAGCCCAATAACCCCAGCTTTAATATTTAGTCTAACATCACGATTACTTTGGATTAAATAAGCATAATAATAACTTAGTTACGAGACATTAATTTTAAAAAGGAAAACATAACTTACATTGAGTATTTAACGCTTAGTGTTACACGGACAGAATTTCGACTTCAAAACCCGTAAAATAACCTTTACATAACCCAAACTAATCTAATATTAAACTAAACTAATATATATATATATATATATATATATATATATATATATATATATATATATATATATATATTACAGAGGGAGTAATATATTTATGGTATATATTTCGGCCAGAATTCTGTGGCTTTTATAGACCTGACCAAACTTTTGGGGCCATGCGATCGCATGGCTCCCCTTTGTTATTTCCATGCGATTGCATGGCATAGAAATCCAGCTCACATTGCCTTGGACACTAGCTTGTCGACATGATATATAAATATATATAATATATATATAATTTATATAATTATATATATATTATATTATATTCTTGTGCATAGTAGACTTGTAATTTTTGGTTCGTTGAGTCGGGCGTTGATAGTTGGCTCAGGTCCCGGTTCCGGATTTTCGAACGTCCTTTCGTACGATTTAATATCTTGTACTTTGCGTTTTGCAATTTGTAATTTGCACAAAAAATTATTTTCCTTAACTCCCAAAATCCGCGCAAGTCTTTTAACTCAATTTTTGGGACGCTTTTGAGTGCACTATGGCTTTAAGGACCCTTTTCCAGTTTTAGGACGCTTTTTCTTCAATTCTTTAATCTTCGTGCTTTTCGTTTCGTAACTTGTACTCTTGTCAATTTTAGACGTTTCTCATCATTAATTTGAACCACTTGAATTGTATCTTGTACATTTGAGCTTTTTGGACGTTTTTGTCCTCGAATCTTCATTTTCGCCTTTTGTCTTTGCACTTATTTATTATAAACAAATATCACTTAGAAATAAAACAATTGCAACTGAAAACTTTACATATCGGAAGGATATTGATACTAAATATATGTTTATTTGGAGCACTATCAAATCACCCGGACTTTTTTATGATTATATATTATATGAGTTGAATATTTACATGCATAAATGCTTCCAACATGTTAAGCAATTAAACTTGTTAAGACTTGATTAATTGAAACGGATTTTATGTAAACGTTTGACCACCCAGTTTGTTCGATGATTCACGAACGTTATAAATTGTAAATGACATGATAATATATATATGGACATATATATATACATATATATATATATATATATATATATATATATATATATATATATATATATATATATATGTTTAACATGATGAAATGATAATTAAGTATCTCATTAAGTATATTAACAATGAACTATATACATAAAATGAGACTACTAACTTAAGGATTTCGAAACGATATATGTAATGATTATCAATGTAATAACATCTTAACATATATATATATATATATATATATATATATATATATATATATATATATCGTATTAGAATATATTAATACACTATGTTATCATGATAATATAAAAAATTAACATCCCATTAGGTATAATAATAATGGGTTAACTACATTTAACGAGATCGTTAACTTAAAGGTTTCGAAACAACACATACATGTAACGACTAACGATGAATTAACGACTTAATTAAAATGTATATATATGTAGTGTAATAAGTTGTAATAATACACATTTTAAAGACCTAAAGACATATATCAAAATACTTATACTTAACAAAAATGGTTACAAATGCATTCCCATTCATTTTCATCAAGAATTCTACTCGTATTCATTCGGTAATTGTACACGTATAAAACTCAGCTTCTAGATGTATACACTATTGATATATACACATAAAAATCTACTCTTTAGCAGCCCTAAATGATTAAGGAACATGTAGAACCAACCATTTGTCAACTAGCATGAATTATTTAGCAAGAAAACAAACTTAAGTATCTTTTATTTCTTTATAATAAGTAAAAACGTTTTTATGCATGCACACCATTTCTTCATTCTATTTTCTCATACTTACACTCCAAATTCTCTCCCAAAATACTCCTAACTTCATACTTGATCATCTCCAAGCATTTTCCCCATCTTTTAGCTTCAATTACAAGCTTTAATCATCATAAAAAGAACCATTCAAGAACACTTCAGAAATCATTTCAAGTTTACTAGATTACTTCCAAGCTTTCAAATCCATTCCAAGTAATCATCTAAGATCAAGAAATCTTTGTTATTTACAGTAGGTTATCTCTCTAATTCAAGGTAATATTCATATTCAAACTTTGATTCGATTCTATAACTATAACTCTCTTAGTTCAAGTAGTAATCTTACTTGAACTTGTTTTCGTGTCATGATTCTATTTCAAGAACTTCCAAGCCATCAAAGATCCTTTGAAGCTCAAGTTTATTTCTCATCATTTCCAGTAGGTTTACCTACTATACTTGAGGTAGTAACGATGTTCATAACATCATTCGATTCATATATATATATATAACTATCTTGTTCGAAGAAAATAACTTGTAATCACTAGAATGTAGTTTAGTTAATTCTAAACTTGTTCGCAAACAAAGTTAATACTTCTAACTTGACTTTTAATAATAACTTAACACATGTTTTATATCTATACAATATGATAATGATGAAACATGACTAGGAACTTAGAGATTAACAGATTTAACTCACACAATGGCGGAATAAGTGAATCAAACCCTCTAGTGAATAGGTTAAGCTTTTTGGGATTAATTTAGTCAAACCACAACTAAATCAAGTGTCATTAGATCAACACCTAGAGCTATTATTCACCATCTGGGTGATTTGGGCTGAGAGAGAATCGGAGGAGCTCACCAGATCTGAGTGTGTGTAACAAATGAGAGGCTTAACCTAAAATGAAGAACATAAGACTTTATATACCCCTGCTATTGACTCACCCATACGAGTCATCCATCACACGTACGAGTTGGCTTCATCAGCCGTACGGGTGATCACTCACTCGTGTCTTCTCATTTAGGTTGTAATTGTGACTTAACTCAGCATCAACCGTGCGTATGAGCCTGTCAGCCGTACGAGTGAGGCTTCACTCGTATGTATGACTAAGTCTAACATAGTCAAACCATCCAAATTTCATTCCTGCAGTTCCTATAACCACATACAAACACAGATAGGATAATAACGAGCGATCATGGTGGCCTGTAAACTGTTGTACCTGCAATGGATGTGGGTAGATGTCTAGGGACTTGCATAAAATGCATCAACAACTCCCCCTAGGACCTAGAACATCTATTACAATTAATTAAACGTCCATAATACATGCAAGTTCATAAACACAAACAGTTTAGTAAAGTTATTACAGATCCAGATTCTCTCTCTCGCATAAACAAACATCAAAAACAAGCAACACAGTATCAGATATAGATCAGCTAGCTTGAACTTGGTTTGAGCTTTGAGCATCACTGTTTCTGTTAAGGTATGCATAGTAGACATCGATCACACGTTGATATCTCATAGCTTCCTCTTTTCGATCATCTCTAAAAGTAATGTGATGGCGGTGAAGAGTCTCCACATCAAATCTCGATAAGTTCCTCAGCCACATGGGATCTAGAATCCTCACATTGTCGAACTGTATGCTTCCATCTTCCTTCTCAATTGCAGTCAAGATCACTGCTTCTTCTGACAACTCATCATAGAACCACCATCTGAAGTTTTTACAGATATCCTTGGGTAATGGCATCAAGGGAGATTGTTTCATATACTTAGCTGGACGGAACTTAACAACACGGATAGGTCCTCCCTTAGAATTTTTCTTTGTCGGGTGTATGGAAAACCTAGTGGTCGTTGACTTAAAGATGTCCCATTTCCCTGTCTTATACTCATATCTGAGTTTTCTTTGAAACCACCTGGAAAGGTCACAATTTTCAGCGTTCAACATCTTCAGCTTAGCAAGTTGCATGATCTCAAAGTACGGTAGAGTTTTGAAGTGACTGTGACGTGCCATGTAATCAACTCTGCCTTCCCTCTTGATCGCAAAACAATTGATCTCCTTGAAATAGCCCCAACTCAAAATTTTACCCTTGGAGTACTTCTTGGTTCTTTTACCTTTCTCATAGAAACTAACAAACTTCGGCTCGAGTTCTGGCTTATCTACTTGATCAGGGTTAACAACGTTCTGTCTCCACCAACTTTGACGATCTTTGTCTTCCTTAACGTTTCTATTCACTTTAACCCTATCACATTTGAACCATTCATTAATCTCATTCCATGTATTGGCTTTAGCTTGTTCGGCTCGGAGTTTCTTATCTTTCAATTCAGTTTCTTTTCTTTCTTTCTCAACGAGCAGTTTCTCATGTCGGATCTTCTTGTTCCTTTCTAACATAACATCCACTTCTTTCACTTGTTCTTTGTATACCTTCCTCGCCTTTTCTAACTCAATTAAGTTCTTTCTGTTCTCCTCACAGCTCAGATTGAAGAAGTCACTTAAGGTGTTGAGTGACGGATGCGAGTATGGCTCAAGCGAAGGCATAACAATTTCAACTTCTTCTTCTTCTTCTTCTTCTTCCTCTTCTTCTTCTTCTTCTTCTTCTTCTTCTTCTTTTTCTTCTTCTTCTTCTTCTTCTTCTTCTTCTTCTTCTTCTTCTTCTTCTTCTTCTTCTTCTTCTTCTTCTTCTTCTTCTTCTTCTTCTTCATCAGATTCTGTCACAAATTCGTCCTCGGACTCAATAATCACATCCTCTTTCAAACTATCTTTACCAACAGAATCTTCACTATTCTCATCTTCGAACAGATCAAAGTCACTTTAGTTGATATTTTGGATTGATTCGGGAGGGATACTTGACAATGACTCTTCTTGTGGAGCCTTGTTTTCAGCTTCAGCTGTCTCTGCATTCTCCGTATCGTTTTCGCTATCATATGCTAGAGCAGCAAGCTGTTCCAAAGGAAACTCACTTGGTGGAACGCCCCCCTTTTCTGCATCATTAAAAACATTTGAAAAATTCATATAGTATTCAGCAGTAAAGACCTCACCATATTAATTAAAACTTCGAATATGTATCACTAACGGTATATCAAAAGAGGGTCCTCCACTTCCAGCGTCTTCTTCATCATCTTTTTCATCACCTTCACCCAAATCAGAAGAATACTCTTCTTCTCTCTCCTTAATCAACTTTGTTTTACCAGAGGTAAGCTGTTCAATCTTTTCATTCAACTTCTTCAATTTCTCCTTGTTCTCACTCTTAATCTCCAAAAACTTCTTCTTCAACTTATCTGTCCTACTCTTCTGTCAATCCAACCTATCAGATAACCTCTTGTTCTCTTCTACAAACGATTCTATCTTAGCATTACTGATCTTCTTCTCCTCAGTAGCTTGATTTTCCAAATTGGTTATTTTCGTGACCAAAGACATCAACAGATTTTGCTGAGTCTTATATTCATCTGATGTGACCTGAGGTGTTGTGGTAGCAGGTTCTGGTGATGTAACAGCAGCCCTTGCATCATTCATGAAACCAGATGGCTTCCTCTAAGCTTGTTGTTTTGAACCTCCTTGTGATGATCTCTGAGGTGACTCATAAGAATACTTCGTTCTTTTCTCCTTCTTTTTGAGTTGTTCTGAGGTCATAGGATCCTTTCCTTTCCTTTTCCTCTGAATCAAGCTGACATCCTCCTCTATCGCTTCATCGTCACCCTCGATAACCTCATCATTAACCTTATCTCCTCCTTGAACATTACCAGTAGCTTTCTGATTATCACCCTCACCTTCCTCATCTGTAACTTCGTAGTTAGAGTCTGAATCCTCATTCCTCCAAGCATTACCTGCTGGGCATCGATAGTTCTCCTTGATAAGATGACAAATGTGCTTTCTATTAAAGTCAGGCTTTAAATCCTCATTCCTTGTCTCTTCCATTCTGCGAAAAGTAATCGGATTCATCGGCTTCAGGTGGATAATATCCTCTTCAATCTTAGTTAGATCAGGTGCAGCGTCATTAATGATTAATTGAAGAAAACAGGCATAGATCAGGTATCTCTGAGTAGTACTGAAGTGGTTTTCTTTGAAGTAGTATAAGATAAATCCCGAGAAATCGTATGGTGCCTTTAAAACAAGTGCCACAAACATACTCTGCACTTTCTCGTTCAACTTATCAAAGCCAAATTTGCGTCTGCTCAAACAATGCATAATCACGTGAGCAAGATATCTAAACTGTGGTGGTAGACATGTCTTCACCAGTTCTGATTTGCCACCAAGGTAACCAGAATAAGCACATCTTCTAAAGCAACCATGAATTCTTTCTCTACTGATAGTTATGTGGGAGCAGTTCTCATCATCAAAACCCAAAATCCTCCTAATCACATCCTTAGAAACAGTAATATCATGTCCTTGAACCTTACTAACAAGCTTATCTTCATCTACATCCAGTACATCATTTCTCCAGAACTCTCTCTGATGGCTGTAGTATGGTGTGTGTGATGACCCGGGAATTTCCGACTAAATTTAAACTTAATCTTTATATGATTTCGACAAGATAAGCAAAGTCTGTAATGTGAGTATCAGAATTTTTGAACTGTTTACATGGATAACATTTACCCTTCGACTATGTTCGATGATTCACGAACGATTGTGTGTATGTATGTATATATATATATATATATATATATATGTATGTATGTATATGTATATATATATATATATATATATATATATATATATATATATATATATTAAATTTTCAAATGTGTTATTATATAAAATAAGTATTACATAATTAATAATATGCAAGGTTAGTATATTAAATGTAATTACAAGTTAAGAATTAGTTGTATTAGTAATATTATTGTTATTTTCAATACTAATATTAATATTAGTATTATTAGTATTATTATTATCATTAATGTTATTATTAATATTATTATTATTATTATAAACATTATGATTAATAAATATCATCATTCTTGTTATTTATAATACTATTA
Source organism: Rutidosis leptorrhynchoides (assembly GCF_046630445.1). NCBI lineage: Eukaryota > Viridiplantae > Streptophyta > Magnoliopsida > Asterales > Asteraceae > Rutidosis > Rutidosis leptorrhynchoides. The sequence goes on from NC_092336.1 coordinate 175,841,344, forward strand.
TTATTTATATTAATAATATTAAAAGAGTTATTATTATTAATATATATATTTATATTTATTAATTATTAATATTAATATTAATGATATATAAAAAATGGATAGTACACAGACAGTTTCCAAAATCAGTTGCAGATCACTCTCAACTTTTATCAATTTTTGTTTCTTGTCTACAATTTGTTATCTGTCAATTTCAAGGTACATTACAGAATAAAATTTATTCCTTATATAGATATATGCATTTGAGAAAGATAGAAAACTAAAAATAAGCTCGACACTCTGTACATTCATCTTTTTCACCATATTTTGATTTCGAATGAATTTCCAAAATGTAATAATGCAGTCTTGTTAGGAATCATATATCTAAACTATCTGTAAGTTTTCAATCTTCAATTCTTTCTATCAATTTCTAATTTGAGAGTCAAAGTTTTGGTTTTCAAAGTCAACTAAGTGTTCTTGAATCAAATTCGAGTTTGTTTTGATATCTCCAGTTAATTTGATGATTCATAAAGTTTATAGGAATGATTTGCAACACAATTCATGTTGTAATCATAACCTATAACACTCTTAATCTAAAAATCAATTTTTGAGTTCTTGAGTTCTTCACAGTAATATACACTAACGTAAATTCGAAACAAATTTCAAAAACTAAAAATGCAGAGTTGTTAGGAATCATTTACTTAAACTTCCTACAAAATCTCAAGTTCCAATTCTTAATAACGAATTCGAATTTGCGAGTCAAAGTTAAATTGTCAAAAGTCAACTGTTTTGTTCTTGGAGAAATTAGAGCTTGTTTTGATGTTTTAAGTTAAATTGATGATTTTGATAGATTTTAGGAATGATTTGAAACATGTTTCATGTTGTAAAGATTGTCCAAAACGAACTCAAAATTGAAAACAAATTTTTTTTTCTTCCTAGCTACGAGCAAAGCAGTAGGATTTTTTGTGTTTTTTTTTCTCATTTTTTTTATATCATGAACACATTTTTTTTTGTTTCATGTTGTTTACAAGTCATAAATGAAAACCCAATCGATTGTTGTTGAGTTTTTGCCCCCTGTTTGATTTTAAACTTGGTGAAGAAGATGATGAACTAAGATGAAAGAAATACTAGATATGTATGTTTGGGTTGCCTTATAAGTCAGAAAAACATGGATGGCAGAATGGTTAAGCGTATTTGCGGGTGGGCGAGAGGTCTCGAGTTCGAGCCCTGTTTGGGGCATTTTTTTTTAGAAAAGCTCTTTGAAGGTAGTTCTCATTTCTAAAATTAATATTATTATTATTATTGTTATTATTAGTAGTAATATAATTATTACTATTATTATTACTAAAATAAGAATTTATGATCATTTAATAGTATTGTTATTATGATTGTTATTATTAGTATTATAAATATTATTATCACCATATAAGTATGATAATCATTATTATCATTATTATTACTAGTATCATACTATTAGTATTATTATTATTACCCTTAGTCAGGTATTTCTACGATTATTAATTTTGCAAAACAAAAGATATATATGTAAATATATTATAACATAAAATATACTAATATTACATAAAAATTATGTTTCAACTAATATTATTGATATAACATTAATTAAATATCAAATAAGTATCATAATATATTATAAGAATAATTAAAACATAACAAATATATAAATTTAATTGATTTATACTATAATGTGTTAATACTTGATATAGGTTCGTGAATCCGAGGCCAATCCTGCATTGTTCAATGTCGTCATATGTATTTTTACTACAAAATACATTATAGTGAGTTTCATTTGCTCCCTTTTTAATTGCTTTTGCAATATATATTTTTGGGCTGAGAATACATGCGCAACTTTTATAAATGTTTTACGAAATAGACACAAGTAATCGAAACTACATTATATGGTTGAATTATCGAAATCGAATATGCCCCTTTTTATTAAGTCTGGTAATCTAAGAATTAGGGAACAGACACCCTAATTGACGCAAATCCTAAAGATAGATCTATCGGGCCCAACAAGCCCCATCCAAAGTAACGGATGCTTTAGTACTTCGAAATTTATATCATGTCCGAAGGAGGATCCCGGAATGATGGGGATATTCTTATATACATATTGTGAATGTCGGTTACCAGGTGTTCAATCCATATGAATGATATTTTTGTCTCTATGCATGGGACGTATGATTATGAGAAATGGAAGTATGAAATCTTGTGGTCTATTAAAATTATGAAAGGATTATTTATGTTAAACTAATGAACTCACCAACCTTTTGGTTGACACTTTAAAGCATGTTTATTCTCAGGTATGAAAGAAATCTTCCGCTGTGCACTTGCTCATTTTAGAGACATTACTTGGAGTCATTCAGGACATATTTCAAAAGACGTTGCATTCGAGTCGTTGAGTTCATCAAGATTATTATTAAGTCAATTATAGTTAGATATATTATAAAATGGTATGCATGCCGTCAACTTTCGATGTAATGAAAGATTGTCTTTTCAAAAACGAATGCAATGTTTGTAAAATGTATCATATAGAGGTCTAGTACCTCGCAATGTAACCAAATGTAATGTATTCGTCCTTGTGGATTAGGACGGGTCGTTAGAGTTGGTATCAGAGCGGTGGTCTTAGCGAACCAGGTCTTGCATTAGTGAGTCTAACTGATAGTCATTAGGATGCATTAGTGAGTCTGGACTTCGACCGTGTCTGCATGTCAAAAGTTTTGCTTATCATTTTTTGTCGAAAATCATCTATTTATCATCCTTAGGAATTACCTGCTTATCATTCTTAGTCTAGACAAATCTTACTGCAATGATTTCATGAATAGTGTATAGACAAAATTCGTATCTTAGCGTATCTGCTAATTCATATCTTAGCATATCTTGTACTGTAGACTTTGTCTGACAACTTCCGTAGATTCCTCCGTAACATATGGGATTTTAGTATTGTATACGCATATGTGAATTATGTATTGCAGGGTACTAATCTACATCCTATAATCTGTTTCTTATCGAAAATACTTCATCTGATCGTACGAGATGAATCCCTCAACCAGTTCGAGTCCCTCAGACTTCGATAGCTAATCCGATAGTTATTCCGACAGCTATTCCGACACGGATGTTCACCTAAGCTCCGGAGGCAACGTCACCAGAATGAATCAACCAATCAATCATCCCCAATTCATCTGATGGATTCGTAGTCGACTTAATCAATAGAGACGCGCAGAAGGCGATCCCTTCCATTAACCGAATTCACCTTTTGGCGAAGAACCTGAAGCACTTACCGGCGAACCTGTTCGTAACACCATTTTCACCCTCATTTCTCGAATATCTCGCCACGACTATATCATAACTCAGATTCTAAACCTTATTCATCCGCTCGTTCCGACCGACAATCATCCCGGAGTAATACAAGAAGTCAGTGAACTTCGCGCTCTAGTAATCAATTCGGAGAATATGGTGCAAAATGTACCAGCTTCAGCAACATCACCGGCACCAACAGTACAATCAATAACAGCACCAGTGCCATCAACAATCCATGCTTCAATATCATCATCTGTACTTTGAGTATGATCTTCGTTCGACATGTCGAATATGTAATCTCTAAAGTTTTAGAGATTATTTATTCTAGTTCCAACCGAAAAGCAAATGAGTTTAATATCATATTAACTCATTAAATCCATGGATACATCTGAAGAAAATATATATGTATATATGTTTTCATAAGATTTGTAATTAAAAATTCTCTTGTACAAATTGTTAATGGTGAAAATATTTTAACGGGTAAGTAATACCCGAGGACTATTTAAATTTCACATTAATAAGTTACATTGTACGTTCTTCGAACCTGTTTCAACAGTCATATACTATCCTACTTACATCCACCGATATACAAATCCGTTCACCACAGAATAACCATTTTCATTCAAATTCAATTTCATATTTGGATTTTGACTTACCAGAATCCAACAAGTGGCATAATGAAGAAATAATAAACACAATAAAAATTGATTAGAAACAGACTAATTTACAACATGAAATTTTGTTAAGAAACCACGCTAACAAGATCCTAGCTAACTGTTCCTAGCTAACTGATTACATTTTTTATTTATAGCAGTTTATTTATCGCAATTTAATTATCGCAATTTACATTCTCGCAATTTTATTTATCGTCATTTAATTTCTGTTATTTACTTTACACACTTTATTTATCGTCATTTAATTTCTGTTATTTATTTTACGCACTTTAAATATCGGGACACGTATACAAGGTTTTGACATATCATATCGACGCATCTATATATATTATTTGGAACCACCATAGACACTCTATATGCAGTAATGATCGAGTTCTCTATACAGGGTTGAGGTTGATTCTATAATAATATATATACTTTGAGTTGTGATCGAGTCTGAGACGAATACGGGTCACGATACATATTAATTAATTTGAATATTATATATTAAACTATGTATGAATTATTGAATTGCTAACTGTGGACTACCAACTGTGGACTACCAACATTGGACAATTAAAATGAATTAAAATATTGACTATAACATATGAAACTAAACAATTAATCAAGTTTGCCACTTGATTTCGTCTTAAACATCATTTGTATATTCACGATTACATTCTGCGTTCAAACCTTTCATGATTCTTGAAAATATCTCAATCGAGAGGATGAACTAACCGCACTTCATTTACGGAAGAAAATATTGATGCATATAGCTATTCACCTGGAAACTCTCGAAAACCTGAGTAAACATTTAACACATAGCTGTGTTAATTTCTTTAGTGTTATTATTACCCAAAATAACTTTGCAATCCCTTTCCAAATTAGATAATTTTGTCACAGCTCCAGCAAGTCAACTTCGACTTTTCATTCGAAACAACCTTATTATAACCTTGATTTATATGTGTACTCTTTTATTGTTATCGGGAAACCTTTTATATTCCATCATATTACCAGTAGACGTACCAACAACCTCGTTGCTCCTTGGTTTAAATCTCTCCGACAAATCACTATATATATCTACTGAAGTCTCATCATGTACTCATTCGCACCTTGTAACGAGAACTGACATACCAATTACCGGGAATCAGAAATCAGTACCTTGAAAACTCACAGCATATCTACATCAACAGTTATATGTATAACATTCATCTCTTAGAATTATGATCTTCCATTCTGAAATTCTGAAAAAGCTGAAATACAGCAGCACAAACTGTACACGACCTTAACTGTCTAAAATTTGATGATAAAGAATGGAGTTTTGGAAACACTCAATAGAAAATTTAGTACCGGAAATCGAATTATGCGAAACTATGAAGGAAGCCGTGGACAAATCACAAAGAATAAGTTTGACTTCAAAGAATCTAAATGATTCTGTTTCTGATGAAATCTTTGGCGAATACCTTGCTTTCGAATCTAAACCCTTACGGATAAATCTTCTTCATCATCCATCGATATTAGAAATTCCAAGATAACATCGTATCTTTTATTATAAATATCCTCCATATTTATGAAGATATTTTCATAATTATTCTTATCTGAAATCAATAATCTATTCGTGCTATCAATGTTACATCATATAGAAACTGTTAGTTTCTATATTCTGTAAACTTTCGAGCTTAAAATATGAATGTTTTTGAAGTAGTGTTGGGAACTGATGCATGAGTTAGTATAATATAATGACACTTGATCAACGTGATTATATTACAGTAAGTCATGCTGAGTTTCTAATGAAACGTGATGATGGTTCACAGTAGATTATACCATCATCATGTGTCATGTTACATAACTCTTTCATTCTACATAACCTCCAAACATATCAAGAAGAATATATTCTTGATAGTTCTATCGTCTGTATTTTTGATAAATTTGAAAAGCAAATCGTGCTATCACGCTCCACCCTGCTTAGAACATTATAATCATTCAAAACTCTATATCTACAAATTCTGGACCATTATTCGTTTGACTTGGAGTCGGGAAGAGAAAACAAGAGCATGGAGCTCCGAAAAATAAAGGAAAATATAAAGCCGATCACAAACATAGGAATTACAAACCGTGTATATCAATGTTTATCGCCACATAAAGACACGGGAGAATCAAAAACACTATAACCCCAAGGGCGAAGTAGAAGAAAACAGATTCCTCCGGTGAAAGTTGGAAAAGGAGAATGATTGTGGTGATAGTCATGATAAGGACAAGGATCAGAACTGGATTAAGCATTTTCACAATCTTTTGGATGTATGAACTAAGAAAGAAAGTATAGGAATGGTGAGGATAATGGAACGGAAGAGCTTAATTTATAGTGGAAATATCATACAGAGTAATCGAGGCAGATCACCGTATTTAATTATAGAGATCTTAATTTCCTTACTCGCTGAAGAAGCAAATCTTTTAGATTTCGAAGATTTTCTTTAAATCCCTTGAATTTCGGAATTCAACCCTGACTACGTCAAAAGTTAAGACGCGCCTTATTTTCTAAATTTAACCCTGTTTACGTCAAAAGTTAAGGAAAATCTTATTTTTCTTCAATTCACTCTTTTGCGATAGCTTCATTCGTATCCTTAGAATAATCGAATTATTTTATCCTTATTATTCAATGATGATAAACCTCTAATTATCCACTCATATTGGTCATGAAAACATTTTTATTGTTAGCCATGACCACCTCACTCAAATTTCGGGACGAAATTTCTTTAACGGGTAGGTACTGTGATGACCCGGGAATTTCCGACTAAATTTAAACTTAATCTTTATATGATTTCGACAAGATAAGCAAAGTCTGTAATGTGAGTATCAGAATTTTTGAACTGTTTACATGGATAACATTTACCCTTCGACTATGTCCGATGATTCACGAACGATTGTGTGTAAATATATATATATATATATATATATATATATATATATATATATATATATATATATATATATATATATATATATATATATATATATATATATATATATGTATCTATATATATATGTATATGTATGTATATATATATATATATATATATATATATATATATATATATATATATGTATATATATATATATATATATTAAATTTTCAAATGTGTTATTATATAAAATAAGTATTACATAATTAATAATATGCAAGGTTAGTATATTAAATGTAATTACAAGTTAAGAATTAGTTGTATTAGTAATATTATTGTTATTTTCAATACTAATATTAATATTAGTATTATTAGTATTATTATTATCATTAATGTTATTATTAATATTATTATTATTATTATAAACATTATGATTAATAAATATCATCATTCTTGTTATTTATAATACTATTATTATTTATATTAATAATATTAAAAGAGTTATTATTATTAATATATATATATATATATTTATATTTATTAATTATTAATATTAATATTAATGATATATAAAAAATGGATAGTACACAGACAGTTTCCAAAATCAGTTGCAGATCACTCTCAACTTTTATCAATTTTTGTTTCTTGTCTACAATTTGTTATCTGTCAATTTCAAGGTACATTACAGAATAAAATTTATTCCTTATATAGATATATGCATTTGAGAAAGATAGAAAACTAAAAATAAGCTCGACACTCTGTACATTCATCTTTTTCACCATATTTTGATTTCGAATGAATTTCCAAAATGTAATAATGCAGTCTTGTTAGGAATCATATATCTAAACTATCTGTAAGTTTTCAATCTTCAATTCTTTCTATCAATTTCTAATTTGAGAGTCAAAGTTTTGGTTTTCAAAGTCAACTAAGTGTTCTTGAATCAAATTCGAGTTTGTTTTGATATCTCCAGTTAATTTGATGATTCATAAAGTTTATAGGAATGATTTGCAACACAATTCATGTTGTAATCATAACCTATAACACTCTTAATCTAAAAATCAATTTTTGAGTTCTTGAGTTCTTCACAGTAATATACACTAACGTAAATTCGAAACAAATTTCAAAAACTAAAAATGCAGAGTTGTTAGGAATCATTTACTTAAACTTCCTACAAAATCTCAAGTTCCAATTCTTAATAACGAATTCGAATTTGCGAGTCAAAGTTAAATTGTCAAAAGTCAACTGTTTTGTTCTTGGAGAAATTAGAGCTTGTTTTGATGTTTTAAGTTAAATTGATGATTTTGATAGATTTTAGGAATGATTTGAAACATGTTTCATGTTGTAAAGATTGTCCAAAACGAACTCAAAATTGAAAACAAATTTTTTTTTCTTCCTAGCTACGAGCAAAGCAGTAGGATTTTTTGTGTTTTTTTTTCTCATTTTTTTTATATCATGAACACATTTTTTTTTTTGTTTCATGTTGTTTACAAGTCATAAATGAAAACCCAATCGATTGTTGTTGAGTTTTTGCCCCCTGTTTGATTTTAAACTTGGTGAAGAAGATGATGAACTAAGATGAAAGAAATACTAGATATGTATGTTTGGGTTGCCTTATAAGTCAGAAAAACATGGATGGCAGAATGGTTAAGCGTGTTTGCGGGTGGGCGAGAGGTCTCGAGTTCGAGCCCTGTTTGGGGCATTTTTTTTTAGAAAAGCTCTTTGAAGGTAGTTCTCATTTCTAAAATTAATATTATTATTATTATTGTTATTATTAGTAGTAATATAATTATTACTATTATTATTACTAAAATAAGAATTTATGATCATTTAATAGTATTGTTATTATGATTGTTATTATTAGTATTATAAATATTATTATCACCATATAAGTATGATAATCATTATTATCATTATTATTACTAGTATCATACTATTAGTATTATTATTATTACCCTTAGTCAGGTATTTCTACGATTATTAATTTTGCAAAACAAAAGATATATATGTAAATATATTATAACATAAAATATACTAATATTACATAAAAATTATGTTTCAACTAATATTATTGATATAACATTAATTAAATATCAAATAAGTATCATAATATATTATAAGAATAATTAAAACATAACAAATATATAAACTTAATTGATTTATACTATAATGTGTTAATACTTGATATAGGTTCGTGAATCCGAGGCTAATCCTGCATTGTTCAATGTCGCCATATGTATTTTTACTACAAAATACATTATAGTGAGTTTCATTTGCTCCCTTTTTAATTGCTTTTGCAATATATATTTTTGGGCTGAGAATACATGCGCAACTTTTATAAATGTTTTACGAAATAGACACAAGTAATCGAAACTACATTATATGGTTGAATTATCGAAATCGAATATGCCCCTTTTTATTAAGTCTGGTAATCTAAGAATTAGGGAACAGACACCCTAATTGACGCGAATCCTAAAGATAGATCTATCGGGCCCAACAAGCCCCATCCAAAGTAACGGATGCTTTAGTACTTCGAAATTTATATCATGTCCGAAGGAGGATCCCGGAATGATGGGGATATTCTTATATACATATTGTGAATGTCGATTACCAGGTGTTCAATCCATATGAATGATATTTTTGTCTCTATGCATGGGACGTATGATAAATGGAAGTATGAAATCTTGTGGTCTATTAAAATTATGAAAGGATTATTTATGTTAAACTAATGAACTCACCAACCTTTTGGTTGACACTTTAAAGCATGTTTATTCTCAGGTATGAAAGAAATCTTCCGCTGTGCACTTGCTCATTTTAGAGACATTACTTGGAGTCATTCAGGACATATTTCAAAAGACGTTGCATTCGAGTCGTTGAGTTCATCAAGATTATTATTAAGTCAATTATAGTTAGATATATTATAAAATGGTATGCATGCCGATTCACTCAAAACGGATTTAAAATGAAGAAGTTATGGGTAAAACAAGATTGGATAATTTTTCTCATTTTAGCTACGTGAAAATTGGTAACAAATATATTCCAACCATAACTTAATCAACTTGTATTGTATATTATGTAATCTTGAGATACCATAGACACGTATACAATGTTTCGACCTATCATGTCGACACATCTATATATATTTCGGAACAACCATAGACACTCTATATGTGAATGTTGGAGTTAGCTATACAGGGTTGAGGTTGATTCCAAAATATGTATAGTTTGAGTTGTGATCAATACTGAGATACGTATACGCTGGGTCGTGGATTGATTCAAGATAATATTTATCGATTTATTTCTGTATATCTAACTGTGGACAACTAGTTGTAGGTTACTAACGAGGACAGCTGACTTAATAAACTTAAAACATCAAAATATATTAAAAGTGTTGTAAATATATTTTGAACATACTTTGATATATATGTATATATTGTTATAGGTTCGTGAATCAACCAGTGGCCAAGTCTTACTTCCTGACGAAGTAAAAATCTGTGAAAGTGAGTTATAGTCTCACTTTTAAAATCTAATATTTTTGGGATGAGAATACATGCAGGTTTTATAAATGATTTACAAAATAGACACAAGTACGTGAAACTACATTCTATGGTTGAATTATCGAAATCGAATATGCCCTTTTTTATTAAGTCTGGTAATCTAAGAATTAGGGAACAGACACCCTAATTGACACGAATCCTAAAGATAGATCTATTAGGCCTAACAAACCCCATCCAAAGTACCGGATGCTTTAGTACTTCGAAATTTATATCATATCCGAAGGGTGTCCCGGAATGATGGGGATATTCTTATATATGCATCTTGTTAATGTCGGTTACCAGGTGTTCACCATATGAATGATTTTTATCTCTATGTATGGGATGTGTATTGAAATATGAAATCTTGTGGTCTATTGTTACGATTTGATATATATAGGTTAAACCTATAACTCACCAACATTTTTGTTGACGTTTTAAGTATGTCTATTCTCAGGTGATTATTAAGAGCTTCCGCTGTCGCATACTTAAATAAGGACGAGATTTGGAGTCCATGCTTGTATGATATTGTGTAAAAACTGCATTCAAGAAACTTATTTTGTTGTAACATATTTGTATTATAAACCATTATGTAATGGTCGTGTGTAAACAGGATATTTTAGATTATCATTATTTTATAATCTACATAAAGCTTTTTAAACCTTTATTGATGAAATAAAGGTTATGGTTTGTTTTAAAATGTATGCAGTCTTTGAAAAACGTCTCATATAGAGGTCAAAACCTCGCAACGAAATCAATTAATATGGAACGTTTTTAATCAATAAGAACGGGACATTTCAGTTGGTATCCGAGCGTTGGTCTTAGAGAACCAGAATTTTGCATTAGTGTGTCTTATCGAGTTTGTTAGGATGCATTAGTGAGTCTGGACTTCGACCGTGTTTACTTGAAAAATGATTGCTTAACAAATTATGTTGGAAACTATATATTTTTAACATGTGAATATTATGTGATATATTAATCTCTTAACGCGTTTGATATTATGTGATAGATGTCTACCTCTAGAACAAGTCCCATTGACTCACCTAATAATAATGAAGAGTCAAATGTAAATTGGAATGATTCGTGGACTGATTCACAAGTTACCGAAGAGGAACCGGAAGAAGAGTCGGAACCGGAAGAAGAATCGGAACCGGAAGAAGAATCGGAACCGGATGAAGAAATAGAACCGGTGGGGGAAATAATAAAACGGTTAAGTAAAAGAAAATCCTCAACCAACCGACCAAGGTTAATTATGGTCAATGGTGTTTCCGCCAAGGAAGCAAAATATTGGGAGGATTACCAATTCTCCGATGAATCGGATTCTGACGAGAATTCCGATGATATTATAGAAATTACCCCAACTGAATTTAAAAAGGGAAAAGAAAATAATAAGGGAAAGGGCATAAAAATAGAGAAATCTAATTCCAACCCCGATGAACTTTATATGTATCGTCAACCCCCGAAGTCCTTAAGTTGTAACAATGACCCGGGAACCTCTAAACCACCAGGTTTTTCTAAACCAATGTGGAAAATAACAGCTAGTATTAGGGGAACATCATATATCCCTAGAAACTTGGCAAAACGAACCAAAACCGAAGAAGAAGAAACGAGCGAGTCGGAATAAGATAGTTGTATTCGTGTGGTGTAATATATGTAATATAGTGTGCTTATGCTTTATGATATATGTAAAAATTGCTTGTATTAATAAGTATTTTTTTATGAATCTAACTCTTGTCTATTTTACAGTATAAAAACACAAAATGGATAGACAACCCAATATTTTAAGAGACCTACCCGGAGACATGATTGATGAAATCTTGTCTAGAGTCGGTCAGAATTCTTCGGCACAACTATTTAAGGCGAGATCAGTTTGTAAGACATTCGAAGAACGTTCCAAGAATGCCTTGGTTTATAAAAGGCTTTCGTTCGAAAGATGGGGGATATCACATTGGTAAATCCATAAGTTACGATGTGTTTACTTTGACGCATATATTGCGGGGAACCCAAATGCTATTTTACGCAATGGGTTAAGAAATTATTTTGACTCAATATATCCGAATATTGGACTTCGTGATTTAGAAAAAGCGGCTAACATGCAACATAAAGAAGCATGTTATGCTTACGGATTAGTAATGTTCGCTTCTCACCAAAGTGAGAACAAGAACATCGGCCTACAACTATTAAACAAAACGTTCCCACAAGTGACGGAGTCGGTAATTGGGGTAAGAAATGAGGTTTTTAGATTGTTACGGGACTGTTGGACATTACGCAACCCTCGTCCCTTTGACGACGTTACAACACGCTGTCTTATCAACGGCCATAACGGTTATGTTCCACAAGACCAAGGATGGGAAGTAATCCTAGTAAAACCAGAATGCATGACTTGTTTCTGGACGTATGAATTACGTGTCTTTATTGCCTTTGCTGAACGACTTGTGTACTAGCTAGAATTATCTTCACAACCATCTTGTATCAAATTTATTGTGTGCTATATTTCATGCTATATGTAAAATAAGCGGTATTGTAAGTTTGTAAAATATTGTGTAAAAGTTTGAACGCGAAATATTATTATAATCAGTTTTTCATATAGAATTGTAGTAGTTGAATTGTATATTAGCTACTAAGTATGAACTTAACGGGTAGGTACTACCCGAATTTAAACTTATAAAACGCTAATATGAAGAAAAAGCTTTTATAAATGAGTTCATATTATGCTACGAAATACTATTAACTACTCTTAATATTCTGTATGATTAACTTGTTCCATTTAACTATTTTGAAGGAAATGGCACCGACTACTCGACACACCGTGAATATGAATGAAGAGGAATTCCGTACTTTTCTAGCTTCAAACATAGCAGCAGTACAGGCTGCGCTACATACCAACAATAACCTTGGATCTAGCAGTACAGGAAATCGTGTAGGATGCACTTATAAAGAATTCACTGCCTGCAAACCTTTGGAATTTGATGGAACCGAAGGACCGATCGGATTGAAACGGTGGACCGAGAAGGTCGAATCGGTGTTTGCCATAAGTAAGTGTACTGAAGAGGACAAAGTGAAGTACGCTACGCATACCTTCACAGGTTCTGCGTTAACATGGTGGAATACCTATCTAGAGCAAGTGGGACAAGACGATGCGTACGCACTACCGTGGTCAGCATTCAAGCACTTGATGAACGAAAAGTACCGTCCCAGAACCGAGGTCAATAAGCTCAAGATAGAACTTAGAGGGTTACGAACCCAAGGATTTGATATTACCACGTATGAAAGACGATTCACAGAATTGTGCCTATTGTGTCCGGGAGCATTCGAAGATGAGGAAGAGAAGATCGACGCGTTTGTGAAAGGATTACCAGAAAGAATCCAAGAAGATATAAGTTCACACGAGCCCGCCTCCATACAACAGGCATGTAGAATGGCTCACAAACTAGTGAACCAGATTGAAGAAAGAATTAAAGAACAGACTGCTGAAGAGGCCAATGTGAAGCAAGTCAAAAGAAAGTGGGAGGAAAACGGTGATAAGAATCACCAATACAATAACAACAGCAATTATAACAATAATCGCAACAACTATCCTAACAATCGCAACATCAATCGCAACTACAACAAACGGCCCACCAACAACAACAACAACAACAGCAACCACAACAATCATCTTAACAACAATAATAACCGCAACAACAACAACAATCAGAAGCAGCTATGCCAAAGGTGTGAAAAGTATCACTCGGGGTTCTGCACCAAATTTTGCAACAAGTGTAAAAGAAATGGTCATAGCGCGGTGAAGTGTGATGTCTACGGACCAGGGGTTAACAGAACGAAAGGAACAAATGGTGTCGGAACAAGTAATGGCGGAGCAAGTAGTGTCGGAGCAAGTTATGCCAATGTAGTTTGTTATAAATGTGGAAAACCGGGCCACATTATTAGAAATTGCCCGAACCAGGAGAACACGAATGGACAAAGCCGCGGAAGAGTTTTCAATATTAATGCGGCAGAAGCACAAGAAGACCCGGAGCTTGTTACGGGTACGTTTCTTATTTACAATAAATCTGCTTACGTTTTATTTGATTCGGGTGCGGATAGAAGCTATATGAGTAGAGATTTTTGTGCTAAATTAAGTTGTCCATTGACGCCTTTGGATAGTAAATTTTTACTCGAATTAGCAAATGGTAAATTAATTTCAGCAGATAATATATGTCGGAATCGAGAAATTAAACTGGTTAGCGAAACATTTAAGATTGATTTGATACCAGTAGAGTTAGGGAGTTTTGATGTGATAATCGGTATGGACTAGTTGAAAGAAGTGAAAGCAGAGATCGTTTGTTACAAAAATGGAATTCGCATTATACGAGAAAAAGGAAAACCCTTAATGGTGTACGGAGAAAAGGGCAACACGAAGCTACATCTTATTAGTAATTTGAAGGCACAAAAACTAATAAGAAAAGGTTGCTATGCTGTTCTAGCAAACATCGAGAAAGTACAAACTGAAGAAAAGAGCATCAATGATGTTCCCATCGCAAAAGAATTTCCCGATGTATTTCTGAAAGAATTACCGGGATTACCCCCACATCGATCCGTTGAATTTCAAATAGATCTCGTACCAGGAGCTGCACCAATAGCTCGTGCTCCTTACAGACTCGCACCCAGCGAGATGAAAGAACTGCAAAGCCAATTACAAGAACTTTTAGAGCGTGGTTTCATTCGACCAAGCACATCACCGTGGGGAGCTCCTGTTTTGTTTGTCAAGAAGAAAGATGGTACATTCAGGTTGTGTATCGACTACCGAGAGTTGAACAAACTTACCATCAAGAACCGCTACCCACTACCGAGAATCGATGACTTATTTGATCAACTACAAGGCTCGTCTATTTATTCAAAGATTGACTTACGTTCCGGGTATCATCAAATGCGGGTGAAAGAAGATGATATTCCAAAGACTGCTTTCAGAACACGTTACGGTCATTACGAGTTTATGGTCATGCCGTTTGGTTTAACTAATGCACCAGCTGTGTTCATGGACCTTATGAACCGAGTGTGTGGACCATACCTTGACAAGTTTGTCATTGTTTTCATTGATGACATACTTATTTACTCAAAGAATGACCAAGAACACGGTGAACATTTGAGAAAAGTGTTAGAAGTATTGAGGAAGGAAGAATTGTACGCTAAGTTTTCAAAGTGTGCATTTTGGTTGCAAGAAGTTCAATTCCTCAGTCACATAGTGAACAAAGAAGGTATTAAGGTGGATCCGGCAAAGATAGAAACTGTTGAAAAGTGGGAAACCCCGAAAACTCCGAAACACATACGCCAATTTTTAGGACTAGCTGGTTACTACAGAAGGTTCATCCAAGACTTTTCCAGAATAGCAAAACCCTTGACTGCATTAACGCATAAAGGGAAGAAATTTGAATGGAATGATGAACAAGAGAAAGCGTTTCAGTTATTGAAGAAAAAGCTAACTACGGCACCTATATTGTCATTGCCTGAAGGGAATGATGATTTTGTGATTTATTGTAACGCATCAAAGCAAGGTCTTGGTTGTGTATTAATGCAACGAACGAAGGTGATTTCTTATGCGTCTAGACAATTGAAGATTCACGAACAAAATTATACGACGCATGATTTGGAATTAGGCGCGGTTGTTTTTGCATTAAAGACTTGGAGGCACTACTTATATGGGGTCAAAAGTATTATATATACCGACCACAAAAGTCTTCAACACATATTTAATCAGAAACAACTGAATATGAGGCAGCGTAGGTGTATTGAATTATTGAATGATTACGACTTTGAGATTCGTTACCACCCGGGGAAGGCAAATGTGGTAGCCGATGCCTTGAGCAGGAAGGACAGAGAATCCATTCTAGTGAAATCTATGAATATAATGATTCATAATAACATTACTACTCAAATAAAGGAGGCACAACAAGGAGTTTTAAAAGAGGGAAATTTAAAGGATGAAATACCCAAAGGATCGGAGAAGCATCTTAATATCCGGGAAGACGGAACCCGATATAGGGCTGAAAGGATTTGGGTACCAAAATTTGGAGATATGAGAGAAATGGTACTTAGAGAAGCTCATAAAACCAGATACTCAATACATCCTGGAACGGGGAAGATGTACAAGGATCTCAAGAAACATTTTTGGTGGCCGGGTATGAAAGCCGATGTTGCTAAATAAGTAGGAGAATGTTTGACGTGTTCTAAGGTCAAAGCTGAGCATCAGAAGCCATCAGGTCTACTTCAACAACCCGAAATCCCGGAATGGAAATGGGAAAACATTACCATGGATTTCATCACTAAATTGCCAAGGACTGCAAGTGGTTTTGATACTATTTGGGTAATAGTTGATCGTCTCACCAAATCCGCACACTTCCTACCAATAAGAGAAGATGACAAGATGGAGAAGTTAGCACGACTGTATTTGAAGGAAGTCGTCTCCAGACATGGAATACCAATCTCTATTATCTCTGATAGGGATGGCAGATTTATTTCAAGATTCTGGCAGACATTACAGCAAGCATTAGGAACTCGTCTAGACATGAGTACTGAAATGTCCCGTTCTTATTGATTAAAAACGTTCCATATTAATTGATTTCGTTGCGAGGTTTTGACCTCTATATGAGACGTTTTTCAAAGACTGCATTCATTTTTAAAACAAACCATAACCTTTATTTCATAAATAAAGGTTTAAAAAGCTTTACGTAGATTATCAAATAATGATAATCTAGAATATCCTGTTTACACACGACCATTACATAATGGTTTACAATACAAATATGTTACATCGAAATCAGTTTCTTGAATGCAGTTTTTACACAATATCATACAAACATGGACTCCAAATCTTGTCCTTATTTTAGTATGCAACAGCGGAAGCTCTTAATATTCACCTGAGAATAAACATGCTTTAAACGTCAACAAAAATGTTGGTGAGTTATAGGTTTAACCTATATATATCAAATCGTAACAATAAACCACAAGATTTCATATTTCAATACACATCCCATACATAGAGATAAAAATCATTCATATGGTGAACACCTGGTAACCGACAATAACAAGATGCATATATAAGAATATCCCCATCATTCTGGGACACCCTTCGGATATGATATAAATTTCGAAGTACTAAAGCATCCGGTACTTTGGATGGGGTTTGTTAGGCCCAATAGATCTATCTTTAGGATTCGCGTCAATTAGGGTGTCTGTTCCCTAATTCTTAGATTACCAGACTTAATAAAAAGGGGCATATTCGATTTCGATAATTCAACCATAGAATGTAGTTTCACGTACTTGTGTCTATTTTGTAAATCATTTATAAAACCTGCATGTATTCTCATCCCAAAAATATTAGATTTTAAAAGTGGGACTATAACTCACTTTCACAGATTTTTTAATTCGTCGGGAAGTAAGACTTGGCCACTGTTGATTCACGAACCTATAACAATATATACATATATATTAAAGTATGTTCAAAATATATTTACAACACTTTTAATATATTTTGATGTTTTAAGTTTATTAAGTCAGTTGTCCTCGTTAGTAACCTATAACTAGTTGTCCACAGTTAGATGTACAGAAATAAATCGATAAATATTATCTTGAATCAATCCACGACCCAGTGTATACGTATCTCAGTATTGATCACAACTCAAACTATATATATTTTGGAATCAACCTCAACCCTGTATAGCTAACTCCAACATTCACATATAGAGTGTCTATGGTTGTTCCGAAATATATATAGATGTGTCGACATGATAGGTCGAAACATTGTATACGTGTCTATGGTATCTCAAGATTACATAATATACAATACAAGTTGATTAAGTTATGGTTGGAATAGATTTGTTACCAATTTTCACGTAGCTAAAATGAGAAAAATTATCCAATCTTGTTTTACCCATAACTTCTTCATTTTAAATCCGTTTTGAGTGAATCAAATTGCTATGATTTCATATTGAATTCTATTTTATGAATCTAAACAGAAAAAGTATAGGTTTATAGTCGGAAAAATAAGTTACAAGTCGTTTTTGTAAAGGTAGTCATTTCAGTCGAAAGAACGACGTCTAGATGACCATTTTAGAAAACATACTTCCACTTTGAGTTTAACCATAATTTTTGGATATAGTTTCATGTTCATAATAAAAATCATTTTCTCAGAATAACAACTTTTAAATCAAAGTTTATCATAGTTTTTAATTAACTAACCCAAAACAGCCCGCGGTGTTACTACGACGGCGTAAATCCGGTTTTACGGTGTTTTTCGTGTTTCCAGGTTTTAAATCATTAAGTTAGCATATCATATAGATATAGAACATGTGTTTAGTTGATTTTAAAAGTCAAGTTAGAAGGATTAACTTTTGTTTGCGAACAAGTTTAGAATTAACTAAACTATGTTCTAGTGATTACAAGTTTAAACCTTCGAATAAGATAGCTTTATATGTATGAATCGAATGATGTTATGAACATCATTACTACCTTAATTTCCTTGGATAAACCTACTGGAAAAGAGAAAAATGGATCTAGCTTCAATGGATCCTTGGATGGCTCTTAGTTCTTGAAGCAGAATCATGACACGAAAACAAGTTCAAGTAAGTTCATCACTTGAAATAAGATTGTTATAGTTATAGAAATTGAACCAAAGTTTGAATATGATTATTACCTTGTATTAGAATGATAACCTACTGTAAGAAACAAAGATTTCTTGAGGTTGGATGATCACCTTACAAGATTGGAAGTGAGCTAGCAAACTTGAAAGTATTCTTGATTTTATGAAACTAGAACTTTTGGAATTTATGAAGAACACTTAGAACTTGAAGATAGAACTTGAGAGAGATCAATTAGATGAAGAAAATTGAAGAATGAAAGTGTTTGTAGGTGTTTTTGGTCGTTGGTGTATGGATTAGATATAAAGGATATGTAATTTTGTTTTCATGTAAATAAGTCATGAATGATTACTCATATTTTTGTAATTTTATGAGATATTTCATACTAGTTGCCAAATGATGGTTCCCACATGTGTTAGGTGACTCACATGGGCTTCTAACAGCTGATCATTGGAGTGTATATACCAATAGTACATACATCTAAAAGCTGTGTATTGTACGAGTACGAATACGGGTGCATACGAGTAGAATTGTTGATGAAACTGAACGAGGATGTAATTGTAAGCATTTTTGTTAAGTAGAAGTATTTTGATAAGTGTATTGAAGTCTTTCAAAAGTGTATAAATACATATTAAAACACTACATGTATATACATTTTAACTGAGTCGTTAAGTCATCGTTAGTCGTTACATGTAAGTGTTGTTTTGAAACCTTTAGGTTAACGATCTTGTTAAATGTTGTTAATCCAATGTTTATAATATCAAATGAGATTTTAAATTATTATATTATCATGATATTATCATGTATGAATATCTCTTAATATGATATATATACATTAAATGTCTTTACAACGATAATCGTTACATATATGTCTCGTTTAAAAATCATTAAGTTAGTAGTCTTGTTTTTACATATGTAGTTCATTGTTAATATACTTTATGATATGTTTTCTTATCATAGTATCATGTTAACTATATATATATATCCATATATATGTCATCATATAGTTTTTACAAGTTTTAACGTTCGTGAATCACCGATCAACTTGGGTGGTCAATTGTCTATATGAAACATATTTCAATTAATCAAGTCTTAACAAGTTTGATTGCTTAACATGTTGGAAACATTTAATCATGTAAATATCAATCTCAATTAATATATATAAATATGGAAAAGTTCGGGTCACTACAGTACCTACCCGTTAAATAAATTTTGTCCCGAAATTTTAAGCTGTTGAAGGTGTTGACGAATCTTCTGGAAATAGATGCGGGTATTTCTTCTTCATCTGATCTTCACGCTCCCAGGTGAACTCGGGTCCTCTACGAGCATTCCATCGAACCTTAACAATTGGTATCTTGTTTTGCTTAAGTCTTTTAACCTCACGATCCATTATTTCGACGGGTTCTTCGATGAATTGAAGTTTTTCGTTGATTTGGATTTCATCTAACGGAATAGTGAGATCTTCTTTAGCAAAACATTTCTTTAAATTCGAGACGTGGAAAGTGTTATGTACAGCCGCGAGTTGTTGAGGTAACTCTAGTCGGTAAGCTACTGGTCCGACACGATCAATAATCTTGAATGGTCCAATATACCTTGGATTTAATTTCCCTCATTTACCAAATCGAACAACGCCTTTCCAAGGTGCAACTTTAAGCATGACCATCTCTCCAATTTCAAATTCTATATCTTTTCTTTTAATGTCAGCGTAGCTCTTTTGTCGACTTTGGGCGGTTTTCAACCGTTGTTGAATTTGGATGATCTTCTCGGTAGTTTCTTGTATAATCTCCGGAACCGTAATCTGTCTATCCCCCACTTCACTCCAACAAATTGGAGACCTGCACTTTCTACCATAAAGTGCTTCAAACGGCGCCATCTCAATGCTTGAATGGTAGCTGTTGTTGTAGGAAAATTCTGCTAACGGTAGATGTCGATCCCAACTGTTTCCGAAATCAATAACACATGCTCGTAGCATGTCTTCAAGCGTTTGTATCGTCCTTTCGCTCTGCCCATCAGTTTGTGGATGATAGGCAGTACTCATGTCTAGACGAGTTCCTAATGCTTGCTGTAATGTCTGCCAGAATCTTGAAATAAATCTGCCATCCCTATCAGAGATAATAGAGATTGGTATTCCATGTCTGGAGACGACTTCCTTCAAATACAGTCGTGCTAACTTCTCCATCTTGTCATCTTCTCTTATTGGTAGGAAGTGTGCTGATTTGGTGAGACGATCAACTATTACCCAAATAGTATCAAAACCACTTGCAGTCCTTGGCAATTTAGTGATGAAATCCATGGTAATGTTTTCCCATTTCCATTCCGGGATTTCGGGTTGTTGAAGTAGACCTGATGGTTTCTGATGCTCAGCTTTGACCTTAGAACACGTCAAACATTCTCCTACGTATTTAGCAACATCGGCTTTCATACCCGGCCACCAAAAATGTTTCTTGAGATCCTTGTACATCTTCCCCGTTCCAGGATGTATTGAGTATCTGGTTTTATGAGCTTCTCTAAGTACCATTTCTCTCATATCTCCAAATTTTGGTACCAAAATCCTTTCAGCCCTATACCGGGTTCCGTCTTCCCGAATATTAAGATGCTTCTCCGATCCTTTGGGTATTTCATCCTTTAAATTTCCCTCTTTTAAAACTCCTTGTTGCGCCTCCTTTATTTGAGTAGTAATGTTATTATGAATCATTATATTCATAGATTTTACTCGAATGGGTTCTCTGTCCTTCCTGCTCAAGGCATCGGCTACCACATTTGCCTTCCCTGGGTGGTAACGAATCTCAAAGTCGTAATCATTCAATAATTCAATCCACCTACGCTGCCTCATATTCAGTTGTTTCTGATTAAATATGTGTTGAAGACTTTTGTGGTCGGTATATATAATACTTTTGACCCCATATAAGTAGTGCCTCCAAGTCTTTAATGCAAAAACAACCGCGCCTAATTCCAAATCATGCGTCGTATAATTTTGTTCGTGAATCTTCAATTGTCTAGACGCATAAGCAATCACCTTCGTTCGTTGCATTAATACACAACCGAGACCTTGCTTTGATGCATCACAATAAATCACAAAATCATCATTCCCTTCAGGCAATGACAATATAGGTGCCGTTGATAATGCTAAAAACGAACATATATTTCATAGCATTATTCCTCAAGAAAGACAAGCTTTTAGTTGCAATGGTTCTATTTACAAGTGATATTCGTTTAAATAATAAAAGGTGAAGACAGAAGACAGATTCGACGATTTGAAGACGCAAACGACCAAAAAGCTCAAAAGAACAAAAGACAATCAAAAAGGTTCCAATTATTGATAAGAAACGTCTCGAAATCACAAGAGTACAAGATTCAAAACACAAAGTACAAGATATTAAATTGTACGCGAGGACGTTCGAAAATCCGGAACCGGGACCAGAGTCAACTCTTAACGCTCGACGCAACGGACTAAAAATTACAAGTTAACTATGTATATAAATATAATATAATATATAATTAATTATATTAATTATATATATATTATATATATATATTAAAAACCGTCGGCAGCCAGAAACTCCAAGGGTGTGAACTGTAAATACCTCTCCGCGACTCGCGGAGTTTTAAGGCCATTTTGCCGCGAGTCGCGGAGCCCCAATTTTCAACCCTGGCTATAAAGCAACCCGAATTCTGATCAAAATCATCATCTTTTTTCTCTTCCTCTTCAACGTAAATATATTTATATTTATAATTTATATTTTAATTTTAATTATAATTCTAATAATAAGGGTATGTTAGCGAATGTTGTAAGGGTGTAAGTCGAAATTCTGTCCGTGTAACGCTACGCTATTTTTAATCATTGTAAGTTATGTTCAACCTTTTTATATTAATGTCTCGTAGCTAAGTTATTATTATGCTTATTTAAAACGAAGTAATCATGATGTTGGGCTAATTACTAAAATTGGGTAATTGGGCTTTGTACCATAATTGGGGTTTGGACAAAAGAACGACACTTGTGGAAACTAGACTATGGGCTATTAATGGGCTTTATATTTGTTTAACTAAATGAAAGTTTGTTAATGTTAATATAAAGATTTACAATTGGGCGTCCCTATAAATTACCATATACACTCGATCGGACACGATGGGCGGGGTATTTATATGTACGAATAATCGTTCATTTAACCGGACACGGGAATGGATTAATAGCCACTAGAATAATTGAAACAGGGGTGAAATTACATTCAAGGGTAATTGGTGTAATTGTTAACAAAGTAGTAAAACCTTGGTTTACACGCAGTCGATAACCTGGTGTATTCATTAAACAAAGTATTAAAACCTTGTTACAATTCGAATCCCCAATTAGTTGGAATATTTATCTTCGGGTATAATAATAATTTGACAAGGACACTTGCAATTTATATTTATGACTGATGGACTGTTATGGACAAAAACCAGACGGACATATTGAATAATCCAGGACAAAGGACAATTAACCCATGGGCATAAAACTAAAATCAACACGTCAAACATCATGATTACGGAAGTTTAAATAAGCATAATTCTTTTATTTCATATTTAATTTCCTTTATTTTATATTTAATTGCACTTCTAATTATCGCACTTTTATTTATTGTTATTTTATTTAATCGCACTTTTAATTATCGTACCTTTTAATTATCGTAATTTTATTTTATCGCATTTTTATTCGCAATTTCATTATCGTTATTTACTTTACGCTTTAATTTAAGTCTTGTATTTATTTTATATTTTACATTAGGTTTTAACTGCGACTAAAGTTTTAAAATCGACAAACCGGTCATTAAACGGTAAAAACCCCCCTTTATAATAATAATATTACTTATATATATATTTGTATTTTTATAAAAGTAAACTAATATAGCGTTGAGCTTTGTTTAAAGATTTCCCTGTGGAACGAACCGGACTTACTAAAAACTACACTACTGTACGATTAGGTACACTGCCTATAAGTGTTGTAGCAAGGTTTAAGTATATCCATTCTATAAATAAATAAATATCTTGTGTAAAATTGTATCGTATTTAATAGTATTTCCTAGTAAAATTTAATAGTATTTTATACCCCTCTGCTACCACATCAAGTATTTTTGGCGCCGCTGCCGGGGAGTAACTCTTAAAAGCCGGAAGCGCAACGCTAATATAAAAAAAAAAGATTTTTATCTACTTTTATTAAAAGTCGTTTTTGTAAAATTACGTTTTAAAAATTCGAAAAATATAAAAAGAAAAAAACAAAAATATTAGTATTTTTAAGATTTTGTTAAATAGTTAAGTTTTATAAGTTCCTTTATTTCTATTTTAGTTTATAAAAAATATAACTTTTGTTTTAAACATCTTTTATTTATATAAAAAAAAAAACAGAAAACATAAAAAAAAAAAAAAAATAAAGAAAAACGCGTAAAAAGTGAAACCTGTCAACTGAATTCCTGAACCCCGCGACTCGCGGGGATTTCTTCTTTATTTGCCGCGACTCGCGGAGACCTTCTGACACACGGACAAAAACCCTAAAACCGCATTAATTACGGGTTATTATTTATTATTATTATTTAAACCTTATTATTATTATTATTATTATTATTATTATTATTATTAGTTTTAAGTTTTATTTTTATTTAATTTATGTATTTAGTTTAAATAAGTTTAATTAAATTATAAAATTAGTAGTTTTATTAAATAAATAATATAAAAATAATATTTTTATAAAAATTGTACTTTTTACAACTTTTTGTATATTTTTATATTTTGTCCCTTTTTAATCGTTGTAGCGTAATATTTGTATTTTTAGCTCATAATTAATTTTAAAATTAGTTTTTGCTATAGTTATTTTTACTCCTAGATTTTTAGGCTTTGCCGTAGAATTCCTTAAGTGCTTTTTCTTTAGACTAAGATTTAGGTGCTTTAGAATTTTGCGACGCCTTTTTAAGTTTTAGTTTCTTTTTAAGTTATTTTCATTTGGGATTTAGTTTTTCCTGTAAGCTTTAATATTTTTAGACCTTTTACTATGTATCAATTATCATTCCAATTAGTAATTTCAATTTGCGATTATAATTTTAAGTTAGTTGTAGTAATAAGGTTAAATTAGTTAAGTATTTTTAAGTTTTGATAAGTTCCTTTTATTTTTCCGTCACCTTTTATTTTTCAACCATTTTTCTTTTTCGACCTTTTGCGACGAACTCTTTTTCTCTCTTATTTCTCGCCATTCTAGTTTTTAGGACTTAGAATTTTATTCTACTTCTTATCTAAATTTCTAAAAATTACGAAAATTTATTTTAAGTGGTTAAATTGATAGACATCAAAATTTTCTGGTTCGTAGTAATAGTTGGATTTGTACGTGGACCGGGTTATTGGAGCCAAACAGTCCTCAATTATATTGAGACCAAACGAATCCTGCCCCTCTGCTGCATCTTTTGGCTATTCGAAACGTGGGCAAAATCAGAAAAGTCTATTGATTGGATAACTTATTATAATTTTTCTTTCCTTTTAAAAACTAATAGGATATTCTGTGAATGCACCGAGCAAGACGTTCATCACCTTTTGTACGTTCACCACCTGTAACTCGATCAAGACATCGTTTAACAAATATAACCGCCGTTGATTTTTCTTTAGAATCGTCATCCAGTCGACCAAGTACTTCAGTCCAAATTTCCGATAATCCATTTTTTGAACCCGACCTCACAATTGAGAATCCGGAAAATATTCAGGAACGGTTCGTAGATCCTGAACCATTAAACTTTCCTCCGGAACCACCAATCATTCAAACAGAGATTGTTGAGGAACGAACCATTAAATCAGAATCATCTATTGATACCGATTCAACAAATTCAATTATGGAGAATCTGGAACCTTTAAGTATGGAAGACCGAATGAGAGCTAAACGCACTGGCCAAGGTCACGCAATTACTCATCCAGACATTAATGCGCCAGATTATGAAATCAAAGGACAAATTCTACACATGGTGACTAATCAATGCCAATTTAGTGGTGCGCCGAAGGAAGATCCAAATGAACATCTACGTACCTTTAATAGGATCTGCACACTATTTAAAATACGAGAAGTGGAGGATGAACAGATATATCTCATGTTATTTCCCTGGACTTTAAAGGGAGAAGCCAAAGATTGGTTGGAATCGTTACCTGAAGGAGCGATTGATACATGGGATGTTTTAATTGACAAATTTCTTAAACAATTCTTTCCCGCATCTAAAGCAGTAAGACTTCAAGCAGAAATTGTTACGTTCACACAGAAATCAAATGAAACTCTATATGAGGCGTGGACAAGATATGGAAAGTTATTAAGAGGATGTCCGCAACATGGTTTAGACACCTGTCAAATAGTACAAATATTCTACCAAGGATGCGACATCACTACAAGGAAAGACATAGATATAGCAGCTGGTGGTTCTATTATGAAGAAAACCGAAACTGATGCTTACAAAATTATTGATAATACTGCTTCCCACTCACATGAGTGGCACCAAGAAAAAGATATCATTAGATCATCTAAAGCAGCTAGAGCCGATTCTAGCCATGACTTAGATTCCATTTCAGCAAAGATAGATGCTTTCGAGAGACGAATGGAAAAAATGACTAAAGATATTCATGCTATACGAATTAGTTGTGAGCAGTGTGGAGGACCACATTTGACAAAAGATTGTCTAAGTATTGAATTAACAATGGAACAAAGAGAGAATATTTCATACATAAACCAAAGGCCTGGAAATAATTATCAGAATAATTATCAACCGCCAAGACCGATTTACAATCAAAACCAGAATTATAACCGAAATATTCCATACAACAACCAACAAGGCCCTAGCAATCAACAAGTATCCAATAATACTTACAATCAGCAAAGACCGAATTTTCAAAACAAACCACCACAACAAACCGATGATAAAAAGCCGAATTTAGAAGATATGATGACGAAGCTAGTTGAAACTCAAACGCAGTTTTTCACATCTCAAAAACAAACCAATGAACAAAATGCTCAAGCATTTAGAAATCAACAAGCTTCTATTCAAAATCTGGAACAAGAAGTAAGTAACCTAGCAAGGTTAATAGGTGAAAGAAAACCGGGAAGTCTACCAAGCGATACAAATGCTAACCCCCGGAATGAAACAGCTAAAGCTATTACCACAAGAAGTGGTACAACACTTAAAACACCTGAAATACCTGTAACTTCGGATGAAACTATTCCTACTACACAAGAACCACAACCTGATCAAGATAAGGAAAAAGAACCGGTAGTTGAAAAGGTTAATGAAGATAACACAGTTAAGGATAAACCTTATGTTAAACCATACCAACCACCACTTCCTTACCCGAGTAAAATGAAGAAAGAAAAACTTGAAGCCGAGCAATCCAAATTCTTGGATATGTTTAAACAGATAAATGTAAATCTTCCTTTCATTGATGTGATTTCAGGAATGCCAAGATATGCTAAATTCTTGAAAGATCTAATCACGAATAGAAAGAAAATGGAAGAACTCTCGGCTGTTACTATGAATGCAAATTGTTCAGCAGTGCTGTTGAATAAGATACCAGAAAAACTATCTGATCCAGGAAGTTTCACAATTCCATGTTTTCTGGGTAGCCTTAGTTCAATAGAAGCATTGGCTGATTTAGGTGCTAGTATAAATTTAATGCCGTATTCACTATACGCTAAACTAGACCTTGGAGAATTGAAACCAACCAGAATAAGCATACAACTAGCCGATAGATCAATAAAATATCCTAGAGGGATAATGGAGAACATGCTAGTTAAAGTTGGTACTTTAGTATTTCCAGTAGATTTTGTTGTTTTGGACATGGAAGAAGATTCTCAAGTTCCTCTCATATTAGGAAGACCATTCTTAAACACGGCTAAAGCAATGATAGACGTGTTCGGTAAGAAACTGACCCTAAGTATAGAGGATGAGAGTGTTACCTTTTCAGTGGATAGAGCCATGCAACAACCACAATCTGCAGATGATACATGTTATTATATTCAAACTATAGATGCACATGCAGAATTATTAGAAGAATTTCCAGAATTACAAGGAACAGGAGAATGTTCTTTAGGAGAAAGTAATGAACCAATTGATGAAGCTGAAATGTTAGCTACACTTATAGCTAATGGATATGAACCAACAACAGAAGAAATTCAAATGCTAAAAGAAGAAGACAGATATCGATATAAATCATCGATAGAAGAACCTCCGAAATTAGAGTTAAAGCCACTTCCAAACCATTTGGAATACGCTTATTTACATGGTGAATCTGAATTACCTGTAATAATATCGTCTTCTCTTACTGAAAATGAGAAATCACAACTCATTTCTGTGTTGAAAGCTCATAAACCAGCCATTGCATGGAAGATTCATGATATTAAAGGAATAAGTCCTTCGTATTGCACACATAAAATCCTTATGGAAGAAGGTCATAAAACGTATGTGCAACGCCAACGAAGACTAAATCCTAATATGCAAGATGTAGTTAAGAAAGAGATTATTAAGCTGCTAGATGCAGGTTTGATATATCCAATTTCTGATAGTCCATGGGTAAGCCCAGTTCAATGCGTGCCTAAGAAGGGTGGCATGACTGTCATTACAAATGAGAAAAATGAGCTTATTCCTACTAGGACTGTAACAGGATGGCGTGTATGTATTGATTATAGAAAATTAAAAGACGCCACCAGAAAAGATCACTTTCCCTTACCTTTCATAGATCAAATGTTGGAAAGATTAGCCGGAAATAGTTACTATTGTTTTCTAGATGGATTTTCCGGATATTTTCAAATTCCAATAGCACCCGAAGATCAAGAGAAAACCACATTCACGTGCCCTTATGGTACTTTTGCTTACAAACGCATGCCATTTGGACTTTGTAACGCCCCTGCAACCTTTCAAAGGTGTATGATGGCGATTTTTCATGACATGATAGAAGAATGCATGGAAGTATTCATGGATGACTTTTCAGTCTTCGGAGATACATTTAAATCATGTCTAGTTAATCTGGAACGAATGCTAATTAGATGCGAAAAATCAAATCTAGTACTTAATTGGGAGAAATGCCATTTCATGGTTAAAGAAGGCATCGTTCTTGGACATAAAATTTCAAAAGAAGGAATTGAAGTGGATAGAGCTAAAGTAGATGTAATTGCTAAACTTCCACATCCCACCAATGTTAGAGGAGTTAGGAGTTTTCTAGGGCATGCCGGTTTTTACCGACGTTTCATAAAAGATTTTTCTAAAATTGCCACTCCTATGAATAAACTCCTAGAAAAGGATGCGCCATTCATCTTTTCAGATGAGTGTATCAAATCTTTTAATATTCTTAAAGAAAAACTCACTAATGCGCCGATCATGATAACACCAAATTGGAATCTACCATTTGAACTAATGTGCGATGCAAGTGATTTTGCAATGGGAGCCGTTTTAGGACAAAGGATTGAAAAACGATTTCAACCTATATATTATGCTAGTAAGACATTACAAGGAGCACAAACGAACTATACAACTACTGAAAAAGAACTCCTTGCTATTGTCTTTGCTTTTGACAAATTTCGATCATATCTCGTTCTAGCAAAAACGGTGGTCTATACCGACCATTCTGCTCTTAAATACCTATTTTCAAAACAAGATGCTAAACCAAGATTAATCCGTTGGATCTTACTCTTACAAGAGTTTGATATTGAAATCCGAGATAAAAGAGGAGCAGAAAATCTCGCCGCTGATCATCTTTCTCGTCTTGAAAATCCTGAATTAGAAGTTCTGAATGAATCGGCCATACAAGACAACTTTCTTGATGAATATCTATTGAAGATAGATTATAAAGAAATCCCATGGTTTGCAGACTATGCAAACTACTTAGTTTGTGGATTCCTTGAAAAAGGATTATCGTACCAAAGACGAAAGAAATTCTTCAGTGATATAAAACACTCTTTCTGGGAAGATCCACATCTGTTTAAAAGTTGTCCCGATGGAATAATACGCCGATGTGTATTTGGAGATGAAGCTAGTAAAATTTTAAACCATTGTCACACAGGACCAACAGGAGGGCATTATGGGCCTCAACTAACAGCAAGAAAAGTTTATGAAGCTGGATTCTATTGGCCTACAATTTACAAAGACGCACACCTTCTTTGCAAATCCTGTGATGCATGTCAAAGGGCCGGAAAAATAAGTCAACGTGATGAAATGCCACAAAATGTCATCCAAGTATGTGAAGTATTTGACATTTGGGGTATTGACTTTATGGGTCCATTTCCAAAATCTCATAATAATCTATATATACTCGTAGCCATTGATTATGTATCTAAATGGGCGGAAGCACAAGCTCTCCCAACTAACGATGCACGAGTTGTAGTCAACTTTTTAAAACGTCTTTTTGCAAGGTTTGGAACACCGAAAGCTTTAATAAGTGATCGGGGTACTCATTTCTGTAATAATCAACTTGAGAAAGTTCTTAAAAGATATGGAGTAACTCATAAAATCTCCACCGCATATCATCCACAAACAAGTGGACAAGTTGAAAATACCAACCGAGCTTTAAAACGTATTCTAGAGAAAACCGTAGGATCAAATCCGAAGGAATGGTCCATTAAATTGGAGGATGCACTCTGGGCTTTTAGAACAGCCTACAAAACTCCAATTGGAACCACACCTTTTAGACTTGTTTATGGAAAAGCATGTCATCTTCCAGTAGAAATTGAACACAAAGCATTTTGGGCTTTGAAGACATGTAATCTTGATTTACAAGAAGCCGGACGTCTACGATTAAGTCAACTAAACGAATTAGAAGAATTAAGACATGAAGCATACGAAAATTCGTTAATCTATAAAGAAAGAACGAAGAAATGGCATGATAAAAGAATCAGAAGTTCAAAAGAATTCAAAGAAGGAGACAGAGTTCTTCTTTTCAATTCACGATTCAAGCTATTTCCTGGAAAATTGAAATCAAGATGGTCTGGACCATTCATAGTCAAAAGAGTTTTCCCATACGGAACGATAGAATTGATAAATTCAAATGGGATTGAATTTAAAGTTAATGGTCACAGAGTTAAACATTACATACATGGTCCGATGGAAGTCGACAACGAAGTTAATCACAATTTCGACACCACAGCTAACTAAGTGTGGGGAGAATCAAGTCTGTAAAGGATAATATGTATTTCTGTTAGAGTTAGATTGTCTGTTTTCGTGTAGTTCTCGAAAATGGAACACGTATGGTCTTTCCCTAGCAGACCCTAAAGAACTAGTCTTCTCCCCCCATTCTGAATTTTTATTTTTTTTTTTAGGTTTTTACGTAATGAAGACTGCCTGTGAATTAAACCATGGTCTAATGCTACACGCTTTGATCACTAAACGTAATAATGACATACTACCAAGTGAAATAGTATCAGTAATCAGAGAAAGAATGGACGGAGTTAGAAAAGGATCCAGATGCGAAGATAATAAGTTACAATTTGGTAAAGGAAAATCAAAATCCGCAGCGAAAAGAAGAGCACGACACCTAGAACGATGTCACAAATGCGGAAAATGGTCACATGGAGGTAAATGTTCAAATAATCAAACCTATTCAAATACCGAATTTGTTACTTTATGCAGAGACGGACCGTTCATATGTTTAGAAGAAAAGACAATGAATGCTCGAGGTTACGCCTATGCAGCCATGGAAAACCAATTAAACCGACTATCTTATGAATATAATAGATCATATAACTAAGAAATCTATTTCACAGGTATGTCTGTACAGTTTTTATTTTTATTTTTATTTTTAACCTTTTGATAATAAACGCTAATTTGTTCGCTAAAAAGTATTAAATTGGTATTAAATAAAATTAGGTTTGGCGACCGAAATTATTGATATCGTTCAAAAATTTATTACATCACTGCGAAATTTAACGTTTATTCTTAAGGTATAAATATCTTTAAACAATCAAACCAAAATATTTCAAAAATTCGTCATGAGTTAAATTAGGTCTTGGAACCGAAATTACTTTACCGAAAAGAGGGGCGCATATTTTTGATAATATTTGATTGATTAAAGTGGGATAAAAAGACAAAAAGATTTTTAATTTTATTTTTACCATGTTTTTTTAAAATTAATATTTAAATCTTAAATTAATATTGTAAACTTTGTAAAAACAATATATTTAAAATTATAAATATTTGAAAAATTAATATAAGTTTGGTATGAATTTATAATATGAATTTTTAAATTAAGTTTGGTGTGAATTTTTAATTTTTAAAATATGAATTTTAATTTTATGCATTTTAAATTTTGAGTTTGGTGTGAATTTTTAATTTTAATTTTGAATTTTATATTTAAGTTGTGTGAATTTAAAAACAAAAATTTACTTTATCTCATTAAGTTAAGAATATGATTTTTAAAATTCGTCGTAAGTTGAAGACTAGGTCTTTGAACCGAAATTGCTTTACCCGAGGGAGGGACGAGAACTTTTATTATCATTATTTTTAATCTTATTGATTTAAAGTATGCCAAAAACATTAAAAAACCTTTAAAAAAAAAAAAAAAAAAAAAAAAAAAAAAAAAAAGTTTAAACTCCGCGACTCGCGGAGTTTGC
The DNA here is from genome assembly GCF_046630445.1 of Rutidosis leptorrhynchoides. NCBI lineage: Eukaryota > Viridiplantae > Streptophyta > Magnoliopsida > Asterales > Asteraceae > Rutidosis > Rutidosis leptorrhynchoides. Next base: position 175,873,921 of record NC_092336.1, read on the forward strand.
AGTGAAAAACCTCCGCGACTCGCGGAGGGACAAAATTACAGAAAAAAAAATATAACCAGCTGCACGATCAGTTCACTCACCCACACACATAAACACCCAAATACTGCGAAAAAAGACCCCGAAATACTGCGAAAATCACCCCCAAAAATCTCAATTTTTAACCGTTAATCACCAAATTTTTTGCTAAAATCATGTTGAGAAGGATGATATCTAAGAACTACTCAAGAAAAACGGTAAATTTCTACACCTAAACACCATTTAATTCGAATTTTAGTGTTCTTGAGCTAATTTTTACCCAATTTGATTTTGATGCTTTTTAGTGTAATTAGACTTAAATTGTTTATGTATTATGCTTGTATAACCTAGATTGATGTTGTTTAACATGATTAGAAGCCTTAAACTTCAAATTTTGAATAATCTAGGGTTTGTGTTCTTGAGCAATTTGGGGCTTTTTGATATAAACAGGTTATGGCCGATTTTTGTCATGAATTGTTGCTAAATTGAGTAGTGTAACATGTCTAGGTAGTTAAATGATCCAAACTTTGAGCCTAAACATGATTTTGAGAATTAAAGTGGACTTTTTCAAGTCCAAAATTCATGAACTTGATTTTTGAAAGATAATGCCATTTGAGACTTGTTTATTTGCTAGTAATGATTATTTTGACATGTTATTTGAGTTGAATGCTTATGAACTTGGTGAAAATTTTCGTATATGCTTATTTGAAAAAGTGTAGATTTGATAAAAATGTGAAAATAAGCTTAAGTTTGATGTAAATTGATAATGTCATTGTAATTATTTTGATTGATGATTTTGCTGACACTAATGCATATTTGGATGCACAAAATTTGTGTTTGATGTGTTTTGCAGAATGAAAGGGGTGAATCTTCATCCCAAGCCCGTCATGCTCCTGCTGAGAACTTGGAACAACAGGAGGTAGATAACTACTACAAGCAGGATGTACCTCATCCAGTCATGACCTTTTCAGATATGCACTTGGAACAGTTGCACCCGAACCTGCGATTTGACAGACTTTGGATAGATTATCCAAAATATCAACGGGGTTTGCATACTCTTCATTCCAAGGTTGTTGAGGTACCGAGGGTCATAGAATGGGGACCCTTGGAAGCTGTAGAATTGGCCGGGCCAATTAGGGAATTACTGGTACAGAGGTATGGTAATTCTTCTTTTAATGACTGGATATGTTTATTCACCATACGCAGACCTGTATATAAAGTATGGTGTGAAGAGTTGTTATGTAGTATAGAGTTGAATGATCGGGTAGCTAGTTTAACCGATCGTTCTTTTATTAGATTTTTGTTAGGCGGTTCGATGCGCCACATGTCTTTACTGGACATGGCTCAGGCTTTACGTATATATACGCCTGAGGAGTTAGCATCTGCCGATTGTAGAGGATTGATACTAAACGGTAGAAAGATAGATGAGAATTTTGATACACACGGTGTGTGGAGTCAAATGACAAGCCATCACCGTTTCAAAGGGGGAAACTACTCTTATTTGGATATAGATAGAGCCGAATTAAGAGTAATACATAGGTTTTTAGCTAATTCGATTACACAAAGGGGTAAAAACAAAGAAAAGGTAAATGAACAAGATTTGTTTTACCATATGTGTATTCGAGACCCACACAGCGCTGTAAGTATACCATATTGTGTGGGTTATTATTTATCAGCTATGGTTCGAGGGATGCGTCCACATAGCATAATAGGAGGTGGTATTTTTATTACTTTGATTGGTGAATATCTCGGTGTGGATATAAGTCGGGGGGGATTATTAGTAGAAGAGCCGGAACCCCGCGACACTATAGGTTTAAATGTATACCATGGTGCAAAAGTTTTGAAGCGGCGAAATAACGCCGCAGTACGATACAATGGTAGACATCCACAGGTAGAGAGAAACCAAGAACAAGGTAATGTAGGAGGGGGGAATGAGATGCAAGAAATGCATAGGTTTATAGCTTCTCAGGAATACGAAAATGCTAGACAGAGAGCATTTGAAGATTGGCAAGTTCATCAGAACCAGATCATAGCGCATTGCCAACATATAGGTAGAAACTATATTCCTACACCGAAACCCGTCTTCCCTCCTTGGTCGATAGAGATGCAGCCACCATATCCTACGTATGATCCTGCCGAAGCATTCTATAGCACGTATGGGTATGCCTGGAACCCCTATTGGTACCAATATCATCCTTAGTTTACTTATTATTTTTTTTTATTATTTTGTAATTTGTAACTATTGATACAGTTAATATTTTTGTTAATATTGTAATCATTTTTATAATTATCTAACTTTTTAGACTTTAATAATTTTTGAATGTGGGGTAATAAACCAAACTTCAAAAATATGTATATATGTTTGCAGTTTATCTTATGTACACAACAGGGTAAAACAACGCATTTTCAAAGACTGGCATTAAGTTCAGCAAAAGCAACTAATTTTGACGACAAGATGCAAAATACATGTGAAATAACAACAAGACGGAATGAACAAATGATGTGCACCATTTATCATTCAGCAAACAAACGCCAATATATTTGGAATCTTTGGTAAAAATTTAATCATTTTCACACAAATCACCCTCAATAATTTAAATTGTTACTGATTTCTTGCAAATGAGGGCATTGCAAGATCTTAAGTGTGGGAAGGGGTTAAATTCTTTCGGATTTTAAAAAATTTTTACTTTATACACTTGGTTACCATTAAAAATACTAGTAAAGCAGTAGTTGTATTAGAATCTAGTGCTCTCTGATAAAAAAGAACAGCCCTAGTCTTATATACTGACTACCCAATTCTAGTAAAATTTTTCAATTAAATGAATTCAAATCATGTTTATACATATTTATGAACGATAAAACTAGGTTTTAACACCGAAATTATTGTTACCTCGGAAAGGACATAAATTGAGAAACAAACTAAAATGTTAAAATTCATTTAAAATGGAATAGAGGACGATAAAAAGGAAAATAAAAGCCAAGTGTGGGAAAATTTACCAAGTTATTTTAAACATATGTCACATATATCTGTAACAAATAACTGAAAATACTTTTGCTTTGGACTAAACTAAACTGTTTTACCCGATGAAAGAAAAGAAGAGATGGATCTACACGATGAATCAATTCCATCACTAAAAGGAAGTAAAGTCTTCCGAAAAAGACACGCGCTTCTTAATTTAGGTCATGAAGTTGTCGTCCAGACCAGCTGTAGGTTGACGAAAAATCTAGAAAAGTCATCTCTAAAATCGGCTGGAAATCCACGGACCTCAGCATTAAACAGGGTCGCCAAGTGGTCAGATTTATCCTAACCATGAGAAGGATTTATCTCGTACAATGGGGGGGCACCATGCAAATTAGCTGGATAAGACTAATGAATCAGATCCCCAGAAAGGATAATCTCCTTAAAGATTAAAAATCAGCTTTTAAGACTGATATTACTCAATCCTTGAGATTGACATTAAAGATTGAGAATTACAAACTCATGGAATTCAATGATATCTAAACTCGAGCTTGAACGAGAAAATATTTTGATCTAAAATACAAACCGATTTGTTTTCTGAAAAACCATTTTCAATGTGTTCATTACCATTGAACGTAAAATCCTAGGAATTCACCTGGAATTCATTAGGTCACCTGAACCAAATCGGGTGTCAACCGTAAGAACGGTGGTTGCATAGCATGGTCAAAGACAGGACTTTGTGCCAGACCGAAAAATTATAAGGGTGAGCTTTACTATTGCTCCTACCAAGGATAGTAATTGCGTCCGACACGTTATAGACCATAATCAAAAGCATGTCACGGGACATTGCCTTAACAGTTGCTTGTTCAACGCTTTCCTTTACAACCGGACGGTAGTTTGCCAAAAGGTAATATACGGGACAAGTAAACTGGACGTGTTGCTTTCCAAATACAAGGTTAGCAAGTGGGTGACACAAAACCGCAAGTTTTGAGCTAAAATTTTCAAATCTGAAACCCACCAAACCCACAAAAATATTTTGCAAAACACCGGTAAAGGGTTATTCCGGAAAACTAATCTAGGGTAAAAACTAGATTTAATTTTCAAAAGATCAAACGTTTTCATAAAGATCCAATTTCCTTAATGGATCTAAATTTTTATAGTCATGTGGGACTGTAAACCATATCGTTACTACCATTGTTTATACCGCCATATAGAAATCACTGATGTACAAAGTGTGAAGAATAAAGAAGTGATTCTAGTATTTCAAGACAATATTGCTTGAGGACAAGCAACGCTCAAGTGTGGGAATATTTGATAATGCTAAAAACGAACATATATTTCATAGCATTATTCCTCAAGAAAGACAAGCTTTTAGTTGCAATGGTTCTATTTACAAGTGATATTCGTTTAAATAATAAAAGGTGAAGACAGAAGACAGATTCGACGATTTGAAGACGCAAACGACCAAAAAGCTCAAAAGAACAAAAGACAATCAAAAAGGTTCCAATTATTGATAAGAAACGTCTCGAAATCACAAGAGTACAAGATTCAAAACACAAAGTACAAGATATTAAATTGTACGCGAGGACGTTCGAAAATCCGGAACCGGGACCAGAGTCAACTCTTAACGCTCGACGCAACGGACTAAAAATTACAAGTTAACTATGTATATAAATATAATATAATATATAATTAATTATATTAATTATATATATATTATATATATATATTAAAAACCGTCGGCAGCCAGAAACTCCAAGGGTGTGAACTGTAAATACCTCTCCGCGACTCGCGGAGTTTTAAGGCCATTTTGCCGCGAGTCGCGGAGCCCCAATTTTCAACCCTGGCTATAAAGCAACCCGAATTCTGATCAAAATCATCATCTTTTTTCTCTTCCTCTTCAACGTAAATATATTTATATTTATAATTTATATTTTAATTTTAATTATAATTCTAATAATAAGGGTATGTTAGCGAATGTTGTAAGGGTGTAAGTCGAAATTCTGTCCGTGTAACGCTACGCTATTTTTAATCATTGTAAGTTATGTTCAACCTTTTTATATTAATGTCTCGTAGCTAAGTTATTATTATGCTTATTTAAAACGAAGTAATCATGATGTTGGGCTAATTACTAAAATTGGGTAATTGGGCTTTGTACCATAATTGGGGTTTGGACAAAAGAACGACACTTGTGGAAACTAGACTATGGGCTATTAATGGGCTTTATATTTGTTTAACTAAATGAAAGTTTGTTAATGTTAATATAAAGATTTACAATTGGGCGTCCCTATAAATTACCATATACACTCGATCGGACACGATGGGCGGGGTATTTATATGTACGAATAATCGTTCATTTAACCGGACACGGGAATGGATTAATAGCCACTAGAATAATTGAAACAGGGGTGAAATTACATTCAAGGGTAATTGGTGTAATTGTTAACAAAGTAGTAAAACCTTGGTTTACACGCAGTCGATAACCTGGTGTATTCATTAAACAAAGTATTAAAACCTTGTTACAATTCGAATCCCCAATTAGTTGGAATATTTATCTTCGGGTATAATAATAATTTGACAAGGACACTTGCAATTTATATTTATGACTGATGGACTGTTATGGACAAAAACCAGACGGACATATTGAATAATCCAGGACAAAGGACAATTAACCCATGGGCATAAAACTAAAATCAACACGTCAAACATCATGATTACGGAAGTTTAAATAAGCATAATTCTTTTATTTCATATTTAATTTCCTTTATTTTATATTTAATTGCACTTCTAATTATCGCACTTTTATTTATTGTTATTTTATTTAATCGCACTTTTAATTATCGTACCTTTTAATTATCGTAATTTTATTTTATCGCATTTTTATTCGCAATTTCATTATCGTTATTTACTTTACGCTTTAATTTAAGTCTTGTATTTATTTTATATTTTACATTAGGTTTTAACTGCGACTAAAGTTTTAAAATCGACAAACCGGTCATTAAACGGTAAAAACCCCCCTTTATAATAATAATATTACTTATATATATATTTGTATTTTTATAAAAGTAAACTAATATAGCGTTGAGCTTTGTTTAAAGATTTCCCTGTGGAACGAACCGGACTTACTAAAAACTACACTACTGTACGATTAGGTACACTGCCTATAAGTGTTGTAGCAAGGTTTAAGTATATCCATTCTATAAATAAATAAATATCTTGTGTAAAATTGTATCGTATTTAATAGTGTTTTCCTAGTAAAATAATAACTATTTTATATACACCTCGTTGCACATCAGCCGTAGTTAGCTTTTTCTTCAATAACTGAAACGCTTTCTCTTGTACATCATTCCATTCAAATTTCTTCCCTTTATGCGTTAATGCAGTCAAGGGTTTTGCTATTCTGGAAAAGTCTTGGATGAACCTTCTGTAGTAACCAGCTAGTCCTAAAAACTGGCGTATGTGTTTCGGAGTTTTTGGGGTTTCCCACTTTTCAACAGTTTCTATCTTTGCCGGATCCACCTTAATACCTTCTTTATTCACTATGTGACCGAGGAATTGAACTTCTTCCAACCAAAATGCACACTTTGAAAACTTAGCGTACAATTCTTCCTTCCTCAATACTTCTAACACCTTTCTCAAATGTTCACCGTGTTCTTGGTCATTCTTTGAGTAAATAAGTATGTCATCAATGAAAACAATGACAAACTTGTCAATGTATGGTCCACACACTCGGTTCATAAGGTCCATGAACACAGCTGGTGCATTAGTTAAACCAAACGGCATGACCATAAACTCGTAATGACCGTAACGTGTTCTGAAAGCAGTCTTTGGAATATCATCTTCTTTCACCCGCATTTGATGATACCCGGAACGTAAGTCAATCTTTGAATAAACAGACGAGCCTTGTAGTTGATCAAATAAGTCGTCGATTCTCGGTAGTGGGTAGCGGTTCTTGATGGTAAGTTTGTTCAACTCTCGGTAGTCGATACACAACCTGAATGTACCATCTTTCTTCTTGACAAACAAAACAGGAGCTCCCCACGGTGATGTGCTTGGTCGAATGAAACCACGCTCTAAAAGTTCTTGTAATTGGCTTTGCAGTTCTTTCATCTCGCTGGGTGCGAGTCTGTAAGGAGCACGAGCTATTGGTGCAGCTCCTGGTACAAGATCTATTTGAAATTCAACGGATCGATGTGGGGGTAATCCCGGTAATTCTTTCGGAAATACATCGGGAAATTCTTTTGCAATGGGAACATCATTGATGCTCTTTTCTTCAGTTTGTACTTTCTCGACGTGTGCTAGAACAGCATAGCAACCTTTTCTTATTAGTTTTTGTGCCTTCAAATTACTAATAAGATGTAGCTTCGTGTTTGTAGTGACCCGAACTTTCCCATGTTTATATATATTAATTGAGATTGATGTTTACATGATTAAATGTTTCCAACATGTTAAGCAATCAAACTTGTTAAGACTTGATTAATTGAAATAGGTTTCATATAGACAATTGACCACCCAAGTTGACCGGTGATTCACGAACGTTAAAACTTGTAAAAAAACTATATGATGACATATATATGGTTATATATATAGTTAACATGATATTATGATAAGTAAACATATCATTAATTATATTAACAATGAACTACATATGTAAAAACAAGACTACTAACTTAATGATTTTGAAACGAGACATATATGTAACGTTTATCGTTGTAACGACATTTAATGTATATATATCATATTAAGAGATATTTGTACATCATAATATCATGATAATATAATAATTTAAAATCTCTTTTGATATTATAAACATTGGGTTAACAACATTTAACAAGATCGTTAACCTAAAGGTTTCAAAACAACACTTACATGTAACGACTAACGATGACTTAACGACTCAGTTAAAATGTATATACATGTAGTGTTTTAATATGTATTTATACACTTTTGAAAGACTTCAATACACTTATCAAAATACTTCTACTTAACAAAAATGCTTACAATTACATTCTCGTTCAGTTTCATCAACAATTCTACTCGTATGCACCCGTATTCGTACTCGTACAATACACAGCTTTTAGATGTATGTACTATTGGTATATACACTCCAATGATCAGCTCTTAGCAGCCCATGTGAGTCACCTAACACATGTGGGAACCATCATTTGGCAACTAGCATGAAATATCTCATAAGATTACAAAAATATGAGTAATCATTCATGACTTATTTACATGAAAACAAAATTTCATATCCTTTATATCTAATCCATACACCAACGACCAAAAACACCTACAAACACTTTCATTCTTCAATTTTCTTCATCTAATTGAACTCTCTCAAGTTCTATCTTCAAGTTCTAAGTGTTCTTCATAAATTCCAAAAGTTCTAGTTTCATAAAATCAAGAATACTTTCAAGTTTGCTAGCTCACTTCCAATCTTGTAAGGTGATCATCCAACCTCAAGAAATCTTTGTTTCTTACAGTAGGTTATCATTCTAATACAAGGTAATAATCATATTCAAACTTTGGTTCAATTTCTATAACTATAACAATCTTATTTCAAGTGATGATCTTACTTGAACTTGTTTTCGTGTCATTATTTTGCTTCAAGAACTTTGAGCCATCCAAGGATCCATTGAAGCTAGATCCATTTTTCTCTTTTCCAGTAGGTTCATCCAAGGAACTTAAGGTAGTAATGATGTTCATAACATCATTCGATTCATACATATAAAGCTATCTTATTCGAAGGTTTAAACTTGTAATCACTAGAACATAGTTTAGTTAATTCTAAACTTGTTCGCAAACAAAAGTTAATCCTTCTAACTTGACTTTTAAAATCAACTAAACACATGTTCTATATCTATATGATATGCTAACTTAATGATTTAAAACCTGGAAACACGAAAAACACCGTAAAACCGGATTTACGCCGTCGTAGTAACACCGCGGGCTGTTTTGGGTTAGTTAATTAAAAACTATGATAAACTTTGATTTAAAAGTTGTTATTCTGAGAAAATGATTTTTATTATGAACATGAAACTATATCCAAAAATTATGGTTAAACTCAAAGTGGAAGTATGTTTTCTAAAATGGTCATCTAGACGTCGTTCTTTCGACTGAAATGACTACCTTTACAAAAACGACTTGTAACTTATTTTTCCGACTAGAAACCTATACTTTTTTTGTTTAGATTCATAAAATAGAGTTCAATATGAAACCATAGCAATTTGATTCACTCAAAACGGATTTAAAATGAAGAAGTTATGGGTAAAACAAGATTGGATAATTTTTCTCATTTTAGCTACGTGAAAATTGGTAACAAATCTATTCCAACCATAACTTAATCAACTTGTATTATATATTATGTAATCTTGAGATACCATAGACACGTATACAATGTTTCGACCTATCATGTCGACACATCTATATATATTTCGGAACAACCATAGACACTCTATATGTGAATGTTGGAGTTAGCTATACAGGGTTGAGGTTGATTCCAAAATATATATAGTTTGAGTTGTGATCAATACTGAGATACGTATACACTGGGTCGTGGATTGATTCAAGATAATATTTATCGATTTATTTCTGTACATCTAACTGTGGACAACTAGTTGTAGGTTACTAACGAGGACAGCTGACTTAATAAACTTAAAACATCAAAATATATTAAAAGTGTTGTAAATATATTTTGAACATACTTTGATATATATGTATATATTGTTATAGGTTCGTGAATCAACCAGTGGCCAAGTCTTACTTCCCGACGAAGTAAAAATCTGTGAAAGTGAGTTATAGTCCCACTTTTAAAATCTAATATTTTTGGGATGAGAATACATGTAGGTTTTATAAATGATTTACAAAATAGACACAAGTACGTGAAACTACATTCTATGGTTGAATTATCGAAATCGAATATGCCCCTTTTTATTAAGTCTGGTAATCTAAGAATTAGGGAACAGACACCCTAATTGACGCGAATCCTAAAGATAGATCTATTGGGCCTAACAAACCCCATCCAAAGTACCGGATGCTTTAGTACTTCGAAATTTATATCATATCCGAAGGGTGTCCCGGAATGATGGGGATATTCTTATATATGCATCTTGTTATTGTCGGTTACCAGGTGTTCACCATATGAATGATTTTTATCTCTATGTATGGGATGTGTATTGAAATATGAAATCTTGTGGTCTATTGTTACGATTTGATATATATAGGTTAAACCTATAACTCACCAACATTTTTGTTGACGTTTTAAGCATGTTTATTCTCAGGTGATTATTAAGAGCTTCCGCTATCGCATACTTAAATAAGGACAAGATTTGGAGTCCATGCTTGTATGATATTGTGTAAAAACTGCATTCAAGAAACTTATTTTGTTGTAACATATTTGTATTGTAAACCATTATGTAATGGTCGTGTGTAAACAGGATATTTTAGATTATCATTATTTGATAATCTACGTAAAGCTTTTTAAACCTTTATTGATGAAATAAAGGTTATGGTTTGTTTAAAAATGAATGCAGTCTTTGAAAAACGTCTCATATAGAGGTCAAAACCTCGCAACGAAATCAATTAATATGGAACGTTTTTAATCAATAAGAACGGGACATTTCAGTTGGTATCCGAGCGTTGGTCTTAGAGAACCAGAAAATTTGCATTAGTGTGTCTTATCGAGTTTGTTAGGATGCATTAGTGAGTCTGGACTTCGACCGTGTTTTCTTTAAAAATGATTGCTTAACATTTTTGTTGGAAACTATATATTTTTAACATATGAATATTATGTGATATATTAATCTCTTAACGTGTTTGATATTATGTGATAGATGTCTACCTCTAGAACAAGTCCCATTGACTCACCTAATAATAATGAAGAGTCAAATGTAAATTGGAATGATTTGTGGACTGATTCACAAGTTCCCGAAGAGGAACCGGAAGAAGAGTCGGAACCGGAAGAAGAATCGGAACCGGAAGAAGAATCGGAACCGGATGAAGAAATAGAACCGGTGGGGGAAATAATAAAACGGTTAAGTAAAAGAAAATCCTCAACCAACCAACCAAAGTTAATTATGGTCAATGGTGTTTCCGCCAAGGAAGCAAAATATTGGGAGGATTACCAATTCTCCGATGAATCGGATTTCGACGAGAATTCCGATGATGTTATAGAAATTACCCCAACTGAATTTAAAAAGGCAAAAGAAAATAATAAGGGAAAGGGCATAAAAATAGAGAAATCTAATTCCAACCCCGATGAACTTTATATGTATCGTCAACCCCCGAAGTCCTTAAGTTGTAACAATGACCCGGGAACCTCTAAACCACCAGGTTTTTCTAAACCAATGTGGACAACGACGGCTCGTATTAGGGGAACATCATATATCCCTAGAAACTTGGCAAAACGAACCAAAACCGAAGAAGAAGAAACGAGCGAGTCGGAATAAGATAGTTGTATTCGTATGGTGTAATATATGGAATATAGTGTTCTTATGCTTTATGATATATGTAAAAATTGCTTGTATTAATAAGTATTTTTTTTATGAATCTAACTCTTGTCTATTTTACAGTTTAAAAACACAAAATGGATAGACAACCCAATATTTTAAGAGACCTACCCGGAGACATGATTGATGAAATCTTGTCTAGAGTCGGCCAGAATTCTTCGGCACAACTATTTAAGGCGAGATCAGTTTGTAAGACATTCGAAGAACGTTCCAAGAATGTCTTGGTTTATAAGAGACTTTCGTTTGAAAGATGGGGGATATCACATTGGGAAACCCATAAGTTACGATGTGTTTACTTTGACGCATATATTGCGGGGAACCCAAATGCTATTTTACGCAACGGGTTAAGAAATTATTTTGACTCAATATATCCGAATATTGGACTTCGTGATTTAGAAAAAGCGGCTAACATGCAACATAAAGAAGCATGTTATGCTTACGGATTAGTAATGTTCGCTTCTCACCAAAGTGAGAACAAGAACATCGGGCTACAACTATTAAACAAAACGTTTCCACAAGTGACGGAGTCGGTAATTGGGGTAAGAAATGAGGTTTTTAGATTATTACGGGACTGTTGGACATTACGTAACCCTCGTCCCTTTGATGACGTTACAACACTTTGTCTTATCAACGGCCATAACGGTTATGTTGCACAAGACCAAGGATGGGAAGTAGTCCTAGTAAAACCAGAATGCATGACTTGTTTCTGGACGTATGAATTACGTGTCTTTATTGCCTTTGCCGAACGACTTGTGTACTAGCTAGAATTGTCTTCACAACTATCTTGTATCAAAGTTATTGTGTGCTATATTTCATGCTTTATGTAAAATAAGCGGTATTGTAAGTTTGTAAAATATTGTATAAAAGTTTGAACGCGAAATATTATTACAATCAGTTTTTCATATAGAATTGTAGTAGTTGGATTGTATATTAGCTACTAAGTATGAACTTAACGGGTAGGTACTACCCGAATTTAAACTTATAAAACGCTAATATGAAGAAAAAGCTTTTATAAATGAGTTCATATTATGCTACGAAATACTATTAACTACTCTTAATATTCTGTATGATTAACTTGTTCCATTTAACTATTTTGAAGGAAATGGCACCGACTACTCGACACACCGTGAATATGAATGAAGAGGAATTCCGTACTTTTCTAGCTTCAAACATAGCCGCAGTACAGGCTGCGCTACATACCAACAATAACCTTGGATCTAGCAGTACAGGAAATCGTGTAGGATGCACCTACAAAGAATTCACTGCCTGCAAACCTTTGGAATTTGATGGAACCGAAGGACCGATCGGATTGAAACGGTGGACCGAGAAGGTTGAATCGGTGTTTGCCATAAGTAAGTGTACTGAAGAGGACAAAGTGAAGTACGCTACGCATACCTTCACAGGTTCTGCGTTAACATGGTGGAATACCTATCTAGAGCAAGTGGGACAAGATGATGCGTACGCACTACCGTGGTCAGCATTCAAGCACTTGATGAACGAGAAGTACCGTCCCAGAACCGAGGTCAATAAGCTCAAGACAGAACTTAGAGGGTTACGAACCCAAGGATTTGATATTACCACGTACGAAAGACGATTCACAGAATTGTGCCTATTGTGTCCGGGAGCATTCGAAGATGACGAAGAGAAGATCGACGCGTTTGTGAAAGGATTACCGGAAAGAATCCAAGAAGATATAAGTTCACACGAGCCCGCCTCCATACAACAGGCATGTAGAATGGCTCACAAACTAGTGAACCAGATTGAAGAAAGAATTAAAGAACAGACTGCTGAAGAGGCCAATGTGAAGCAAGTCAAAAGAAAGTGGGAGGAAAACGGTGATAAGAATCACCAATACAACAACAACAGCAATTACAACAATAATCGCAACAATTATCCCAACAATCGCAACATCAATCGCAACTACAACAAACGGCCCAACAACAACAACAACAACAACAACAACAACAGCAACTACAACAATCATCCCAACAACAATAATAACCGCAACAACAACAACAATCAGAAGCAACTATGCCAAAGGTGTGAAAAGAATCACTCGGGGTTCTGCACCAAATTTTGCAACAAGTGTAAAAGAAATGGTCATAGCGCGGCGAAGTGTGAGGTCTACGGACCAGGGGTTAATAGAACGAAAGGAACAAATGGTGTCGGAACGAGTAATGGCGGAGCAAGTAGTGTCGGAGCAAGTTATGCCAATATAGTTTGTTATAAATGTGGAAAACCAGGCCACATTATTAGAAATTGCCCGAACCAGGAGAACACGAATGGACAAGGCCGTGGAAGAGTTTTCAATATTAATGCGGTAGAGGCACAGGAAGACCCGGAGCTTGTTACGGGTACGTTTCTTATTGACAATAAATCTGCTTACGTTTTATTTGATTCGGGTGCGGATAGAAGCTATATGAGTAGAGATTTTTGTGCTAAATTAAGTTGTCCATTGACGCCTTTGGATAGTAAATTTTTACTCGAATTAGCAAATGGTAAATTAATTTCAGCAGATAATATATGTCGGAATCGAGAAATTAAACTGGTTAGCGAAACATTTAAGATTGATTTGATACCAGTAGAGTTAGGGAGTTTTGATGTGATAATCGGTATGGACTGGTTGAAAGAAGTGAAAGCGGAGATCGTTTGTTACAAAAATGCAATTCGCATTATACGAGAAAAAGGAAAACCCTTAATGGTGTACGGAGAAAAGGGCAACACGAAGCTACATCTTATTAGTAATTTGAAGGCACAAAAACTAATAAGAAAAGGTTGCTATGCTGTTCTAGCACACGTCGAGAAAGTACAAACTGAAGAAAAGAGCATCAATGATGTTCCCATTGCAAAAGAATTTCCCGATGTATTTCCGAAAGAATTACCGGGATTACCCCCACATCGATCCGTTGAATTTCAAATAGATCTTGTACCAGGAGCTGCACCAATAGCTCGTGCTCCTTACAGACTCGCACCCAGCGAGATGAAAGAACTGCAAAGCCAATTACAAGAACTTTTAGAGCGTGGTTTCATTCGACCAAGCACATCACCGTGGGGAGCTCCTGTTTTGTTTGTCAAGAAGAAAGATGGTACATTCAGGTTGTGTATCGACTACCGAGAGTTGAACAAACTTACCATCAAGAACCGCTACCCACTACCGAGAATCGACGACTTATTTGATCAACTACAAGGCTCGTCTGTTTATTCAAAGATTGACTTACGTTCCGGGTATCATCAAATGCGGGTGAAAGAAGATGATATTCCAAAGACTGCTTTCAGAACACGTTACGGTCATTACGAGTTTATGGTCATGCCGTTTGGTTTAACTAATGCACCAGCTGTGTTCATGGACCTTATGAACCGAGTGTGTGGACCATACCTTGACAAGTTTGTCATTGTTTTCATTGATGACATACTTATTTACTCAAAGAATGACCAAGAACACGGTGAACATTTGAGAAAGGTGTTAGAAGTATTGAGGAAGGAAGAATTGTACGCTAAGTTTTCAAAGTGTGCATTTTGGTTGGAAGAAGTTCAATTCCTCGGTCACATAGTGAACAAAGAAGGTATTAAGGTGGATCCGGCAAAGATAGAAACTGTTGAAAAGTGGGAAACCCCGAAAACTCCGAAACACATACGCCAGTTTTTAGGACTAGCTGGTTACTACAGAAGGTTCATCCAAGACTTTTCCAGAATAGCAAAACCCTTGACTGCATTAACGCATAAAGGGAAGAAATTTGAATGGAATGATGAACAAGAGAAAGCGTTTCAGTTATTGAAGAAAAAGCTAACTACGGCACCTATATTGTCATTGCCTGAAGGGAATGATGATTTTGTGATTTATTGTGATGCATCAAAGCAAGGTCTCGGTTGTGTATTAATGCAACGAACGAAGGTGATTGCTTATGCGTCTAGACAATTGAAGATTCACGAACAAAATTATACGACGCATGATTTGGAATTAGGCGCGGTTGTTTTTGCATTAAAGACTTGGAGGCACTACTTATATGGGGTCAAAAGTATTATATATACCGACCACAAAAGTCTTCAACACATATTTAATCAGAAACAACTGAATATGAGGCAGCGTAGGTGGATTGAATTATTGAATGATTACGATTTTGAGATTCGTTACCACCCGGGGAAGGCAAATGTGGTAGCCGATGCCTTGAGCAGGAAGGATAGAGAACCCATTCGAGTAAAATCTATGAATATAATGATTCATAATAACATTACTACTCAAATAAAGGAGGCGCAACAAGGAGTTTTAAAAGAGGGAAATTTAAAGGATGAAATACCCAAAGGATCGGAGAAGCATCTTAATATTCGGGAAGACGGAACCCGGTATAGGGCTGAAAGGATTTGGGTACCAAAATTTGGAGATATGAGAGAAATGGTACTTAGAGAAGCTCATAAAACCAGATACTCAATACATCCTGGAACGGGGAAGATGTACAAGGATCTCAAGAAACATTTTTGGTGGCCGGGTATGAAAGCCGATGTTGCTAAATACGTAGGAGAATGTTTGACGTGTTCTAAGGTCAAAGCTGAGCATCAGAAACCATCAGGTCTACTTCAACAACCCGAAATCCCGGAATGGAAATGGGAAAACATTACCATGGATTTCATCACTAAATTGCCAAGGACTGCAAGTGGTTTTGATACTATTTGGGTAATAGTTGATCGTCTCACCAAATCAGCACACTTCCTACCAATAAGAGAAGATGACAAGATGGAGAAGTTAGCACGACTGTATTTGAAGGAAGTCGTCTCCAGACATGGAATACCAATCTCTATTATCTCTGATAGGGATGGCAGATTTATTTCAAGATTCTGGCAGACATTACAGCAAGCATTAGGAACTCGTCTAGACATGAGTACTGCCTATCATCCACAAACTGATGGGCAGAGCGAAAGGACGATACAAACGCTTGAAGACATGCTACGAGCATGTGTTATTGATTTCGGAAACAGTTGGGATCGATATCTACCGTTAGCAGAATTTTCCTACAACAACAGCTACCATTCAAGCATTGAGATGGCGCCGTTTGAAGCACTTTATGGTAGAAAGTGCAGGTCTCCAATTTGTTGGAGTGAGGTGGGGGATAGACAGATTACGGGTCCGGAGATTATACAAGAAACTACCGAGAAGATCATCCAAATTCAACAACGGTTGAAAACCGCCCAAAGTCGACAAAAGAGCTACGCTGACATTAAAAGAAAAGATATAGAATTTGAAATTGGAGAGATGGTCATGCTTAAAGTTTCACCTTGGAAAGGCGTTGTTCGATTTGGTAAACGAGGGAAATTAAATCCAAGGTATATTGGACCATTCAAGATTATTAATCGTGTCGGACCAGTAGCTTACCGACTTGAGTTACCTCAACAACTCGCGGCTGTACATAACACTTTCCACGTCTCGAATTTGAAGAAATGTTTTGCTAAAGAAGATCTCACTATTCCGTTAGATGAAATCCAAATCAACGAAAAACTCCAATTCATCGAAGAACCCGTCGAAATAATGGATCGTGAGGTTAAAAGACTTAAGCAAAACAAGATACCAATTGTTAAGGTTCAATGGAATGCTCGTAGAGGACCCGAGTTCACCTAGGAGCGTGAAGATCAGATGAAGAAGAAATACCCGCATCTATTTCCAGAAGATTCGTCAACACCTTCAACAGCTTAAAATTTCGGGACGAAATTTATTTAACGGGTAGGTACTGTAGTGACCCGAACTTTCCCATGTTTATATATATTAATTGAGATTGATGTTTACATGATTAAATGTTTCCAACATGTTAAGCAATCAAACTTGTTAAGACTTGATTAATTGAAATAGGTTTCATATAGACAATTGACCACCCAAGTTGACCGGTGATTCACGAACGTTAAAACTTGTAAAAAAACTATATGATGACATATATATGGTTATATATATAGTTAACATGATATTATGATAAGTAAACATATCATTAATTATATTAACAATGAACTACATATGTAAAAACAAGACTACTAACTTAATGATTTTGAAACGAGACATATATGTAACGTTTATCGTTGTAACGACATTTAATGTATATATATCATATTAAGAGATATTTGTACATCATAATATCATGATAATATAATAATTTAAAATCTCTTTTGATATTATAAACATTGGGTTAACAACATTTAACAAGATCGTTAACCTAAAGGTTTCAAAACAACACTTACATGTAACGACTAACGATGACTTAACGACTCAGTTAAAATGTATATACATGTAGTGTTTTAATATGTATTTATACACTTTTGAAAGACTTCAATACACTTATCAAAATACTTCTACTTAACAAAAATGCTTACAATTACATTCTCGTTCAGTTTCATCAACAATTCTACTCGTATGCACCCGTATTCGTACTCGTACAATACACAGCTTTTAGATGTATGTACTATTGGTATATACACTCCAATGATCAGCTCTTAGTAGCCCATGTGAGTCACCTAACACATGTGGGAACCATCATTTGGCAACTAGCATGAAATATCTCATAAGATTACAAAAATATGAGTAATCATTCATGACTTATTTACATGAAAACAAAATTACATATCCTTTATATCTAATCCATACACCAACGACCAAAAACACCTACAAACACTTTCATTCTTCAATTTTCTTCATCTAATTGAACTCTCTCAAGTTCTATCTTCAAGTTCTAAGTGTTCTTCATAAATTCCAAAAGTTCTAGTTTCATAAAATCAAGAATACTTTCAAGTTTGCTAGCTCACTTCCAATCTTGTAAGGTGATCATCCAACCTCAAGAAATCTTTGTTTCTTACAGTAGGTTATCATTCTAATACAAGGTAATAATCATATTCAAACTTTGGTTCAATTTCTATAACTA
This sequence comes from Rutidosis leptorrhynchoides, assembly GCF_046630445.1. Classification (NCBI taxonomy): domain Eukaryota; kingdom Viridiplantae; phylum Streptophyta; class Magnoliopsida; order Asterales; family Asteraceae; genus Rutidosis; species Rutidosis leptorrhynchoides. Next base: position 175,892,295 of record NC_092336.1, read on the forward strand.
TAACAATCTTATTTCAAGTGATGATCTTACTTGAACTTGTTTTCGTGTCATTATTTTGCTTCAAGAACTTTGAGCCATCCAAGGATCCATTGAAGCTAGATCCATTTTTCTCTTTTCCAGTAGGTTCATCCAAGGAACTTAAGGTAGTAATGATGTTCATAACATCATTCGATTCATACATATAAAGCTATCTTATTCGAAGGTTTAAACTTGTAATCACTAGAACATAGTTTAGTTAATTCTAAACTTGTTCGCAAACAAAAGTTAATCCTTCTAACTTGACTTTTAAAATCAACTAAACACATGTTCTATATCTATATGATATGCTAACTTAATGATTTAAAACCTGGAAACACGAAAAACACCGTAAAACCGGATTTACGCCGTCGTAGTAACACCGCGGGCTGTTTTGGGTTAGTTAATTAAAAACTATGATAAACTTTGATTTAAAAGTTGTTATTCTGAGAAAATGATTTTTATTATGAACATGAAACTATATCCAAAAATTATGGTTAAACTCAAAGTGGAAGTATGTTTTCTAAAATGGTCATCTAGACGTCGTTCTTTCGACTGAAATGACTACCTTTACAAAAACGACTTGTAACTTATTTTTCCGACTAGAAACCTATACTTTTTTTGTTTAGATTCATAAAATAGAGTTCAATATGAAACCATAGCAATTTGATTCACTCAAAACGGATTTAAAATGAAGAAGTTATGGGTAAAACAAGATTGGATAATTTTTCTCATTTTAGCTACGTGAAAATTGGTAACAAATCTATTCCAACCATAACTTAATCAACTTGTATTATATATTATGTAATCTTGAGATACCATAGACACGTATACAATGTTTCGACCTATCATGTCGACACATCTATATATATTTCGGAACAACCATAGACACTCTATATGTGAATGTTGGAGTTAGCTATACAGGGTTGAGGTTGATTCCAAAATATATATAGTTTGAGTTGTGATCAATACTGAGATACGTATACACTGGGTCGTGGATTGATTCAAGATAATATTTATCGATTTATTTCTGTACATCTAACTGTGGACAACTAGTTGTAGGTTACTAACGAGGACAGCTGACTTAATAAACTTAAAACATCAAAATATATTAAAAGTGTGGTAAATATATTTTGAACATACTTTGATATATATGTATATATTGTTATAGGTTCGTGAATCAACCAGTGGCCAAGTCTTACTTCCCGACGAAGTAAAAATCTGTGAAAGTGAGTTATAGTCCCACTTTTAAAATCTAATATTTTTGGGATGAGAATACATGTAGGTTTTATAAATGATTTACAAAATAGACACAAGTACGTGAAACTACATTCTATGGTTGAATTATCGAAATCGAATATGCCCCTTTTTATTAAGTCTGGTAATCTAAGAATTAGTGAACAGACACCCTAATTGACGCGAATCCTAAAGATAGATCTATTGGGCCTAACAAACCCCATCCAAAGTACCGGATGCTTTAGTACTTCGAAATTTATATCATATCCGAAGGGTGTCCCGGAATGATGGGGATATTCTTATATATGCATCTTGTTATTGTCGGTTACCAGGTGTTCACCATATGAATGATTTTTATCTCTATGTATGGGATGTGTATTGAAATATGAAATCTTGTGGTCTATTGTTACGATTTGATATATATAGGTTAAACCTATAACTCACCAACATTTTTGTTGACGTTTTAAGCATGTTTATTCTCAGGTGATTATTAAGAGCTTCCGCTATCGCATACTTAAATAAGGACAAGATTTGGAGTCCATGCTTGTATGATATTGTGTAAAAACTGCATTCAAGAAACTTATTTTGTTGTAACATATTTGTATTGTAAACCATTATGTAATGGTCGTGTGTAAACAGGATATGTTAGATTATCATTATTTGATAATCTACGTAAAGCTTTTTAAACCTTTATTGATGAAATAAAGGTTATGGTTTGTTTAAAAATGAATGCAGTATTTGAAAAACGTCTCATATAGAGGTCAAAACCTCGCAACGAAATCAATTAATATGGAACGTTTTTAATCAATAAGAACGGGACATTTCAGTGTTGCCCTTTTCTCCGTACACCATTAAGGGTTTTCCTTTTTCTCGTATAATGCGAATTGCATTTTTGTAACAAACGATCTCCGCTTTCACTTCTTTCAACCAGTCCATACCGATTATCACATCAAAACTCCCTAACTCTACTGGTATCAAATCAATCTTAAATGTTTCGCTAACCAGTTTAATTTCTCGATTCCGACATATATTATCTGCTGAAATTAATTTACCATTTGCTAATTCGAGTAAAAATTTACTATCCAAAGGCGTCAATGGACAACTTAATTTAGCACAAAAATCTCTACTCACATAGCTTCTATCCGCACCCGAATCAAATAAAACGTAAGCAGATTTATTGTCAATAAGAAACGTACCCGTAACAAGCTCCGGGTCTTCCTGTGCCTCTACCGCATTAATATTGAAAACTCTTCCACGGCCTTGTCCATTCGTGTTCTCCTGGTTCGGGCAATTTCTAATAATGTGGCCTGGTTTTCCACATTTATAACAAACTACATTGGCATAACTTGCTCCGACACTACTTGCTCCGCCATTACTCGTTCCGACACCATTTGTTCCTTTCGTTCTATTAACCCCTGGTCCATAGACCTCACACTTCGCCGCGCTATGACCATTTCTTTTACACTTGTTGCAAAATTTGGTGCAGAACCCCGAGTGATTCTTTTCACACCTTTGGCATAGCTGCTTCTGATTGTTGTTGTTGTTGCTGTTATTATTGTTGTTGGGATGATTGTTGTAGTTGTTATTGTTGTTGTTGTTGTTGTTGTTGTTGTTGGGCCGTTTGTTGTAGTTGCGATTGATGTTGCGATTGTTGGGATAATTGTTGCGATTATTGTTGTAATTGCTGTTGTTGTTGTATTGGTGATTCTTATCACCGTTTTCCTCCCACTTTCTTTTGACTTGCTTCACATTGGCCTCTTCAGCAGTCTGTTCTTTAATTCTTTCTTCAATCTGGTTCACTAGTTTGTGAGCCATTCTACATGCCTGTTTTATGGAGGTGGGCTCGTGTGAACTTATATCTTCTTGGATTCTTTCCGGTAATCCTTTCACAAACGCGTCGATCTTCTCTTCCTCATCTTCGAATGCTCCCGGACACAATAGGCACAATTCTGTGAATCGTCTTTCGTACGTGGTAATATCAAATCCTTGGGTTCGTAACCCTCTAAGTTCTGTCTTGAGCTTATTGACCTCGGTTCTGGGACGGTACTTCTCGTTCATCAAGTGCTTGAATGCTGACCACGGTAGTGCGTACGCATCATCTTGTCCCACTTGCTCTAGATAGGTATTCCACCATGTTAACGCAGAACCTGTGAAGGTATGCGTAGCGTACTTCACTTTGTCCTCTTCAGTACACTTACTTATGGCAAACACCGATTCAACCTTCTCGGTCCACCGTTTCAATCCGATCGGTCCTTCGGTTCCATCAAATTCCAAAGGTTTGCAGGCAGTGAATTCTTTGTAGGTGCATCCTACACGATTTCATGTACTGCTAGATCCAAGGTTATTGTTGGTATGTAGCGCAGCCTGTACTGCAGCTATGTTTGAAGCTAGAAAAGTACGGAATTCCTCTTCATTCATATTCACGGTGTGTCGAGTAGTCGGTGCCATTTCCTTCAAAATAGTTAAATGGAACAAGTTAATCATACAGAATATTAAGAGTAGTTAATAGTATTTCGTAGCATAATATGAACTCATTTATAAAAGCTTTTTCTTCATATTAGCGTTTTATAAGTTTAAATTCGGGTAGTACCTACCCATTAAGTTCATACTTAGTAGCTAATATACAATTCAACTACTACAATTCTATATGAAAAACTGATTGTAATAATATTTCACGTTCAAACTTTTATACAATATTTTACAAACTTACAATACCGCTTATTTTACATAAAGCATGAAATATAGCACACAATAACTTTGATACAAGATAGTTGTGAAGACAATTCTAGCTAGTACACAAGTCGTTCGGCAAAGGCAATAAAGACACGTAATTCATACGTCCAGAAACAAGTCATGCATTCTGGTTTTACTAGAACTACTTCCCATCCTTGGTCTTGTGCAACATAACCGTTATGGCCGTTGATAAGACAGCGTGTTGTAACGTCATCAAAGGGACGAGGGTTACGTAATGTCCAACAGTCCCGTAATAATCTAAAAACCTCATTTCTTACCCCAATTACCGACTCCGTCACTTGTGGAAACGTTTTGTTTAATAGTTGTAGCCCGATGTTCTTGTTCTCACTTTGGTGAGAAGCGAACATTACTAATCCGTAAGCATAACATGCTTCTTTATGTTGCATGTTAGCCGCTTTTTCTAAATCACGAAGTCCAATATTCGGATATATTGAGTCAAAATAATTTCTTAACCCGTTGCGTAAAATAGCATTTGGGTTCCCCGCAATATATGCGTCAAAGTAAACACATCGTAACTTATGGGTTTCCCAATGTGATATCCCCCATCTTTCAAACGAAAGTCTCTTATAAACCAAGACATTCTTGGAACGTTCTTCGAATGTCTTACAAACTGATCTCGCCTTAAATAGTTGTGCCGAAGAATTCTGGCCGACTCTAGACAAGATTTCATCAATCATGTCTCCGGGTAGGTCTCTTAAAATATTGGGTTGTCTATCCATTTTGTGTTTTTAAACTATAAAATAGACAAGAGTTAGTTTCATAAAAAAATACTTATTAATACAAGCAATTTTTACATATATCATAAAGCATAAGAACACTATATTACATATATTACACCACACGAATACAACTATCTTATTCCGACTCGCTCGTTTCTTCTTCTTCGGTTTTGGTTCGGTTTGCCAAGTTTCTAGGGATATATGATGTTCCCCTAATACGAGCCGTCGTTGTCCACATTGGTTTAGAAAAACCTCGTGGTTTAGAGGTTCCCGGGTCATTGTTACAACTTAAGGACTTCGGGGGTTGACGATACATATAAAGTTCATCGGGGTTGGAATTAGATTTCTCTATTTTTATGCCCTTTCCCTTATTATTTTCTTTTACCTTTTTAAATTCAGTTGGGGTAATTTCTATAACATCATCGGAATTCTCGTCGGAATCCGATTCATCGGAGAATTGGTAATCCTCCCAATATTTTGCTTCCTTGGCGGAAACACCATTGACCATAATTAACTTTGGTCGGTTGGTTGAGGATTTTCTTTTACTTAACCGTTTTATTATTTCCCCCACCGGTTCTATTTCTTCATCCGGTTCCGATTCTTCTTCCGGTTCCGATTCTTCTTCCGGTTCCGACTCTTCTTCCGGTTCCTCTTCGGGAACTTGTGAATCAGTCCACAAATCATTCCAATTTACATTTGACTCTTCATTATTATTAGGTGAGTCAATGGGACTTGTTCTAGAGGTAGACATCTATCACATAATATCAAACACGTTAAGAGATTAATATATCACATAATATTCATATGTTAAAAATATATAGTTTCCAACAAAAATGTTAAGCAATCATTTTTAAAGAAAACACGGTCGAAGTCCAGACTCACTAATGCATCCTAACAAACTCGATAAGACACACTAATGCAAATTTTCTGGTTCTCTAAGACCAACGCTCGGATACCAACTGAAATGTCCCGTTCTTATTGATTAAAAACGTTCCATATTAATTGATTTCGTTGCGAGGTTTTGACCTCTATATGAGACGTTTTTCAAAGACTGCATTCATTTTTAAAACAAACCATAACCTTTATTTCATAAATAAAGGTTTAAAAAGCTTTACGTAGATTATCAAATAATGATAATCTAGAATATCCTGTTTACACACGACCATTACATAATGGTTTACAATACAAATATGTTACATCGAAATCAGTTTCTTGAATGCAGTTTTTACACAATATCATACAAACATGGACTCCAAATCTTGTCCTTATTTTAGTATGCAACAGCGGAAGCTCTTAATATTCACCTGAGAATAAACATGCTTTAAACGTCAACAAAAATGTTGGTGAGTTATAGGTTTAACCTATATATATCAAATCGTAACAATAAACCACAAGATTTCATATTTCAATACACATCCCATACATAGAGATAAAAATCATTCATATGGTGAACACCTGGTAACCGACAATAACAAGATGCATATATAAGAATATCCCCATCATTCCGGGACACCCTTCGGATATGATATAAATTTCGAAGTACTAAAGCATCCGGTACTTTGGATGGGGTTTGTTAGGCCCAATAGATCTATCTTTAGGATTCGCGTCAATTAGGGTGTCTGTTCCCTAATTCTTAGATTACCAGACTTAATAAAAAGGGGCATATTCGATTTCGATAATTCAACCATAGAATGTAGTTTCACGTACTTGTGTCTATTTTGTAAATCATTTATAAAACCTGCATGTATTCTCATCCCAAAAATATTAGATTTTAAAAGTGGGACTATAACTCACTTTCACAGATTTTTTACTTCGTCGGGAAGTAAGACTTGGCCACTGTTGATTCACGAACCTATAACAATATATACATATATATTAAAGTATGTTCAAAATATATTTACAACACTTTTAATATATTTTGATGTTTTAAGTTTATTAAGTCAGTTGTCCTCGTTAGTAACCTATAACTAGTTGTCCACAGTTAGATGTACAGAAATAAATCGATAAATATTATCTTGAATCAATCCACGACCTAGTGTATACGTATCTCAGTATTGATCACAACTCAAACTATATATATTTTGGAATCAACCTCAACCCTGTATAGCTAACTCCAACATTCACATATAGAGTGTCTATGGTTGTTCCGAAATATATATAGATGTGTCGACATGATAGGTCGAAACATTGTATACGTGTCTATGGTATCTCAAGATTACATAATATACAATACAAGTTGATTAAGTTATGGTTGGAATAGATTTGTTACCAATTTTCACGTAGCTAAAATGAGAAAAATTATCCAATCTTGTTTTACCCATAACTTCTTCATTTTAAATCCGCTTTGAGTGAATCAAATTGCTATGATTTCATATTGAACTCTATTTTATGAATCTAAACAGAAAAAGTATAGGTTTATAGTCGGAAAAATAAGTTACAAGTCGTTTTTGTAAAGGTAGTCATTTCAGTCGAAAGAACGACGTCTAGATGACCATTTTAGAAAACATACTTCCACTTTGAGTTTAACCATAATTTTTGGATATAGTTTCATGTTCATAATAAAAATCATTTTCTCAGAATAACAACTTTTAAATCAAAGTTTATCATAGTTTTTAATTAACTAACCCAAAACAGCCCGCGGTGTTACTACGACGGCGTAAATCCGGTTTTACGGTGTTTTTCGTGTTTCCAGGTTTTAAATCATTAAGTTAGCATATCATATAGATATAGAACATGTGTTTAGTTGATTTTAAAATTCAAGTTAGAAGGATTAACTTTTGTTTGCGAACAAGTTTAGAATTAACTAAACTATGTTCTAGTGATTACAAGTTTAAACCTTCGAATAAGATAGCTTTATATGTATGAATCGAATGATGTTATGATCATCATTACTACCTTAATTTCCTTGGATAAACCTACTGGAAAAGAGAAAAATGGATCTAGCTTCAATGGATCCTTGGATGGCTCTTAGTTCTTGAAGCAGAATCATGACACGAAAACAAGTTCAAGTAAGTTCATCACTTGAAATAAGATTGTTATAGTTATAGAAATTGAACCAAAGTTTGAATATGATTATTACCTTGTATTAGAATGATAACCTACTGTAAGAAACAAAGATTTCTTGAGGTTGGATGATCACCTTACAAGATTGGAAGTGAGCTAGCAAACTTGAAAGTATTCTTGATTTTATGAAACTAGAACTTTTGGAATTTATGAAGAACACTTAGAACTTGAAGATAGAACTTGAGAGAGATCAATTAGATGAATAAAATTGAAGAATGAAAGTGTTTGTAGGTGTTTTTGGTCGTTGGTGTATGGATTAGATATAAAGGATATGTAATTTTGTTTTCATGTAAATAAGTCATGAATGATTACTCATATTTTTGTAATTTTATGAGATATTTCATAATAGTTGCCAAATGATGGTTCCCACATGTGTTAGGTGACTCACATGGGCTGCTAAGAGCTGATCATTGGAGTGTATATACCAATAGTACATACATCTAAAAGCTGTGTATTGTACGAGTACGAATACGGGTGCATACGAGTAGAATTGTTGATGAAACTGAACGAGGATGTAATTGTAAGCATTTTTGTTAAGTAGAAGTATTTTGATAAGTGTATTGAAGTCTTTCAAAAGTGTATAAATACATATTAAAACACTACATGTATATACATTTTAACTGAGTCGTTAAGTCATCGTTAGTCGTTACATGTAAGTGTTGTTTTGAAACCTTTAGGTTAACGATCTTGTTAAATGTTGTTAATCCAATGTTTATAATATCAAATGAGATTTTAAATTATTATATTATCATGATATTATCATGTATGAATATCTCTTAATATGATATATATACATTAAATGTCTTTACAACGATAATCGTTACATATATGTCTCGTTTAAAAATCATTAAGTTAGTAGTCTTGTTTTTACATATGTAGTTCATTGTTAATATACTTTATGATATGTTTTCTTATCATAGTATCATGTTAACTATATATATATATCCATATATATGTCATCATATAGTTTTTACAAGTTTTAACGTTCGTGAATCACCGATCAACTTGGGTGGTCAATTGTCTATATGAAACATATTTCAATTAATCAAGTCTTAACAAGTTTGATTGCTTAACATGTTGGAAACATTTAATCATGTAAATATCAATCTCAATTAATATATATAAACATGGAAAAGTTCGGGTCACTACAAGTACTGCCTATCATCCACAAACTGATGGGCAGAGTGAAAGGACGATACAAACGCTTGAAGACATGCTACGAGCATGTGTTATTGATTTCGGAAACAGTTGGGATCGACATCTACCGTTAGCAGAATTTTCCTAAAACAGCTACCATTCAAGCATTGAGATGGCGCCGTTTGAAGCACTTTATGGTAGAAAGTGCAGGTCTCCGATTTGTTGGAGTGAAGTGGGGGATAGACAGATTACGGGTCCGGAGATTATACAAGAAACTACCGAGAAGATCATCCAAATTCAACAACGGTTGAAAACCGCCCAAAGTCGACAAAAGAGCTACGCTGACATTAAAAGAAAAGATATAGAATTTGAAATTGGAGAGATGGTCATGCTTAAAGTTGCACCTTGGAAAGGCGTTGTTCGATTTGGTAAACGAGGGAAATTAAATCCAAGGTATATTGGACCATTCAAGATTATTGATCGTGTCGGACCAGTAGCTTACCGACTTGAGTTACCTCAACAACTCGCGGCTGTACATAACACTTTCCACGTCTCGAATTTGAAGAAATGTTTTGCTAAAGAAGATCTCACTATTCCGTTAGATGAAATCCAAATCAACGAAAAACTTCAATTCATCGAAGAACCCGTCAAAATAATGGATCGTGAGGTTAAAAGACTTAAGCAAAACAAGATACCAATTGTTAAGGTTCGATGGAATGCTCGTAGAGGACCCGAGTTCACCTGGCAGCGTGAAGATCAGATGAAGAAGAAATACCCGCATCTATTTCCAGAAGATTCGTCAACACCTTCAACAGCTTAAAATTTCGGGACGAAATTTATTTAACGGGTAGGTACTGTAGTGACCCGAACTTTTCCATGTTTATATATATTAATTGAGATTGATATTTACATGATTAAATGTTTCCAACATGTTAAGCAATCAAACTTGTTAAGACTTGATTAATTGAAATATGTTTCATATAGACAATTGACCACCCAAGTTGACCGGCGATTCACGAACGTTAAAACTTGTAAAAACGACATGACGATATATATATGGATATACATATGGTTAACATGAGATTATGATAAGTAAGTATCTCCATAAGTATATTAACAATGAGTTATATACATATAAACAAGACTACTAACTTAAGGATTTCGAAACGAGACATATATGTAACGATTATCGTTGTAACGACATTTAATTGTATATATATCATATTAAGATATATTAATATATCATAATATCATGATAATATAATAATTTAACATCTCATTAGATATAATAAATAATGGGTTAACAGCATTAATTGAGATCGTTAACTTAAAGGTTTCAAAACAACACTTACATGTAACGACTAACGATGACTTAACGACTCAGTTAAAATGTATATACATGTAGTGTATTTAGATGTATTAAAATACTTTTGGAAGACTTCAAGACATATATCAAAACACTCATACTTAACGAAAATGGTTAAAGTTACTTTCACATTCTTTTCTTTCATCAAGAATTCTAGTCGTATTTTTACCCGTATTATACACAGCTTCAAAACGTACTTACTATGGGTATATACCAATAGGAACTAGCATGGGATTCCACTCTTGATTATGTCATGTATGACTAATCAATTTTAACTTCTACCATGAGCTAGTCAACTAACTAGAACTCCTTTTAACCCCACTCACCACTCACCAATTACCACTCATCATTCACTCCATTTCACTTCCAATTCTCTTTCTAATTCTCTCTCAACACACCCACACTATTATGAACGTATTTTTTCAGTAATTAATCATCATCTTCATCAAAAATCACTTCAAGAATCAAGCTATAATCATCATAGGAAGAACACTTCAAGAACACTTCAAAAATCCCTTCAAGTTTACTAATTTACTTCCAAGCTTTCTAATCCATTCCAAGTAATCATCTAAGATCAAGAAACCTTTGTTATATACAGTAGGTTATCTTTCTTATTCAAGGTAATATTCATATTCAAACTTTGATTCAATTTCTATAACTATAAACTATCTTAATTCGAGTAAAAATCTTACTTGAACTTGTTTTTGTGTCATGATCCTACTTCAAGAACTTTCAAGCCATTCAAGATCCTTTGAAGCTAGATCATTTCTTGTCACTTCCAGTAGGTTTACCTACTAAACTTGAGGTAGTAATGATGTTCATAACATCATTCGATTCATATATATAAAACTATCTTATTCGAAGGTTTAAACTCGTAATCACTAGAACATAGTTTAGTTAATTCTAAACTTGTTCGCAAACAAAAGTTAATCCTTCTAACTTGACTTTTAAAATTAACTAAACACATGTTCTATATCTATATGATATGCTAACTTAATGATTTAAAACCTGGAAACACGAAAAACACCGTAAAACCGGATTTACGCCGTCGTAGTAACACCGAGGGCTGTTTTGGGTTAGTTAATTAAAAACTATGATAAACTTTGATTTAAAAGTTGTTATTCTGAGAAAATGATTTTTATTATGAACATGAAACTATATCCAAAAATTATAGTTAAACTCAAAGTGGAAGTATGTTTTCTAAAATGGTCATCTAGACGTCGTTCTTTCGACTGAAATGACTACCTTTACAAAAACGACTTGTAACTTATTTTTCCGACTATAAACCTATACTTTTTCTGTTAAAATTCATAAAATAGAGTTCAATATGAAACCATAGCAATTTGATTCACTCAAAACGGATTTAAAATGAAGAAGTTATGGGTAAAACAAGATTGGATAATTTTTCTCATTTTAGCTACGTGAAAATTGGTAACAAATATATTCCAACCATAACTTAATCAACTTGTATTGTATATTATGTAATCTTGAGATACCATAGACACGTATACAATGTTTCGACCTATCATGTCGACACATCTATATATATTTCGGAACAACCATAGACACTCTATATGTGAATGTTGGAGTTAGCTATACAGGGTTGAGGTTGATTCCAAAATATGTATAGTTTGAGTTGTGATCAATACTGAGATACGTATACACTGGGTCGTGGATTGATTCAAGATAATATTTATCGATTTATTTCTGTATATCTAACTGTGGACAACTAGTTGTAGGTTACTAACGAGGACAGCTGACTTAATAAACTTAAAACATCAAAATATATTAAAAGTGTTGTAAATATATTTTGAACATACTTTGATATATATGTATATATTGTTATAGGTTCATGAATCAACCAGTGGCCAAGTCTTACTTCCCGACGAAGTAAAAATCTGTGAAAGTGAGTTATAGTCCCACTTTTAAAATCTAATATTTTTGGGATGAGAATACATGCAGGTTTTATAAATGATTTACAAAATAGACACAAGTACGTGAAACAAAATTCTATGGTTGAATTATCGAAATCGAATATGCCCTTTTTTATTAAGTCTGGTAATCTAAGAATTAGGGAACAGACACCCTAATTGACACGAATCCTAAAGATAGATCTATTGGGCCTAACAAACCCCATCCAAAGTACCGGATGCTTTAGTACTTCGAAATTTATATCATATCCGAAGGGTGTCCCGGAATGATGGGGATATTCTTATATATGCATCTTGTTAATGTTGGTTACCAGGTGTTCACCATATGAATGATTTTTATCTCTATGTATGGGATGTGTATTGAAATATGAAATCTTGTGGTCTATTGTTACGATTTGATATATATAGGTTAAACCTATAACTCACCAACATTTTTGTTGACGTTTTAAGCATGTCTATTCTCAGGTGATTATTAAGAGCTTCCGCTGTCGCATACTTAAATAAGGACGAGATTTGGAGTCCATGCTTGTATGATATTGTGTAAAAACTGCATTCAAGAAACTTATTTTGTTGTAACATATTTGTATTATAAACCATTATGTAATGGTCGTGTGTAAACAGGATATTTTAGATTATCATTATTTGATAATCTACATAAAGCTTTTTAAACCTTTATTGATGAAATAAAGGTTATGGTTTGTTTTAAAATGAATGCAGTCTTTGAAAAACGTCTCATATAGAGGTCAAAACCTCGCAACGAAATCAATTAATATGGAACGTTTTTAATCAATAAGAACGGGACATTTCAGTAACGTCGTCAAAAGGACGAGGGTTACGTAATGCCCAACAGCACTGTAACAATCTAAAAACCTTGTTTCTCACCCCAACTACTAAATCCGTCACTTGTGGGAATGTTTTATTTAACAGTTGTAATCCGATGTTCTTTTTCTCAATTTGGTGAGAAGCGAACATTACTAATCCGTAAGCATAACATGCTTCTTTAAATTGCATGTTTGTAGCTCTTTCTAATGCACGAAGTCCTATGTTGGGGTAGGTTGAGTCAAAATAGGTTCTCAACCCGTAGCGTAAAATTGCATCTGGGTTTCCCGCACTAAATGCCTTAAAGAAAACTCGGCGTAACTTAAAGTCTCACCAATGTGATATACCCCATCTTTCAAAGGAAAGCCTCTTATAAAATAAGGCATGCCTGGAATGTCTTTCAATTGTTCGACAAACTAATTTTACCGTAAATAATTATGCTGATGAATTCTGCCCGACTCTAGACAAGATTTCATCAATCATATCCCCTGGTAGGTCTTCTAAAATTTTTGATTGTCTATCCTTATCCATTTTTGTTTTTATACTGAAAAATAAACAAGGATTATATTCGTAAAAGATAATTAACAAACAATACAAGCAATTTTTACATATATCTTAAAAGTACAAGCACACAACAATACATATATTACACAGCATGATTACAACTCTTTATTCCGACTCACTCGTTTCTTCTTCTTCGGACTTGGTTCGTTTGGCTAATTTCCTAGGGATACATGGTGATCCTCTAATACGAGCTGTCATTTTCACAAATGGTTTAGAAAAACCTGGTGGCCTAGATGTTCCCGGATTATTGTTAAAATCTAAGAAATACGGGCGTTTACGATACACATAAAGTTCATCAGGATCGGAATCAGGTTTCTCTATTTTGATGCCCTTTCCCTTATTATTCTCTTTTTCCTTATTAAATTGAGTTGGTGTAATTTCTATAACATCATCAGAATCCTAGTCGGGATCCGATTCATCAGAAAATTGGTAATTTTCCCAATATTTTGCTTCCTTGGCGGAAACACCATTGACCATTTTTAACTTTGATCCATTGGTTGAGGATTTATTTAATCGTTTTACTGTAGGTATTAATATTTCTTCCTCCGGAACCTCTTCTTCTTCCTGTTCCTCTTCTTCCGGTTCCTCCTCTTCCGGTTCCTCTTCGAGAATTTGTGAATCTTCCGAAAATATATTCGACTCTTCATTATTATTAGGTGAGTCGATGGGATTTGTACTAGAGGTAGACATCTATCACACAATATTAAACACGTTAAGAGATTAATATATCACATAATATTTACATGTTAGTAATATGTAGTTTCCAACAAAAAGTGTTAAGCAATCGTTTTTAAAGAAAACACGGTCGAAGTCCAGACTCACTAATGCACCCTAACAAACTCAGTAAGACACACTAATGCAATTTCTGGTTCTCTAAGACCAACGCTCGGATACCAACTAAAATGTCCCGTTCATATTGATTATAAACGTTCCATATTAATTGATTTCGTTGCGAGGTTTTGACCTCTATATGAGACGTTTTTCAAAGACTGTATTCGATTTTAAAACAAACCATAACCTTTAAAATATTACGACGATTATCAAATAATGATAATTTAAAATATAGCGTTTTCACACGACCATTATATAATGGTGTACAATAATATTACACAAAAATATATGTCTTCGAATGTAGTTTTTAAACAATATTATACAAGCATGCTGACTCCAACTCTTGTCCATAAATTAGCATACAACAGCGGAAGCTCTTAATAATCACCTGAGAATAAACATGCTTTAAACGTCAAAAAAATGTTGGTAAGTTATAGGTTTAGCCTATATATTTATCAAATCATAATAATAGACCACAAGATATCCATTTCCATTTCTCAATAACATGCAATCTGCATAAAAATCATTCATATGATGAACACCTGGTAATCGACATTAACAAGATGCATATAGAATATCTCCATCATTCCGGGACTCACATCAGATATGATAAATAGAAGTACTAAAGCATACGTAACTCGGATGAGGCTTGTTGGGCCAAATAGATCTATCTTTAGGATTCGCGTCAATTGGCGGCAATTATCATAAACACCAATTCTTAGGCTACCAAGCTAAAAATGGGCATATTCGGTTCGATAATTCAACATAGAATTTAATTTCGATCACTTGTGTCTATTTTGTAAAACATTTATAAAACTGCATGTATTCTCATCCCAAAAATAATAGATTTCAAAAGTGGGACTATAACTCACTTTCACGTATTTTCACTTTGTTGGAAAATAAGACTTGGCCACTGATCGATTCACGAACCTATAACAAATATGTACATATATATCAAAGTATGATCGAAATATATTCACAACATTTTTATTACGTTTTAATGATTTAAGTTTGTTAAGTTAACAGTCCAACGTTAGTAATCTACAACTAGTTGTCCACAGTTAGATGTACAGAAATAAATCAATATATATTATCTCGAATCAATCCATGACCCAGGGTATACAAGTATCAGGCTAGATCATAACTCAAAGTATATATATTATTTTGGAATCAACCTCAACCCTGTATAGCTAACTTAAGCATTACTGCATATAGAGTGTCTATGGTTGTTCCGAAATATATTATATAGATGGTCGATATGATATGTCAAAACATTGTATACATGTCTATGGTATCCCAAGATTACATAATATATGTTAGAATACATGTGTAATACAATATAAGTTAGTTAAGTTATGATTTGTATAGATTTGTTACAAATTTCACTTAGCTACAACATGCAAAATTATCCAATCTTGTTTTACCCATAACTTCTTCGTTTTAAATCCGTTTTGAGTGATTCAAGTTGCTATGGTTTTATAATGAACTGAAATTTATGAAAATAAACAGAAAAAGTATAAGTTTATAGTCGAAAATACAAGTTACAAGTCGTTTTTGTAGAGGTAGTCATTTCAGTCGAAAGAACGACGTCTTGATGACCATTTTGAAAAACATACTTCCACTTTGAGTTTAACTATGATTTTTGGATATAGTTTCATGTTCATAAGAAAAATCATTTTCCCAGAAGTATAGCTTTTAAATCAAAGTTTATCATAGTTTTTAATTATCCAAACCAAAACCGCCCCCGGTTTCGCTACGACGGCGTATGTCCGGTTTTACGGTGTTCTTCGTGTTTCCAGGTTTTAAATCATTAAGTTAGCATATCATATAGATATAGAAAATGTGTTTAGTTGATTTTAAAAGTTAAGTTAGAAGGATTAGCTTTGTTTGTGAACAAGTTTAGAATTAACTAAACTATGTTCTAGTGATTACAAGTTTAAATCTTCGAATAAGATAGTTATATATATATGAATCGAATGATGTTATGAACATCATTACTACCTCAAGTTTAGTAGGTAAACCTGCTGTAAGTGACAAGAAATGATCTAGCTTCAAAGGATCCTTGGATGGCTTGAAAGTTCATGAAGTAGAATGATGACATGAAAACAAGTTCAAGTAAGATTTCTACTCGAATTAAGATAGTTATAGTTATAGAAAGTGAATCAAAGTTTGGATATGAGTTTTACCTTGAATAAGAAAGATAACCTACTATAAATAACAAAGGTTTCTTGATCTTAGATAATTACTTGAAATGGATTAGAAAGCTTGGAAGTATAATTGCAAACTTGAAAGGATTTTCGAAGTGTTTTTGAAGTGTTCTTCCTATGATGATTATAGCTTGATTCTTGAAGTAGTTTTTGATGAAAATGATGATTTGGTTACTGAAAAAATTTGTTCATAGGTGTATGCATGTGTTGAGAGAGAATTAGAAAGGAAAATGGAAATGAAATGAAGTGAATGGTGAGTGGTAAGTGGTGAGTGGGGTTAAAAGGAGTTCTTGTTAGTTGACTAGTTCATGGTAGAAGTTAAACTTGATTAGTCATGCATGACATAATCAAGAGTGGAATCCCATGCTAGTTCCTATTGGTATATACCCATAGTAAGTACGTCTAGAAGCTAGGTATAATACGAGTACGAAGACTGAATGAATATGAGTAGAATTGTTGATGAAAATGAGTGAGAATGTAATTGTAAGTATGAGTGTTTTGATATATGTCTTGAAGTCTTTCAGAAGTGTATTAATATAACTTAATACACTATATGTATATACATTTTAACTAAGTCGTTAAGTCACCGTTAGTCGTTACATGTAAGTGTTGTGTTGAAACTTTTAAGTTAACGATCTCATTTAATGTAGTTAACCCATTGTTTATTATATCAAAAGAGATGTTGAATTATCATATTATCATGATAACATGGTGTAAAAATATATCTTAATACAATATATATATATATATATATATATATATATATATATATATATATATATATATATATATATATATATATATATATATATATATATATATATATATATATATATATATATATATTAAAATGTCGTTACAACGATAATCGTTACATATATAACTCGTTTCGAAACTCTTAAGTTAGTAGTCTTGTTTTACATATGTAGTTCATTGTTAACACACTTAATGATATATTTAATTATCATTTTATCATGTTAAACATAGTGTATCAATATCTTAATATGATTCATATGTATTTAGTAAGACGTTGTTATAACGATAATCGTTATATATATCGTTTCGAGTTTCTTAATTCAATAGTCTCATTTTTATGTATATAACTCATTGTTAATATACTTAGTGTGATACTTACCTTTGATAATTCTCATGTTAACTATATATATATCCATATATATATCATCATGTAGTTGTTACAAATTTAAACGTTCGTGAATCGCCGGTCAACTTGGGTGATCAATTGACTACATAAACTCATTTCAATTAATCAAGTCTTAATAAGTTTGATTGCTTAACATGTTGGAAACATTTAATCATGTAAATATCAATTTCATTTAATATATAAAAACATGGAAAAGTTCGGGTCACTACAGTACCTACCCGTTAAATAAATTTCGTCTCAAAATTTTAAGATGTTGAAGGTGTTGACGCATCTTCTGGAAATAGGTACGGGTATTTTAGCTTCATTTGATCTTCACGCTCCCAGATGAACTCGGGTCCCCTACGAGCATTCCATCAAACCTTAACTATCGGTATCTTATTTTGCTTGAGTCTTTTAACCTCATGATCCATTATCTCGACGGGTTCTTCAACGAATTGTAGTTTTTCGTTGATTTTGATTTCGTCTAAAGGAATAGTGAGATCTTCTTTGGCTAAGCATTTCTTCAAATTTGAGACGTGGAAGGTATTATATACATTGACGAGTTGTTGAGGTAATTCAATTCGGTAGGCTACTGGTCCGACACCCGGGGCTCAAGTTATGACCCGACGGACGTTTAATTAAACTTATGGTTATAAAATTTGAACTTATGATATAAATAATGATTTTCATTATTATTAAATCACTTATGATATAAAATTAATTACTTTTAATCAAGACTTATGATATATTTATTATATCATTTATTAATTACATTATGAATTAATTATACTTTTAATTAAACTTATGATTAATAATACTTTTATTATTAATGAAAAATACTTATGATAAGTATTAAACTTATGTTATGAGATTATTACGTTAAGACTTAAAATAAAGATTAATTAATTATTTAATTATTATAAGGCTTAATTATTATTTAACTATAATTTAATTATTAAATACTTATGGTTTAATAATTATAATTAAATACTTATGATATGATTAATAATTCATTATTAATTAATAATACTTATGATATGATTAAAAATCTATTATTAATTAATAATATTTATGTTATGACTAATATTTAATTAAATAATTAAATACTTATGTTATATTAATTATATCATTTAAACTTATGTTAACTTTATAATTCAATTTAATTTAATTAAACTTATGATATGACATGATTATACATATATGACTTTAAATAACATTATAACTTATATTATTAATATAATATACACTTTAAAATTCAAGGTTGACTAAGTTTGACCAAGGTTAATTTTTGAGTTGACTTTCGATTAACTTTGACTTTCAGTTGACAATTTAATTAAACTTATGATATGACATGATTATACATATATGACTTTAAATAACATTATAACTTATATTATTAATATAATATACACTTTAAAATTCAAGGTTGACTAAGTTTGACCAAGGTTAACTTTTGACTTGACTTTCGATTAACTTTGACTTTCAGTTGACTTTTGTTGACTTTCTAATTAAGGAAACTTTCCTAAGTTAAAAACTTTCCAAAAACATCAACTTTCTAAATATGGAAACTTTCTAAAAATAGAAACTTTCTAAAAATAAAAACTTTCCAAAAATGGAAACCTGCTAAAAATAAAAACTTTCTAAAAATAGAAAATACGTGTTTAACACTGTCTTGATCATACCGAAACATACTGAGTGTTGTTCAATGTATATTTGCAACAAGTACTATAGCTATCGTAATAATACTTGACCAAAGTTAGTTGCTTATATCGACCTGCTTTATTTATAGGTCGGCGTTGTGATCATTCTTGATCACTTTATCTTTTGCTGCTCTCATTTCTGTGTTATCACTTCATTTACATTATGGTGAGTTATAGTCCCATTTTTCATACTATTTAAAGTATTTTTGGGATGTGATTACATGCATTTTATTTTACGTTTAGACGCAAGTGGCAATTAAATTTAAATTATTCATTATGAGTTGAACGAAAATATTCTCTAGTCTGGTAACTGTAATCACTGGTTTCTACTGGTGAACGCGAATTCTATGGATAGATCTATCGGTCTGGACAGCCCCACTTCGAGCTAGTTGCGCTAGCAATTTATAATCGGAATGTATTAGTACTTCGTTATTTTTGAAGATACACCTGTTTAGTGTATATTGTGTTTGGTAACGGTATGGAAATGGTTAAGTGATTACCAGGTGACTCATGGATTAATAGAATAATGATTTATGTTTTCTAACATTTGAAATCTTGTGGTCTAAAGTTTATTCGTTATTTTAAAACCTATAATTCACTCAACATTTTTGTTGACAGTTTACTCGCATGTTTTTACAGGTACTTGATTATATGGCTTTTACTGTGGTAGAGAGTCTGCATGCATTTTAGCAGATTTTTATTAAACATTAAAACTTTGCATTCTCTTTTGGTTTGTTAAACTGTGGGTGTTTGGTTGATAATGTTTTGGTCAACTTTGGATATTTTAATATGTTGGGTTTGTTTAAATTACATATTTTGGTAAATTTCCTTTGTAGAAAATTATTTTAAATAAAGAATGCAATGTTGTTTAATAAATTCATTTAGAATTTCGATCAAGCCGTGGGACCAAGTGACGGAGCCGTTAAGGGTACTTGACGGGTCATCGCAGTAGTAGTAGTAGTAGTAACAATCGTGAAGGTTTCGCAGCACTAGTGGATAGTAAGCTGGGACGGCGATGAATAACGTGGGGAGACAGAACTCCCAAACTACTGTGACCAATGATGTAGTCCTCATCCTTACGTGTATCAATCTTACGCTTACGCGGGTTATCAAAAAATGGCATAGTACGTGGTAGGATGAGAGTTAGGGTTAATAGCACTAGCAGGTACATCAATGCTAGCCTTAGTATCGGAATTGAGACCAGAACCATGAACATATTTGGGTTTAGGGTCAGACATCTAACGCTCCATAAATATACCAAGTTAGTACACATGTAGCATTAGCACAGTATATGTAGCAGTATAGTAATTCACAAAAGTTCTAAGTACTGGTTGTAGTCTAGACTCGCTTATGTGTCCTAGAGACTCATACGGACACATTAATGCAAATCCTAGTTCCCCACAACCTGGCTTTGATACCAACTGTAACACCCCGTCAGAACACAATAACTGAATATTAACTCCAGATCCCACGGTTAACAGTCACACCCTCTATATGAGACGTTTTTCGAAAAAACAATCGCATTTATTTCAAAAGACGTTATCATTAAAGTAAGTAAATCAAAAAGTTAACATTAATGACATAAGTAAATAATCTTTAAACATTATTTAAAAGAAAACAATTTTAAATGCTATCATAAACGTTCTTGACAGAAATCAAATCATACTGGACTCCCATCCAGTGTATGCACCACGTAAGCACATAGTCATCAAAGTATGCGGAAGAGAATACTCTTAAGAACCTAAGATAAAACATAAAAACGATCAACAAAAATGTTGAGTGAATCTACAGGTTTTGGTAAATCAGTTTATCAGAGTTAGACAACGAGATTTAGTTCAAAACAGTAAAAGTTATACAACGGTTATGAGCACTTGAATATAAAGCTTTAACTCGCGGATAGCTTAAATGCGCTACACGTCTTCCTTTACCCCATATTGCAAATGCTGATCAAGCATTCGGTAACAAAGTTATAAGCACCCTAGTTCGTTGAGTGAGGTTTGTCAAACCTACGGTACGGTCCTTATAAATTCGAGCCTTACAAAGTAATTAATATATTCAAGCTAGAGGCTTTTGGATTGAACTCATAGTGTATGTTCAGTTTTTGTACACTTTTCTAATGCGTAAAACAATTTAAAAAACTGCATGTTATCTCAGCCCCAAAAGTAAAAAGAGTATGGGTCTGTAGACTCACCTTGTGTGCACTTGATAAATTCACAAGCAACATGTAGTGACCCGAATATTTCCATGTTTATTTATATTAATTGAATTTGATAATTACATGATTAAGTGTTTCCAACATGTTAAGCAATCAAACTTGTTAAGAAGTGATTAATTGAAATAGGTTTCATATAGACAATTGACCACCCAAGTTGACCGGTGATTCACGAACGTTAAAACTTGTAAAAACTATATGATGACATATATATGGCTACATATATAGTTAACATGATATTATGATAAGTAAGTATCTCATTAGGTATTTTAACTATGTGTATATACATATAAATGGGACTATTGAATTAAGAAAACTCAAAAACGATATATATAACGATTATCGTTATAACAACGTCTTACTAAATACATATGAATCATAATAAGATATTGATACACTATGTTTAATCATGAAATGATAAGTAAACATGTCATTAAGTGTATTAACAATGAACTACATATGTAAAAACAAGACTACTAACTTAATGATTTCGAAACGAGACATATATGTAACGATTGTCGTTGTAACAACATTTAACTGTATATATATCATACTAAGATATATTAATATATCATAATATCATGATAATTTAATAATTTAACATCTCTTTAGATATTATAAACAACGGGTTAACAACATTTAACAAGATCGTTAACCTAAAGGTTCCAAAACAACATTTACATGTAACGACTAACGATGACTTAACGACTCAGTTAAAATGTATATACATGTAGTTTTTAATATGTATGCATACACTTTTGAAAGACTTCAAGACAATTATCAAAATACTTCTACTTAACAAAAATGCTTACAATTACATCCTCGTTCAGTTTCATCAACAATTCTACTCGTATGCACCCGTATTCGTACTCGTACAATACACAGCTTTTAGATGTATGTACTATTGGTATATACACTCCAATGATCAGCTCTTAGCAGCCCATGTGAGTCACCTAACATATGTTGGAACCATCATTTGGCAACTAGCATGAAATATCTCATAAAATTACAAAAATATTAGTAATCATTCATGACTTATTTACATGTAAACAAAATTACACATCCTTTATATCTAATCTATATACCAAAGACCAAAAACACCTACAAACACTTTCATTCTTCAATTTTCTTCATCTAATTGATCTCTCTCAAGTTCTATCTTCAAGTTCTAAGTGTTCTTCATAAATTCTATAAGTGCTAGTTTCATAAAATCAAGAATACTTCCAAGTTTGCTAGCTTACTTCCAATCTTGTAAAGTGATCATCCAACCTCAAGAAATCTTTCTTATTTACAGTAAGATATCTTTCTAATACAAGGTAATACTCATATTCCAACTTTGATTCAATTTCTATAACTATAACAATCTTATTTCGAGTGGAAATCTTACTTGAACTTGTTTTCGTGTCATGATTCTGCTTCAAGAACTTTCAAGCCATCCAAGGATCCTTTGAAGCTAGATCTATTTTTCTCATTTCTAGTAGGTTTATCCACAAAACTTGAGGTAGTAATGATGTTCATAACATCATTCGATTCATATATATAAAACTACCTTATTCGAAGGTTTAAACTTGAAATCACTAGAACATAGTTTAGTTAATTCTAAATTTGTTCGCAAACAAAAGTTAATCCTTCTAACTTGACTTTTAAAATCAACTAAACACATGTTCTATATCTATATGATATTCTAACTTAATGATTTAAAACCTGGAAACACGAAAAACAACGTAAAACCGGACATACGCCGTCGTAGTAACACTGCGAGCTGTTTTGGGTTTGATAATTAAAAACTATGATAAACTTTGATTTAAAAGTTGTTCTTCTTGGAAAATGATTTTTATTATGAACATGAAACTACGTCCATAAATCATGGTTAAACTCAAAGTGGAAGTATGTTTTTCAAAATGGTCATCAAGACGTCGTTCTTTCGACTTAAATGACTATCTCTTACAAAAATGACTTGTAACTTATATTTTCGACTATAAACCTATAATTTTTCTATTTAGATTCATAAAATAGAGTTCAATATGAAATCATAGCAATTTGATTCACTCAAAACGGATTTAAAACGAAGAAGTTATGGGCAAAACAAGATTGGATATTTTTTGATTGTTGTAGCTACGGGAAATATTGTAACAAATCTATATTAATCATATCCTAGCTAACTTATATTGTATTATACATGTATTCTAATATATTATGTAATCTTGGGATACCATCGACACGTATGCAAATGTTTTGACATATCATATCGACCCATCTATATATATTATTTGGAACAACCATAGACACTCTATATGCAGTAATGGTGGAGTTAGCTATACAGGGTTGAGGTTGATTCCAAAAATATATATACTTTGAGTTGTGATCTAGCCTGAGACGTGTATACACTGGGTCGCGAATTGGGTCAAGATAATATATATCAATTAATTTTCTGTACATCTAACTATGGACAACTAGTTGTAGGTTACTAACGAGGACATCTGACTTAATAAACTTAAAACATTAAAACGTATTAAAATAGTTGTTAATATATTTTGAACATACTTTGATATATATGTACATATTTGTTATAGGTTCGTGAATCGACCAGTGGCCAAGTCTTACTTCCCGATGAAGTAAAAAATATGTGAAAGTGAGTTATAGTCCCACTTTTAAAATCTAATATTTTGGGATGAGAATACATGCAGTTTTATAAATGTTTTACGAAATAGACACAAGTAATTGAAACTACATTATATGGGTGAATGATCGAAGATGAATATGCCCTTTTTGCTTGGTAGCTGAAATGTCCCGTTCTTATTGATTAAAAATGTTCCATATTAATTGATTTCGTTGGGAGGTTTTGACCTCTATATGAGACGTTTTTCAAAGACTGCATTCATTTTTAAAACAAACCATAACCTTTATTTCATAAATAAAGGTTTAAAAAGCTTTACGTAGATTATCAAATAATGATAATCTAAAATATCCTGTTTACACATGAAAGGACCCGTTCATATACATTATAAACGATTCACAATAGTTGATTACATCGCGAGGTATTTGACCTCTATATGATACGTTTTACAAACATTGCATTCGTTTTTAAAAGACAAACTTTCTTTACATCTAAAATTGACGGCATGCATACCATTTCATATTACATCCAACTATAATTGACTTAATATTAATCTTGATGAACTCAACGACTCGAATGCAACGTCTTTCAAAGTATGTCATGAATGACTCCAAGTAATATCCTTAAAATGAGCTAATGCACAGCGGAAGATTTCTTTAATACCTAAGAATAAACATGCTTTAAAGTGTCAACCAAAAAGTTGGTGAGTTCATTAGTTTATCATAATCAATCATTTCCGTAATAGTAATAGACCACAAGATTTCTGTTTATAAATATAAGTACACTCGCAAGTGTATAAAAGTATTCTATAAGTTGTAGGCACCCGGTAACAAGCCTTAACGTTCATGTTTTACCCTCTGAAGTACACCAGATCAGGTGTATTTAATATAACCTCGAAGTACTAAAGCATCCCATAGTCAGGATGGGGTTTGTCAGGCCCAATAGATCTATCTTTAGGATTCGCGCCTACCGTACATAGACAAGTAGTTTAATGTTACCAAGCTAAGGGTATATTTCTATTTTAAATCCACGTAGAATTAGTTTTAGTACTTGTGTCTATTTCGTAAAACATTTATAAAACAACGCATGTATTCTCAGCCCAAAAATATATATTGCAAAAGCAATTAAAAAGGGAGCAAATGAAACTCACAATACTGTATTTCGTAGTAATTATGTATATGACGCCACTGAACAAGTGCAGGGTTTGTCTCGGATTCACGAACCTATATTAAGTATATATATTTATATGTTGGTCAATATCTATCTAACAATTTAGGTCAAGTCGTAGTGTATCACAATCCTAATGCTCGAGACCGACATGCAAAAGTCAACAGAAGTCAACTTGACCCAAAATGACTTCCAAAATCTATACATGTTTATTATATAACTTATATATAGTCGTTTTATATATTTAAATATATTTATCAGATCTTATTATACTAAATAATACAAGTCATTTATTAATAAATAAAAATTTATATTTAAATTCATATATGATAAAAATATACTTTTATATATCTCAAGTAATAAAATTTATAAAATTCACTTAATATCATAAAAATATAGTTGTATGTATTATTAATGTAATTATATTACGTGTGGTAAAAATATCTTTGTACGCATATTTATTTGATTAAATAATATTGATAATAATAATAATGATAAAAATAACAAAATGATAGTTTCAATAAAAATATTAATTTTTAGTAATAAAGATAATTTTAGTAATAACATCAACTGATAACAATTATAATAATCGTTTTAAAAATAATATTAAAATTAATAATAATTCAGTTGACCATATCTTTTAATCCGTTCATCGAACCCACACGATTTCTAAATGAAAAGTTATTAATTTTTCTTTAGCTTTTCAACGACATGCATATCATATACCTTATCTCAGTAGCATATGTATCAAATTCGTGATTTATCATAAACTATTTAACGACGAAACTAAGCATACAAACATGCATAATCATATATACTCGAGCACTAGTCAGGGATACACTATTAATATATAAAAGATAAGATATGAATGCTCACGTATCAATATTGTGATTCAATATTGCAGGAAAGTACGTAGACGCAACGAAAATGATAAACGTTAGGTTGACCTCACGAGCAATACCCTCGAACAATACCCATAACCTCTATAGCTATAACCCATAATTTCCTTAGCTCTATCCCGTTTGAAAACTTATTTTGAAATCGTCTGAATATAACTCCGTCGTAGTATTTTATGTATACTAATAATATCTTGAAATAATACTAAGTAAATATATATATGTAATTTGATTGAGAGAGGTTAGAGAAATATATTTTCAAGTTTCTATGAAATAATGAAACCTACTAAATTCTATTTATAATAGATTTTTGAATTATTAAAGTGAATTATTAAAGTATGAATTATTAAAGTGAATTATTAAAGTGAATTATTAAAGTATGAATTACTAAAGTGAATGATTAAAGTATGAATTATTAAAGTGAATTATTAAAGTGAAAGTAAAGTAAAAGTAAAGTAAAGGTAACGTTAAAGTATAGTAAAAGTATAAAACTATGTACGTATAATACGCGTATAAATATATTTAATATTAATTTAAATCGTTATATCATAAAATATTTTAGAAAAGTAGAATTATATATATTCATAATAGGTTTCAAGTTTTTAAATTACAGTCTGTTGGTGAAGCATGAGATAAAGTTCAAAGGTTTAATAAACATATGAAATCATCTTAATGAAAAATGTCGAGTTACTTAACTTGTCGATATCCAACATCTAAGTTATTTACACTCCACGTTCTTACTTATAGATCACTTTACCATTTTCCGAATATTGTCAAAAAGAATAGATTTCTTAAATCACAGTGGACCACATAACATTGGCCCGTAATCATATCATAATGTATCTGATAATTCAATCATTTGATATTATCTCTTAATTCTGTCGATAAATATATCAAAACAAATACGTTCATGTAAAGTATCATATATATCAAATACTTTGTTAATGTTTTCAGTTATTATATATTATATATAAATATCTATATACACATAATTGTTCGTGAATCGTCGAACACGGTCAAAGGGTAATTGATTACATGAATGTAGTTCCAAACTTTTTGAGATTCAACATTACAAATTCTGCTTATCGTGTCGGAAACATATAAAGGTTAGGTTTAAATTTGGTCAGAAATTTTGGGGTCGTCACAGTACCTACCCGTTAAAGAAATTTCGTCCCGAAATTTGATCGAGGTCGTCATGGCTAACTTTAAAAATGTTTTCATGACGAATATGAGTTGATAAATAGAGTTTTATCATCATTGAGTAATATAGATAAAACAATTTGATTACGCGAAGAGTATAAGTGAAGCTATCGCAAGAGAGTGAAATGAGTAAACGTATATTCGTTTTAACCGATGACGTAGTTATGATTGATTTCTGGAATTCATGGAATTTAAAGAAAATCTTTGCAATAAGATTTGGTTCTTCGGCGATTAAGGAAATCAGGATCTTATTTGATTAAATGCGATAATCTGTCTCGATTTCTCTGTCTGATATTTTACTATAAACCCACCCCCTTCGTTTCTTTAATTCTACAGCTCACACCTTCTAGTCTTTCTCCCCAATTCATACTTTAAAGCATTCGTTAATATGATTCATCCAGTATTGATTCTTGATATACTCTTAACTTTCATATCTGTCATTCTTCTTTTTCATCTACCACCAGAGAAAGTTATTTTCTTCTACCATTACCTTGGGGTTATTGTGTTTTTTATTCTCCCGTGTCTTTATATTGCTATACGCATTGATATGCAAGGTTTGTAATTTCGGGGTTATTATCGGGCTTTATATTCTCCATTATATTTCGGAACTTCATGCTTTCGTTTTCTCTTCCCGACCTTAAGTCAAGCGGATAATGGTCCAGAAATTGTAGATATGAATTTTTGGATGAACATAGTTAATGTTCCAAGAAGAAAATCGTAATGGCACGATCTTGATTTGGAAAATTACCAGAATATCTGAAAATATAGAGCTATCAAGATGATATGTTCTTAATATGTTTGGAAATTGGGTAGAATGTAAGAGTCGTGTAAATAGTACATGATGACAGTATGTTCTGTGAATCATCACGTTCCATTAGAAACTCAGTATGACTTACTGTAATATAATCACATTGATCAAGTGTCATTATATTATACTAACTCATGCTTCAGTTCCCAACACTACTTCAAAAACATTCCTATTTTAAATTCGAATTTTTTTTTCTTCAGAATTTAGAAACTAACATAGTTTCTTTTTATGTTGTAATGTAGATATTGCGAATAGATAGAAGATTTCGGATAAGAATAGTTTTGAAAATATCTTCAGGAATATCGAAGATATTTATAATAAAAGATACGATGATATCTTAGAATTCTTAACATAGATGGATGATGAAGAAGATTTGTCTGTGAAGGTTTAGAATAAGAAGTAAGGTGTTTGCTAATGATTTCAGTAGACACTGAATCATTTGAATCCTTTGAAGGCAGGTTTAGTATTTGTGATTTGTCCACAGCCTCCTTCATGGTCTGCTCAATCCGTTTTCCAGTTTCAAACCTTCTCTTTTTCTCAGCTTTACCGCCATACTATTCTTTATCATCAAACTTTTGACTGTTAAAGTCGTTTATAGTTTTTGCTGCGTCATCAGCATTTTTCCAATTTCGGAGAACTAGTTCATAGTTTGGAATGTTTTTCAGAAAATTCACATTCGAAGTATGTAAGTCTAGGAGATAGACGTTATATGTATACATATATCTTTTGACGTAAAATTGTCGCGAAATTCAAAATACTGATTGCTAATTCCCAGTAGTTGGTGTGACAATTATTATTACAGGATGTAGGTGAGTACATGATGGGGTTTTAATGAATAAGTATAGTGGCTTTTCGGAGAGGCTTAAGTCGAAGGTTAAGGAAGTTGTTGATAAGTTTACTGCTAATGTGGCGAGGTATGAAAGGTTCCCCGGTAACAATGATGAAGGGGTAATTGTTATAATAAGGTTTATTCGTATAAACAAATGAAGGTGATTTGTTGAAGCTATGACAAAACTGTCTATTTTGAAAAGAGATTGAAAAATTATATCTGGTAATAAATATCAAAGGATCTGACACGGATACGTGTTAAACTATAACTTTGTTTTCGAGAGCTTTTCAGGTGCATGACAGTGGGTAATGTGTGGTTGGATCATCATCTCGCATGTCTTTAAGAATTTCGAAGTGTTTGAACACATATTGTAATTGTTAATATACATATGATGTTCTAAGATTTTGAATGATACAAATATTTTTGTGAGTTCCATGAATAGAAATGAGGTTCTAGGATAGTTTTGAAGTCAAAGTATAGTTTTGAAAGATGTAGAAATCTAAGAGTGATGTTTTCGGTTATATCTTGAATCGAATTATGAGATTTCAAAATCAGAATATGTAATTAGATTTTGAATGAGTATGGTTTTTTTGATTTCTATAAAAGAATGTATATTGTTGTGAAAGTAGGGAGTATAATGGATGATTTGCTGAATCAGATTCGAAGAATGTAACATATTAATTGTGAATTTATATATCTCTCAGGTATTACCTACTCGTTAAAAAAAATTCACAATTAATATTTTGTTCAAAAGTATTTTATTACAGTCTTTATGGAAATATATATGTGTATATTTCTTCAGATGTAATATAGATTTAATGAGTTAATATTAAATTAAACTCATTTGATTTATGGTTAAGGTTAGGATAGATAATTTCTAAACTTTAGAAATTACATAATCGTCGTAGAATGTTTCCCCAATGAAGTTATGAATCAATACTTCATCATTGTGGTATTCCTTGGTATCTACATGGCGTTTGACGTCGATGCTCGTGGGACAGATTGTGAAGTTGAGGTTTGCAATGCGGTTGTTATTGGTGGTGGTAATGGTATTGTTGATGTTGTTGATGGTGGTACTGGTTATGCTGCTGGTGCTGCTACTGGTGTTTGTAACCTTTGTACCATATTCTCCAAAGCCACTACCCGAGCGCGAAGCTCGTTGACTTCTTCTATTACACCGGGGTGATTGTCGGTTCGGACGAGCGGATAGATAAGATCTAGAATTTGGTGTAGTATATAATCATGACGAGATACTCTGGAAATGAGAGAGAAAATGGTGTTTCAGACATGTTCGCCAGTAAGTGCTTCAGGTTCATTGCCAAGAGGGCAATGTGGTGGATGAAAGGGATCACCTTCTTCTTGTCTCCAATGGTTAAGTAGATTACGAACCCATCCCTAATTCATCCAAAATAGATGATGGCTAATTGGTTGATCCATTCCGGTCACGCTGCTTTCGGAGCTCATGTGGAAATCCATATCGGCATAGCTGTCAGAATTCGAAGAACTCGAACTGGCTGAGGGATCCATCTTGTATGATCAGGGAAAGAATTTTTGGTATGAAATAGATTGTAGAATTTAGATTTGGTATTCTTCAATACATAATTTACATATGTATATATAATACCAAAATCCCATAAATTACGGAGGAATCTTTGAAAGATGTCAATCAAAGTTCACAGTAACAGATATGCTAAGATAAGAATTCGTCTATACATTATTATGCAATAAATGTAGGAAAACGCGTCTAGACTTAAGAATGATAAGAAGGTAATTTCCTAAGGATGGTAAATAGATGATTTCCGACTAAAAATGATAAGCAAAACTTTTGACATGCAGACACGGTCGAAGTCCAGACTCACTAATGCATCTTAACAACTATCAGTTAGACACACTAATGCAAGACCTGGTTCGCTAAGACCACCGCTCTGATACCAACTGAAAGGACCCGTTCATATACATTATAAATGATTCACAATAGTTGATTACATCGCGAGGTATTTGACCTCTATATGATACGTTTTACAAACATTGCATTCGTTTTTAAAAGACAATCTTTCTTTACATCTAAAATTGACGGCATGCATACCATTTCATATTACATCCAACTATAATTGACTTAATATTAATCTTGATGAACTCAACGACTCGAATGCAACGTCTTTCAAAGTATGTCATGAATGACTTCAAGTAATATCCTTAAAATGAGCTAATGCACAGCGAAAGATTTCTTTAATACCTGAGAATAAACATGCTTTAAAGTGTCAACTAAAAGGTTGGTGAGTTCATTAGTTTATCATAATCAATCATTTCCGTAATAGTAATAGACCACAAGATTTCTGTTTATAAATATAAGTACACTCGCAAGTGTATAAAAGTATTCTATAAGTTGTAGGCACCCGGTAACAAGCCTTAACGTTCATGTTTTACCCTCTGAAGTACACCAGATCAGGTGTATTTAATATAACCTCGAAGTACTAAAGCATCCCATAGTCAGGATGGGGTTTTTCAGGCCCAATAGATCTATCTTTAGGATTCGCGCCTACCGTACATAGACAAGTAGTTTAATGTTACCAAGCTAAGGGTATATTTCTGGTTTAAACCCACGTAGAATTAGTTTTAGTACTTGTGTCTATTTCGTAAAACATTTACAAAACAGCGCATGTATTCTCAGTCCAAAAATATATATTGCAAAAGCAATTAAAAAGGGAGCAAATGAAACTCACAATACTGTATTTCGTAGTAATTATGTATATGATGGCAATGAACAAGTGCAGGGTTTGTCTCGGATTCACAAACCTATATTAAGTATATATATTTATATGTTGGTCAATATCTATCTAACAATTTAGGTCAAGTCGTAGTGTATCACAATCCTAATGCTCGAGACCGACATGCAAAAGTCAACAGAAGTCAACTTGACCCAAAATGACTTCCAAAATCTATACATGTTTATTATATAACTTATATATAGTCGTTTTATATATTTAAATATATTTATCAGATCTTATTATACTAAATAATACAAGTCATTTATTAATAAATAAAAATTTATATTTAAATTCATATATGATAAAAATATGCTTTTATATATCTCAAGTAATAAAATTTATAAAATTCACTTAATATCATAAAAATATAGTTGTATGTGTTATTAATGTAATTATATTACGTGTGGTAAAAATATCTTTGTACGCATATTTATTTGATTAAATAATATTGATAATAATAATAATGATAAAAATAACAAAATGATAGTTTCAATAAAAATATTAATTTTTAGTAATAAAGATAATTTTAGTAATAACATCAACTGATAACAATTATAATAATCGTTTTAAAAATAATATTAAAATTAATAATAATTTAGTTGACCATATCTTTTAATCCGTTCATCGAACCCACACGATTTCTAAATAAAAAGTTATTAATTTTTCTTTAGCTTTTCAACGACATGCATATCATATACCTTATCTCAGTAGCATATGTATTAAATTCGTGATTTATCATAAACTATTTAACGACGAAATAAAGCATACAAACATGCATAATCATATATACTCGAGCACTAGTCAGGGATACACTATTAATATATAAAAGATAAGATATGAATGCTCACGTATCAATATTGTGATTCAATATTGCAGGAAAGTAAGTAGACGCAACGAAAATGATAAACGTTAGGTTGATTCCACGAGCAATACCCTCGAACAATACCCATAACCTCCATAGCTATAACCCATAATTTCCTTAGCTCTATCCTGTTTAAAAACTGATTTTGAAATCGTCTGAATATAACTCCGTCGTAGTATTTTATGTATACTAATAATATCTTGAAATAATACTAAGTAAATATATATATGTAATTTGATTGAGAGAGGTTAGAGAAATATATTTTCAAGTTTTTATGAAATAATGAAACCTACTAAATTCTATTTATAATAGATTTTTGAATTATTAAAGTGAATTATTAAAGTATGAATTATTAAAGTGAATTATTAAAGTGAATTATTAAAGTATGAATTATTAAAGTGAATGATTAAAGTATAAATTATTAAAGTGAATTATTAAAGTGAATTATTAAAGTTAAAGTAAAGTAAAAGTAAAGTAAAAGTAAAGTAAAGGTAAAGTTAAAGTATAGTAAAAGTATAAAACTATGTACGTATAATACGCGTATAAATATATTTAATATTAATTTAAATCGTTATATCATAAAATATTTTAGAAAAGTAAAATTATATATATTCATAATAGGTTTCAAGTTTTTAAATTACAGTCTGTTGGTGAAGCATGAGATAAAGTCCAAAGGTTTAATAAACGTATGAAATCATCTTAATGAAAAATGTCGAGTTACTTAACTTGTCGATATCCAACATCTAAGTTATTTACACTCCACGTTCTTACTTATAGATCACTTTACCATTTTCTGAATATTGTCAAAAAGAATAGATTTCTTAAATCACAGTGGACCTCATAACATTGGCTCGTAATCATATCATAATGTGTCTGATAATTCAATCATTTGATATTATCTCTTAATTCTGTCGATAAATATATCGAAACAAATACGTTCATGTAAAGTATCATATATATCAAATACTTTGTTAATGTTTTCAGTTATTGTATATTATATATACATATCTATATACACATAATTGTTCGTGAGTCGTCGAACACGGTCAAAGGGTAATTGATTACATGAATGTAGTTCCAAACTTTTTGAGATTCAACATTACAAATTCTGCTTATCGTGTCGGAAAAATATAAAGGTTAGGTTTAAATTTGGTCGGAAATTTCTGGGTCGTCACAACACACGACCATTACATAATGGTTTACAATACAAATATGTTACATCGAAATCAGTTTCTTGAATGCAGTTTTTACACAATATCATACAAACATGGACTCCAAATCTTGTCCTTATTTTAGTATGCAACAGCGGAAGCTCTTAGTATTCACCTGAGAATAAACATGCTTTAAACGTCAACAAAAATGTTGGTGAGTTATAGGTTTAACCTATATATATCAAATCGTAACAATAGACCACAAGATTTCATATTTTAATACACATCCCATACATAGAGATAAAAATCATTCATATGGTGAACACCTGGTAACCGACATTAACAAGATGCATATATAAGAATATCCCCATCATTCCGGGACACCCTTCGGATATGATATAAATTTCGAAGTACTAAAGCATCCGGTACTTTGGATGGGGTTTGTTAGGCCCAATAGATCTATCTTTAGTATTCGCGTCAATTAGGGTGTCTGTTCCCTAATTCTTAGATTACCAGACTTAATAAAAAGGGGCATATTTGATTTCGATAATTCAACCATAGAATGTAGTTTCACGTACTTGTGTCTATTTTGTAAATCATTTATAAAACCTGCATGTATTCTCATCCCAAAAATATTAGATTTTAAAAGTGGGACTATAACTCACTTTCACAGATTTTTACTTCGTCGGGAAGTAAGACTTGGCCACTAGTTGATTCACGAACCTATAACAATATATACATATATATATCAAAGTATGTTCAAAATATATTTACAACACTTTTAATACATTTTGATGTTTTAAGTTTATTAAGTCAGCTGTCCTCGTTAGTAACCTACAACTAGTTGTCCACAGTTAGATGTACAGAAATAAATCGATAAATATTATCTTGAATCAATCCACGACCCAGTGTATACGCATCTCAGTATTGATCACAACTCAAACTATATATATTTTGGAATCAACCTCAACCCTGTATAGCTAACTCCAACATTCACATATAGAGTGTCTATGGTTGTTTCGAAATATATATAGATGTGTCGACATGATAGGTTGAAACATTGTATACGTGTCTATGGTATCTCAAGATTACATAATATACAATACAAGTTGATTAAGTTATGGTTGGAATAGATTTGTTACCAATTTTCACGTAGCTAAAATGAGAAAAATTATCCAATCTTGTTTTACCCATAACTTCTTCATTTTAAATCCATTTTGAGTGAATCAAATTGCTATGGTTTCATATTGAACTCTATTTTATGAATCTAAACCGAAAAAGTATAGGTTTATAATCAGAAAAATAAGTTACAAGTCGTTTTTGTAAAGGTAGTCATTTCAGTCGAAAGAACGACGTCTAGATGACCATTTTAGAAAACATACTTCCACTTTGAGTTTAACCATGATTTTTGGATATAGTTTCATGTTCATAATAAAAATAATTTTCCCAGAATAACAACTTTTAGATCAAAGTTTATCATAGTTTGTAATTAACTAACCCAAAACAGCCCGCGGTGTTACTACGACGGCGTAAATCCAGTTTTACAGTGTTTTTCGTGTTTCCAGGTTTTAAATCATTAAGTTAGCATATCATATAGGTATAGAACATGTGTTTAGTTGATTTTAAAAGTCAAGTTAGAAGGATTAACTTTTGTTTGCGAACAAGTTTAGAATTAACTAAACTATGTTCTAGTGATTACAAGTTTAAACCTTCGAATAAGATAGTTTTATATGTATGAATCGAATGATGTTATGAACATCATTACTACCTCAATTTCCTTGGATAAACCTACTGGAAATGAGAAAAATAGATCTAGCTTCAAAGGATCCTTGGATGGCTTGAAAGTTCTTGAAGCAGAATCATGACACGAAAACAATTTCAAGTAAGATTTCCACTCGAAATAAGATTGTTATAGTTATAGAAATTGAATTAAAGTTTTAATATGATTATTACCTTTTTATTAGAAAGATAACCTACTGTAAGTAACAAAGGTTTCTTAATCTTGGATGATTACTTGGAATGGATTTAGAAAACTTGGAAGTAAACTTGCAATCTTGGAAGTATTCTAGATTTTATGAAACTAGAACTTTTGGAATTTATGAAGAACACTTAGAACTTGAAGATAGAACTTGAGAGAGATCAATTAGATGAAGAAAATTGAAGAATGAAAGTGTTTGTAGGTGTTTTTGGTCGTTGGTGTATGGATTAGATATAAAGGATATGTAATTTTGTTTTCATGTAAATAAGTCATGAATGATTACTCATATTTTTGTAATTTTATGAGATATTTCATGCTAGTTGCCAAATGATGATTCCCACATGTGTTAGGTGACTCACATGGGCTGCTAAGAGCTGATCATTGGAGTATATATACCAATAGTACATACATCTAAAAGCTGTGTATTGTACGAGTACGAATACGGCTGCATACGAGTAGAATTGTTGATGAAACTGAACGAGGATGTAATTGTAAGCATTTTTGTTAAGTAGAAGTATTTTGATAAGTGTCTTGAAGTCTTTCAAAAGTGTATGAATACATATTAAAACACTACATGTATATACATTTTAACTGAGTTGTTAAGTCATCGTTAGTCGTTACATGTAAATGTTGTTTTGAAACCTTTAGGTTAACGATCTTGTTGAATGTTGTTAACCCATTGTTTATTATAACAAATGAGATGTTAAATTGTTATATTATCATTATATTATGATATATAATATATCTTAGTATGATATATATACAGTTAAATGCCGTTACAACGATAATCGTTACATATATGTCTCGTTTCGAAATCATTAAGTTAGTAGTCTTATTTTTACATATGTATTTCATTGTTAATACACTTAATAATATATTTACTTATCATTTAACATAATTAACCAAGTGTATCAATATCTTAATATGATTCATATGTACCTAGTAAGACGTTGTTATAACGATAATCGTTATATATATCGTTTTCGAGTTTCTTAAATTAATAGTCTCATTTTTATGTATATAACTCATTGTTAAAATACCTAATGAGATACATACTTATAATAAAATCATGTTAAATATATATATATAACCATATATATGTCATCGTATAGTTTTTACAAGTTTTAACGTTCGTGAATCACCGGTCAACTTGGGTGGTCAATTGTCTATATGAAACCTATTTCAATTAATCAAGTCTTAACAAGTTTGATTGCTTAACATGTTGAAAACACTTAATCATGTAAATAACAATTTCATTTAATATATATATAAACATGGAAAAGTTCGGGTCACTACAGTACCTACCCGTTAAATAAATTTCGTCCGGAAATTTTAAGCAGTTGGAGGTGTTGACGTATCTTCTGGAAATAAATGCGGGTATTTCTTCTTCATCTGATCTTCAAGCTCCCAGGTGAACTCGGGTCCTCTACGAGCATTCCATCAAACCATAACAATCGGTATCTTGTTTTGTTTAAGTCTCTTAACCTCACGATCCATTATTTCGACGGGTTCTTCAATGAATTGAAGTTTTTCATTGATTTGGATTTCATCCAATGGAATTGTGAGATCTTCTTTAGCAAAACATTTATTCAAATTTGAGACGTGGAAAGTGTTATGTACAGCCGCGAGTTGTTGAGGTAGCTCCAGTTGGTAAGCTACTGGTCCGACACGATCTATAATCTTGAATGGTCAAATGTACCTTGGATTTAGTTTCCCCCGTTTACCAAATCGAACAACGCCTTTCCAAGGTGAAACCTTAAGCATGACCATTTCTCCAATTTCAAACTCTATATCTTTTCTTTTACTGTCCGCGTAGATCTTTTGTAGACTCTGGGCGGTTTTCAATCTTTGTTGAATTTGGATGATTTTCTCGGTAGTTTCTTGTATTATCTCCGGACCCGTAATCTGTCTATCCCCCACTTCACTCTAACAAATCGGAGACCTGCACTTTCTACCATAAAGTGCTTCAAACGGCGCCATCTCAATGCTTGAATGGTAGCTGTTGTTGTAGGAAAATTCTGCTAACGGTAGATGTCGATCCCAACTGTTTCCGAAATCAATAACACAAGCTCGTAGTATGTCTTCAGGCGTTTGTATCGTCCTTTCACTCTGCCCATCAGTTTGTGGATGATAGGCAGTACTCATGTCTAGACGAGTTCCCAATGCTTGCTGTAATGTCTGCCAGAATCTTGAAATAAATCTGCCATCCCTATCAGAGATAATAGAGATTGGTATTCCATGTCTGGAGACGACTTCCTTCAAATACAATCGTGCTAACTTCTCCATCTTGTCATCTTCTCTTATTGGCAGGAAGTGTGCTGATTTGGTGAGATGATCAACTATTACCCAAATAGTATCAAAACCACTTGCAGTCCTTGGCAATTTAGTGATGAAATCCATGGTAATGTTTTCCCATTTCCATTCCGGGATTTCGGGTTGTTGAAGTAGACCTGATGGTTTCTGATGCTCAGCTTTGACCTTAGAACACGTCAAACATTCTCCTACATATTTAGCAATATCGGCTTTCATACATGGCCACCAAAAATGTTTCTTAAGATCCTTGTACATCTTCTCCGTTCCAGGATGTATTGAGTATCTGGTTTTATAGCTTCTCTAAGTACCATTTCTCTCATATCTCCAAATTTTGGTACCCAAATTCTTTCATCCCTATACCGGGTTCCGTCTTCCCGAATATTAAGATGCTTCTCCGATCCTTTGGGTATTTCATCCTTTAAATTTCCCTCTTTTAAAACTCCTTTTTGCACCTCCTTTATTTGAGTAGTAAGGTTAGTGTGAATCATTATATTCATAGATTTTACTCGAATGGGTTCTCCGTTCTTTCTGCTCAAGGCGTCGGCAACCACATTTGCCTTCCCCGGGTGGTAACGAATCTCAAAGTTGTAATCATTCAACAATTCAATCCACCTACGCTGCCTCATATTCAGTTGTTTCTGATTAAATATGTGCTGAAGACTTTTGTGGTCGGTATATATAATACTTTTGACCCCATATAAGTAGTGCCTCCAAGTCTTTAATACAAAAACAACCGCGCCTAATTCTAAATCATGCGTCGTATAATATTGTTCGTGAATCTTCAATTGTCTAGACGCATAAGCAATCACCTTTGTTCATTGCATTAGTACACAACCGAGACCTTGCTTTGATGCGTCACAATAAATCACAAAATCATCATTCCCTTCAGGCAATGATAATATAGGTGCCGTAGTTAGCTTTTTCTTCAATAATTGAAACGCCTTCTCTTGTTCATCCTTCCATTCAAATTTCTTCCCTTTATGCGTTAATGCAGTCAAGGATTTTGCTATTTTGGAGAAATCTTGGATGAATCTTCTGTAGTAACCAGCCAATCCTAAAAATTGACGTATATGCTTAGGAGTTTTTGGGGTTTCCCACTTTTCAACGATTTCTATCTTTGCCGGGTCCACCTGGATACCTTCTTTGTTCACTATGTGACCGAGGAATTGAACTTCTTCCAACCAAAATGCACACTTTGAAAACTTAGCGTACAGTTTTTTCTTTCCTCAATACTTCTAGCACTTTTCTCAAATGTTCTTCGTGCTCTTGATCATTCTTTGAGTAAATAAGTATGTCATCGATGAAAACAATGACAAACTTGTCAAGATATGGCCCACACACTCGGTTCATAAGGTCCATGAACACAGCTGGTGCGTTAGTCAATCCAAACGGCATAACCATAAACTCGTAATGACCATAACGCGTCCTAAAAGCAGTCTTTGGAATATCATCTTCTTTCACCCGCATTTGATGATACCCGGAACGTAAGTCAATCTTTGAATAAACAGATGAGCCTTGTAGTTGATCAAATAAGTCGTCGATTCTCGGTAGTGGGTAGCGGTTCTTGATGGTAAGTTTGTTCAACTCTCGGTAGTCGATACACAACCTGAATGTACCATCTTTCTTCTTGACAAACAAAACAGGAGCTCTCCACGGTGATGTGCTTGGTCGAATGAAATCACGTTCTAAAAGTTCTTGTAATTGACTTTGCAGTTCTTTCATCTCGCTGGGTGCGAGTCTGTAAGGAGCACGAGCTATTGGTGCAGCTCCTGGTACAAGATCTATTTGAAATTCAACAGATCGGTGTGGAGGTAGTCCCGGTAATTCTTTCGGAAATACATCGGGAAATTCTTTTGCGACGGGAACATCATTGATTCTCTTTTCTTCAGTTTGTACTTTCTCAACGTGTGCTAGAATAGCATAGCTGTAGTGACCCGAACTTTTCCATGTTTATATATATTAATTGAGATTGATATTTACATGATTAAATGTTTCCAACATGTTAAGCAATCAAACTTGTTAAGACTTGATTAATTGAAATAGGTTTCATATAGACAATTGACCACCCAAGTTGACCGGTGATTCACGAACGTTAAAACTTGTAAAAACTATATGATGACATATATATGGTTATATATATAGTTAACATGATATTATGATATGTAAACATATCATTAAGTATATTAACAATGAACTACATATGTAAAAACAAGACTACTAACTTAATGATTTTGAAACGAGACATATATGTAACGATTATCGTTGTAACGACATTTAATGTATATATATCATATTAAGAGATATTCGTACATCATAATATCATGATAATATAATAATTTAAAATCTCTTTTGATATTATAAACATTGGGTTAACAACATTTAACAAGATCGTTAACCTAAAGGTTTCAAAACAACATTTACATGTAACGACTAACGATGACTTAACGACTCAGTTAAAATGTATATACATGTAGTGTTTTAATATGTATTCATACACTTTTGAAAGACTTCAAGACACTTATCAAAATACTTCTACTTAACAAAAATGCTTACAATTACATCCTCGTTCAGTTTCATCAACAATTCTACTCGTATGCACCCGTATTCGTACTCGTACAATACACAGCTTTTAGATGTATGTACTATTGGTATATACACTAAAATGATCAGCTCTTAGCAGCCCATGTGAGTCACCTAACACATGTGGGAACCATCATTTGGCAACTAGCATGAAATATCTCATAAAATTACAAAAATATGAGTAATCATTCATGACTTATTTACATGAAAACAAAATTACATATCCTTTATATCTAATCCATACACCAACGACCAAAAACACCTACAAACACTTTCATTCTTCAATTTTCTTCATCTAATTGATCTCTCTCAAGTTCTATCTTCAAGTTCTAAGTGTTCTTCATAAATTTCAAAAGTTCTAGTTTCATAAAATCAAGAATACTTTCAAGATTGCTAGCTCACTTCCAATCTTGTAAGGTGATCATCCAACCTCAAGAAATCTTTGTTTCTTACAGTAGGTTATCATTCTAATACAAGGTAATAATCATATTCAAACTTTTGTTCAATTTCTATAACTATAACAATCTTATTTCAAGTGATGATCTTACTTGAACTTGTTTTCGTGTCATGATTTTGCTTCAAGAACTTTCAGCCATCCAAGGATCCATTGAAGCTAAATCCATTTTTCTCTTTTCCAGTAGGTTTATCCAAGGAAATTAAGGTAGTAATGATGTTCATAACATCATTCAATTCATACATATAAAGCTATCTTATTCGAAGGTTTAAACTTGTAATCACTAGAACATAGTTTAGTTAATTCTAAACTTGTTCGCAAACAAAAGTTAATCCTTCTAACTTGACTTTTAAAATCAACTAAACACATGTTCTATATCTATATGATATGCTAACTTAATGATTTAAAACCTGGAAACACGAAAAACACCGTAAAACCGGATTTACGCCGTCGTAGTAACACCGCGGGCTGTTTTGGGTTAGTTAATTAAAAACTATGATAAACTTTGATTTAAAAGTTGTTATTCTGAGAAAATGATTTTTATTATGAACATGAAACTATATCCAAAAATTATGGTTAAACTCAAAGTGGAAGTATGTTTTCTAAAATGGTCATCTAGACGTCGTTCTTTCGACTGAAATGACTACCTTTACAAAAACGACTTGTAACTTATTTTTCCGACTATAAACCTATACTTTTTCTGTTTAGATTCATAAAATAGAGTTCAATATGAAACCATAGCAATTTGATTCACTCAAAACGGATTTAAAATGAAGAAGTTATGGGTAAAACAAGATTGGATAATTTTTCTCATTTTAGCTACGTGAAAATTGGTAACAAATCTATTCCAACCATAACTTAATCAACTTGTATTGTATATTATGTAATCTTGAGATACCATAGACACGTATACAATGTTTCGACCTATCATGTCGACACATCTATATATATTTCGGAACAACCATAGACACTCTATATGTGAATGTTGGAGTTAGCTATACAGGGTTGAGGTTGATTCCAAAATATATATAGTTTGAGTTGTGATCAATACTGAGATACGTATACACTGGGTCGTGGATTGATTCAAGATAATATTTATCGATTTATTTCTGTACATCTAACTGTGGACAACTAGTTGTAGGTTACTAACGAGGACAGCTGACTTAATAAACTTAAAACATCAAAATATATTAAAAGTGTTGTAAATATATTTTGAACATACTTTGATATATATGTATATATTGTTATAGGTTCGTGAATCAACCAGTGGCCAAGTCTTACTTCCCGACGAAGTAAAAAATCTGTGAAAGTGAGTTATAGTCCCACTTTTAAAATCTAATATTTTTGGGATGAGAATACATGCAGGTTTTATAAATGATTTACAAAATAGACACAAGTACGTGAAACTACATTCTATGGTTGAATTATCGAAATCGAATATGCCCCTTTTTATTAAGTCTGGTAATCTAAGAATTAGGGAACAGACACCCTAATTGACGCGAATCCTAAAGATAGATCTATTGGGCCTAACAAACCCCATCCAACGTACCGGATGCTTTAGTACTTCGAAATTTATATCATATCCGAAGGGTGTCCCGGAATGATGGGGATATTCTTATATATGCATCTTGTTATTGTCGGTTACCAGGTGTTCACCATATGAATGATTTTTATCTCTATGTATGGGATGTGTATTGAAATATGAAATCTTGTGGTCTATTGTTACGATTTGATATATATAGGTTAAACCTATAACTCACCAACATTTTTGTTGACGTTTTAAGCATGTTTATTCTCAGGTGATTATTAAGAGCTTCCGCTGTCGCATACTTCATAAGGACGAGATTTGGAGTCCATGCTTGTATGATATTGTGTAAAAACTACATTCAAGAAACTTATTTTGTTGTAACATATTTGTATTGTAAACCATTATGTAATGGTCGTGTGTAAACAGGATATTTTAGATTATCATTATTTGATAATCTACTTAAAGCTTTTTAAA
The DNA here is from genome assembly GCF_046630445.1 of Rutidosis leptorrhynchoides. Taxonomy (NCBI): domain Eukaryota; kingdom Viridiplantae; phylum Streptophyta; class Magnoliopsida; order Asterales; family Asteraceae; genus Rutidosis; species Rutidosis leptorrhynchoides. The sequence goes on from NC_092336.1 coordinate 175,935,615, forward strand.
CCTTTATTGATGAAATAAAGGTTATGGTTTGTTTTAAAATGAATGCAGTCTTTGAAAAACGTCTCATATAGAGGTCAAAACCTCGCAACGAAATCAATTAATATGGAACGTTTTTAATCAATAAGAACGGGACATTTCAGTTGGTATCCGAGCGTTGGTCTTAGAGAACCAGAATTTTGCATTAGTGTGTCTTATCGAGTTTGTTAGGATGCATTAGTAAGTCTGGACTTCGACCGTGTTTACTTGAAAAATGATTGCTTAACAAATTTTGTTGGAAACTGTATATTTTTAACATGTGAATATTATGTGATATATTAATCTCTTAACGCGTTTGATATTATGTGATAGATGTCTACCTCTAGAACAAGTCCCATTGACTCACCTAATAATAATGAAGAGTCAAATGTAAATTGGAATGATTCGTGGACTGATTCACAAGTTCCCGAAGAGGAACCGGAAGAAGAGTCGGAACCGGAAGAAGAATCGGAACCGGAAGAAGAATCGGAACCGGATGAAGAAGTAGAACCGGTGGGGGAAATAATAAAACGGTTAAGTAAAAGAAAATCCTCAACCAACCGACCAAGGTTAATTATGGTCAATGGTGTTTCCGCCAAGGAAGCAAAATATTGGGAGGATTACCAATTCTCCGATGAATCGGATTCTGACGAGAATTCCGATGATGTTATAGAAATTACCCCAACTGAATTTAAAAAGGCAAAAGAAAATAATAAGGGAAAGGGCATAAAAATAGAGAAATCTAATTCCAACCCCGATGAACTTTATATGTATCGTCAACCCCCGAAGTCCTTAAGTTGTAACAATGACCCGGGAACCTCTAAACCACCAGGTTTTTCTAAACCAATGTGGACAACGACGGCTCGTATTAGGGGAACTTCATATATCCCTAGAAACTTGGCAAAACGAACCAAAACCCAACAAGAAGAAACGAGCGAGTCGGAATAAGATAGTTGTATTCGTGTGGTGTAATATATGTAATATAGTGTTCTTTTGCTTTATGATATATGTAAAAATTGCTTGTATTAATAAGTATTTTTTTTATGAATCTAACTCTTGTCTATTTTACAGTTTAAAAACACAAAATGGATAGACAACCCAATATTTTAAGAGACCTACCCGGAGACATGATTGATGAAATCTTGTCTAGAGTCGGCCAGAATTCCTCGGCACAACTATTTAAGGCGAGATCAGTTTGTAAGACATTCGAAGAACATTCCAAGAATGTCTTGGTTTATAAGAGACTTTCGTTTGAAAGATGGGGGATATCACATTGGGAAACCCATAAGTTACGATGTGTTTACTTTGACCCATATATTGCGGGGAACCCAAATGCTATTTTACGCAACGGGTTAAGAAATTATTTTGACTCAATATATCCGAATATTGGACTTCGTGATTTAGAAAAAGCGGCTAACATGCAACATAAAGAAGCATGTTATGCTTACGGATTAGTAATGTTCGCTTCTCACCAAAGTGAGAACAAGAACATCGGGCTACAACTATTAAACAAAACGTTTCCACAAGTGACGGAGTCGGTAATTGGGGTAAGAAATGAGGTTTTTAGATTATTACGGGACTGTTGGACATTACGTAACCCTCGTCCCTTTGATGATGTTACAACACGCTGTCTTATCAACGGCCATAACGGTTATGTTGCACAAGACCAAGGATGGGAAGTAGTCCTAGTAAAACCAGAATGCATGACTTGTTTCTGGACGTATGAATTACGTGTCTTTATTGCCTTTGCTGAACGATTTGTGTACTAGCTAGAATTATCTTCACAACTATCTTGTATCAAAGTTATTGTGTGCTATATTTCATGCTTTATGTAAAATAAGCGGTATTGTAAGTTTGTAAAATATTGTATAAAAGCTTGAACGCGAAATATTATTACAATCAGTTTTTCATATAGAATTGTAGTAGTTGAATTGTATATTAGCTACTAAGTATGAACTTAACGGGTAGGTACTACCCGAATTTAAACTTATAAAACGCTAATATGAAGAAAAAGCTTTTATAAATGAGTTCATATTATGCTACGAAATACTATTAACTACTCTTAACATTCTGTATGATTAACTTGTTCCATTTGACTATTTTGAAGGAAATGGCACCGACTACTCGACACACCGTGAATATGAATGAAGAGGAATTCCGTACTTTTCTAGCTTCAAACATAGCCGCAGTACAGGCTGCGCTACATACCAACAATAACCTTGGATCTAGCAGTACAGGAAATCGTGTAGGATGCACCTACAAAGAATTCACTACCTGCAAACCTTTGGAATTTGATGGAACCGAAGGACCGATCGGATTGAAACGGTGAACCGAGAAGGTTGAATCGGTGTTTGCCATAAGTAAGTGTACTGAAGAGGACAAAGTGAAGTACGCTACGCATACCTTCACAGGTTCTGCGTTAACATGGTGGAATACCTATCTAGAGCAAGTGGGACAAGATGATGCGTACACACTACCGTGGTCAGCATTCAAGCACTTGATGAACGAGAAGTACCGTCCCAGAACCGAGGTCAATAAGCTCAAGACAGAACTTAGAGGGTTACGAACCCAAGGATTTGATATTACCACGTACGAAAGACGATTCACAGAATTGTGCCTATTGTGTCCGGGAGCATTCGAAGATGAGGAAGAGAAGATCGACGCGTTTGTGAAAGGATTACCGGAAAGAATCCAAGAAGATATAAGTTCACACGAGCCCGCCTCCATGCAACAGGCATGTAGAATGGATCACAAACTAGTGAACCAGATTGAAGAAAGAATTAAAGAACAGACTGCTGAAGAGGCCAATGTGAAGCAAGTCAAAAGAAAGTGGGAGGAAAACGATGATAAGAATCACCAATACAACAACAACAGCAATCACAACAATAATCGCAACAATTATCCCAACAATCGCAACATCAATCGCAACTACAACAAACGGCCCAACAACAACAACAACAACAACAACAACAGCAACTACAACAATCATCCCAACAACAATAATAACCGCAACAACAACAACAATCAGAAGCAGCTATGCCAAAGGTGTGAAAAGAATCACTCGGGGTTCTGCACCAAATTTTGCAACAAGTGTAAAAGAAATGGTCATAGCGCGGCGAAGTGTGAGGTCTACGGACCAGGGGTTAATAGAACGAAAGGAACAAATGGTGTCGGAACGAGTAATGGCGGAGCAAGTAGTGTCGGAGCAAGTTATGCCAATGTAGTTTGTTATAAATGTGGAAAACCAGGCCACATTATTAGAAATTGCCCGAACCAGGAGAACACGATTGGACAAGGCCGTGGAAGAGTTTTCAATATTAATGCGGCAGAGGCACAGGAAGACCCGGAGCTTGTTACGGGTACGTTTCTTATTGACAATAAATCTGCTTACGTTTTATTTGATTCGGGTGCGGATAGAAGCTATATGAGTAGAGATTTTTGTGCTAAATTAAGTTGTCCATTGACGCCTTTGGATAGTAAATTTTTACTCGAATTAGCAAATGGTAAATTAATTTCAGCAGATAATATATGTCGGAATCGAGAAATTAAACTGGTTAGCGAAACATTTAAGATTGATTTGATACCAGTAGAGTTAGGGAGTTTTGATGTGATAATCGGTATGGACTGGTTGAAAGAAGTGAAAGCAGAGATCGTTTGTTACAAAAATGCAATTCGCATTATACGAGAAAAAGGAAAACCCTTAATGGTGTACGGAGAAAAGGGCAACACGAAGCTACATCTTATTAGTAATTTGAAGGCACAAAAACTAATAAGAAAAGGTTGCTATGCTGTTCTAGCACACGTCGAGAAAGTACAAACTGAAGAAAAGAGCATCAATGATGTTCCCATTGCAAAAGAATTTCCCGATGTATTTCCGAAAGAATTACCGGGATTACCCCCACATCGATCCGTTGAATTTCAAATAGATCTTGTACCAGGAGCTGCACCAATAGCTCGTGCTCCTTACAGACTCGCACCCAGCGAGATGAAAGAACTGCAAAACCAATTACAAGAACTTTTAGAGCGTGGTTTCATTCGACCAAGCACATCACCGTGAGGAGCTCCTGTTTTGTTTGTCAAGAAGAAAGATGGTACATTCAGGTTGTGTATCGACTACCGAGAGTTGAACAAACTTACCATCAAGAACCGCTACCCACTACCGAGAATCGATGACTTATTTGATCAACTACAAGGCTCGTCTGTTTATTCAAAGATTGACTTACGTTCCGGGTATCATCAAATGCGGGTGAAAGAAGATGATATTCCAAAGACTGCTTTCAGAACACGTTACGGTCATTACGAGTTTATGGTCATGCCGTTTGGTTTAACTAATGCACCAGCTGTGTTCATGGACCTTATGAACCGAGTGTGTGGACCATACCTTGACAAGTTTGTCATTGTTTTCATTGATGACATACTTATTTACTCAAAGAATGACCAAGAACACGGTGAACATTTGAGAAAGGTGTTAGAAGTATTGAGGAAGGAAGAATTGTACGCTAAGTTTTCAAAGTGTGCATTTTGGTTGGAAGAAGTTCAATTCCTCGGTCACATAGTGAACAAAGAAGGTATTAAGGTGGATCCGGCAAAGATAGAAACTGTTGAAAAGTGGGAAACCCCGAAAACTCCGAAACACATACGCCAGTTTTTAGGACTAGCTGGTTACTACAGAAGGTTCATCCAAGACTTTTCCAGAATAGCAAAACCCTTGACTGCATTAACGCATAAAGGGAAGAAATTTGAATGGAATGATGAACAAGAGAAAGCGTTTCAGTTATTGAAGAAAAAGCTAACTACGGCACCTATATTGTCATTGCCTGAAGGGAATGATGATTTTGTGATTTATTGTGATGCATCAAAGCAAGGTCTCGGTTGTGTATTAATGCAACGAACGAAGGTGATTGCTTATGCGTCTAGACAATTGAAGATTCACGAACAAAATTATACGACGCATGATTTGGAATTAGGCGCGGTTGTTTTTGCATTAAAGACTTGGAGGCACTACTTATATGGGGTCAAAAGTATTATATATACCGACCACAAAAGTCTTCAACACATATTTAATCAGAAACAACTGAATATGAGGCAGCGTAGGTGGATTGAATTATTGAATGATTACAACTTTGAGATTCGTTACCACCCGGGGAAGGCAAATGTGGTAGCCGATGCTTTGAGCAGGAAGGACAGAGAACCCATTCGAGTAAAATCTATGAATATAATGATTCATAATAACATTACTACTCAAATAAAGGAGGCGCAACAAGGAGTTTTAAAAGAGGGAAATTTAAAGGATGAAATACCCAAAGGATCGGAGAAGCATCTTAATATTCGGGAAGACGGAACCCGGTATAGGGCTGAAAGGATTTGGGTACCAAAATTTGGAGATATGAGAGAAATGGTACTTAGAGAAGCTCATAAAACCAGATACTCAATACATCCTGGAACGGGGAAGATGTACAAGGATCTCAAGAAACATTTTTTGTGGCCGGGTATGAAAGCCGATGTTGCTAAATACGTAGGAGAATGTTTGACGTGTTCTAAAGTCAAAGCTGAGCATCAGAAACCATCAGGTGTACTTCAACAACCCGAAATCCCAGAATGGAAATGGGAAAACATTACCATGGATTTCATCACTAAATTGCCAAGGACTGCAAGTGGTTTTGATACTATTTGGGTAATAGTTGATCGTCTCACCAAATCAGCACACTTCCTGCCAATAAGAGAAGATGACAAGATGGAGAAGTTAGCACGACTATATTTGAAGGAAGTCATCTCCAGACATGGAATACCAATCTCTATTATCTCTGATAGGGATGGCAGATTTATTTCAAGATTCTGGCAGACATTACAGCAAGCATTAGGAACTCGTCTAGACATGAGTACTGCCTATCATCCACAAACTGATGGGCAGAGCGAAAGGACGATACAAATGCTTGAAGACATGCTACGAGCATGTGTTATTGATTTCGGAAACAGTTGGGATCGACATCTACCGTTAGCAGAATTTTCTTACAACAACAGCTACCATTCAAGCATTGAGATGGCGCCGTTTGAAGCACTTTATGGTAGAAAGTGCAGGTCTCCGATTTGTTGGAGTGAAGTGGGGGATAGACAGATTACGGGTCCGGAGATTATACAAGAAACTACCGAGAAGATCATCCAAATTCAACAACGGTTGAAAACCGCCCAAAGTCGAAAAAAGAGCTACGCTGACATTAAAAGAAAAGATATAGAATTTGAAATTGGAGAGATGGTCATGCTTAAAGTTGCACCTTGGAAAGGCGTTGTTCGATTTGGTAAACGAGGGAAATTAAATCCAAGGTATATTGGACCATTCAAGATTATTGATCGTGTCGGACCAGTAGCTTACCGACTTGAGTTACCTCAATAACTCGCGGCTGTACATAACACTTTCCACGTCTCGAATTTGAAGAAATGTTTTGCTAAAGAAGATCTCACTATTCCGTTAGATGAAATCCAAATCAACGAAAAACTTCAATTCATCGAAGAACCCGTCGAAATAATGGATCGTGAGGTTAAAAGACTTAAGCAAAACAAGATACCAATTGTTAAGGTTCGATGGAATGCTCGTAGAGGACCCGAGTTCACCTGGGAGCGTGAAGATCAGATGAAGAAGAAATACCCGCATCTATTTCCAGAAGATTCGTCAACACCTTCAACAGCTTAAAATTTCGGGACGAAATTTATTTAACGGGTAGGTACTGTAGTGACCCGAACTTTTCCATGTTTATATATATTAATTGAGATTGATATTTACATGATTAAATGTTTCCAACATGTTAAGCAATCAAACTTGTTAAGACTTGATTAATTGAAATAGGTTTCATATAGACAATTGACCACCCAAGTTGACCGGTGATTCACGAACGTTAAAACTTGTAAAAACTATATGATGAAATATATATGGTTATATATATAGTTAACATGATATTATGATATGTAAACATATCATTAAGTATATTAACAATGAACTACATATGTAAAAACAAGACTACTAACTTAATGATTTTGAAACGAGACATATATGTAACGATTATCGTTGTAACGACATTTAATGTATATATATCATATTAAGAGATATTCGTACATCATAATATCATGATAATATAATAATTTAAAATCTCTTTTGATATTATAAACATTGGGTTAACAACATTTAACAAGATCGTTAACCTAAAGGTTTCAAAACAACATTTACATGTAACGACTAACGATGACTTAACGACTCAGTTAAAATGTATATACATGTAGTGTTTTAATATGTATTCATACACTTTTGAAAGACTTCAAGACACTTATCAAAATACTTCTACTTAACAAAAATGCTTACAATTACATCCTCGTTCAGTTTCATCAACAATTCTACTCGTATGCACCCGTATTCGTACTCGTACAATACACAGCTTTTAGATGTATGTACTATTGGTATATACACTCCAATGATCAGCTCTTAGCAGCCCATGTGAGTCACCTAACACATGTGGGAACCATCATTTGGCAACTAGCATGAAATATCTCATAAAATTACAAAAATATGAGTAATCATTCATGACTTATTTACATGAAAACAAAATTACATATCCTTTATATCTAATCCATACACCAACGACCAAAAACACCTACAAACACTTTCATTCTTCAATTTTCTTCATCTAATTGATCTCTCTCAAGTTCTATCTTCAAGTTCTAAGTGTTCTTCATAAATTTCAAAAGTTCTAGTTTCATAAAATCAAGAATACTTTCAAGATTGCTAGCTCACTTCCAATCTTGTAAGGTGATCATCCAACCTCAATAAATCTTTGTTTCTTACAGTAGGTTATCATTCTAATACAAGGTAATAATCATATTCAAACTTTGGTTCAATTTCTATAACTATAACAATCTTATTTCAAGTGATGATCTTACTTGAACTTGTTTTCGTGTCATGATTTTGCTTCAAGAACTTTGAGCCATCCAAGGATCCATTGAAGCTAAATCCATTTTTCTCTTTTCCAGTAGGTTTATCCAAGGAAATTAAGGTAGTAATGATGTTCATAACATCATTCGATTCATACATATAAAGCTATCTTATTCGAAGGTTTAAACTTGTAATCACTAGAACATAGTTTAGTTAATTCTAAACTTGTTCGCAAACAAAAGTTAATCCTTCTAACTTGACTTTTAAAATCAACTAAACACATGTTCTATATCTATATGATATGCTAACTTAATGATTTAAAACCTGGAAACACGAAAAACACCGTAAAACCGGATTTACGCCGTCGTAGTAACACCGCGGGCTGTTTTGGGTTAGTTAATTAAAAACTATGATAAACTTTGATTTAAAAGTTGTTATTCTGAGAAAATGATTTTTATTATGAACATGAAACTATATCCAAAAATTATGGTTAAACTCAAAGTGGAAGTATGTTTTCTAAAATGGTCATCTAGACGTCGTTCTTTCGACTGAAATGACTACCTTTACAAAAACGACTTGTAACTTATTTTTCCGACTATAAACCTATACTTTTTCTGTTTAGATTCATAAAATAGAGTTCAATATGAAACCATAGCAATTTGATTCACTCAAAACGGATTTAAAATGAAGAAGTTATGGGTAAAACAAGATTGGATAATTTTTCTCATTTTAGCTACGTGAAAATTGGTAACAAATCTATTCCAACCATAACTTAATCAACTTGTATTGTATATTATGTAATCTTGAGATACCATAGACACGTATACAATGTTTCGACCTATCATGTCGACACATCTATATATATTTCGGAACAACCATAGACACTCTATATGTGAATGTTGGAGTTAGCTATACAGGGTTGAGGTTGATTCCAAAATATATATAGTTTGAGTTGTGATCAATACTGAGATACGTATACACTGGGTCGTGGATTGATTCAAGATAATATTTATCGATTTATTTCTGTACATCTAACTGTGGACAACTAGTTGTAGGTTACTAACGAGGACAGCTGACTTAATAAACTTAAAACATCAAAATATATTAAAAGTGTTGTAAATATATTTTGAACATACTTTGATATATATGTATATATTGTTATAGGTTCGTGAATCAACCAGTGGCCAAGTCTTACTTCTCGACGAAGTAAAAAATCTGTGAAAGTGAGTTATAGTCCCACTTTTAAAATCTAATATTTTTGGGATGAGAATACATGCAGGTTTTATAAATGATTTACAAAATAGACACAAGTACGTGAAACTACATTCTATGGTTGAATTATCGAAATCGAATATGCCCCTTTTTATTAAGTCTGGTAATCTAAGAATTAGGGAACAGACACCCTAATTGACGCGAATCCTAAAGATAGATCTATTGGGCCTAACAAACCCCATCCAACGTACCGGATGCTTTAGTACTTCGAAATTTATATCATATCCGAAGGGTGTCCCGGAATGATGGGGATATTCTTATATATGCATCTTGTTATTGTTGGTTACCAGGTGTTCACCATATGAATGATTTTTATCTCTATGTATGGGATGTGTATTGAAATATGAAATCTTGTGGTCTATTGTTACGATTTGATATATATAGGTTAAACCTATAACTCACCAATATTTTTGTTGACGTTTTAAGCATGTTTATTCTCAAGTGATTATTAAGAGCTTCCGCTGTCGCATACTTAAATAAGGACGAGATTTGGAGTCCATGCTTGTATGATATTGTGTAAAAACTGCATTCAAGAAACTTATTTTGTTGTAACATATTTGTATTGTAAACCATTATGTAATGGTCGTGTGTAAACAGGATATTTTAGATTATCATTATTTGATAATCTACTTAAAGCTTTTTAAACCTTTATTGATGAAATAAAGGTTATGGTTTGTTTTAAAATGAATGCAGTCTTTGAAAAACGTCTCATATAGAGGTCAAAACCTCGCAACGAAATCAATTAATATGGAACGTTTTTAATCAATAAGAACGGGACATTTCAATAGCAACCTTTTTTTATTAGTTTTTGTGCCTTCAAATTACTAATAAGATGTAGCTTCATGTTGCCCTTTTCTCCGTACACCATTAAGGGTTCTCCTTCTTCTCGTACAATGCGAATTGCATTTTTATAACATACGATCTCTGCTTTCACCTTCTTCAGCCAGTCCATGCCAACTATTACATCAAAACTCCCTAACTCTACTGGTATCAAATCAATCTTAAATATTTCGCTACCCAATTTAATTTCTCGATTCCGGCATATATTATCTGCTGAAATTAATTTACCGTTTGCTAATTCGAGTAAAAATTTACTATCCAACGGCGTCAATGGACCACTTAATTTAGCACAAAAATCTCTACTCATATAGCTTCTATCCGCACCCGAATCAAATAAAACATAAGCAGATTTATTGTCAATAAGAAACGTACCCGTAACAAGCTCCGGGTCTTCCTGTGTCTCTGCCGCATTAATATTGAAAACTCTTCCGCGGCCTTGTCCATTCGTGTTCTCCTGGTTCGGGAAATTTCGAATAATGTGGCCCGGTTTTCCACATTTATAACAAACTACATTGGCATAACTTGCTCCGACACTACTTGCTCCGCCATTACTCGTTCTGACACCATTTGTTCCTTTCGTTCTGTTAACCCCTGGTCCGTAGACCTCACACTTTTCCGCGCTATGACCATTTATTTTACACTTGTTGCAAAATTTGGTGCAGAACCCCTAGTGATACTTTTCACACCTTTGGCATAGCTGCTTCTGATTGTTGTTGTTGTTGTTGTTGCGGTTGTTATTGTTGTTGGAATGATTGTTGTAGTTGCTGTTGTTGTTGTTGTTGTTGTTGTTGTTGTTGTTGTTGTTGTTGTTGTTGTTGTTGGGCCATTTGTTGTAGTTGCGATTGATGTTGCGATTGTTGGGATAATTGTTGCGCTAATTATTGTAATTGCTGTTGTTGTTGTATTGGTGATTCTTATCACCGTTTTCCTCCCACTTTCTTTTGACTTGCTTCACATTGGCCTCTTCAGCCGTCTGTTCTTTAATTCTTTCCTCAATCTGGTTCACTAGTTTGTGAGCCATTCTACATGCATGTTGTATGGAGGCGGGCTCATGTGAACTTATATCTTCTTGGATTCTTTCCGGTAATCCTTTCACAAACGCGTCGATCTTCTCTTCCTCATCTTCGAACGCTCCCGGACACAATAGGCACAATTCTGTGAATCGTCTTTCGTACATGGTAATATCAAATCCATGGGTTCGTAACCCTCTAAGTTCTGTCTTGAGCTTATTGACCTCGGTTCTGGGACGGTACTTCTCGTTCATTAAGTGCTTGAATGCTGACCACGGTAGTGCGTAAGCATCATCTTGTCCCACTTGCTCTAAATAGGTATTCCACCATGTTAACGCAGAACCTGTAAAGGTATGCGTAGCATACTTCACTTTGTCCTCTTCAGTACACTTACTTATGGCAAACACCGATTCGACCTTCTCGGTCCACCGTTTCAATCCGATCGGTCCTTCGGTTCCATCAAATTCCAAAGGTTTGCAGGCAGTGAATTCTTTGTAGGTGCATCCTACACGATTTCCTGTACTGCTAGATCCAAGGTTATTGTTGTTATGTAGCGTAGCCTGTACTGCGGCTATGTTTGAAGCTAGAAAAGTACGGAATTCCTCTTCATTCATATTCACGGTGTTTCGAGTATTCGGTGCCATTTCCTTCAAAATAGTCAAACGGAACAAGTTAATCATACAGAATATTAAGAGTAGTTAATAGTATTTTGTAGCATAATATGAACTCATTTATAAAAGCTTTTTCTTCATATTAGCGTTTTATAAGTTTAAATTCAGGTAGTACCTACCCGTTAAGTTCATACTTAGTAGCTAATATACAATTCAACTACTACAATTCTATATGAGAAACTGATTATAATAATATTTCGCGTTCAAACTTTTATACAATATTTTACAAACTTACAATACAGCTTATTTTACATAAAGCATGAAATATAGCACACAATAACTTTGATACAAGATAATTGTGAAGATAATTCTAGCTAGTACACAAGTCGTTCAGCAAAGGCAATAAAGACACGTAATTCATACGTACAGAAACAAGTCATGCATTCTGGTTTTACTAGGACTACTTCTCATCCTTGGTCTTGTGGAACATAACCGTTATGGCCGTTGATAAGACAGCGTGTTGTAACGTCGTCAAAGTGACGAGGGTTACGTAATGACCAACATTCTCGTAATAACCTAAAAACCTCATTTCTTACCCCAATTACCGACTCCGTCACTTGTGGGAACGTTTTGTTTAATAGTTGTAGCCCGATGTTCTTTTTCTCACTTTGGTGAGAAGCGAACATTACTAACCCGTAAGCATAGCATGCTTCTTTATGTTGCATGTTAGCCACTTTTTCTAAATCATGAAGTCCTATATTCGGATACATTGAGTCAAAATAATTAGTTAACCCGTTGCGTAAAATAGCATTTGGGTTCCCCGCAATATATGCGTCAAAGTAAACACATCGTAACTTATGGGTTTCCCAATGTGATATCCCCCATCTTTCAAACGAAAGTCTCTTATAAACCAAGACATTCTTGGAACGTTCTTCGAATGTCTTACAAACTGATTTCGCCGTAAATAGTTGTGCCAAAGAATTCTAACTGACTCTAGACAAGATTTCATCAATCATGTCTCCGGGTAGGTCTCTTAAAATATTGGGTTGTCTATCCATTTTGTGTTTTTATACTGTAAAATAGACTAGAGTTAGATTCATAAAAAAAAATACTTATTAATACAAGCAATTTTTACATATATCATAAAGCATAAGCACACTATATTACATATATTACACCACACGAATACAACTATCTTATTCCGACTCGCTCGTTTCTTCTTCTTCGGTTTTGGTTCGTTTTGCCAAGTTTCTAGGGATATATGATGTTCCCCTAATACTAGCTGTCATTTTCCACAACGGTTTAGAAAAACCTGGTGGTTTAGAGGTTCCCGGGTCATTGTTACAACTTAAGGGCTTCGGGGGTTGACGATACATATAAAGTTCATCGGGGTTGGAATTAGATTTCTCTATTTTTATCCCTTTCCCTTATTATTTTCTTTTGCCTTTTTAAATTCAGTTGGGGTAATTTCTATAACATCATCGGAATTCTCGTCGGAATCCGATTCATCGGAGAATTGGTAATCCTCCCAATATTTTTTGCTTCCTTGGCGGAAACACCATTGACCATAATTAACCTTGGTCGGTTGGTTGAGGATTTTCTTTTACTTAACCGTTTTATTATTTCCCCCACCGGTTCTATTTCCTCCTCCGGTTCCTCCTCTTCCGGTTCTGATTCTTCTTTCGGTTCTGATTCTTCTTCCGGTTCTTCTTCGGGAACTTGTGAATCAGTCCAATATATATTCGACTCTTCGTTATTATTAGGTGAGTCAATGGGATTTGTGCTAGAGGTAGACATCTATCACACAATATCAAACATGTTAAGAGATTAATATATCACATAATATATACATGTTAATAATATATAGTTTCCCACAAAAATGTTAAGCAATCATTTTTAAAGAAAACACGGTCGAAGTCCAGACTCACTAATGCATCCTAACAAACTCGATAAGACACACTAATGCAAATTTTCTGGTTCTCTAAGACCAACGCTCGGATACCAACTGAAATGTCCCGTTCTTATTGATTAAAAACGTTCCATATTAATCGATTTCGTTGCGAGGTTTTGACCTCTATATGAGACGTTTTTCAAAGACTGCATTCATTTTTAAAACAAACCATAACCTTTATTTCATAAATAAAGTTTTAAAAAGCTTTAGATAGATTATCAAATAATGATAATCTAAAATATCCTGTTTACACACGACCATTACATAATGGTTTACAATACAAATATGTTACATCGAAATCAGTTTCTTGAATGCAGTTTTTACACAATATCATACAAACATGGACTCCAAATCTTGTCCTTATTTTAGTATGCAATAGCGAAAGCTCTTAGTATTCACCTGAGAATAAACATGCTTTAAACGTCAACAAAAATGTTGGTGAGTTATAGGTTTAACCAATATATATCAAATCGTAACAATAGACCACAAGATTTCATATTTTAATACACATCCCATACATAGAGATAAAAATCATTCATATGGTGAACACATGGTAACCGACATTAACAAGATGCATATATAAGAATATCTCCATCATTCCGGGACACCCTTCGGATATAATATAAATTTCGAAGTACTAAAGCATCCGGTACTTTGGATGGGGTTTGTTAGGCCCAATAGATCTATCTTTAGGATTTGCGTCAATTAGGGTGTCTGTTCCCTAATTCTTAGATTACCAGACTTAATAAAAAGGGGCATATTCGATTTCGATAATTCAACCATAGAATGTAGTTTCACGTACTTGTGTCTATTTTGTAAATCATTTATAAAACCTGCATGTATTCTCTGATGGAATACCACATGTAAACAAGTCACAAAACCATTTTATGTATGCATATATTTTCGAAAATATATATAGAGCAAGCGGAAGCATTTTTCAATTGTTTAATGTGTATTTTAACCTTTTAAAATGTATTCCATTTATAGATCTAGTCTTGTACAATATACTAAAATGTAAAAGAAGCTAGTTAGGGTTTTATACCTTCTCCTAAAATGGAGGTTGAAGCAAGAAGATGAAGATGATGAAGATGAGAATGAACCTTAGTCTCTAACTTGAGACCTCAAATCTTGTATACCCACAAGCTATGTAATCAACACCACCAAATGGGTTAGGATTTTGGACACCAAAGAAACTTGCAAAATCACAAGAAGAACCCTCTTCTTCCTCTCCAAATTTTCGGCCAAAAGGGTGAATGGGGAGAGAGTTTTTGAGTTTGAAAGCAAGTATTCAAAATGTGTGTGTGTAAAATTGTGCAAGCATGCTCAACCTTGAGTGTTAGAATACATTTAATCAAAAGGCATGGGTGGGGTGCCTTGGGACTCCAAAACCGCCACCACCCCCTCCTCCCCTTTTTTTTATTTTATTTTATTTTAGCATTCCTTTATTTAAAATGTCTTGCAACAATTTTTGATACTTACACATTTTTATATAATTTTATAAACCTCTTTATAAAATTAAAACACACATATATATAAGTTTAATTATATAAATAATTAAACTTACTTATAATTATCCATATAATTATTTCTTGCATTTTACCTTTAGAAAACCAATTTATAAAGTATAGGTGTCAAGTATTTATTTATTAAAGATCCATTCGATAAGATAAATACTAAAAGTGTTGATAAGCTTGTTATTGGGTATGACCCGACTTGGATCATAACATTTTAGCCACATTAGTTTAATATGTCTCTCGGGCATATGAAATACCTTCAATCTCCCACTTGCACGAGAAACATAAGAAATTAATGTAAGTGACGGATACCACCTAACGACCGTCCATCACCCCTAATATGTTATGACTTAGTGCCATTCAATAACATCATCCCTTTCGAGTTCCCATCTCGAATATGATCAGGTGAATCTTTCAATATATCCTTTTGTCCTAGATGTCATGTTAAATCCAAGAGATATAGAATGATCACTCTCTTATAGATTTAACTTTATCAGGCCTTAGACATCTAACTCTCAACGAATAAGAGGGACAAATTCCATCTTGACTACATACGTTCTAGACACCACACTTAGTACCATACCTGAAGCCTCCCTTATGTACTACCATATTTCAGAATAGCGAAGGAAAGAATCAATGCACAATATTCGGTGAATATCCGAACCCAATATGTGTCTCAGGTCAGAGGATATAATGATATTCTCCTTTACTCAAGATTACATGTGATCAACCACAAAGGCTCCATATAGTAAATCTTGAGAGCGGGTCTTCTAATATTTGTGTCCCACAAATATCTATGAACCTTGGTTGCAACCTTGCCCCACATTCACCATTTGAATGTTAACCAATCCAAGTTCATAATAGTTTAGACCTCACACTTGCTCCCACAAATGTGATCAACTACGGAATTTAGAATAATAGTTTATTCATGGATTAAATATGCAAAATTGGAACATGACTCATAATTAAATTAATACCATAATTATATTGATGAGTTTGAACTAATTCGTTCCGTTACAATACTTAAAATAGATCAATTTCAATCACTAGAATATCGAAGCCCTAATGCACAAACATGTCCCTCATGTTTTGGCCCATGTAAAAGCTTCGTGAGTGGATCCGCAACATTTTGATCTGTGTGAACTTTGTGAATACATATCTTTCCTTTTTCAACCTCATCCCTAATGTAGTTGAATCTCCGCTCAATGTGACGAGTCTTTTGATGAGCACGAGGTTCCTTGATTTGAGCAATCGCACCCTCGTTGTCACAAAAGATCTCAAGAGGGTCCTGAATGGAAGGGACCACTCCTAAGTCGTCGATGAATTTCTTCATCCATGCAGCTTCCTGAGCTGCCAGTGAGGTGGCAATGTACTCCGACTCTGTAGTGGATAACGCAACAACTTCCTGTTTTGAGCTCTTCCAAGAGACTGCACCACCATTTAACATGAAGACATAACCGAATTGTGATCGAGAGTCATCTCGATCAGTTTGGAAACTCGCGTCCACGTAACCTTTTACAGCGAGTTCTTCCTCACCAGACCCATATATTAGAAACATATCCTTAGTCCTTCTAAGGTATTTCAATATACTTTTAACAGCAATCCAATGACTGTTTCCTGGGTTGTTCTGGTATCTACTTGTCAAGTTTAGAGCGCATGACACATCCGGTCTAGTACATATCATTGCATACATGATAGACCCAATAGCGGATGCATATGGGACTTTCTTCATTCTCTCTTGTTCATCTTTCGTGGTAGGACACTGAGATGAACTGAGAATGGTTCCTCTTTGAATAGGTACCAAACCTTTCTTAGAGTTTTCCATCTTGAACCTTTTCAAGATTTTATCAATGTATGTACTTTGACTTAAACCTATCAATCTCTTGGATCTATTCCTATAGATCCCTATCCCCAATATGTATTGTGCTTCTCCAAGATCCTTAATGGAGAAGCAACTCTTTAGCCAAGTTTTAACTTCTTGCATTGTGGTAATATCATTCCCAAATAATAATATATCATCCACATATAGCACAAGGAACATTATAGAGCTCCCACTAGCCTTTTTGTATACACAAGCTTCATCACCATTCTTAATGAAGCCAAATTTCTTTGCCTCTTCATTAAAACGATGATTCCACATTCTAGATGCTTGTTTCAATCCGTAGATTGATTTCTTTAACTTGCATACCTTTTTAGGATTTTTCGGATCAACAAAACCTTCGGGCTGTAACATATAGACATCTTCCTCAAGATATCCATTTAGGAAAGCGGTTTTGACATCCATTTGCCATATTTCATAGTCATAGTGAGCAGCAATGGCAAATAATATCCTAATAGACTTTAGCATCGCCACTGGCGAGAAAGTTTCATCATAATCAACCCCTTGAGTTTGAGTGAAACCTTTTGCTACAAGTCTAGCTTTGTATGTATCCAAGTTTCCATGTATGTCGGTTTTCTTCTTGAAAAGCCATTTGCAATCAACTAGCTTGGAGCTAGGAGGTTGCACAACAAGTTCCCAAACTTGATTTTCATACATGGATTGCATCTCGGCGTTCATGGCTTCCTGCCATTTATCTTTATCAATCCTTGATAAAGCATCTTCGTAGTTTGTGGGTTCATCCAAATCAACCGTATAGCAACCATCCACGAGAAAACCATATCTCTCAGGAGGATTACTAATCCTACTAGATCTTCGAACGTCTTGTGTACTTTGATCATTCACTTGATCATTTTCAACATCCTCATGTTGAGTACCAGTGCCAACCAATTGTGTATCATCGGCTTGATCTTGTACCTCTACAAGATCTATCTTCCTTTCACCATCACCTTCCATAAGGAACTTGGTTTCAAGGAATTCCGCCTTTCGAGCAACAAATACCGTTTGTTCGGATGGATCATAGAAGTAATATCCCATGTCATCTTTGGGATATCCTATGAAGATACACTTTGTGGATCGAGCATGTAGCTTATTCGCTACATAACGCTTAGGATAAGCTTCACACCCCCATACTTTCAAGTATGAAAGAGAAGGAGGTTTTCCAAACCACATCTCATGAGGAGTTCGTTCCATTTTCTTGGTTGGGGCCATATTTAAAATACGAACCGCGGAGCTTAGACAATAACCCCAAAATGATAGAGGTAACGAGCTTCTTGCCATCATAGATCGAACCATATCCATTAGGGTTCGGTTCCTCCTTTCGGAAACTCCATTAAGTTGGGGTGTTCCGGGTGGAGTAAGTTGTGAGATAATCCCACAACTCCTAAGATGATCTTGGAAGGCATCGCTTAGGTATTCACCTCCTCTATCGGTACGAAGTACCTTAATTGTCCTATTGAGTTGATTTTGTACTTCGTTTTGATATTCTTTGAATGCTTCAAACGTTTCGTCCTTGTGTCTTAATAAGTAGACATATCCGAAACGACTAAAGTCATCAATGAAAGTAACAAAGTATCTTTCACCATTCCTAGTCATGGGTTTAAAGGGTCCACATACATCCGAATGTATTAATCCCAATAAATCCTTAGCCCTTTCATAAGTCCCTTTGAAAGGTGCTTTAGTCATCTTGCCTTGTAAACAAGATTCACATACATCAAACGAATCCATTTCATTTGATTTCAAAAGTCCATTCTTTTGAAGTGTATGCATTGGTTCTTGTTTATATGGCCAAGGCGACAATGCCATAAATAGGAATCACTCAAATCCCTTTTGAGTTTCTTGGTGCTTGTATGGTATATAGAGCTCGATGATGCGTCATCATGAACCAATTCATAAATTCCATTTGAAGGCGAAGCCTTGAAATAGAATACATTGTCTTTAGAAACATGAATATCATCATCAATAAAATTAACAACGTAACCACATTGTTTTAAGCGAGAAATAGAAATAATGTTTCTACACAAATCCGGAGCATGCAAAACATTTTCTAAAATAAGTTCCAATCCGCTTGGAAACTTTAAAATAAAATCTCCTTGAGCTTTAACATGCACCTTTGCACCATTGCCCATATAGAGACTTGATGTTCCCGCCTTATGATCACTTCTTTTGAACCCCTGCAAAGAATTGCAAATATGAGTTCCACATCCCGTGTCTAATACCCATGTATTAGAAGAAGTAATACTAAGCTCTATATATACCATATATATTACCTGAGGTTTGCCCTGCATCCCTCTTGTCCTTCAACTCCTTAAGATAGACCGGACAATTTCGTTTCCAATGACCCATCTCACCACAACCGAAACATGGGTCTTCTTTAGGGTTTGCCTTCTCGGCTACCTTTTGCTTCTTAGCCTTGTTGATGGTTGGGGTAACCATCTTCCCTTTCCCTTTGCCTTGATGGGCGGGTCCTTTTCTCTTGGCCACCTTTGGCTTAGAGGTGTTACCATTTGACCCACCTTGATCGATTGCTAACACGGGTAAAGCACTTTTACCCATGCTAGTTTCCGCCGTTCTAAGCATACCGTGAAGCTCACCTATGCTCTTATCCATCCCATTCATATTGTAATTAATTACAAATTGATCAAACCTTTTTGATAGGGAGTTAAGGATAAGATCGGTGGCTAACTCATTAGATATGTTTAGGTTAAGGCGGTTAGCACGATCGATAAGGCTTTTCATCTTAAGTACATAAGATGAAACCGATTGGGTATCGTCCATACGACAAGCATGTAGTGCCCGAACCGTTTCGAAACGCTCGACACGCGCTTGTTGGAGGAACATCTCCTTCAATTACGTTATCATGTCGTATGCACTATGATGCTCGAAATCCTTTTGGAGTTCGGGTATCATAGTCCCAAGCATTAAGCATGAGACTTGAAGGGAGTCGTGGCAATACTTATCGTAAGAGGCCATTGCCTCCACATCATTCTCATCCGGTTGATCGGGAATGGGGTCCTCAAGTACATACGCTTTATCCTCTTGTTTGAGGACAATCCGAAGATTGCGGAACCAATCCATAAAGTTGGTATGATTGAGTTTGTCTTTCTCGAGGAGAGACCGTAACGATAGGTTGTTCATGTTAAGCGGTGCATTTTGCATGTTGTTGTTGTTATTAGCGGCCATCTACAAAATTCAACAAAGTCCTTTTAAGTATCGATTTTAAATTTAATAAATAATACCCTTTTAATTTGTTTTATTAAATATTAGAATCCAACGGTAAATCAAATTTCGGTTAGGTGACCTTTATCCCGTCATTTGATTTAGCTAGGTAGTCATAATGACAATTGCAATCCTTTTGCAACTTCTAAGTTATGGGATCATGCAATCCTTTTGCATGGCATATTAATCCCATCAACGCCTATTTGTTCCTCATGCTTCGGTGACCCTAAGTTCATGATTCCCAAATCAAGTCGTCCTACTTGTGTAAACATGTAGACTTAATCACACAAGTGGTTAGGTGACCTTTATCCCACATGTATGTGAAGTGTACCTTATTCATATTAGTTCGCTCATGACGGTTAGGTGACCTTTATCCCATCAAGAGTTTCCTAATATGTCAAAATGTTTCCACAAAAGGATGGCGTTTAACTTGTTTACCTTGTTTTATTTAAAGGGATTTTAAGTTTTCTACATTCTAGTTTTAGAAAACAATTGCTATACACCAACATGCATTTGGTGTGTAGTATATTATGAAAAACCTATTTTCATGTCCTTTTAGTAAAACCAATTACTAGTTATAAACCAATTTATTACCTTTTAAAATAAACCATTTTATTTAGTTCTAATAACCAATTATAGGTGTCGTTTTGTTATGTTTTATTATAACCATTTATAATGTATTTTGCAAGATGTAAACATGTGAAATTGTTGTAGCAATCCAAACATACAAACATAATCATACAAGCATGCAAAATAAAATGTTCACAATCGGGAGCCATTTTGGTGGACATTTGTTTAGCCAAAACAAATGTCACCGGTAAGGGTTAACAAAAGTAAGAGATTTTATACAAAATCTCCCACTTAATCTTGTAACTTCATAAGCTCCATCTTGTGTTCTTCTTCTTGAATCTTCATTTTCTCTTTACAAAATTATATCCTAATACAATTTTTCTAGAAAATGAAATAACAACCTACTCTATTTTTACAAACCAAATAGAATAAATTACATCAAAATTACAAGAATAATTACAACTTATTACAAACCAAAATTACAAAATAATACAAACCATATGAATGAATGTTACAATCATGAATAACAACCAAATCATTCAAACATACAACCACATGGTCTAGGCTCGATTGTGAACAATAACATAACAACAAACTTGGCCAAACTTGAAGTCCCAAACCCACTTTTGGGACCCAAAATATTTCGGCCAAGAAACCACACCCACCAAAACTCATGATTTTTCCATTCTACTTTCATGCATGTTGGTAGATTGTAAAATAAATGAGTTTACTAGCCAAAAACAAGAAGCATATTAACAAGACTTTGGCTCTAGATACCATTGATGGAATACCACATGTAAACAAGTCACAAAACCATTTTATGTATGCATATATTTTCGAAAATATATATAGAGCAAGCGGAAGCATTTTTCAATTGTTTAATGTGTATTTTAACCTTTTAAAATGTATTCCATTTATAGATCTAGTCTTGTACAATATACTAAAATGTAAAAGAAGCTAGTTAGGGTTTTATACCTTCTCCTAAAATGGAGGTTGAAGCAAGAAGATGAAGATGATGAAGATGAGAATGAACCTTAGTCTCTAACTTTAGACCTCAAATCTTGTATACCCACAAGCTATGTAATCAACACCACCAAATGGGTTAGGATTTTGGACACCAAAGAAATTTGCAAAATCACAAGAAGAACCCTCTTCTTCCTCTCCAAATTTTCGGCCAAAAGGGTGAATGGGGAGAGAGTTTTTGAGTTTGAAAGCAAGTATTCAAAATGTGTGTGTGTAAAATTGTGCAAGCATGCTCAACCTTGAGTGTTGGAATACATTTAATCAAAAGGCATGGGTGGGGTGCCTTGGGACTCCAAAACCGCCACCACCCCCTCCTCCCCTTTTTTTTTTTTATTTTTTTTTATTTTATTTTAGCATTCCTTTATTTAAAATGTCTTGCAACAATTTTTGATACTTACACATTTTTATATAATTTTATAAACCTCTTTATAAAATTAAAACACACATATATATAAGTTTAATTATATAAATAATTAAACTTACTTATAATTATCCATATAATTATTTCTTGCATTTTACCTTTAGAAAACCAATTTCTAAAGTATAGGTGTCAAGTATTTATTTATTAAAGATCCATTCGATAAGATAAATACTAAATGAAATGTCCCGTTCTTATTGATTAAAAACGTTCCATATTAATTGATTTCGTTGCGAGGTTTTGACCTCTATATGAGACGTTTTTCAAAGACTGCATTCATTTTAAAACAAACCATAACCTTTATTTCATCAATAAAGGTTTAAAAAGCTTTACGTAGATTATCAAATAATGATAATCTAAAATATCCTGTTTACACACGACCATTACATAATGGTTTACAATACAAATATGTTACAACAAAATAAGTTTCTTGAATACAGTTTTTACACAATATCATACAAGCATGGACTCCAAATCTCGTCCTTATTTAAGTATGCGACAGCGGAAGCTCTTAATAATCACCTGAGAATAAACATGCTTAAAACGTCAACAAAAATGTTGGTGAGTTATAGGTTTAACCTATATATATCAAATCATAATAATAGACCACAAGATTTCATATTTCAATACACATCCCATACATAGAGATAAAAATCATTCATATGGTGAACACCTAGTAACCGACATTAACAAGATGCATATATAAGAATATCCCCATCATTCCGGGACACCCTTCGGATATGATATAAATTTCGAAGTACTAAAGCATCCGGTACTTTGGATGGGGTTTGTTAGGCCCAATAGATCTATCTTTAGGATTCGCGCCAATTAGGGTGTATGTTCCCTAATTCTTAGATTACCAGACTTAATAAAAAGGGCATATTCGATTTCGATAATTCAACCATAGAATGTAGTTTCACGTACTTGTGTCTATTTTGTAAATCATTTATAAAACCTGCATGTATTCTCATCCCAAAAATATTAGATTTTAAAAGTGGGACTATAACTCACTTTCACAGATTTTTACTTCGTCGGGAAGTAAGACTTGGCCACTGGTTGATTCACGAACCTATAACAATATATACATATATATCAAAGTATGTTCAAAATATATTTACAACACTTTTAATATATTTTGATGTTTTAAGTTTATTAAGTCAGCTGTCCTCGTTAGTAACCTACAACTAGTTGTCCACAGTTAGATGTACAGAAATAAATCGATAAATATTATCTTGAATCAATCCACGACCCAGTGTATACGTATCTCAGTATTGATCACAACTCAAACTATATATATTTTGGAATCAACCTCAACCCTGTATAGCTAACTCCAACATTCACATATAGAGTGTCTATGGTTGTTCCGAAATATATATAGATGTGTCGACATGATAGGTCGAAACATTGTATACGTGTCTATGGTATCTCAAGATTACATAATATATAATACAAGTTGATTAAGTTATGGTTGGAATAGATTTGCTACCAATTTTCACGTAGCTAAAATGAGAAAAATTATCTAATCTTGTTTTACCCATAACTTCTTCATTTTAAATCCGTTTTGAGTGAATCAAATTGCTATGGTTTCATATTGAACCCTATTTTATGAATCTAAACAGAAAAAGTATAGGTTTATAGTCGGAAAAATAAGTTACAAGTCGTTTTTGTAAAGGTAGTCATTTCAGTCGAAAGAACGACGTCTAGATGACCATTTTAGAAAACATACTTCCACTTTGAGTTTAACCATAATTTTTGGATATAGTTTCATGTTCATAATAAAAATCATTTTCTCAGAATAACAAATTTTAAATCAAAGTTTATCATAGTTTTTAATTAACTAACCCAAAACAGCCCGCGGTGTTACTACGACGGCGTAAATCCGGTTTTACGGTGTTTTTCGTGTTTCCAGGTTTTAAATTATTAAGTTAGCATATCATATAGATATAGAACATGTGTTTAGTTTATTTTAAAAGTCAAGTTAGAAGGATTAACTTTTGTTTGCGAACAAGTTTAGAATTAACTAAACTATGTTCTAGTGATTACAAGTTTAAACCTTCGAATAAGATAGCTTTATATGTATGAATCGAATGATGTTATGAACATTATTACTACCTTAAGTTCCTTGGATAAACCTACTGTAAAAGAGAAAAATGGATCTAGCTTCAATGGATCCTTGGATGGCTCGAAGTTCTTGAAGCAGAATCATGACACGAAAACAAGCTCAAGTAAGATCATCACTTGAAATAAGATTGTTATAGTTATAGAAATTGAACCAAAGTTTGAATATGATTATTACCTTGTATTAGAATGATAACCTACTGTAAGAAACAAAGATTTCTTGAGGTTGGATGATCACCTTACAAGATTGGAAGTGAGCTAGCAAACTTGAAAGTATTCTTGATTTTATGAAACTAGAACTTTTGGAATTTATGAAGAACACTTAGAACTTGAAGATAGAACTTGAGAGAGATCAATTAGATGAAGAAAATTGAAGAATTAAAGTGTTCGTAGGTGTTTTTAGTCGTTGGTGTATGGATTAGATATAAAGGATATGTTATTTTGTTTTCATGTAAATAAGTCATGAATGATTACTCATATTTTTGTAATTTTATGAGATATTTCATGCTAGTTGCCAAATGATGGTTCCCACATGTGTTAGGTGACTCACATGGGCTGCTAAGAGCTGATCATTGGAGTGTATATACCAATAGTACATACATCTAAAAGCTGTGTATTGTACGAGTACGAATACGGGTGCATACGAGTAGAATTGTTGATGAAACTGAACGAGGATGTAATTGTAAGCATTTTTGTTAAGTAGAAGTATTTTGATAAGTGTATTGAAGACTTTCAAAAGTGTATAAATACATATTAAAACCCTACATGTATATACATTTTAACTGAGTCGTTAAGTCATCGTTAGTCGTTACATGTAAGTGTTGTTTTGAAACCTTTAGGTTAACGATCTTGTTAAATGTTGTTAACCCAATGTTTATAATATCAAATGAGATTTTAAATTATTATATTATCATGATATTATCATGTATGAATATCTCTTAATATGATATATATACATTAAATGTCTTTACAACGATAATCGTTACATATATGTCTCGTTTAAAAATCATTAAGTTAGTAGTCTTGTTTTTACATATGTAGTTCATTGTTAATATACTTAATGATATGTTTACTTATCATAGTATCATGTTAACTATATATATATCCATATATATGTCATCATATAGTTTTTACAAGTTTTAACGTTCGTGAATCACCGGTCAACTTGGGTGGTCAATTGTCTATATGAAACATATTTCAATTAATCAAGTCTTAACAAGTTTGATTGCTTAACATGTTGGAAACATTTAATCATGTAAATATCAATCTCAATTAATATATATAAACATGGAAAAGTTCGGGTCACTACACTAAAAGTGTTGATAAGCTTGTTATTGGGTATGACCCGACTTGGATCATAACATTTTAGCCACATTAGTTTAATATGTCTCTCGGGCATATGAAATACCTTCATTCTCATCCCAAAAATATTAGATTTTAAAAGTTGGACTATAACTCACTTTCACAGATTTTTACTTCGTCGGGAAGTAAGACTTGGCCACTAGTTGATTCACGAACCTATAACAATATATACATATATATCAAAGTATGTTCAAAATATATTTACAACAATTTTAATACATTTTGATGTTTTAAGTTTATTAAGTCAGCTGTCCTCGTTAGTAACCTACAACTAGTTGTCCACAGTTAGATGTACAGAAATAAATCGATAAATATTATCTTGAATCAATCCACGACCCAGTGTATACGTATCTCAGTATTGATCACAACTCAAACTATATATATTTTGGAATCAACCTCAACCCTGTATAGCTAACTCCAACATTCACATATAGAGTGTCTATGGTTGTTCCGAAATATATATAGATGTGTCGACATGATAGGTCGAAACATTGTATACGTGCCTATGGTATCTCAAGATTACATAATATACAATACAAGTTGATTAAGTTATGGTAGGAATAGATTTGTTACCAATTTTCACGTAGCTAAAATGAGAAAAATTATCCAATCTTGTTTTACCCATAACTTCTTCATTTTAAATCCGTTTTTAGTGAATCAAATTGCTATGGTTTCATATTGAACTCTATTTTATGAATCTAAACAGAAAATGTATAGGTTTAAAATCAGAAAAATAAGTTACAAGTCGTTTTTGTAAAGGTAGTCATTTCAGTCGAAAGAACGACGTCTAGATGACCATTTTAGAAAACATACTTCTACTTTGAGTTTAACCATGATTTTTGGATATAGTTTCATGTTCATAATAAAAATCATTTTCCCAGAATATCAACTTTTAAATCAAAGTTTATCATAGTTTTTAATTAACTAACCCAAAACAGCCCGCGGTGTTACTACGACGGCGTAAATCCGGTTTTACGGTGTTTTTCGTGTTTCCAGGTTTTAAATCCTTAAGTTAGCATATCATATAGATATAGAACATGTGTTTAGTTGATTTTAAAAGTCAAGTTAGAAGGATTAACTTTTATTTGCGAATAAGTTTAGAATTAACTAAACTATATTCTAGTGATTACAAGTTTAAACCTTCGAATAAGATAGCTTTATATGTATGAATCGAATGATGTTATGAACATCATTACTACCTCAAGTTCCTTGGATAAACCTACTGGAAATGAGAAAAATAGATCTAGCTTCAAAGGATCCTTGGATGGCTTGAAAGTTCTTGAAGCAGAATCATGACACGAAAACAATTTCAAGTAAGATTTCCACTCGAAATAAGATTGTTATAGTTATAGAAATTGAATTAAATTTTTAATATGATTATTACCTTTGTATTAGAAACATAACCTACTGTAAGTAACAATGGTTTCTTGATCTTGGATGATTACTTGGAATGGATTTAGAAAACTTGGAAGTAAACTTGCAATCTTGGAAGTATTCTTGATTTTATGAAACTAGAACTTTTGGAATTTATGAAGAACACTTAGAACTTGAAGATAGAACTTGAGAGAGATCAATTAGATGAAGAAAATTAAAGAATGAAAGTGTTTGTAGGTGTTTTTGGTCGTTGGTGTATGGATTAGATATAAAGAATATGTAATTTTGTTTTCATGTAAATAAGTCATGAATGATTACTCATATTTTTGTAATTTTATGAGATATTTCATGCTAGTTGCCAAATGATGGTTCCCACATGTGTTAGGTGACTCACATGGGCTGCTAAGAGCTGATCATTCGAGTATATATACCAATAGTACATACATCTAAAAGCTGTGTATTGTACGAGTACGAATACGGGTGCATACGAGTAGAATTGTTGATGAAACTGAACGAGGATGTAATTGTAAGAATTTTTGTTAAGTAGAAGTATTTTGATAAGTGTCTTGAAGTCTTTCAAAAGTGTATGAATACATATTAAAACACTACATGTATATACATTTTAACTGAGTCGTTAAGTCATCGTTAGTCGTTACATGTAAATGTTGTTTTAAAACCTTTAGGTTAACGATCTTGTTAAATGTTGTTAACCCATTGTTTATTATAAAAAATGAGATGTTAAATTGTTATATTATCATGATATTATGATATATAATATATCTTAGTATGATATATATACAGTTAAATGTCGTTACAATGATAATCGTTACATATATGTCTCGTTTCGAAATCATTAAGTTAGTAGTCTTATTTTTACATATGTATTTCATTGTTAATACACTTAATAATATATTTACTTATCATTTAACATAATTAACCAAGTGTATCAATATCTTAATATGATTCATATGTACCTAGTAAGACGTTGTTATAACGATAATTGTTATATATATCGTTTTCGAGTTTCTTAAATTAATAGTCTCATTTTTATGTATATAACTCATTGTTAAAATACCTAATGAGATACATACTTATAATAAAATCATGTTAACTATATATATAACCATATATATGTCATCGTATAGTTTTTACAAGTTTTAACGTTCGTGAATCACCGATCAACTTGGGTGGTCAATTGTCTATATGAAACGTATTTCAATTAATAAAGTCTTAACAAGTTTGATTGCTTAACATGTTGGAAACACTTAATCATGTAAATAACAATTTCATTTAATATATATATAAACATGGAAAAGTTTGGGTCACTACAGTAGCCTAAGAATTAGTAAACCGATCTACTAATTGACGCGAATCCTAAAGATAGATCTATTGGGCCTAACGAACCCCATCCAAAGTACCGGATGCTTTAGTACTTCGAATTCATTTTTATCATGTCTGAAGGATTTCTTGGAATGATATTGGGTATTCTTATATGCATCTTGTTAATGTCGGTTACCAGGTGTTCACCATATGAATGATTTTTATCTCTATGTATGGGATGTATATTGAAATATGAAATCTTGTGGTCTATTATTATGATTTGATAATATATAGGTTAAACCTATAACTCACCAACATTTTTGTTGATGTTTTAAGCATGTTTATTCTCAGGTGATTATTAAGAGCTTCTGCTGTTGCATACTAAAATAAGGACAAGATTTGGAGTCCATGCTTGTATGATATTATGTAAAAATTGCATTCAAGAAACTTATTTTTGATGTAATATATTCTTATTGTAAACCATTATGTAATGATCGTGTGTAAACGGTATATTTTAGATTATCATTATTTGATAATCTACGTAATGCTTTTTAAACCTTTATAGATAAAATAAAGGTTATGGTTGTTTTAAAAATGAATGCAGTCTTTGAAAAACGTCTCATATAGAGGTCAAAACCTCGCAACGAAATCAATTAATATGGAACGTTTATAATTAATATGAACGGGACATTTCAGTTGTGTGACGACCCAGAAATTTCCGACTAAATTTAAACTTTATCTTTATATTATTCTGACACGATAAGCAATGTTTGTTAAATTAAACCTCAAGGATTTTAAACTATGTTTATACATTCATTTAAACCTCGACCAAATTCCAATGATTCACGAACCATTAAATGAACATATATGAATATGTATGTATATGTGTATATGTTATAAATTGAAAATGTCAACAAAGTATTTAAACGTATAATGCTTTATATGAACGTATTTGTTTCAATATGATTATCGACGAAATAAAAAAATATATTAAATGATTGAATTATCAGAAACATTGAATTATGATTACAAGTCTCTGTTGAGAGGTCCACTAAGATTTGAGAAAATCTATTCCTCTTAACGATATTCGGAATAATTTGTAAAGCTATTTATAAATAAAAATAAAAAGTGTCATTTACGAAAGTTAGACAAAAGCTAGTGGAAAATTGATTTCCATAATATTCTATTAATCTATTTTCAAACGTACAAAAACATTTCCAGTTTAAAAAGAACTTTATTATTAAAACGTATATAACTTTTATAAATATCTAGAATCACTTTTGACAACTCATTACTTAACCAGTATAATAAATATAACGATATTTATATTTTATTTCATTAAATATATATAACGATTTAAATTAATATTATATATATTTATACGCGTATTATACATACATAGTTTTTATACTTTTACTATATTTTAACTTTACCTTTACTTTACTTTTACTTTACTTTAACTTTAATAATTCACTTTAATAATTCATACTTTAATAATTCACTTTAATAATTCATACTTTAATAATTCACTTTAATAATTCATACTTTAATAATTCACTTTAATAATTCATACTTTAATAATTCACTTTAATAATTCAAAAATCTATTATAAATAGAATTCAATAGGTTTCATTATTTCATAGAAACTTGAAAATATATTTCTCTAAACTCTCTCAATCGATTTACATACATATATATATATATATATATATATATATATATATATATATATATATATATATATATATATATATATATATATATATATATATATATATATATATATATATATATATATATATATATATATATATATATATTTGCTCTGTATTATTTTAAGATATTATTAGTATACATAAAACATTACGACGGAGTGATGTCCGAGTGATTTCAAAATAGTTTTTTGAATGAGTCGAAGCTAAGGAAATTATGGGTTATAGCTATGGAGGTGATGGGTATGGTTCATGGGTATGCTCGTGAGGTCAATCTAGTGTTTATCATCTCCGTTGCGTCTACGTACTGTCCTGCAATATTGAATCTCAATATTGATACGTGAGCACTCATAACTTAACTTTTATATATCAATAGTGTATCCCTGACTAGTGCTCGAATATATAGGATTATGCATGCTTGTACATTCGATATTATCCTTAGATAGGTTTGTTGAATCCTGAATTAGATACATATGCTACTAAGATAGGGTATATGATATGCATGTCATTGGAAAGCTAGCGAAAAATTAAGAACTTTTCATTTAGATATCGAATGGTTTCGATGAACGGATTAGAAGTTATAGTCAACTGAATTTTAGTATTATTGTTAAAATGATTATTATTACTATCGTCGTTATTATTTTAATAAAAATATCATTGTTATTATAAAATATCATTATTACTATTATGTTAGTATTATCATTTTATCATAATACCATTTTTAGTAAATATAAATATTGTTATAGAATAATAATAATTATTATTACAAAATAATACAACTTTTACTTATTATTATTATGATCAATATTATTTTATCAAATAAATAGGGGATACAAAGATATTTTTCACGACGCGTAATATAATTACATTAATAATACTTACCACTATAGTTTTACG
This sequence comes from Rutidosis leptorrhynchoides, assembly GCF_046630445.1. Taxonomy (NCBI): domain Eukaryota; kingdom Viridiplantae; phylum Streptophyta; class Magnoliopsida; order Asterales; family Asteraceae; genus Rutidosis; species Rutidosis leptorrhynchoides. The sequence continues at coordinate 175,966,635 of NC_092336.1, forward strand.
ATATTAAGTGAACTTTATAAATTTTACTACTTAAGATATATAAAAGTATATTTTATTATATATAAACGTTAATATAAATTTTTATTAATAAATGACATTTATTATTATAAAATCTAATAAATATATTTAAATATATAAAACGACTATAGTTAAGTTATATAATAAACACGTATAAATTTTAGAAGTCATTTTGGGTCAAGTTGACTTTTATTGACTTTTGCATATTAGTCTCGAGCATTAGGATTGTGGTACACTATGACTTGACCAAAAATTGTTAGACAAATATTGACCAACATATAAATATATATAATTAATATAGGTTCGTGAATCCGAGGCCAACCTTGCACTTGTTAAATGACGTTATATGTATTTTTACTACGAAATACAGTATGGTGAGTTTCATTACTCCCTTTTTATATATATATTTTTGGGCTGAGAATACATGCGCTATTTTATAAATGTTTTACGAAATAGGCACAAGTACGAAAACTAATTCTATGTGGGTTTAAACCAGAAATATACCCTTAGCTTGGTAACATTAAACTACTTGTCTATGTACGGTAGGCGCGAATCCTAAAGATAGATCTATTGGGCCTGACAAACCCCATCCTGACTATGGGATGCTTTAGTACTTCGAGGTTATTTTAAACACACCTGATCTGGTGTACTTCAGAGGGTAAAACATGAACGTTAAGGCTTGTTACCAGGTGCCTACAACTTATAGAATACTTTTATACACTTGCGAGTGTACGGATATTTATAGAAACTGAAATCTTGTGGTCTATTACTATTACGGAAATGATGGATTATGATAAACTAATGAACTCACCAACCTTTTGGTTGACACTTTAAAGCATGTTTATTCTCAGGTATTAAAGAAATCTTCCGCTGTGCATTAGCTCATTTTAAGGATATTACTTGGAGTCATTCATGGCATATTTTGAAAGACGTTGCATTCGAGTCATTGAGTTCATCAAGATTATTATTATGTCAATTATAGTTGGATGTATTATCAAATGGTGTGCATGCTGTCAACTTTCATTGTAAAGAAATTTTGTCTTTTAAAAACGAATGCAATGTTTGTAAAATGTATCATATAGAGGTCAAATACCTCGCGATGTAATCAACTATTGTGAATCGTTTATAATATATATGAACGGGTCCTTTCAGTTGGTATCAGAGCGGTGGTCTTAGCGAACCAGGTCTGCATTAGTGTGTCTAACTGATAGTCGTTAGGATGCATTAGTGAGCCTGGACTTCGACCGTGTCTGCATGTCAAAATTTTTGCTTATCATTTTTGTCGGAATTGCCTGCTTATCATTCTTAGTCTAGACACGTCTTACTGCATTGATTGCATAAATAGTGTATAGACAAAATTCATATCTTAGCGTATCTGCTAATCCATATTTTAGCGTATCTGTTACTGTAAACTTTGCCTGACATATCACGTAAATTCCTCCGTAATTTATGGGATTTTGGTATTATATATACATATGTAAATTATGTATTGAAGAATACCAAATCTAAATTCTACAATCTATTTCATACCAAAAATTCTTTCCCTGATCATACAAGATGGATCCCTCAACCAGTTCGAGTTCCTCAGATTCCGACAGCTATGCCGATATGGATTTCCACATGAGCTCCGAAAGCAGCGTGACCGGAATGGATCAACCAATTAGCCATCATCTATTCTGGATGAATTGGGGATGGGTTCGTAATCTACTTAACCATTGGAGATAAGAAGAAGGTGATCCCTTTCATCCACCACATTGCCCTCTTGGCAATGAACCTGAAGCACTTACCGGCGAACCTGTCCGAAACACCATTTTCTCTCTCATTTCCAGAGTATCTCGTCACGATTATATACTACATTAAATTCTAGATTTTATTTATCCGCTCATCCGAACCGACAATCACCCCGGTGTAATAGAAGAAGTCAACGAGCTTCGCGCTCGAGTAGTAGCTTTAGAGAATATTGTGCAAGGGTTACAAACACCAACAAATAACGAAGTATTAATTCATAATTTCAATTTTATTGAATAAATACTCCGTAAAAGTTATGTAATTTCTAAAGTCTTTAGGGATTATTCAGTTCTAGTTTCAACCGTAAATCAAATGAGTTTAATTTAATATTAACTCATTAAATCTATGTTACATCTGAAGAAAATATGCACATATATATTTTCATAAAGACTGTAATAATATTCTGTTGTACAAAATATTAATTGTGAATTTTTTTTTAACGGGTAGGTAATACCCGAGAGATATATAAATTCCAAATTAATATGTTACATTTTTCGAATCTGATTAAGCAAATCATCAACTATACTCCCAAAATCTCACAACAATATACATTCTTGTATAGTAATCAAAACAACCATTCTCACCTAAATTTGATTACGCATTCTGATTTTGACAAATCAAAATCCAAGTCATGATTTAACAGAAGACATCACTCTTAGATTCCTACATCTTTCAAAGCTATACTTTGGCTTCAAAACTGTGTTAAAACATCATATGTATATTAACGATTACAAACTGTGTTCAAACTCTCCGAAGTTTTCGAAGACACTTCAAACAATGAACAATCGAGATGATGATCCAACCACATATTACCCACATTTATGTACCTAAAAAGCTCTCGAAGCTAAAGTCATAGTTCGACGCGTATCCGTGTCAGACCCTTTGGCATTTATTAGCTAAAATGACTTTTCAATTCCTTTTCAAAGTAGACAGTTTTGCCACAGCTCCAGCAAGTCAACTTCGACTTTTCAGTCGGAATAGTCTTATTATAACCTCGATAGATACGTTGCCCTTTCGTCATCGTTACTAGGGACCTTTCATATCTCGCCACCTTAGCAATAAACTTACCAACAACTTCAATTATCTTTGACTTTTCAAAAAATCATTATATTTATTGAAATCACATCATTTACTCATTCGCATCTTGTAACGAGAATTGTCATACGAATCATCGGAAAACAGTAACCAGTATTTTGAAATCTCGCAGCATGTCTACGCCAATAGTTATATGTGTACGTAAAACGTCTATCTCCTGGACTTACATACTTTGAATGTGAAGTTCTGAAAAATATTTTGAACTGTAAACTAGTTCTTGAAATGCTGACGAAGCATCAAAAACTGTAAACGATCTTAACAGTAAAAAAGTTTGATGACAAAGAATAGTAAGGTGGTAAAGCTGAGAAAAAGAGAAGGTTTGGAACTGGAAAACGGATTGAACAGACTATGAAGGAGGCTGTGGATAAATCACAAAGACTAAATCTGCCTTCAAAGAATCCAAATGATTCAGTGCCTGCTAAAGTCATTAACGAATACCTTACTCTTTATTCTAAACCTTTACAGAAAAATCTTCATCATCATCCATCAATATTAAAAATTCTAAGATATTATCATATCTTTCATTATAAATATCCACGATATTTCTGAAGATATTTTTACAACTAATCTTATCTGAAGTCATTTATCTCTTTGCGCTATCAGTGTTACATCATATAAGAAACTATTAGTTTCTATATTCTATAAACTTTCGAGTTTAAATTATGAATGTTTTGAAGTAGTGTTGGGAACTGAAGCATGAGTTAGTATAATATAATGACACTTGATCAACGTGATTATATTACAGTAAGTCATGCTGAGTTTCTAATGGGACATGACGATTCACAGACCATGCCGTCATCATGTTCCATGTTACACGACTCTTGTATTCTCTTTAATCTCTAAAAATATCAAGAATATATTTTCTTGATGATTCGGTCTTTTCAGGGTATTCTGGTAAATTAATAATCAAGATCGTGCCATTACCATTTCCTTCTTAGAACATTAACTATGTTCATTCTGAAATTCATATCTGCGAATACTGGACCATTACAAACGTTGCTTAATCGCAAGAAGAAGAAACGAAAGGACAAAACTCCAAAATAGAAATTGGAGTATAAATCGTAGCAAATAGAAGGGAGCATTAACTGTGGATGTCAATGATTATAGAAGACAAAAGCAGGGGCTTTGAAATATAAGGGAAGATATAAAACCCAACAACCACCCAAAAATTATAAACCGTATATATCGATGCATATAGCAATATAAAGACACGGAAGAACTAAAAACACTATAAGACCGAGAGTATAGTAGAAGTAAATAGATTCTTCCGTGAAATGTCCCGTTCTTATTGATTAAAAACGTTCCATATTAATTGATTTCGTTGCGAGGTTTTGACCTCTATATGAGACGTTTTTCAAAGACTGCATTCATTTTTAAAACAAACCATAACCTTTATTTCATAAATAAAGGTTTAAAAAGCTTTACGTAGATTATCAAATAATGATAATCTAAAATATCCTGTTTACACACGACCATTACATAATGGTTTACAATACAAATATGTTACATCGAAATCAGTTTCTTGAATGCAGTTTTTACACAATATCATACAAACATGGACTCCAAATCTTGTCCTTATTTTAGTATGCAACAGCAGAAGCTCTTAATATTCACCTGAGAATAAACATGCTTTAAACGTCAACAAAAATGTTGGTGAGTTATAGGTTTAACCTATATATATCAAATCGTAACAATAGACCACAAGATTTCATATTTCAATACACATCCCATACATAGAGATAAAAATCATTCATATGGTGAACACCTGGTAACCGACAATAACAAGATGCATATATAAGAATATCCCCATCATTCCGGGACACCCTTCGGATATGATATAAATTTCGAAGTACTAAAGCATCCGGTACTTTGGATGGGGTTTGTTAGGCCCAATAGATCTATCTTTAGGATTCGCGTCAATTAGGGTGTCTGTTCCCTAATTCTTAGATTACCAGACTTAATAAAAAGGGGCATATTCGATTTCGATAATTCAACCATAGAATGTAGTTTCACGTACTTGTGTCTATTTTGTAAATCATTTATAAAACCTGCATGTATTCTCATCCCAAAAATATTAGATTTTAAAAGTGGGACTATAACTCACTTTCACAGATTTTTACTTCGTCGGGAAGTAAGACTTGGCCACTGGTTGATTCACGAACCTATAACAATATATACATATATATCAAAGTATGTTCAAAATATATTTACAACACTTTTAATATATTTTGATGTTTTAAGTTTATTAAGTCAGCTGTCCTCGTTAGTAACCTACAACTAGTTGTCCACAGTTAGATGTACAGAAATAAATTGATAAATATTATCTTGAATCAATCCACGACCCAGTGTATACGTATCTCAGTATTGATCACAACTCAAACTATATATATTTTGGAATCAACCTCAACCCTGTATAGCTAACTCCAACATTCACATATAGAGTGTCTATGGTTGTTCCGAAATATATATAGATGTGTCGACATGATAGGTCGAAACATTGTATACGTGTCTATGGTATCTCAAGATTACATAACATACAATACAAGTTGATTAAGTTATGGTTGGAATAGATTTGTTACCAATTTTCACGTAGCTAAAATGAGAAAAATTATCCAATCTTGTTTTACCCATAACTTCTTCATTTTAAATCCGTTTTGAGTGAATCAAATTGCTATGGTTTCATATTGAACTCTATTTTATGAATCTAAACAGAAAAAGTATAGGTATATAGTCGGAAAAATAATTTACAAGTCGTTTTTGTAAAGGTAGTCATTTCAGTCGAAAGAACGACGTCTAGATGACCATTTTAGAAAACATACTTCCACTTTGAGTTTAACCATAATTTTTGGATATAGTTTCATGTTCATAATAAAAATCATTTTCTCAGAATAACAACTTTTAAATCAAAGTTTATCATAGTTTTTAATTAACTAACCCAAAACAGCCCGCGGTGTTACTACGACGGCGTAAATCCGGTTTTACGGTGTTTTTCATGTTTCCAGGTTTTAAATCATTAAGTTAGCATATCATATAGATATAGAACATGTGTTTAGTTGATTTTAAAAGTCAAGTTAGAAGGATTAACTTTTGTTTGCGAACAAGTTTAGAATTAACTAAACTATGTTCTAGTGATTACAAGTTTAAACCTTCGAATAAGATAGCTTTATGTATATGAATCGAATGATGTTATGAACATCATTACTACCTTAAGTTCCTTGGATAAACCTACTGGAAAAGAGAAAAATGGATCTAGCTTCAACGGATCCTTGGATGGCTCGAAGTTCTTGAAGCAGAATCATGACACGAAAACAAGTTCAAGTAAGATCATCACTTGAAATAAGATTGTTATAGTTATAGAAATTGAACCAAAGTTTGAATATGATTATTACCTTGTATTAGAATGATAACCTACTGTAAGAAACAAAGATTTCTTGAGGTTGGATGATCACCTTACAAGATTAGAAGTGAGCTAGCAAACTTGAAAGTATTCTTGATTTTATGAAACTAGAACTTTTGGAATTTATGAAGAACACTTAGAACTTGAAGATAGAACTTGAGAGAGATCAATTAGATGAAGAAAATTGAAGAATGAAAGTGTTTGTAGGTGTTTTTGGTCGTTGGTGTATGGATTAGATATAAAGGATATGTAATTTTGTTTTCATGTAAATAAGTCATGAATGATTACTCATATTTTTGTAATTTTATGAGATATTTCATGCTAGTTGCCAAATGATGGTTCCCACATGTGTTAGGTGACTCACATGGGCTGCTAAGAGCTGATCATTGGAGTGTATATACCAATAGTACATACATCTAAAAGCTGTGTATTGTACGAGTACGAATACGGGTGCATACGAGTAGAATTGTTGATGAAACTGAACGAGGATGTAATTGTAAGCATTTTTGTTAAGTAGAAGTATTTTGATAAGTGTATTGAAGTCTTTCAAAAGTGTATAAATACATATTAAAACACTACATGTATATACATTTTAACTGAGTCGTTAAGTCATCGTTAGTCGTTACATGTAAGTGTTGTTTTGAAACCTTTAGGTTAACGATCTTGTTAAATGTTGTTAACCCAATGTTTATAATATCAAATGAGATTTTAAATTATTATATTATCATGATATTATGATATATTAATATATCTTAATATGATATATATTCATTTAAATGTCGTTACAACGATAATCGTTACATATATGTCTCGTTTCGAAATCCTTAAGTTAGTAGTCTTGTTTATATGTATGTAACTCATTGTTAATATACTTATGGAGATACTTACTTATCATAATCTCATGTTAACCATATGTATATCCATATATATATCGTCATGTCGTTTTTACAAGTTTTAACGTTCGTGAATCGCCGGTCAACTTGGGTGGTCAATTGTCTATATGAAACATATTTCAATTAATCAAGTCTTAACAAGTTTGATTGCTTAACATGTTGGAAACATTTAATCATGTAAATATCAATCTCAAATAATATGTATAAACATGGAAAAGTTCGGGTCACTACAGTACCTACCCGTTAAATAAATTTCGTCCCGAAATTTTAAGCTGTTGAAGGTGTTGACGAATCTTCTGGAAATAGATGCGGGTATTTCTTCTTTATCTGATCTTCACGCTCCCAGGTGAACTCGGGTCCTCTACGAGCATTCCATCGAACCTTAACAATTGGTATCTTGTTTTGCTTAAGTCTTTTAACCTCACGATCCATTATTTCGACGGGTTCTTCGATGAATTGAAGTTTTTCGTTGATTTGGATTTCATCTAACGGAATAGTGAGATCTTCTTTAGCAAAACATTTCTTCAAATTCGAGACGTGGAAAGTGTTATGTACAGCCGCGAGTTGTTGAGGTAACTCAAGTCGGTAAGCTACTGGTCCGACACGATCAATAATCTTGAATGGTCCAATATACCTTGGATTTAATTTCCCTCGTTTACCAAATCGAACAACGCCTTTCCAAGGTGCAACTTTAAGCATGACCATCTCTCCAATTTCAAATTCTATATCTTTTCTTTTAATGTCAGCGTAGCTCTTTTGTCGACTTTGGGCGGTTTTCAACAGTTGTTGAATTTGGATGATCTTCTCGGTAGTTTCTTGTATAATCTCCGGACCCGTAATCTGTCTATCCCCCACCTCACTCCAACAAATCGGAGACCTGCACTTTCTACCATAAAGTGCTTCAAACGGCGCCATCTCAATGCTTGAATGGTAGCTGTTGTTGTAGGAAAATTCTGCTAACGGTAGATGTCGATCCCAACTGTTTCCGAAATCAATAACACATGCTCGTAGCATGTCTTCAAGCGTTTGTATCGTCCTTTCGCTCTGCCCATCAGTTTGTGGATGATAGGCAGTACTCATGTCTAGACGAGTTCCTAATGCTTGCTGTAATGTCTGCCAGAATCTTGAAATAAATCTGCCATCCCTATCAGAGATAATAGAGATTGGTATTCCATGTCTGGAAACGACTTCCTTCAAATACAGTCGTGCTAACTTCTCCATCTTGTCATCTTCTCTTATTGGTAGGAAGTGTGCTGATTTGGTGAGACGATCAACTATTACCCAAATAGTATCAAAACCACTTGCAGTCCTTGGCAATTTAGTGATGAAATCCATGGTAATGTTTTCCCATTTCCATTTCGGGATTTCGGGTTGTTGAAGTAGACCTGATGGTTTCTGATGCTCAGCTTTGACCTTAGAACACGTCAAACATTCTCCTACGTATTTAGCAACATCGGCTTTCATACCCGGCCACCAAAAATGTTTCTTGAGATCCTTGTACATCTTTCCCGTTCCAGGATGTATTGAGTATCTGGTTTTATGAGCTTCTCTAAGTACCATTTCTCTCATATCTCCAAATTTTGGTACCCAAATCCTTTCAGCCCTATACCGGGTTCCGTCTTCCCGAATATTAAGATGCTTCTCCGATCCTTTGGGTATTTCATCCTTTAAATTTCCCTCTTTTAAAACTCCTTGTTGCGCCTCCTTTATTTGAGTAGTAAGGTTATTATGAATCATTATATTCATAGATTTTACTCGAATGGGTTCTCTGTCCTTCCTGCTCAAGGCATCGGCTACCACATTTGCCTTCCCCGGGTGGTAACGAATCTCAAAGTCGTAATCATTCAATAATTCAATCCACCTACGCTGCCTCATATTCAGTTGTTTCTGATTAAATATGTGTTGAAGACTTTTGTGGTCGGTATATATAATACTTTTGACCCCATATAAGTAGTGCCTCCAAGTCTTTAATGCAAAAACAACCGCGCCTAATTCCAAATCATGCGTCGTATAATTTTGCTCGTGAATCTTCAATTGTCTAGATGCATAAGCAATCACCTTCATTCGTTGCATTAATACACAACCGAGACCTTGCTTTGATGCATCACAATAAATCACAAAATCATCATTCCCTTCAGGCAATGACAATATAGGTGCCGTAGTTAGCTTTTTCTTCAATAACTGAAACGCTTTCTCTTGTTCATCCTTCCATTCAAATTTCTTCCCTTTATGCGTTAATGCAGTCAAGGGTTTTGCTATTCTGGAAAAGTCTTGGATGAACCTTCTGTAGTAACCAGCTAGTCCTAAAAACTGGCGTATGTGTTTCGGAGTTTTCGGGGTTTCCCACTTTTCAACAGTTTCTATCTTTGCCGGATCCACCTTAATACCTTCTTTGTTCACTATGTGACCGAGGAATTGAACTTCTTCCAACCAAAATGCACACTTTGAAAACTTAGCGTACAATTCTTCCTTCCTCAATACTTCTAACACCTTTCTCAAATGTTCACCGTGTTCTTGGTCATTCTTTGAGTAAATAAGTATGTCATCAATGAAAACAATGACAAACTTGTCAAGGTATGGTCCACACACTCGGTTCATAAGGTCCATGAACACAGCTGGTGCATTAGTTAAACCAAACGGCATGACCATAAACTCGTAATGACCGTAACGTGTTCTGAAAGCAGTCTTTGGAATATCATCTTCTTTCACCCGCATTTGATGATACCCGGAACGTAAGTCAATCTTTGAATAAACAGACGAGCCTTGTAGTTGATCAAATAAATCGTCGATTCTCGGTAGTGGGTAGCGGTTCTTGATGGTAAGTTTGTTCAACTCTCGGTAGTCGATACACAACCTGAATGTACCATCTTTCTTCTTGACAAACAAAACAGGAGCTCCCCACGGTGATGTGCTTGGTCGAATGAAACCACGCTCTAAAAGTTCTTGTAATTGGCTTTGCAGTTCTTTCATCTCGCTGGGTGCGAGTCTGTAAGGAGCACGAGCTATTGGTGCAGCTCCTGGTACAAGATCTATTTGAAATTCAACGGATCGATGTGGGGGTAATCCCGGTAATTCTTTCGGAAATACATCGGGAAATTCTTTTGCAATGGGAACATCATTGATGCTCTTTTCTTCAGTTTGTACTTTCTCGACGTGTGCTAGAACAGCATAGCAACCTTTTCTTATTAGTTTTTGTGCCTTCAAATTACTAATAAGATGTAGCTTCGTGTTGCCATTTTCTCCGTACACCATTAAGGGTTTTCCTTTTTCTCGTATAATGCGAATTGCATTTTTGTAACAAACGATCTCTGCTTTCACTTCTTTCAACCAGTCCATACCGATTATCACATCAAAACTCCCTAACTCTACTGGTATCAAATCAATCTTAAATGTTTCGCTAACCAGTTTAATTTCTCGATTCCGACATATATTATCTGCTGAAATTAATTTACCATTTGCTAATTCGAGTAAAAATTTACTATCCAAAGGCGTCAATGGACAACTTAATTTAGCACAAAAATCTCTACTCATATAGCTTCTATCCGCACCCGAATCAAATAAAACGTAAGCAGATTTATTGTCAATAAGAAACGTACCCGTAACAAGCTCCGGGTCTTCCTGTGCCTCTACCGCATTAATATTGAAAACTCTTCCACGGCCTTGTCCATTCGTGTTCTCCTGGTTCGGGCAATTTCTAATAATGTGGCCTGGTTTTCCACATTTATAACAAACTACATTGGCATAACTTGCTCCGACACTACTTGCTCCGCCATTACTAGTTCCGACACCATTTGTTCCTTTCATTTTATTAACCCCTGGTCCGTAGACCTCACACTTCGCCGCGCTATGACCATTTCTTTTACACTTGTTGCAAAATTTGGTGCAGAACCCCGAGTGATTCTTTTCACACCTTTGGCATAGCTGCTTCTGATTGTTGTTGTTGTTGCGGTTATTATTGTTGTTGGGATGATTGTTGTAGTTGCTGTTGTTGTTGTTGTTGTTGTTGTTGTTGGGCCGTTTGTTGTAGTTGCGATTGATGTTGCGATTGTTGGGATAATTGTTGCGATTATTGTTGTAATTGCTGTTGTTGTTGTATTGGTGATTCTTATCACCGTTTTCCTCCCACTTTCTTTTGACTTGCTTCACATTGGCCTCTTCAGCAGTCTGTTCTTTAATTCTTTCTTCAATCTGGTTCACTAGTTTGTGAGCCATTCTACATGCCTGTTGTATGGAGGCGGGCTCGTGTGAACTTATATCTTCTTGGATTCTTTCCGGTAATCCTTTCACAAACGCGTCGATCTTCTCTTCCTCATCTTCGAATGCTCCCGGACACAATAGGCACAATTCTGTGAATCGTCTTTCGTACGTGGTAATATCAAATACTTGGGTTCGTAACCCTCTAAGTTCTTTCTTGAGCTTATTGACCTCGGTTCTGGGACGGTACTTCTCGTTCATCAAGTGCTTGAATGCTGACCACGGTAGTGCGTACGCATCGTCTTGTCCCACTTGCTATAGATAGGTATTCCACCATGTTAACGCAGAACCTGTGAAGGTATGTGTAGCGTACTTCACTTTGTCCTCTTCAGTACACTTACTTATGGCAAACACCGATTCAACCTTCTCGGTCCACCGTTTCAATCCGATTGGTCCTTCGGTTCCATCAAATTCCAAAGGTTTGCAGGCAGTGAATTCTTTGTAGGTGCATCCTACACGATTTCCTGTACTGCTAGATCCAAGGTTATTGTTGGTATGTAGCGCAGCCTGTACTGCGGCTATGTTTGAAGCTAGAAAAGTACGGAATTCCTCTTCATTCATATTCACGGTGTGTCGAGTAGTCGGTGCCATTTCCTTCAAAATAGTTAAATGGAACAAGTTAATCATACAGAATATTAAGAGTAGTTAATAGTATTTCGTAGCATAATATGAACTCATTTATAAAAGCTTTTTCTTCATATTAGCGTTTTATAAGTTTAAATTCGGGTAGTACCTACCCGTTAAGTTCATACTTAGTAGCTAATATACAATTCAACTACTACAATTCTATATGAAAAACTGATTATAATAATATTTCGCGTTCAAACTGTTATACAATATTTTACAAACTTACAATACCGCTTATTTTACATAAAGCATGAAATATAGCACACAATAACTTTGATACAAGATAGTTGTGAAGACAATTCTAGCTAGTACACAAGTCGTTCAGCAAAGGCAATAAAGACACGTAATTCATACGTCCAGAAACAAGTCATGCATTCTGGTTTTACTAGGACTACTTCCCATCCTTGGTCTTGTGCAACATAACCGTTATGGCCGTTGATAAGACAGCGTGTTGTAACGTCATCAAAGGGACGAGGGTTACGTAATGTCCAACAGTCCCGTAATAATCTAAAAACCTCATTTCTTACCCCAATTACCGACTCCGTCACTTGTGGAAACGTTTTGTTTAATAGTTGTAGCCCGATGTTCTTGTTCTCACTTTGGTGAGAAGCGAACATTACTAATCCGTAAGCATAACATGCTTCTTTATGTTGCATGTTAGCCGCTTTTTCTAAATCACGAAGTCCAATATTCGGATATATTGAGTCAAAATAATTTCTTAACCCGTTGCGTAAAATAGCATTTGGGTTCCCCGCAATATATGCGTCAAAGTAAACACATCGTAACTTATGGGTTTCCCAATGTGATATCCCCCATCTTTCAAACGAAAGTCTCTTATAAACCAAGACATTCTTGGAACGTTCTTCGAATGTCTTACAAACTGATCTCGCCTTAAATAGTTGTGCCGAAGAATTCTGGCCGACTCTAGACAAGATTTCATCAATCATGTCTCCGGGTAGGTCTCTTAAAATATTGGGTTGTCTATCCATTTTGTGTTTTTAAACTGTAAAATAGACAAGAGTTAGATTCATAAAAAAAATACTTATTAATACAAGCAATTTTTACATATATCATAAAGCATAAGAACACTATATTACATATATTACACCACACGAATACAACTATCTTATTCCGACTCGCTCGTTTCTTCTTCTTCGGTTTTGGTTCGTTTTGCCAAGTTTCTAGGGATATATGATGTTCCCCTAATACGAGCCGTCGTTGTCCACATTGGTTTAGAAAAACCTGGTGGTTTAGAGGTTCCCGGGTCATTGTTACAACTTAAGGACTTCGGGGGTTGACGATACATATAAAGTTCATCGGGGTTGGAATTAGATTTCTCTATTTTTATGCCCTTTCCCTTATTATTTTCTTTTGCCTTTTTAAATTCAGTTGGGGTAATTTCTATAACATCATCGGAATTCTCGTCGGAATCCGATTCATCGGAGAATTGGTAATCCTCCCAATATTTTGCTTCCTTGGCGGAAACACCATTGACCATAATTAACTTTGGTCGGTTGGTTGAGGATTTTCTTTTACTTAACCGTTTTATTATTTCCCCCACCGGTTCTATTTCTTCATCCGGTTCCGATTCTTCTTCCGGTTCCGATTCTTCTTCCGGTTCCGACTCTTCTTCCGGTTCCTCTTCGGGAACTTGTGAATCAGTCCACAAATCATTCCAATTTACATTTGACTCTTCATTATTATTAGGTGAGTCAATGGGACTTGTTCTAGAGGTAGACATCTATCACATAATATCAAACACGTTAAGAGATTAATATATCACATAATATTCATATGTTAAAAATATATAGTTTCCAACAAAAATGTTAAGCAATCATTTTTAAAGAAAACACGGTCGAAGTCCAGACTCACTAATGCATCCTAAAAAACTCGATAAGACACACTAATGCAAATTTTCTGGTTCTCTAAGACCAACGCTCTGATACCAACTGAAATGTCCCGTTCTTATTGATTAAAAACGTTCCATATTAATTGATTTCGTTGCGAGGTTTTGACCTCTATATGAGACGTTTTTCAAAGACTGCATTCATTTTTAAAACAAACCATAACCTTTATTTCATAAATAAAGGTTTAAAAAGCTTTACGTAGATTATCAAATAATGATAATCTAAAATATCCTGTTTACACACGACCATTACATAATGGTTTACAATACAAATATGTTACATCGAAATCAGTTTCTTGAATGCAGTTTTTACACAATATCATACAAACATGGACTCCAAATCTTGTCCTTATTTTAGTATGCAACAGCGGAAGCTCTTAATATTCACCTGAGAATAAACATGCTTTAAACGTCAACAAAAATGTTGGTGAGTTATAGGTTTAACCTATATATATCAAATCGTAACAATAGACCACAAGATTTCATATTTCAATACACATCCCATACATAGAGATAAAAATCATTCATATGGTGAACACCTGGTAACCGACAATAACAAGATGCATATATAAGAATATCCCCATCATTCCGGGACACCCTTCGGATATGATATAAATTTCGAAGTACTAAAGCATCCGGTACTTTGGATGGGGTTTGTTAGGCCCAATAGATCTATCTTTAGGATTCGCGTCAATTAGGGTGTCTGTTCCCTAATTCTTAGATTACCAGACTTAATAAAAAGGGGCATATTCGATTTCGATAATTCAACCATAGAATGTAGTTTCACGTACTTGTGTCTATTTTGTAAATCATTTATAAAACCTGCATGTATTCTCATCCCAAAAATATTAGATTTTAAAAGTGGGACTATAACTCACTTTCACAGATTTTTACTTCGTCGGGAAGTAAGACTTGGCCACTGGTTGATTCACGAACCTATAACAATATATACATATATATCAAAGTATGTTCAAAATATATTTACAACACTTTTAATATATTTTGATGTTTTAAGTTTATTAAGTCAGCTGTCCTCGTTAGTAACCTACAACTAGTTGTCCACAGTTAGATGTACAGAAATAAATTGATAAATATTATCTTGAATCAATCCACGACCCAGTGTATACGTATCTCAGTATTGATCACAACTCAAACTATATATATTTTGGAATCAACCTCAACCCTGTATAGCTAACTCCAACATTCACATATAGAGTGTCTATGGTTGTTCCGAAATATATATAGATGTGTCGACATGATAGGTCGAAACATTGTATACGTGTCTATGGTATCTCAAGATTACATAACATACAATACAAGTTGATTAAGTTATGGTTGGAATAGATTTGTTACCAATTTTCACGTAGCTAAAATGAGAAAAATTATCCAATCTTGTTTTACCCATAACTTCTTCATTTTAAATCCGTTTTGAGTGAATCAAATTGCTATGGTTTCATATTGAACTCTATTTTATGAATCTAAACAGAAAAAGTATAGGTATATAGTCGGAAAAATAATTTACAAGTCGTTTTTGTAAAGGTAGTCATTTCAGTCGAAAGAACGACGTCTAGATGACCATTTTAGAAAACATACTTCCACTTTGAGTTTAACCATAATTTTTGGATATAGTTTCATGTTCATAATAAAAATCATTTTCTCAGAATAACAACTTTTAAATCAAAGTTTATCATAGTTTTTAATTAACTAACCCAAAACAGCCCGCGGTGTTACTACGACGGCGTAAATCCGGTTTTACGGTGTTTTTCATGTTTCCAGGTTTTAAATCATTAAGTTAGCATATCATATAGATATAGAACATGTGTTTAGTTGATTTTAAAAGTCAAGTTAGAAGGATTAACTTTTGTTTGCGAACAAGTTTAGAATTAACTAAACTATGTTCTAGTGATTACAAGTTTAAACCTTCGAATAAGATAGCTTTATGTATATGAATCGAATGATGTTATGAACATCATTACTACCTTAAGTTCCTTGGATAAACCTACTGGAAAAGAGAAAAATGGATCTAGCTTCAACGGATCCTTGGATGGCTCGAAGTTCTTGAAGCAGAATCATGACACGAAAACAAGTTCAAGTAAGATCATCACTTGAAATAAGATTGTTATAGTTATAGAAATTGAACCAAAGTTTGAATATGATTATTACCTTGTATTAGAATGATAACCTACTGTAAGAAACAAAGATTTCTTGAGGTTGGATGATCACCTTACAAGATTAGAAGTGAGCTAGCAAACTTGAAAGTATTCTTGATTTTATGAAACTAGAACTTTTGGAATTTATGAAGAACACTTAGAACTTGAAGATAGAACTTGAGAGAGATCAATTAGATGAAGAAAATTGAAGAATGAAAGTGTTTGTAGGTGTTTTTGGTCGTTGGTGTATGGATTAGATATAAAGGATATGTAATTTTGTTTTCATGTAAATAAGTCATGAATGATTACTCATATTTTTGTAATTTTATGAGATATTTCATGCTAGTTGCCAAATGATGGTTCCCACATGTGTTAGGTGACTCACATGGGCTGCTAAGAGCTGATCATTGGAGTGTATATACCAATAGTACATACATCTAAAAGCTGTGTATTGTACGAGTACGAATACGGGTGCATACGAGTAGAATTGTTGATGAAACTGAACGAGGATGTAATTGTAAGCATTTTTGTTAAGTAGAAGTATTTTGATAAGTGTATTGAAGTCTTTCAAAAGTGTATAAATACATATTAAAACACTACATGTATATACATTTTAACTGAGTCGTTAAGTCATCGTTAGTCGTTACATGTAAGTGTTGTTTTGAAACCTTTAGGTTAACGATCTTGTTAAATGTTGTTAACCCAATGTTTATAATATCAAATGAGATTTTAAATTATTATATTATCATGATATTATGATATATTAATATATCTTAATATGATATATATTCATTTAAATGTCGTTACAACGATAATCGTTACATATATGTCTCGTTTCGAAATCCTTAAGTTAGTAGTCTTGTTTATATGTATGTAACTCATTGTTAATATACTTATGGAGATACTTACTTATCATAATCTCATGTTAACCATATGTATATCCATATATATATCGTCATGTCGTTTTTACAAGTTTTAACGTTCGTGAATCGCCGGTCAACTTGGGTGGTCAATTGTCTATATGAAACATATTTCAATTAATCAAGTCTTAACAAGTTTGATTGCTTAACATGTTGGAAACATTTAATCATGTAAATATCAATCTCAAATAATATGTATAAACATGGAAAAGTTCGGGTCACTACATTCCGGAGGCAGATGAAAAAGAAGAACGACAGATATGAAAGTGAGGAGTATATCGTGAATCAGTACTGGATGAAGCATATTGACAAATACTTTAAAATACGAGTTGAGGGAGAGAGAATAGAAGGTGTGAGTTGTAAGAAAATGAAGGAGGTGGATTTATAATGAAATACCCGACAGAGAAATCAAGATGGATTATCGTATTAATTCGAAGAGAATCATAATCTCCTTAATCACCGAAGCATCAAATTCAACATAGATTACAAAGATTTTCTTTAAATTCGGAGATCAATTGTGATGATGTCAAAAGATATGACGAATCACTATAATCTTATTTCCTTCATTTACGATAACTTCCCTCATACGCTTCGAGTAATCGAATTATTTTATCCATACTTCTTAGACATGATAAAACTTCATAATCGTTACGTCATAATAACATTCTCATTGTTAGCCATAACGACCTCTATCAAATTTCGGGGACGAAATTTCTTTAACGGGTAGGTACTGTGATGACCCGGAAATTTCCGACTAAATTTAAACTTTATCTTTATATTATTCTGACACGATAAGCAATGTTTGTTAAGTTCAACCTCAAGGATTTCAAACTATGTTTATACATTCATTTAAACCTCGACCAAATTCCAATGATTCACGAACCATTAAATGAACATATATGAATATGTATGTATATGTGTATATGTTATAAATTGAAAATGTCAACAAAGTATTTAAACGTATAATGCTTTATATGAACGTATTTGTTTCAATATGATTATCGACGAAATAAAAAAAAAATATTAAATGATTGAATTATCAGAAACATTGAATTATGATTACAAGTCTCTGTTGAGAGGTCCACTATGATTTGAGAAAATCTATTCCTCTTAACGATATTCGGAATAATTTGTAAAGCTATTTATAAATAAAAATAAAAAGTGTCATTTACGAAAGTTAGACAAAAGCTAGTGGAAAATTGATTTCCATAATATTCTATTAATCTATTTTCAAACGTACAAAAATATTTCCAGTTTAAAAAGAACTTTATTATTAAAACGTATATAACTTTTATAAATATCTAGAATCACTTTTGACAACTCATTACTTAACCAGTATAATAAATATAACGATATTTATATTTTATTTCATTAAATATATATAACGATTTAAATTAATATTATATATATTTATACGCGTATTATACATACATAGTTTTTATACTTTTACTATACTTTAACTTTACCTTTACTTTACTTTTACTTTACTTTAACTTTAATAATTCACTTTAATAATTCATACTTTAATAATTCACTTTAATAATTCATACTTTAATAATTCAGTTTAATAATTCATACTTTAATAATTCACTTTAATAATTCATACTTTAATAATTCACTTTAATAATTCATACTTTAATAATTCACTTTAATAATTCAAAAATCTATTATAAATAGAATTCAATAGGTTTCATTATTTCATAGAAACTTGAAAATATATTTCTCTAAACTCTCTCAATCGATTTACATATATATATATATATATATATATATATATATATATATATATATATATATATATATATATATATTGCTCTGTATTATTTCAAGATATTATTAGTATACATAAAATATTACGATGGAGTGATGTCCGAGTGATTTCAAAATAATTTTTTGAATGAGTCGAAGCTAAGGAAATTATGGGTTATAGCTATGGAGGTGATGGGTATGGTTCATGGGTATGCTCGTGAGGTCAATATAGTGTTTATCATCTCCGTTGCGTCTACGTACTGTCCTGCAATATTGAATCTCAATATTGATACGTGAGCACTCATAACTTAACTTTTATATATCAATAGTGTATCCCTGACTAGTGCTCGAGTATATAGGATTATGCATGCTTGTACATTCGATATTGTCCTTAGATAGGTTTGTTGAATCCTGAATTAGATACATATGCTACTAAGATAGGGTATATGATATGCATGTCATTGGAAAGCTAGCGAAAAATTAAGAACTTTTCATTTAGATATCGAATGGTTTCGATGAACGGATTAGAAGTTATAGTCAACTGAATTTTAGTATTATTGTTAAAATGATTATTATTACTATCGTCGTTATTATTTTAATAAAAATATCATTGTTATTATAAAATATCATTATTACTATTATGTTAGTATTATCATTTTATCATAATACCATTTTTAGTAAATATAAATATTGTTATAGAATAATAATAATTATTATTACAAAATAATACAACTTTTACTTATTATTATTATGATCAATATCATTTTATCAAATAAATAGGGGATACAAAGATATTTTTCACGACGCGTAATATAATTACATTAATAATACTTACCACTATAGTTTTACGATATTAAGTGAACTTTATAAATTTTACTACTTAAGATATATAAAAGAATATTTTATTATATATAAACGTTAATATAAATTTTTATTAATAAATGACATTTATTATTATAAAATCTAATAAATATATTTAAATATATAAAACGACTATAGTTAAGTTATATAATAAACACGTATAAATTTTAGAAGTCATTTTGGGTCAAGTTGACTTTTATTGACTTTTGCATATTAGTCTCGAGCATTAGGATTGTGGTACACTATGACTTGACCAAAAATTGTTAGACAAATATTGGCCAACATATAAATATATATAATTAATATAGGTTCGTGAATCCGAGGCCAACCTTGCACTTGTTAAATGACGTTATATGTATTTTTACTACGAAATACAGTATGGTGAGTTTCATTACTCACTTTTTATATATATATTTTTGGGCTGAGAATACATGCGCTATTTTATAAATGTTTTACGAAATAGGCACAAGTACGAAAACTAATTCTATGTGGGTTTAAACCAGAAATATACCCTTAGCTTGGTAACATTAAACTACTTGTCTATGTACGGTAGGCGCGAATCCTAAAGATAGATCTATTGGGCCTGACAAACCCCATCCTGACTATGGGATGCTTTAGTACTTCGAGGTTATTTTAAACACACCTGATCTGGTGTACTTCAGAGGGTAAAACATGAACGTTAAGGCTTGTTACCAGGTGCCTACAACTTATAGAATACTTTTATACACTTGCTAGTGTACGGATATTTATAGAAACTGAAATCTTGTGGTCTATTACTATTACAGAAATGATGGATTATGATAAACTAATGAACTCACCAACCTTTTGGTTGACACTTTAAAGCATGTTTATTCTCAGGTATTAAAGAAATCTTCCGCTGTGCATTAGCTCATTTTAAGGATATTACTTGGAGTCATTCATGGCATATTTTGAAAGACGTTGCATTCGAGTCATTTAGTTCATCAAGATTATTATTATGTCAATTATAGTTGGATGTATTATCAAATGGTGTGCATGCTGTCAACTTTCATTGTAAAGAAAGTTTGTCTTTTAAAAACGAATGCAATGTTTGTAAAATGTATCATATAGAGGTCAAATACCTCGCGATGTAATCAACTATTGTGAATCGTTTATAATATATATGAACGGGTCATTTCAAGTTGGTATCCGAGCGTTGGTCTTAGAGAACCAGAAATTTGCATTAGTGTGTCTTATCGAGTTTTTTAGGATACATTAGTGAGTCTGGACTTCGACCGTGTTTTCTTTAAAAATGATTGCTTAACACTTTTGTTGCAAACTATATATTATTAACATGTAAATATTATGGGATATATTAACCTCTTAATGTGTTTGATATTGTGTGATAGATGTCTACCACTATTACAAATCTCATCGATTAACCTAATAATAATAAAGAGTCGAATATATTTTGGAAAGATTCACAAATTCCCGAAGAGGAACCGGAAGAAGAGGAATCGGAAGAGGAGGAACCGGAAGAGGAGGAACCGGAAGAAGAGGAACCGGAAGAGGAGGAACAAGAAGAGGAGGAACCGGAAGAAGAAGAGGTTCCGGAGGAAGAAATATTGATACCTATAGTAAATCGATTAAATAAAAGAAAATCCTCAACCAACGGACCAAAGTTAATAATGGTCAATGGTGTTTCCGCCGAGGAAGCAAAATATTGGGAAGATTATCAATTTTCCGATGAATCGGATCCCGATGAGGATTCCGATGATGTTATAGAAATTACCTCGACCCAATATAATAAAGTGAAAGAAAATAATAAGGAAAAAGGTATAAAAATAGAGAATAACCCGGGAACCTATAAACCACCAGGTTTTTCTAAACCATTGTGGAAAATGACGGCTCGTATTAGAGGAACACCATATATCCCTAGAAAATTAGGAAAACGAACCAAGTCCGAAGAAGAAGAAACCAGTGATTCAGATTAGAGGGTTGTAATCATGTTGTGTATTATATGTATTGTAGTGTGCTTGTACTTTTATGTTCTATGTAAAAATTGCTGGTATTGTTTGTTAATTATCTTTTACGAATCTAATCCTTGTCTATTTTACAGTATAAAAACAAAATGGACGTTAAGGGTAGACAACCGAATATTTTAGAAGATCTACTAGAGGATATGATTGAGGAAAACTTGTCTAGAGTCGGTCGGAATTCATCAGCACAATTAATTATGGAAAAATTAACTTGTCAAATATTTGAAAGACTTTCCAGAAATGCCTTAGTTTATAAAAGGCTTTCCTTTGATAGGTGGGGTATATCACATTGGGGAGACCGTAAGTTACACCGTGTTTTCTTTAAAGCGTTAAATACGGGGAACCCAAATGCAATTTTACGCTACGGGTTAAAAAACTATTTTGACTCAACATATCCCAACATAGGATTTCGTAAATTAGAAAGAGCTTCTAACATGCAACATAAAGAAGCATGTTATGCTTACGGGTTAGTGATGTTCACTTCTTACCAAAGTGAGAAAAAGAACATCGGATTGCAACTTTTAAATAAAACCTTCCCACAAGTGACGGATTCAGTAGTTGTGGTGAGAAACAAGGTTTTTAGATTATTACGGGGCTGTTGGACATTACGAAACCCTCGTCCTTTTGATGACATTACAACATGCTGCCTAGCCAATGGTCATAATGGTTATTTTCCACAAGACTAAGGATGGGAAGTCATCTTAGTAAAACTAGAATGCATGACTTGTTTCTGGACTTATGAATTACGTGTCTTTATTGCCTTTGCTGAACAACTTGCGTATTAACTAGATTTATCTTCAAAACTGTCCTGTATCAAAGTGTACTATATTTCATGTTATATGTAATATAGCGATGTTGTAAGTTTGAAGAATATTTATATGTGAGATATTATTATAATTAGTTTTTCATATGGAATTGTAGTAGTTGAATTGTATATTAGCTACTAAATATGAACTTAACGGGTAGGTATACCCGAATTTAAACTTATAAAACGCTAATATGAAGAAAAAGCTTTTATAAATGAGTTCATATTATGCTACGAAATACTATTGACTACTCTTAATATTCTGTATGATTAACTCGATTCAGTTGGCTATTTTGAAGGAAATGGCACCGACTACTCGACACACCATGAATATGAGCGAAGAGGAATTTCGTACCTTTCTTGCTGCAAACATAGCCACAGTACAGGCTGTGCTACATACCAAGAATAACTCTGAATCTAGCAATGCAGCTAACGGTGCAAGAAATCGTGTAGGATGCTCCTACAAAGAATTCACTGCCTGCAAACCTTTGGAATTTGATGGAACTGAAGGACCAATTGGATTGAAACGGTGGACCGAGAAAGTCGAATCGGTATTTGCCATAAGTAAGTGTACTGAAGAGGAAAAAGTTAAGTATGCTATGCATACCTTCACAGGTACTGCGTTAACGTGGTGGAACACCTATCTTGAACAAGTCGGATAAAATGCTGCTTACGCACTATCGTGGTCGGCATTCAAGCAATTGATGAACGAGCAGTGCCGTCCTATAAAGGAAGTCAATAAACTCAAGGCAGAACTTAGAGAGTTACGAACACAAGGGTTCGACGTTTCCACATATGAACGACGATTCACAGAGTTGTGTCTATTGTGTCCGGGAGCATTCGAAGATGAAGAAGAGAAGATCGATTTTTTTGTAAAAGGGTTAACAGTAAGGATTCAAGAAGATGTGAGTTCACACGAGCCCAGAAGATCGATTTTTTTGTAAAAGGGTTAAAAGTAAGGATTCAAGAAGATGTGAGTTCACACGAGCCCGCTTCTATACAGAAGGCAAGTCGAATGGCTCATAAACTCATAAATTAGATTGAGGGAAGAATTAAAGAGCAGGCGGCCGAAGAAGCCAACACGAAACAACTCAAGAGGAAGTGGGAGGAAAACGGTGACAAGAGTCACCAGTACAACAACAACAACAATTACAACCACAATCGCAACAACTATCTCAACAACCGCAACAACAATCGCAACAATAACCGCAATCCTAACAATAACTATAACAAACATCCCAACAACAACAACAACAACTACAACAACCGTTTCAACAACAATATAAACCCCAACAACAACCTCAATAACAATAACGGCAACAAAAACCAAAAACAGCCATGTCATAGGTGTGAAGAAAATCATCAGGGGTTTTGCACGACATTTTGCAACAGGTGTAAAAGAAATGGTCATAGCGCGACAAAGTGTGAGGTCTACGGACCAAAGTTTAACAGAACTAAAGGAACAAATAATGTCGGAACAAGTAATGCCGAAACGAATAGTGTCGGACCAAGTAATACCAACGCTGTTTGTTATAAATCTAGGAAATTGGGCCACATTATTAAAAATTGCTCGAATCAGGGGAATACTAATGCGCAGGGCCATGGAAGAGTTTTCAATATTAATGCGGCAGAAGCACAGGAAGACCCGGAGCTTGTTACGGGTACGTTTCTTATTGACGATAAATCTGCTTATGTTTTATTTGATTCGGGTGCGGATAGAAGCTATATGAGTAGAGAATTTTGTGCTAAATTAAGTTGCCCATTGACGCCTTTGGATAGTAAATTTTTACTCGAATTAGCAAACGGTAAATTAATTTCAGCAGATAATATATGTTTGGAGAGAGAAATTAAACTAGGGGATAAAATGTTTAAAATTGATTTAATACCAGTCGATTTAGGGAGTTTTGACGTAATAATTGGCATGGACTGGTTGAAAAAGGTGAGAGCAGAGGTCGTTTGTTACAAAAATGCGATTCGCATTATGCGTGAAAAAGGAAAACCTTTAATGGTGTACGAAGAAAAGAACAACGCGAAGTTAAATCTTATTAGTAGTTTGAAGGCGCAAAAACTAATAAGAAAAGGTTGTTACGTCATTCTAGCACACATCGAGGAAGTTAAACCTGAAGTAAAGAACATCAGTGATGTTCCCGTCGCAAAAGAATTTTTCGATGTATTTCCGAAAGAATTACCGGATTACCCCCACATCGATCCATTGAATTTCAAATAGACCTTGTACCAGGAGCTGCACCAATAGCTCGTGCTCCATACAGACTCGCACCCAGCAAAATAAAAGAATTATAAAGTCAGATATAGGAACTTTTAGAGCGTGGTTTCATTCGACCAAGTACATCACCATGGGGAGCTCCTGTTCTAATTGTCAAGAAGAAAGATGGTACATTCAGGTTGTGTATCGACTACCGAGAGTTGAACAAACTTACCATCAAGAACCGTTACCCATTACCGAGAATCGACAACTTATTTGATCAACTACAAGGCTCGTCGTTTTTTCGAAGATCGATTTACGTTCTGGATATCACCAAATGCGGGTGAAAGAGGATGACATTCTGAAGAATGCTTTTAGGACGCGTTACGGTCATTACGAGTTTATGGTTATGCTGTTTGGATTGACTAACGCACCAGCTGTGTTCATGGACCACGTGAACTGAGTGTGTGGGCCATATCTTGACAAGTTTGTCATTATTTTCATCGATGACATACTTATTTACTCGAAGAATGATCAAGAGCACGAAGAACATTTGAGAAAAGTGCTAGAGTTGCTGAGAAAAGAAAAACTGTACGCTAAGTTTTCAAAGTGTGCATTTTGGTTGGAAGAAGTTCAATTCCTCGGTCATATAGTGAACAAAGAAGGTATTCAGGTGGATCCAGCAAAGATTGAAACCGTTGAAAAGTGAGAAACCCCAAAAACTCCAAAACACATACGCCAATTTTTAGGGCTAGCTGGTTATTACAGGAGATTCATCCAAGATTTTTCCAAAATAGCAAAACCTTTGACTGCATTAACGCATAAAGGAAGGAAATTTGAATCGAAGGATGAACAAGAAAAAGCATTTCAATTATTGAAGAAAAAGTTAACTAAGGCACCTATACTGTCATTACCTGAAGGGAATGATGATTTTGTGATATATTGTGACGCCTCAAAGCAAGGTCTCGGTTGTGTATTAATGCAACGAACGAAAGTAATTGCTTATGCGTCTAGACAATTGAAGATTCACGAGCAGAATTATATGAAGCATGATTTGGAATTAGGCACGATTGTTTTTGCATTAAAGACTTGGAGGCACTACTTATATGGGGTCAAAAGTATTATATATACCGACTACAAAAGTCTTCAACACATATTTAATCAGAAACAACTGAACATGAGGCAGCGCAGGTGGATTGAATTGTTGAATGATTACGAATTTGAGATTCGTTACCACCCAGGGAAGGCAAATGTGGTAGCCGATGCCTTGAGCAGAAAGGACAGAGAACCCATTTGTGTAAAATCTATGAATATAATGATTCACACTAACCTTACTACTCAAATAAAGGAGGCGCAACAAGGAGTTTTAAAAGAGGGAAACTTAAAGGATGAAATAACCAAAGGATCAGAGAAGCATCTTAATATTTAGGAAGATGGAACCCGGTATAGGGCTGAAAGAATTTGGGTACCAAAATTTGGAGATATGAGAGAAATAGTACTTAAAGAAGCTCATAAAACCAGATACTCAATACATCCAGGAACGGGGAAGATGTACAAAGATCACAAGAAACATTTTTGGTAGCCGGGTATGAAAACCGATGTTGCTAAATACGTAGGAGAATGTTTGACGTGTTCTAAGGTCAAAGCGGAGCATCGGAAACCATCAGGTCTACTTCAACAACCCAAAATCCCAGAATGGAAATGGGAAAACATTACCATGGATTTCATCACTAAATTGCCAAGGACTGCAAATGGTTTTGATACTATTTGGGTAATAGTTGATCGTCTCACCAAATCAGCACACTTCCTACCAATATGAGAAGATGACAAGATGGAGAAGTTAACACGAATGTATTTGAAGAAAGTTGTCTCCAGACATGGAATACCAATCTCTATTATCTCTGATAGGGATGGCAGATTTATTTCAAGATTCTGGCAGACATTACAGCAAGCAATAGGAACTTGTCTAGACATGAGTACTACTTATCATCCACAAACTGATGGGCAGAGCGAAAGGATGATACAAACACTTGAAGACATGCTACGAGCATGTGTTATTGATTTCGAAAACAGTTGGGATCGACACCTTCCGTTAGCAGAATTTTCCTACAACAATAGCTACCATTCAAGCATTGAGATGGGGCTGTTTGAAGCACTTTATGGTAGAAAGTGCAGGTCTCCGATTTGTTGGAGTGAAGTGGGGGATAGACAGATTATGGGTCCGGAAATAATACAAGAAACTACCGAGAAGATCATCCAAATTCAACAACGGTTGAAAACCGCCCAAAGTAGACAAAAGAGCTACGCTGACATTAAAAGAAAAGATATAGAATTTGAAATTGGAGAGACGGTCATGCTTAAAGTTGGACCTTGGAAAGGCGTTGTTCGATTTGGTAAACGAGGGAAATTAAACCCAAGGTATATTGGACCATTCAAGGTTATTGATCGCGTCAGATCAGTAGCTTACCGACTTGAGTTACCTCAACAACTCGCGGCTGTACATAACACTTTCCAGGTGAAGGTCTCATTATTCCGTTAGACGAAATCCAAATTAACGAAAAACTTCAATTTATCGAAGAACCCGTCGAAATAATGGATCGTGAGGTTAAAAGACTTAAGCAAAACAAGATACAAATTGTTAAGGTTCGATGGAATGCTCGTAGAGGACCTGAGTTCACCTGAGAATGAGAAGATCAGATGAAGAAGAAATACCCGCACTTATTTCTAGAAGATACGTCAACACCTCCAACTGCTTAAAATTTCGGGACGAAATTTATTTAACGGGTAGGTACTATAGTGACCCGAACTTTTCCATGTTTATTTATATTAATTGAATTTGATAATTATATGATTAAGTGTTTCCAACATGTTAAGCAATCAAACTTATTAAGACGTGATTAATTGAAATAGGTTTCATATAAACAATTGACCACCCAAGTTGACCGGTGATTCACGAACGTTAAAACTTATAAAAACTATATGATGACATATATATGGTTATATATATAGTTAACATGATATTATGATAAGTAAGTATCTCATTAGGTATTTTAACTATGTGTATATACATAAAAATGAGACTATTGAATTAAGAAAACTCAAAAACGATATATATAACGATTATCGTTATAACAACATCTTACTAAATACATATGAATCATAATAAGATATTGATGCACTATATTTAATCATGAAATGATAAGTAAACATTTCATTAAGTGTATTAACAATGAACTACATATGTAAAAATAAGACTACTAACTTAATGATTTCGAAACGAGACATATATGTAACGATTATCGTTGTAACAACATTTAACTGTATATATATCATACTAAGATATATTAATATATCATAATATCATGATAATGTAATAATTTAACATCTCTTTAGATATTATAAACAATGGGTTAACAACATTTAACAAGATCGTTAACCTAAAGGTTTCAAAACAACATTTACATATAACGACTAACGATGACTTAACGACTCAGTTAAAATGCATATACATGTAGTGTTTTAATATGTATTCATACACTTTTGAAAGACTTCAAGACACTTATCAAAATACTTCTACTTAATAAAAATGCTTACAATTACATCCTCGTTCAGTTTCATCAACAATTCTACTCGTATGCACCCGTATTCTTACTCGTACAATACACAGCTTTTAGATGTATGTACTATTGGTATATACACTCCAATGATCAGCTCTTATCAGCCCATGTGAGTCACCTAACACATGTGGGAACCATCATTTGGCAACTAGCATGAAATATCTCATAAAATTACAAAAATATTAGTAATCATTCAAGGCTTATTTACATGTAAACAAAATTACACATCCTTTATATCTAATCCATATACCAACAACTAAAAACACTTAGAAATACTTTCATTCTTCAATTTTCTTCATCTAATTGATCTCTCTCAAGTTCAATCTTCAAGTTCTAAGTGTTCTTCATAAATTCTATAAGTTCTAGTTTCATAAAATCAAGAATACTTCCAAGTTTGCTAGCTAACTTCCAATCTTGTAAAGTGATCATCCAACCTCAAGAAATCTTTATTATTTACGGTAAGATATCTTTCTAATACAAGGTAATACTCATATTCAAACTTTGATTCAATTTCTATAACTATAACAATTTTATTTCGAGTAGAAATCTTACTTGAACTTGTTTTCGTGTCATGATTCTGCTTCAAGAACTTTCAAGCCATCCAAGGATCCTTTGAAGCTAGATCTATTTTTCTCAATTCCAGTAGGTTTATCGACAAAACCTGAGGTAGTAATGATGTTCATAACATCATTCGATTCATATATATAAAACTACCTTATTCGAAGGTTTAAACTTGAAATCACTAGAACATAGTTTAGTTAATTCTAAACTTGTTCGCAAACAAAAGTTAATCCTTCTAACCTGACTTTTAAAATCAACTAAACACATGTTCTATATCTATATGATATGCTAACTTAATGATATAAAACCCGGAAACACGAAAAACACCGTAAAACCGGACATACGCCGTCGTAGTAACACCGCGGGCTGTTTTGGGTTTGATAATTAAAAACTATGATAAACTTTGATTTAAAAGTTGTTCTTCTGGAAAAATTATTTTTCTTATGAACATGAAACTATATCCAAAAATCATGGTTAAACTCAAAGTGGAAGTATGTTTTTCAAAATGGTCATCAAGACGTCGTTCTTTCGACTGAAATGACTACCTCTTACAAAAACGACTTGTAACTTATATTTCTGACTATAAACCTGAAATGTGCCATTTATATTGATTATAAATGTTTCATATTAATTGATTTCGTTGCGAGGTTTTGACCTCTATATGAGACGTTTTTCAAAGACTGCATTCATTTTTAAAACAAACCACAACCTTTATTTTATCGACAAGGTTAAAAAGTCACCACCTAGATTATCTAGAAATGATAATCTAAAATATCACACTTACATACTACCAATACATATTGGTTTACAATATTAATATGTTACAACAAAGTAAATCTCGAATGCAGTTTTAAACAATATTATACAAGCATGCTGACACCAAATCTTGTCCATATTTTAGCATGCAATAGCGGAAGCTCTTAATAATCACCTGAGAATAAACATGCTTTAAACGTCAACAAAAATATTGGTGAGTTATAGGTTTAACCTATATATTTATCAAATCGTAATAATAGACCACAAGATTTCATATTTCAATATACATCCCATACATAGAGATAAAAATCATTCATATGGTGAACACCTGGTAACCGACCTTAACAAGATGCAAATAGAATATCCCCTATCATTCCGAGACTCCCTTAGGACATGATGAATTCGAGGTACTAAAGCATCTGGTACTTTGGATGGGGCTCGTTGGGCCCAATAGATCTATCTTTAGGATTTGCGTCAATTAGGGTGTCTGTTCCCTAATTCTTAGATTACCAGACTAAAAAGGGGCATATTCGGTTTAATAATCCAGCCATAGAATGTAGTTTCATTTACTTGTTTCTATTTTTTAAAACATTTATAAAACTGCATGTGTTCTCATCCCAAAATATTAGATTTTAAAAGTGGGACTATAACTCACTTTCACAGATTTTTACTTCGTCGAGAAGTAAGACTTGACCACTGGTCGATTCACGAACCTATAACAAATATGTACATATATATCAAAGTATGTTCAAAATATATTTACAACATTTTTAATACGTTTTAATGTTTTAAGTTTATTAAGTCGGCTGTCCTCGTTAGTAACCTACAACTAGTTATCCACAATTAGATGTACAGAAATAAATCGATATATATATTATCTTGAATCAATCCACGACCCAGTGTATACACGTCTCATGCTAGGTCACAACTCAAAGTATATATATTTTTGGAATCAACCTCAACCCTGTATAGCTAACTCTAACATTACTGCATATAGAGTGTCTATGGTTGTTCCAAATAATATATATAGATGGGTCGATATAATATGTCAAAACATTTGCATACGTGTCTATGGTATCCCAAGATTACATAATATATTAGAATACATATATAATACAATATAAGTTAGCTAGGATATGATTAATATAGATTTGTTACCAATTTTCACGTAGCTACAACAAGCAAAAATATCCAATCTTGTTTTACCCATAACTTCTTCGTTTTAAATCCGTTTTGAGTGTTTCAAGTTGCTATGGTTTCATATTGAACTTAATTTTATGAATCTAAACAGAAAAAGTATAAGTTTATAGTCGTAAATACAGGTTACAAGTCATTTTTGTAAAGGTAGTCATTTTAGTCGAAAGAACGACGTTTAGATGACCATTTTGGAAAACATACTTTCACTTTGAGTTTAACCATGATTTTTGGATATAGTTTCATGTTCATAAGAAAAATTATTTTCCCAGAAGAACAACTTTTAAATCAAAGTTTATCATAGTTTTTAATTAACTAACCCAAAACAGCCCGCGGTGTTACTACGACGGCGTATATCCGGTTTTACGGTGTTTTTCGTGTTTTCCGGTTTTAAATCATTAAGTTAGCATATCATATAAAAATAGAACATGTGTCTAGTTGATTTTAAAAGTCAAGTTAGAAGGATTAACTTTATTTGCGAACAAGTTTAGAATTAACTAAACTATGTTCTAGTGATTACAAGTTTAAATCTTCGAATAAGATAGTTTTATATGTATGAATCGAATGATGTTATGAACATCATTACTACTTTAATTTTAGTAGCTAAACCTACTAGAAATGAGAAAAATAGATCTAGCTTCAAAGGATCCTTGGATGGCTTGAAAGTTCTTGAAGCAGAATCATGACACGAAAACAAGTTCAAGTAAGATTTCCACTCGAAATAAGATTGTTATAGTTATAGAAATTGAATCAAAGTTTGAATATGAGTATTACCTTGAATTAGAAAGATATCTTACTTTAAATAAGAAAGATTTATTGAGGTTGGATGATCACTTTACAAGATTGGAAGTAAGCTAGCAAACTTGGAAGTATTCTTGATTTTATGAAACTATAACTTATAGAATTTATGAAGAACACTTAGAACTTGAAGATAGAACTTTAGAGAGATTAATTAGATGAAGAAAATTGAAGAATGAAAGTGTTTGTAGGTGTTTTTGGTCGTTGGTATATGGATTAGTTATAAAGGATGTGTAATTTTGTTTACTTGTAAATAAGTCATGAATGATTACTAATATTTTTGTAATTTTATGAGATATTTCATGCTAGTTGCCAAATGATGGTTCCCACATGTGTAAGGTGACTCACATGGGCTACTAAGAGCTGATCATTGGAGTGTATATATCAATAGTACATACATCTAAAAGCTGTGTATTGTACGAGTACGAATACGGGTGCATACGAGTAGAATTGTTGATGAAACTGAACGAGGATGTAATTGTAAGCATTTTTGTTAAGTAGAAGTATTTTGATAATTGTCTTGAAGTCTTTAAAAAGTGTATGAATACATATTAAAACACTACATGTATATACATTTTAACTGAGTCGTTAAATCATCATTAGTCGTTACATGTAAATGTTGTTTTAAAACCTTTAGGTTAACGATCTTGTTAAATGTTGTTAACCCATTGTTTATTATATCTAAAGAGATGTTAAATTATTACATTATCATGATATTATGATATATTAATATATCTTAGTATGATATATATACAGTTAAATGTTGTTACAACGATAATCGTTACATATATGTCTCGTTTCGAAATCCTTAAGTTAGTAGTCTTGTTTTTACATATGTAGTTCATTGTTAATACACTTAATCATATATTTACTTATCATTTAACATGTTTAACAAAGTGTATCAATATCTTAATATGATTCATATGTACTTAGTAAGACGTTGTTGTAACGATACTCGTTATATATTTCGTTTTCGAGGTTCTTAATTCAATAGTCTCATTTTTATGTATATAACTCATTGTTAAAATGCTTAATGAGATACATACCAATCATAATAACATGTTAACTATATATATATATATATATATATATATATATATATATATATATATATATATATATATATATATATATATATATATATATATATATATATATATATATATATATATATATATATATATATATATCATCATATAGTTTTTACAAGTTTTAACGTTTCGTGAATCACCGGTCAACTTGGGTGGTCAATTGTCTATCTGAAACCTATTTCAATTAATCAAGTCTTAACAAGTTTGATTGCTTAACATGTTGGAAACACTTAATCATGTAAATAACAATTTCATTTAATATATAAAAACATGAAAAAGTTCGGGTCACTATAAAACCTATACTTTTTCTATTTAGATTCATAAAATAGAGTTCAATATGAAACCATAGCAATTTGATTCACTCAAAACGGATTTAAATCGAAGAAGTTATGGGTAAAACAAGATTGGATATTTTTTTTATTGTTGTAGCTACGGGAAATATTGTAACAAATCTATATTAATCATATCCTAACTAACTTATATTGTATTGTACATGTATTCTAATATATTATGTAATCTTGGGATACCATAGACACGTATGCAAATGTTTTGACATATCATATCGACCCATCTATATATATTATTTGGAACAACCATATACACTCTATATGCAGTAATGTTGGAGTTAGCTATACAGGGTTGAGGTTGATTCCAAATATATATATACTTTGAGTTGTGATCTAGCATGAGACGTGTATACACTGGGTCGTGGATTGGGTCAAAATAATATGTATCAATTTATTTTCTGTACATCTAACTATAGACAACTAGTTGTAGGTTACTAACGAGGACAGCTGACTTAATAAACTTAAAATATTAAAACGTATTAAAAATGTTATAAATATATTTTAAACATACTTTGATATATATGTACATATTTGTTATAGGTTCGTAAACCTTTATAGATAAAATAAAGGTTATGGTTGTTTTAAAAATGAATGCAGTCTTTGAAAAACATCTCATATAGAGGTCAAAAGTGAAATGTCCCGTTCTTATTGATTAAAAACGTTCCATATTAATTGATTTCGTTGCGAGGTTTTGACCTCTATATGAGACGTTTTTCAAAGACTGCATTCATTTTAAAACAAACCATAACCTTTATTTCATCAATAAAGGTTTAAAAGCTTTACGTAGATTATCAAATAATGATAATCTAAAATATCCTGTTTACACACGACCATTACATAATGGTTTACAATACAAATATGTTACAACAAAATAAGTTTCTTGAATGCAGTTTTTACACAATATCATACAAACATGGACTCCAAATCTCGTCCTTATTTAAGTATGCGACAGCGGAAGCTCTTAATAATCACCTGAGAATAAACATGCTTAAAACGTCAACAAAAATGTTGGTGAGTTATAGGTTTAACCTATATATATCAAATCGTAACAATAGACCACAAGATTTCATATTTCAATACACATCCCATACATAGAGATAAAAATCATTCATATGGTGAACACCTGGTAACCGACAATAACAAGATGCATATATAAGAATATCCCCATCATTCCGGGACACCCTTCGGATATGATATAAATTTCGAAGTACTAAAGCATCCGGTACTTTGGATGGGGTTTGTTAGGCCCAATAGATCTATCTTTAGGATTCGCGTCAATTAGGGTGTCTGTTCCCTAATTCTTAGATTACCAGACTTAATAAAAAGGGGCATATTCGATTTCGATAATTCAACCATAGAATGTAGTTTCACGTACTTGTGTCTATTTTGTAAATCATTTATAAAACCTGCATGTATTCTCATCCCAAAAATATTAGATTTTAAAAGTGGGACTATAACTCACTTTCACAGATTTTTACTTCGTCGGGAAGTAAGACTTGGCCACTGGTTGATTCACGAACCTATAACAATATATACATATATATCAAAGTATGTTCAAAATATATTTACAACACTTTTAATATATTTTGATGTTTTAAGTTTATTAAGTCAGCTGTCCTCGTTAGTAACCTACAACTAGTTGTCCACAGTTAGATGTACAGAAATAAATCGATAAATATTATCTTGAATCAATCCACGACCCAGTGTATATATATCTCAGTATTGATCACAACTCAAACTATATATATTTTGGAATCAACCTCAACCCTGTATAGCTAACTCCAACATTCACATATAGAGTGTCTATGGTTGTTCCGAAATATATATAGATGTGTCGACATGATAGGTCGAAACATTGTATACGTGTCTATGGTATCTCAAGATTACATAATATACAATACAAGTTGATTAAGTTATGGTTGGAATAGATTTGTTACCAATTTTCACGTAGCTAAAATGAGAAAAATTATCCAATCTTGTTTTACCCATAACTTCTTCATTTTAAATCCGTTTTGAGTGAATCAAATTGCTATGGTTTCATATTGAACTCTATTTTATGAATCTAAATAGAAAAAGTATAGGTTTATAGTCAGAAAAATAAGTTACAAGTCGTTTTTGTAAAGGTAGTCATTTCAGTCGAAAGAACGACGTCTAGATGACCATTTTAGAAAACATACTTCCACTTTGAGTTTAACCATAATTTTTGGATATAGTTTCATGTTCATAATAAAAATCATTTTCCCAGAATAACAACTTTTAAATCAAAGTTTATCATAGTTTTTAATTAACTAACCCAAAACAGCCCGCGGTGTTACTACGACGGCGTAAATCCGGTTTTACGGTGTTTTTCGTGTTTCCAGGTTTTAAATCATTAAGTTAGCATATCATATAGATATAGAACATGTGTTTAGTTGATTTTAAAAGTCAAGTTAGAAGGATTAACTTTTGTTTGCGAACAAGTTTAGAATTAACTAAACTATGTTCTAGTGATTACAAGTTTAAACCTTCGAATAAGATAGCTTTATATGTATGAATCGAATGATGTTATGAACATCATTACTACCTTAAGTTCCTTGGATAAACCTACTGGAAAATAGAAAAATGGATCTAGCTTCAACGGATCCTTGGATGGCTCGAAGTTCTTGAAGCAGAATCATGACACGAAAACAAGTTCAAGTAAGATCATCACTTGAAATAAGATTGTTATAGTTATAGAAATTGAACCAAAGTTTGAATATGATTATTACCTTGTATTAGAATGATAACCTACTGTAAGAAACAAAGATTTCTTGAGGTTGGATGATCACCTTACAAGATTGGAAGTGAGCTAGCAAACTTGAAAGTATTCTTGATTTTATGTAACTAGAACTTGTAGAATTTCTGAAGAACACTTAGAACTTGAAGATAGAACTTGAGAGAGATCAATTAGATGAAGAAAATTGAAGAATGAAAGTGTTTGTAGGTGTTTTTGGTCGTTGGTGTATGGATTAGATATAAAGGATATGTAATTTTGTTTTCATGTAAATAAGTCATGAATGATTACTCATATTTTTGTAATTTTATGAGATATTTCATGCTAGTTGCCAAATGATGGTTCCCACATGTGTTAGGTGACTCACATGGGCTGCTAAGAGCTGATCATTGGAGTGTATATACCAATAGTACATACATCTAAAAGCTGTGTATTGTACGAGTACGAATACGGGTGCATACGAGTAGAATTGTTGATGAAACTGAACGAGGATGTAATTGTAAGCATTTTTGTTAAGTAGAAGTATTTTGATAAGTGTATTGAAGTCTTTCAAAAGTGTATAAATACATATTAAAACACTACATGTATATACATTTTAACTGAGCCGTTAAGTCATCGTTAGTCGTTACATGTACGTGTTGTTTTGAAACCTTTAGGTTAACGATCTTGTTAAATGTTGTTAACC
The DNA here is from genome assembly GCF_046630445.1 of Rutidosis leptorrhynchoides. Taxonomy (NCBI): domain Eukaryota; kingdom Viridiplantae; phylum Streptophyta; class Magnoliopsida; order Asterales; family Asteraceae; genus Rutidosis; species Rutidosis leptorrhynchoides. The sequence goes on from NC_092336.1 coordinate 176,003,099, forward strand.
CAATGTTTATAATATCAAATGAGATTTTAAATTATTATATTATCATGATATTATCATGTATGAATATCTCTTAATATGATATATATACATTAAATGTCTTTACAACGATAATCGTTACATATATGTCTCGTTTAAAAATCATTAAGTTAGTAGTCTTGTTTTTACATATGTAGTTCATTGTTAATATACTTAATGATATGTTTACTTATCATAGTATCATGTTAACTATATATATATCCATATATATGTCATCATATAGTTTTTACAAGTTTTAACGTTCGTGAATCACCGGTCAACTTGGGTGGTCAATTGTCTATATGAAACAAATTTCAATTAATCAAGTCTTAACAAATTTGATTGCTTAACATGTTGGAAACATTTAATCATGTAAATATCAATCTCAATTAATATATATAAACATGGAAAAGTTCGGGTCACTACAGTACCTACCCGTTAAATAAATTTCGTCCCGAAATTTTAAGCTGTTGAAGGTGTTGACGAATCTTCTGGAAATAGATGAGGGTATTTCTTCTTCATCTGATCTTCACGCTCCCAGGTGAACTCGGGTCCTCTACGAGCATTCCATCGAACCTTAACAATTGGTATCTTGTTTTGCTTAAGTCTTTTAACCTCACGATCCATTATTTCAACGGGTTCTTCGATGAATTGAAGTTTTTCGTTGATTTGGATTTCATCTAACGGAATAGTGAAATCTTCTTTAGCAAAACATTTCTTCAAATTCGAGACGTGGAAAGTGTTATGTACAGCCGCGAGTTGTTGAGGTAACTCAAGTCGGTAAGCTACTGGTCCTACACGATCAATAATCTTGAATGGTCCAATATACCTTGGATTTAATTTCCCTCGTTTACCAAATCGAACAACGCCTTTCCAAGGTGCAACTTTAAGCATGACCATCTCTCTAATTTCAAATTCTATATCTTTTCTTTTAATGTCAGCGTAGCTCTTTTGTCGACTTTGGGCGGTTTTCAACCGTTGTTGAATTTGGATGATCTTCTCGGTAGTTTCTTGTATAATCTCCGGACCCGTAATCTGTCTATCCCCCACTTCACTCCAACAAATCGGAGACCTGCACTTTCTACCATAAAGTGCTTCAAACGGCGCCATCTCAATGCTTGAATGGTAGCTGTTGTTGTAGGAAAATTCTGCTAACGGTAGATGTCGATCCCAACTGTTTCCGAAATCAATAACACATGCTCGTAGCATGTCTTCAAGCGTTTGTATCATCCTTTCGCTCTGCCCATCAGTTTGTGGATGATAGGCAATACTCATGTCTAGACGAGTTCCTAATGCTTGCTGTAATGTCTGCCAGAATCTTGAAATAAATCTGCCATCCCTATCAGAGATAATAGAGATTGGTATTCCATGTCTGAAGACGACTTCCTTCAAATACAGTCGTGCTAACTTCTCCATCTTGTCATCTTCTCTTATTGGCAGGAAGTGTGCTGATTTGGTGAGACGATCAACTATTACCCAAATCGTATCAAAACCACTTGCAGTCCTTGGCAATTTAGTGATGAAATCCATGGTAATGTTTTCCCATTTCCATTCCGGGATTTCGGGTTGTTGAAGTAGACCTGATGGTTTCTGATGCTCAGCTTTGACCTTAGAACACGTCAAACATTCTCCTACGTATTTAGCAACATCGGCTTTCATACCCGGCCACCAAAAATGTTTCTTGAGATCCTTGTACATCTTCCCCGTTCCAGGATGTATTGAGTATCTGGTTTTATGAGCTTCTTTAAGTACCATTTCTCTCATATCTCCAAATTTTGGTACCCAAATCCTTTCAGCCCTATACCGGGTTCCGTCTTCCCGAATATTAAGATGCTTCTCCGATCCTTTGGGTATTTCATCCTTTAAATTTCCCTCTTTTAAAACTCCTTGTTGCGCCTCCTTTATTTGATTAGTAAGGTTATTATGAATCATTATATTCATAGATTTTACTCGAATGGGTTCTCTGTCCTTCCTGCTCAAGGCATCGGCTACCACATTTGCCTTCCCCGGGTGGTAACGAATCTCAAAGTCGTAATCATTCAATAATTCAATCCACCTACGCTGCCTCATATTCAGTTGTTTCTGATTAAATATGTGTTGAAGACTTTTGTGGTCGGTATATATAATACTTTTGACCCCATATAAGTAGTGCCTCCAAGTCTTTAATGCAAAAACAACCGCGCCTAATTCCAAATCATGTGTCGTATAATTTTGTTCGTGAATCTTCAATTGTCTAGACGCATAAGCAATCACCTTCGTTCGTTGCATTAATACACAACCGAGACCTTGCTTTGATGCGTCACAATAAATCACAAAATCATCATTCCCTTCAGGCAATGACAATATAGGTGCCGTAGTTAGCTTTTTCTTCAATAACTGAAACGCTTTCTCTTGTTCATCATTCCATTCAAATTTCTTCCCTTTATGCGTTAATGCAGTCAAGGGTTTTGCTATTCTGGAAAAGTCTTGGATGAACCTTCTGTAGTAACCAGCTAGTCCTAAAAACTGGCGTATGTGTTTCGGAGTTTTCGGGGTTTCCCACTTTTCAACAGTTTCTATCTTTGCCGGATCCACCTTAATACCTTCTTTGTTCACTATGTGACCGAGGAATTGAACTTCTTCCAACCAAAATGCACACTTCGAAAACTTAGCGTACAATTCTTCCTTCCTCAATACTTCTAACACTTTTCTCAAATGTTCACCGTGTTCTTGGTCATTCTTTGAGTAAATAAGTATGTCATCAATGAAAACAATGACAAACTTGTCAAGGTATGGTCCACACACTCGGTTCATAAGGTCCATGAACACAGCTGGTGCATTAGTTAAACCAAACGGCATGACCATAAACTCGTAATGACCGTAACGTGTTCTGAAAGCAGTCTTTGGAATATCATCTTCTTTCACCCGCATTTGATGATACCCGGAACGTAAGTCAATTTTTGAATAAACAGACGAGCCTTGTAGTTGATCAAATAAGTCGTCGATTCTCGGTAGTGGGTAGCGGTTCTTGATGGTAAGTTTGTTCAACTCTCGGTAGTCGATACATAACCTGAATGTACCATCTTTCTTCTTGACAAACAAAACAGGAGCTCCCCACGGTGATGTGCTTGGTCGAATGAAACCACGCTCTAAAAGTTCTTGTAATTGGCTTTGCAGTTCTTTCATCTCGCTGGGTGCGAGTCTGTAAGGAGCACGAGCTATTGGTGCAGCTCCTGGTACAAGATCTATTTGAAATTCAACGGATCGATGTGGGGGTAATCCCGGTAATTCTTTCGAAAATACATCGGGAAATTCTTTTGCGACGGGAACATCATTGATGCTCTTTTCTTCAGTTTGTACTTTCTCGACGTGTGCTAGAACAGCATAGCAACCTTTTCTTATTAATTTTTGTGCCTTCAAATTACTAATAAGATGTAGCTTCGTGTTGCCCTTTTCTCCGTACACCATTAAGGGTTTTCCTTTTTCTCGTATAATGCGAATTGCATTTTTGTAACAAACGATCTCTGCTTTCACTTCTTTCAACCAGTCCATACCGATTATCACATCAAAACTCCCTAACTCTACTGGTATCAAATCAATCTTAAATGTTTCGCTAACCAGTTTAATTTCTCGATTCCGACATATATTATCTGGTGAAATTAATTTACCATTTGCTAATTCGAGTAAAAATTTACTATCCAAAGGCGTCAATGGACAACTTAATTTAGCACAAAAATCTCTACTCATATAGCTTCTATCCGCACCCGAATCAAATAAAACGTAAGCAGATTTATTGTCAATAAGAAACGTACCCGTAACAAGCTCCGGGTCTTCCTGTGCCTCTGCCGCATTAATATTGAAAACTCTTCCGCGGCCTTGTCCATTCGTGTTCTCCTGGTTCGGGCAATTTCTAATAATGTGGCCCGGTTTTCCACATTTATAACAAACTACATTGGCATAACTTGCTCCGACACTACTTGCTCCGCCATTACTCGTTCCGACACCATTTGTTCCTTTCGTTCTGTTAACCCCTGGTCCGTAGACATCACACTTCGCCGCGCTATGACCATTTCTTTTACACTTGTTGCAAAATTTGGTGCAGAACCCCGAGTGATACTTTTCACACCTTTGGCATAGCTGCTTCTGATTGTTGTTGTTGTTGTTGTTGCGGTTATTATTGTTGTTAAGATGATTGTTGTGGTTGCTGTTGTTGTTGTTGTTGTTGTTGTTGTTGGGCCGTTTGTTGTAGTTGCGATTGATGTTGCGATTGTTAGGATAGTTGTTGCGATTATTGTTATAATTGCTGTTATTGTTGTATTGGTGATTCTTATCACCGTTTTCCTCCCACTTTATTTTGACTTGCTTCACATTGGCCTCTTCAGCAGTCTGTTCTTTAATTCTTTCTTCAATCTGGTTCACTAGTTTGTGAGCCATTCTACATGCCTGTTGTATGGAGGCGGGCTCGTGTGAACTTATATCTTCTTGGATTCTTTCCGGTAATCCTTTCACAAACGCATCGATCTTCTCTTCCTCATCTTCGAATGCTCCCGGACACAATAGGCACAATTCTGTGAATCATCTTTCGTATGTGGTAATATCAAATCCTTGGGTTCGTAACCCTCTAAGTTCTGTCTTGAGCTTATTGACCTCGGTTCTGGGACGGTACTTCTCGTTCATCAAGTGCTTGAATGCTGACCACGGTAGTGCGTACGCATCGTCTTGTCCCACTTGCTCTAGATAGGTATTCCACCATGTTAACGCAGAACCTGTGAAGGTATGCGTAGCGTACTTTACTTTGTCCTCTTCAGTACACTTACTTATAGCAAACACCGATTCGACCTTCTCGGTCCACCGTTTCAATCCGATCGGTCCTTCGGTCCCATCAAATTCCAAAGGTTTGCAGGCAGTGAATTCTTTGTAGGTGCATCCTACACGATTTCCTGTACTGCTAGATGCAAGGTTATTGTTGGTATGTAGCGCAGCCTGTACTGCGGCTATGTTTGAAGCTAGAAAAGTACGGAATTCCTCTTCATTCATATTCACGGTGTGTCGAGTAGTCGGTGCCATTTCCTTCAAAATAGTCAAATGGAACAAGTTAATCATACAGAATATCAAGAGTAGTTAATACTATTTTGTAGCATAATATGAACTCATTTATAAAAGCTTTTTCTTCATATTAGCTTTTTATAAGTTTAAATTCGGGTAGTACCTACCCGTTAAGTTCATACTTAGTAGCTAATATACAATTCAACTACTACAATTCTATATGAAAAACTGATTATAATAATATTTCGCGTTCAAACTTTTATACAATATTTTACAAACTTACAATACCGCTTATTTTACATAAAGCATGAAATATAGCACACAATAACTTTGATACAAGATAGTTGTGAAGATAATTCTAGCTAGTACACAAGTCGTTCAGCAAAGGCAATAAAGACACATAATTCATACGTCCAGAAACAAGTCATGCATTCTGGTTTTACTAGGACTACTTCCCATTCTTGGTCTTGTGGAACATAACCGTTATGGCCGTTGATAAGACAGCGTGTTGTAACGTCGTCAAAGGGACGAGGGTTACGTAATGTCCAACAGTCCCGTAACAATCTAAAAACCTCATTTCTTACCCCAATTACCGACTCCGTCACTTGTGGGAACGTTTTGTTTAATAGTTGTAGCCCGATATTCTTGTTCTCACTTTGGTGAGAAGCGAACATTACTAATCCGTAAGCATAACATGCTTCTTTATGTTGCATGTTAGCCGCTTTTTCTAAATCACGAAGTCCAATATTCGGATATATTGAGTCAAAATAATTTCTTAACCCATTGCGTAAAATAGCATTTGGGTTCCCCGCAATATATGCGTCAAAGTAAACACATCGTAACTTATGGATTTCCCAATGTGATATCCCCCATCTTTCGAACGAAAGCCTTTTATAAACCAAGGCATTCTTGGAACGTTCTTCGAATGTCTTACAAACTGATCTCGCCTTAAATAGTTGTGCCGAAGAATTCTGACCGACTCTAGACAAGATTTCATCAATCATGTCTCCGGGTAGGTCTCTTAAAATATTGGGTTGTCTATCCATTTTGTGTTTTTATACTGTAAAATAGACAAGAGTTAGATTCATAAAAAAAAATACTAATTAATACAAGCAATTTTTACATATATCATAAAGCATAAGCACACTATATTACATATATTACACCACACGAATACAACTATTTTATTCCGACTCGCTTGTTTCTTCTTCTTCGATTTTGGTTCGTTTAGCCAAGTTTCTAGGGATATATGATGTTCCCCTAATACGAGCCGTCGTTATCCACATTGGTTTAGAAAAACCTGTTGGTTTAGAGGTTCCCGGGTCATTATTACAACTTAAGGACTTCGGGGGTTGACGATACATATAAAGTTCATCGGGGTTGGAATTAGATTTCTCTATTTTTATGCCCTTTCCCTTATTATTTTCTTTTTCCCTTTTAAATTCAGTTGGGGTAATTTCTATAACATCATCGGAATTCTCGTCGGAATCCGATTCATCGGAGAATTGGTAATCCTCCCAATATTTTGCTTCCTTGGCGGAAACACCATTGACCATAATTAACCTTGGTCGGTTGGTTGAGGATTTTCTTTTACTTAACCGTTTTATTATTTCCCCCACCGGTTCTATTTCTTCATCCGGTTCCGATTCTTCTTCCGGTTCCGATTCTTCTTCCGGTTCCGACTCTTCTTCCGGTTCCTCTTCGGGAACTTGTGAATCAGTCCACGAATCATTCCAATTTACATTTGACTCTTCATTATTATTAGGTGAGTCAATGGGACTTGTTCTAGAGGTAGACATCTATCACATAATATCAAACGCGTTAAGAGATTAATATATCACATAATATTCACATGTTAAAAATATATAGTTTCCAACAAAATTTGTTAAGCAATCATTTTTCAAGTAAACACGGTCGAAGTCCAGACTCACTAATGCATCCTAACAAACTAGATAAGACACACTAATGCAAAATTCTGGTTCTCTAAGACCAACGCTCGGATACCAACTGAAATGTCCAGTTCTTATTGATTAAAAACGTTCCATATTAATTGATTTCGTTGCGAGGTTTTGACCTCTATATGAGACGTTTTTCAAAGACTGCATTCATTTTAAAACAAACCATAACCTTTATTTCATCAATAATGATAATCTAAAATATCCTGTTTACACACGACCATTACATAATGGTTTACAATACAAATATGTTACAACAAAATAAGTTTCTTGAATGCAGTTTTTACACAATATCATACAAACATGGACTCCAAATCTCGTCCTTATTTAAGTATGCGACAGCGGAAGCTCTTAATAATCACCTGAGAATAAACATGCTTAAAACAACAACAAAAATGTTGGTGAGTTATAGGTTTAACCTATATATATCAAATCGTAACAATAGACCACAAGATTTCATATTTCAATACACATCCCATACATAGAGATAAAAATCATTCATATGGTGAACACCTGGTAACCGACAATAACAAGATGCATATATAAGAATATCCCCATCATTCCGGGACACCCTTCGGATATGATATAAATTTCGAAGTACTAAAGCATCCGGTACTTTGGATGGGGTTTGTTAGGCCCAATAGATCTATCTTTAGGATTCGCGTCAATTAGGGTGTCTGTTCCCTAATTCTTAGATTACCAGACTTAATAAAAAGGGGCATATTCGATTTCGATAATTCAACCATAGAATGTAGTTTCACGTACTTGTGTCTATTTTGTAAATCATTTATAAAACCTGCATGTATTCTCATCCCAAAAATATTAGATTTTAAAAGTGGGACTATAACTCACTTTCACAGATTTTTACTTCGTCGGGAAGTAAGACTTGGCCACTGGTTGATTCACGAACCTATAACAATATATACATATATATCAAAGTATGTTCAAAATATATTTACAACACTTTTAATATATTTTGATGTTTTAAGTTTATTAAGTCAGCTGTCCTCGTTAGTAACCTACAACTAGTTGTCCACAGTTAGATGTACAGAAATAAATCGATAAATATTATCTTGAATCAATCCACGACCCAGTGTATATATATCTCAGTATTGATCACAACTCAAACTATATATATTTTGGAATCAACCTCAACCCTGTATAGCTAACTCCAACATTCACATATAGAGTGTCTATGGTTGTTCCGAAATATATATAGATGTGTCGACATGATAGGTCGAAACATTGTATACGTGTCTATGGTATCTCAAGATTACATAATATACAATACAAGTTGATTAAGTTATGGTTGGAATAGATTTGTTACCAATTTTCACGTAGCTAAAATGAGAAAAATTATCCAATCTTGTTTTACCCATAACTTCTTCATTTTAAATCCGTTTTGAGTGAATCAAATTGCTATGGTTTCATATTGAACTCTATTTTATGAATCTAAACAGAAAAATTATAGGTTTATTGTCGGAAAAATAAGTTACAAGTCGTTTTTGTAAAGGTAGTCATTTCAGTCGAAAGAACGACGTCTAGATGACCATTTTAGAAAACATACTTCCACTTTGAGTTTAACCATAATTTTTGGATATAGTTTCATGTTCATAATAAAAATCATTTTCCCAGAATAACAACTTTTAAATCAAAGTTTATTATAGTTTTTAATTAACTAATCCAAAACAGCCCGCGGTGTTACTACGACGGCGTAAATCCGGTTTTACGGTGTTTTTCGTGTTTCCAGGTTTTAAATCATTAAGTTAGCATATCATATAGATATAGAACATGTGTTTAGTTGATTTTAAAAGTCAAGTTAGAAGGATTAACTTTTGTTTGCGAACAAGTTTAGAATTAACTAAACTATGTTCTAGTGATTACAAGTTTAAACCTTCGAATAAGATAGCTTTATATGTATGAATCGAATGATGTTATGAACATCATTACTACCTTAAGTTCCTTGGATAAACCTACTGGAAAATAGAAAAATGGATCTAGCTTCAACGGATCCTTGGATGGCTCGAAGTTCTTGAAGCAGAATCATGACACGAAAACAAGTTCAAGTAAGATCATCACTTGAAATAAGATTGTTATAGTTATAGAAATTGAACCAAAGTTTGAATATGATTATTACCTTGTATTAGAATGATAACCTACTGTAAGAAACAAAGATTTCTTGAGGTTGGATGATCACCTTACAAGATTGGAAGTGAGCTAGCAAACTTGAAAGTATTCTTGATTTTATGTAACTAGAACTTGTAGAATTTATGAAGAACACTTAGAACTTGAAGATAGAACTTGAGAGAGATCAATTAGATGAAGAAAATTGAAGAATGAAAGTGTTTGTAGGTGTTTTTGGTCGTTGGTGTATGGATTAGATATAAAGGATATGTAATTTTGTTTTCATGTAAATAAGTCATGAATGATTACTCATATTTTTGTAATTTTATGAGATATTTCATGCTAGTTGCCAAATGATGGTTCCCACATGTGTTAGGTGACTCACATGGGCTCCTAAGAGCTAATCATTGGAGTGTATATACCAATAGTACATACATCTAAAAGCTGTGTATTGTACGAGTACGAATACGGGTGCATACGAGTAGAATTGTTGATGAAACTGAACGAGGATGTAATTGTAAGCATTTTTGTTAAGTAGAAGTATTTTGATAAGTGTATTGAAGTCTTTCAAAAGTGTATAAATACATATTAAAACACTACATGTATATACATTTTAACTGAGCCGTTAAGTCATCGTTAGTCGTTACATGTAAGTGTTGTTTTGAAACCTTTAGGTTAACGATCTTGTTAAATGTTGTTAACCCAATGTTTATAATATCAAATGAGATTTTAAATTATTATATTATCATGATATTATCATGTATGAATATCTCTTAATATGATATATATACATTAAATGTCTTTACAACGATAATCGTTACATATATGTCTCGTTTAAAAATCATTAAGTTAGTAGTCTTGTTTTTACATATGTAGTTCATTGTTAATATACTTAATGATATGTTTACTTATCATAGTATCATGTTAACTATATATATATCCATATATATGTCATCATATAGTTTTTACAAGTTTTAACGTTCGTGAATCACCGGTCAACTTGGGTGGTCAATTGTCTATATGAAACAAATTTCAATTAATCAAGTCTTAACAAATTTGATTGCTTAACATGTTGGAAACATTTAATCATGTAAATATCAATCTCAATTAATATATATAAACATGGAAAAGTTCGGGTCACTACAAAAACCTCGCAACGAAATCAATTAATATGGAACGTTTATAATCAATATGAACGGGACATTTCACAACAGTAGTCGGATTACAATGACCAAGTATGCAACCTAAATGTACCATTTATAGTTACATAAGTTTTGTTTCAAAAGACAGACTCACAGTTTAGTTGCCCTATTTCTCAGACCGACGTAATCGTATAGTAAAATTCAACACAGAAGTCAACTAGTCAAGCAAGTCAACAAAAAGTCAAAATTGGTCAAAGTGGTCAACCTAGGTCAACTAAATCAGTAGGTAATGTCAATGTTATCATAAAGTCAAACCAATGTCAACTTATAAGTTACACAGAATCGTTTAGTCAAATAACGTTTACTAGTTTAACTTTCGTATGTTTTCACAGCAGTCACGCAATCGGACAAGCATAGTTCACAAATGACACATCAAGCAATTATGAACAACTCCAGATCATTAGTACATGTTATAAGATTTCTAAAAATACCAAGCACACTATCATACAATTCCTAGAACTCATGAGCATGCAAAACATTCTAGGACAGTTTCTGTTTGCGAATCAGTTTCATTTTAAATCTCATTTTATCTAGAAAATAGCTATTAAAAAACGACCAATTGGAGATGACTCTAAACATCTCAAATTATCAGTGGTAAAATAATAAAAGAAAACCAAGTAGCCAATTTGTACAGTTTAAATCAACTTGTCGGACGTTCTGATTTAGACAGAATTCAGACCTTTGGTTTCGACGCGCATACAACACATAGCAAACAAGAATTTAAGATCTACAAATGTAAACAAGATATTCTAAGAATTATACATACTACAACATACCATAAGCACAAAGTCCAATTCAACTTCTACTTCATGCCAGACAATGATTTGTGCAAAATAGACAGATTCGTTCCCAATCAGGTAGTCCTTTTCGGGGTCGAATATACGAATATCTAGAAACACTTAGCATATGAAGTATACATGAATTACCAAGTACTAATCATGCACTTTACAGAATATAAAAGCTTGATCATCAAAAAGCATGTTAAATGGTCGTTTGGTCCATGAACAAATTTCTAGTCAACACATTGTATCATGAACATTCGAATAATCATAAAGTGACTTTTACAATTCCGATTACTATGATATCCTAGTCCATTTTTTGTGTTTTCAATTCTCTATCCATCTAACATCAGTTCATAAGTTAATTCACAACACACAAATTGCAGTTTTCATATTATTGCACAATTACATACCGAAACTTCAAACGAGCATAAGTTAGGCTATACTACGAAATCATGCGATTCAAGCGAGAAAATTCAATAGTTTTTCGATATCTATCCATCTAAACACTTTTTAAATACAGAATATTAATCCAAAAAACCAGTAGCATAGCTATTCAATTCTTTTTAAAACCCTAACACGCAAATGGACAAAATAACGACTAGTTACGTACACGATCGCGACCAATTGAGCAATAGAACATCTAAATCAACATAATAATATAAAAATCAGATTTATAAATTTAGGTTTAGCAATTATACCTCTATAGATTAATTAATTAACACCAACGTGTAGAGAACGATCAAGGCTATCACTTCGTGTTGATTGCAAGTGCAAACCAGCAAAATTGATGAAGTTATGATATGGATGATGATCGGCTATGAATATGATGATGGGAGGCTGTAAATTTCGTAGCTTTAGGGTAGGAGGGAGTGAATGAGTGTTTTTTTCTAATTAGGGGTTTTAAGGGTTAGCTTTAGAGCCTAATTAAACTAGTTAGCAACAAGTGATGACCCAACATAAAACAAGGGAGGCTCCCCCTTGATGTATTCAGCCAATTGGCCCACTAGAGGTGTTCCATGGGCTAAATTGACTAGTTGGTTCATTCTATCTGTAGCTCGATAGGTGTCGTCAACAAAAAACGTGAACCGAATCGCTAAACGTTAATTTTTCGCGTTTTTAATATATAAAAATTCCAATAAATTTAAAGTGTCTTAAAAACATGATAATTATATAATATAATTATTAAAATTGAATTACATTATGTTTTGGCTTGCTAGTCCACCAAGTGTGGTTCGTTTCTAGTTGCCGTTAACCGTACCGAGTTCCCAGAACGTTAATCGATTGTCAAAACGCATCCCACCAAGTTTAATTCATTAAATATATAATAAATTAAATATGGTTTTCTTAAAGTTAATAAGTATTTAAAATAATTATTTTATTTAAATTCGATCGTTTCGCAGTCCCGAAAGACATCTGTTGCAGTTTTTAAAACCGTATCGTTTTCTTAGTATTTCAAAACATGAAATAAGTTTTCTTGATTAATAGGTCAAATATTAATTATAGTAGTTCTCCAAGAACCAAGTATGCACTTAATTAGATTAAATACACAAAATTCAAGTAAGTTCTGTTAAATAACATAAAACTATTTGTACCATGCTAAGTCATGCAAATATAAAGGAATCATATGATAGAAATTCAAAACTGTCAAAAGAGCGTCTAAATATAAAAAAGACAAAATTGAAGGTTTTAGAGGTCTCGTTTCGAAAAACATTTGGGACAAACCGCCTACGGAAGTTTCCCAACAGATAGATCTAAAGAAATACACGATTTGAAAAAATGGTAACTAAATCGGAGCTACGAGTCAAAAGATACGATAGATCTAACATTTTGGCCAATGACACAAAACCCCAAGCACCACGAACCGTCGGTGGTGTTTGGTGTGTGGTGCAAACTTGCGAGGAAAGATGTCATTTTCAAAATCTAGACAAACTCGAATGGCAAGCATGTTCAGAGAGTCTAGCTTGTTTGGTAGTTTAAGGGTGATCTTGAGAATTTCAGCACAATCTGAATCGAAGGTATGCGCCGCCAAATGTTACTTCATCTGGCGCCACATATTAATGATTTAAAAAGCTTGATTAATGAAATGACATTAGATTCAAATTTATATGCGTTATACATAATTAAATTATGAGTGAAATAATAGGCCTTAAAACTATATATACCATGCTAACTCATCCATACACAAAACTAATAATACGATATATATTGAAAACGTTCAAAATTAACATTAAAAATGTGTCAAATGTTTTTTTCGGCATCATGACAACCTCGAATGGCAATACACTTTCCGAAAGTCTTAATTTTAGGGTCGTTTTAGGGTGACCTCGAGAATTTCAGCACAATCTAAAACCAAAGGTTATGCGCCCCCAAATGTTATTCCATTTGGCGGCAAATATTATTGATATAAAAAATGTGTTTAATGAAGTGACATTAGGTTCAAACTTATATGCGTTATACATAGTTACATTGTGAATGAAATAATAGGCTTTAAAACAATATGTACCAGGCTAAGTAATGCATACACAGAGAAATAATATGATAGAAATTTAAAACGGTCAAAAGAGCGTCAAAATCGAAAAAAGGCAAAATTGAAGGATTTAGAGGACTCGTTTCGAAAAATATTTGGGACAAACCGCCTACGAAAATATGCCAACGGATAGATCTCAAAAAAATACACGATTTAAAAAAAACAGTGACTAAATCGGAGCTACGAGTCAAAAGATACGATAGATCTAACATTTTGGCCAAATACACAAAACACCAAGAACCACGAATCGTCGGTGGTGTTCTGTGCGTGGTGCGAATTTGTGAGGAAAGATGTCTTTTTCGGAATCTAGATGAACTCAGATGGCAAGCACGTTCAGAAAGTCTTGCTCGTTTGGCCATTTTAGGGTGATCTTGAGAATTTAAGCACAATCTGCACCGAAAGTTAAGCTCTGCCAAATGTTACTCCATATGGCGGCGCATATTAATGATTTAAAAAGTGTTTTTAATGAAGTGACATTAGATTCAAATTTATATGCGTTATACATATTTACATTGTGAGTGAAATATAGGCCTTAAAACTATATGTATCATGATATGTCATGCACATACAAAACTAATAATACGATATATATTGAAAACGTTCAAAAAGAACATTAAAAATGAGGAAAATGTCTTTTTTCGGCATCCTGACGACCTGGAATGGCAAGACACTTTTCGAGAGTCTTGATGTTAGGGTCGTTTTAGGGTGATCTCGAGAATTTCAGCACAATCAAAAACCAAAGGTTATGCGCCGCCAAATGTTACTCAATTTGGCGGCGCATATTAGTGATTTAAAAGGCGTGTTTAATGAAGTGACATCTATAATATATATAAAGCTCTAAAATAATGATGTCATCATTAAGCTAATTACCCTTTACTTTTCATAATGATTATGTCATAATTATATAATAGTTTAATTAAAAAATAATGCAAAATCTTTTATAAAAGGAAATATTAATCTCTCAAAAATTGTAATTTTAGTTTTCTAACAAAATTTAAATGGCATTTATTAATATTAATAATTATTATTATTATTAAAAATATAAATATAAATACTCAACTTTGAGCGAACTTTATGTTTGTAAAATCAACGACAAGTTTCTTAGTCGGAATCCGTGGTTCCACGGGGCCAATAAACTAAATGACTTTAACATTTACATTTACTTAATACCTAAAACATATCATTAAACTGTTCCTTTTAAATAAACCCGTGTTTTCACGGGTCATTTCACTAGTTAGATTCAAAATTATATGTGATATACATAATTACATTGTTATTGAAATAATAGGCCTTAAAACAATATGTACCATGCTAAATCATGCGTATACAAAGGGATCATATGAGAGAAATTCAAAACGATCTAACGAGCGTCCAAATACAAAAAAAGGCAAAATTGAAGGTTTTAAAGGTCTCTTTCGAAAAATATTTGGGACAAACCGCCTACGGCAGTTTGACAATGGATAGATCTCGTAAAAATACACGATTTAAAAAAACGATGACTAAATCGGAGCTATGAGTCAAAAGATACGATATATCTAACATTTTGGCCAAAGACACAAAACACCAAGCCTCACGAACCATCGGTGTTGTTTGGTGCGTGGTGCGAATTTGCGAGGAAAGATGTCTTTTTTGGAATCTAGATGACCTCGAATGGTAAAACGTTCAGAGAGTCTTGCTTGTTCAACCGTTTTAGATTGATCTTGAGAATTTAAGAATAATCTGAAACCGAAGGTTATGTGCCGCCAAAAGTTAATCCATCTGGTGACGCATATTAATGATTTAAAAAGTGTGTTTAACGAAATGAAATTAGATTCAAATTTATATGCATTACACATAATTACATTGTGAGTGAAATAATATGCATTAAAACCATATATAACATGCTAAGTCATGCATACAAAAAATTAATAATAGGATATAAATTGAAAACGTTCAAAAAGAACATTAAAATGAGTAAAATGTCTTTTATGGCATCGTGACGACCTGGAATGGCAAAACACTTTCCGAGAGTCTTGATGTTAGGGTCGTTTTTGGGTGATCTCGAGAATGTTAGCATAATCTGAAAACCAAAGGTTATGCGCCGCCAAATGTTACTCCATTTGGCGGCGCATTTAATTTCAAAAGCGTGTTTAACGAAGTGACATTAGATTCAAAATTATATGCGTTATACATAATTACATTGTGAGTGAAATAATAGGCGTTAAAACAATATGTACTATGCTAAGTCATGCATGTACAAAGGAATCATATGATAGAAATTCAAAACGGTCAAAAGAGTGTCTAAATATAAAAAAGGCAAAATTGAAGGTTTTAGAGGTCTCGTTTCGAAAATTGTTTGGGAAATATAGCCTACGGCAGTTTGTCAAGGGATAGATCTCGAAACAATACACGACTTAAAAAATAGTGACTAAATCGGAGCTACGAGTCAAAAGATATGATAGATCTAACATTTGGCCAAAGACACAAAACACCAAGCCCCACGAACCGTCAGTGGTGTTGGGTGCGTGGTGCAAATTTGTGAGAAAAGATGCCTTTTTCAGAATTTAGACGACCTCGAATGGAAAGAACGTTCAGAGAGTCTTGCTCGTTCGGTCATTTTAGGGTGATCTTGAGAATTTAAGCACAATCTGAAACCGAAGGTATGTGCCGCCAAATATTACTCCATCTGGTGGCCAATTTTAATGATTTAAAAAGCGTGTTTAATGAAGTGACATTAGATTCAAATTTATATGCGTTATACATATTTTCTTTGTGAGTGAAATAATAGACCTTACAAATATATATACTATGCTAAGTCACACACACACAAAACTAATAATACAATATATATTGAAAACGTTCAAAAAGAACATTAAAAATGAGTAAAATGTCTTTTTCGGCATCGTGACGACCTGAAATGGCAAAACACTTTCTGAGAGTCTTGATGTTAGGGTCGTTTTAGGGTTATCTCAAGAATTTTATCATAATCTAAAACCAAAGGTTATACGCAGCCAAATGTTACTCCATTTGGCGGCGCATTTAGTGATTTCAAAAGCGTATTTAATGAAGTGACGTTAGTTTGAAAATTATGTGTGTTATACATAATTACATTGTAAGTGAAATAATAGGCGTTAAAACAATATGTACCATGATAAGTCATGCATATACAAAGGAATCATATGATAGAAATTTAAAACGGTAAAAAGAGCGTCTAAATATAAAAAAGGCAAAATTGAAGGTTTTAGAAGTCTTGTTTTGAAAATTGTTTGGGACAAATAGCCTACGGTAGTTTATCAACGGATAGATCTCGAAACAATACACGACTTAAAAAAACAGTGACTAAATCGGAGCTACGAGTCAAAAGATACGATAGATCTAACATTTTGCTCAAAGACACAAAACACCAAGCCCCACGAACCGTCGGTGGTGGTTGGTGCGTGGTGCGAATTTTTGAGGAAATATGCCTTTTTCAGAATCTAGACGATCTCGAATGGCTAGGACGTTCAAAGAGTCTTGCTCGTTCGGTCGTTTTAGGTTGATCTTGAGAATTTAAGCACAATCTGAAACCGAAGGTATGTGACGCCAAATGTTACTCCATCTGGTGGCCCATTTTAAAGATTTAAAAACCGTGTCTAATAAAGTGACATTAGATTCAAATTTATATGCGTTATACATATTTACTTTGTGAGTGAAATAATAGACCTTAAAACTATATATACCATGCTAAGTCACGCACATACAAAACTAATAATACGATATATACTGAAAACGTTCAAAAAGAACATTAAAAATGAGTAAAATGTCTTTTTTGGCATCCTGACGACCTGAAATGACAAGAAACTTTTCGAGAGTCTTAATGTTAGGGTCGTCTTAGGGTGATTTCGAGAATTTCAGCACAATCGGAAACCAAAGGTTATACGCCACCAAATGTTACTCAATTTGGCGGCGCATATTAGTGATTTAAAAAGCATGTTTAATGAAGTGACATTAGATTCAAAATTATGTGTTATACATAATTACATTGTGAGTGAAATAATAGGCCTTAAAACAATATTTACCATGATAAGTCATGCATATACAAAGGAATCGTATGATAGAAATTCAAAACGATCAAAAGAGCGTCTAAATTAAAAAAAAAAGAAAAATTGAAGGTTTTAAAGGTCTCGTTTCGAAAAATATTTGGGACAAACCGCCTTCGGCAGTTTGACAACGGATAGATCTAAAAAAATACATGATTTAAAAAACGGTAACTAATCAGAGCTACGAGTCAAAAGATACGATAGATCTAACATTTTGGCCAAAGACACTAAACACCAAGCACCACGAACCGCCGGTGGTGTTTGGTGTGCGGTGCGAATTTGCGAGGAAAGATGTCTTTTTTGGAATCTACACGACCTCGAATGGCAAGCAAGTTCAGAGAGTCTTGCTCGTTCGGCCATTTTAGGGAATTCTTGAGAATTTAAGCACAATATGAACCGAAGGTTATGCGCCGCCAAATGTTACTCCATCTGGTGGCGCATATTAATGATATAAAAAGCGTGTTTCACGAAGTGACATTTCATTCAAATTTATATGCTTATACATAATTACATTGTGAGTGAAATAATAAGCCTTAAAACCATATACACCATGCTAAGTCATGCATACACAAAAGTAATAATACGATATTAATTGAAAATGTTCAAAGAGAACTTAAAAATGAGTAAAATTTCTTTTTCGGCATCCTGACGACTTGGAATGGCAAGACACTTTCCGAGAGTCTTGATGTTAGGGTAATTTTATGGTGATCTCTAGAATTTTAGCACAATATGAAACCAAAAGTTATGCGCCACCAATATAACTCCATTTGGTGGCGTATATTAGTGATTTAAAAAACGTATTTAATAAAGTGACATTAGATTCAAAATTATATATGTTATATATAATTACATTGTGAGTGAAATAATAAGCCTTAAAACAATATGTACCATGCTAAGTCATGCAAATACAAAGGAATCATATGATATAAATTTAAAACGGTCAAAAGTGCATCTGAATATAAAAAAGATAAAACTAAAGCTTATAGAGGTCTCGTTTCAAAAAATATTTGGGGCAATCCGCCTATGGCAGTTTGACAATAGATAGATCTCGAAAAAAATACACGATTTAAAAAAATGGTGACTAAATCAGAGCTACGATTAAAAAGATACGATAAATCTAATAATTAGCCAAAGACACAAAACAACAAGCCCCATGAATCGTCGGTGGTGTTTTGTGCATGGTACAAATTTGCGAGGAAACATGTCTTTTTCAAAATCTAGACAAACTCGAATGGCAAGCACCTTCAGAGAGTCTTGCACGTTCAGAGAGTCTGGTGCTGCATATTAACGATTTAAAAAGCATTTTTAATGAAGTGACATTAGAATCAAATTTATATGCGTTATACATAATTATATTGTGAGTGAAATAATAAGCCTTAAAACTACATACACCATGCATAGTCATGCACACATAAAACTAATAATACGATATATATTGAAAACGTTCAAAATTATCATTAAAAATGAGTAAAATGTCTTTTTTGGGCATCGTGACGACCTCGAATGGCAAGACACTTTCTGAGAGTCTTGATGTTAGGGTCGTTTTAGAGTGATCCCGAGAATTTCAGTACAATCTGAAACCAAAGGTTATGCACCGCCAAATGTTACTCCATTTGGCGGCTCATATTATTGATATAATAAACGTGTTTAATTAAGTGACATTAGATTCAAACTGATATGCGTTATACATAGTTACATTGTGAGTGAAATAATACGCTTTAAAACAATATAAATCAGGCTAAGTAATGCATACACAGAGAAATAATATGATAGAAATTCAAAACAGTCAAAAGAGTGTCAAAATCGAAAAAAGGAAAAATTGAAGGTTTTAGAGGCCTCGTTTCAAAAAATATTTGGGACAAACCGCCTACGGCAATTTTCCAAAGGATAGATCTCGAAAAAATTCACGGTTTAAAAAAAACAGTGACTAAATCGGAGCTACGAGTCAAAAGATACGATAGATCTAACATTTTGGCCAAAGACACAAAACACCAAGCACCACGAACCGTCGGTAGTGTTCGGTGCGTGGTGCGAATATGCGAGGAAAGATGTTTTTTTAGAATCTAGACGACCTCAAATGGAAAGCACGTTCAGAGAGTCTTGCTCGTTCCGCAGTTTTAGGGTGATCTTGAGAATTTAAGCACAATTTGAAACCGAAGGTTATGCGCCACCAAATGTTATTCCATCTAGCGGTGCATATTAATGATTTAAAAAGCATGTTTAACAAAGTGACATTAGATTCAAATTTATATGCATTATATATAATTACATTGTGAATGAAATAATAGACTTTAAAACTATATATATACCATGGTAAGTCATGCATGCACAAAACTAATAATACGATATATATTGAAAATGATCAAAATTAACATTTAAAATGAGTAAAATGTCCTTTTTCGACATCGTGACGACCTCGAATGGCAAGAAACTTTCCAAGTGTCTTGATGTTAGAGTCATTTTAGGGTGATCTCGAGAATTTCAGCACAATATGAAATCAAAGGTTATGCGTCGCCAAATGTTACTCCATTTGGCACTACATATTATAGATATACAATATGTGTTTAATGAAGTGACATTAGATTCAAACTTATATGCGTTATACATAGTTACAATGTGAGTGAAATAATAGGCTTTAAAACAATATGTACCAGCCTAAGTAATGCATACACAGAGAAATCATATGATAGAAATTCAAAACGGTCAAAAAAGCGTCTAAATATAAAAAAAGTCAAAATTGAAAGTTTTTAGAGGTCTCGTTTCGAAAATTGGTTGGTAGAAATCGCCTACGGCAGTTTGCCAATGGATAGGTCTCGAAAAATACACGATTTAAAAAAAATGACTAAATCGAAGTTATGAGTCAAAAGATACGATAGATCTAACATTTTGGCCAAAGACACAAAACACCAAGCACCACGAACCATCGATGGTGTTCGGTGCGTGATGCGAATTTGCGAGGAAAGAAGGTTATGCGCCGCCAAATGTTACTCCATCTGGCGGCGCATATTAATGATTTAAAAAGCGTGTTTAATGAAGTGACATTAGATTCAAATTTATATGTGTTATACATATTTACATTGTGAGTGAAATAATAGGCCTTAAAACTATATATACCATGCTAAGTCATGCACACACAAAACTAATAATACGATATATATTGAAAACGTTCAAAAAGAACAATAAAATGGAGTAATATGTCTTTTTTCGACATCCTGACGACCTGGAATGACAAGACAATTTCCGAGTGTCTTGATGTAAGGGTTGTTTTAGGGTGATCTCGAGAATTTCAGCACAATCTGAAACCAAAGGTTATCCGCCGCCAAATGTTACTCAATTTGACGGCATATATTAGTGATTTAAAAAACGTGTTTAATGAAGTGACATTAGATTCAAACTTATATGTGTTATACATAATTACATTATGAGTGAAATAATAGGCTTTTGAACCATATGTACCATGTTAAGTCATGCATATAAAGGGCTCATATGATAGAAATTCAAAACGATCAAACAAACATTTAAATAAAGAAAGGAAAAATTGAAGGTTTTAGAGGTCTCATTTCTAAAAAAAGGAAAAAGATACGATAGATATAACATTTTGGCCAAAGACACGAAGCACCACGAACCGCCGATGGTGTTTGTTGAGTGGTGCGAATTTGCGAGGAAATATGTCGTTTTTGGAATCTCGACGACCTCGAATGGGAAGCACGTTCACAGAGTCTTGCTTGTTCGGCCATTTTAGGGTGATCTTGAGAATTTAAGCACAATTTGAAACTGAAGGCTATGCGCCGCCAAATGTTAATCAATCTGGCGACACATATTTATGATTTGAAAAGCGTGTTTAATGAAGTGACATTAGGTTCAAATTTATATGCGTTATACATAATTACATTGTGAGTGAAATAATATGCCTTAAAACCATATATACAATGCTAAGTCATTCATACACAAAATTAATAATAGGATATAAATTGAAAACGCTCAAAAAACATTAAAATGAGTAAAACATCTTTTTCGACATCCTAATGACCTGGAATGGCATGACACTTTTCGAGAGTCTTGATGTTAGGGTCGTTTTAGGGTGATCTTGAGAATTTTAGCACAATCTGAAACCAAAGTGTGAGCGCTGCCAAATGTTACTCCATTTGGCGCCGCGTATTAGTGATTTAAAAAGCGTTTTTATTGAAGTGACATTAGATTCAAAATTATATGTGTTATACATAATTACATTGTGAGTGAAATAATACGCCTTAAAACAATATGTACCATGCTAAGTCATACATATACAAAGGAATCATATGATAGAAATTCAAAACGGTCAAAAAGGCGTCTAAATATAAAAAGGCAAAATTGAAGAATTTAGAGGTCTCGTTTCGAAAAAAATTTGGGACAAAGCGCCTATGTCGGTTTGCCAATGGATAGATCTGGAAAAAATACACAATTTAAAAAAAAGGAAACTAAATCGGAGCTACGAGTCAAAAGATACGATAGATCTAACATTTTAGCCAAAGACACAAAACACCAAGCAGCACAAACCATCGGCGGTGTTTGGTGGATGGTGCGACTTTGCCATGAAAGATATCTTTTTGGAATCTAGACGACCTCGAATGGAAAGTACGTTCAGAGAGCATTGCTCATTTGGCCGTTTTAGGGTGATCTTGAGAATTTCAGCAGAATCTGAAACCGAAGGTTATGCGCCGCCAAATGCTACTCCATCTGGCAGCGCATATTAAGGATTTATAAAGCGTGTTTAATGAAGTGACATTAGATTCGACATTATATGCGTTATACATAATTACATTGCGAGTGAAATAATAGGCCTTAAAACTATATATACCAATCTAAGTCATGCATACACCAAACTAATAATACGATATAAATTGTAAACGTTCAAAGAGAACATTAAAAAAGAGCAAAATATCTTTTTTCGGAATCCTGAAGACCTCGAATGGCAAGACACTTTCTGAGATTCTTGATGTTAGGGTCATTTTAGGGTGATATGTAAAATTTCAGCACAATGTGAAACCAAAGGAGATGCACCGCCAAATGTTACTCCATTTGGCGGTGCATATTTATGATTTAAAAAGCGTGTTTAATGAAATGACATTAGATTCAGAATTATATGTATTATACATAATTACATCATGAGTGAAATAATAGGCCTTAAAACTATATGTACCATGCAAAGTCATGCATACATAAATGGAATAATAAGAAAGAAATTGAAAACGGTCAAAAGATCGTCAAAAAGACAAAACTGAAGGCTTTAGAGGTCTTGTTTTGAAACATATTTACGACAAACCGCCTACGGCATTTTCCCAATGGATAGATCTCGAAACAATACACGCTTTAAAAAAAAACACCGACTAAATCACGAGCCGTCAGTGGTGTTTCGTGAGAGGTGCGACTTTGCTAGGAAAGATATCTTTTTGGAATCTAGACGACCTCGAATAGCAAGCACGTTCTGAGAGTCTTGCTCGTTCGGCCGTTTTAGGATGATTTTGAGAATTTCAGCACAATCTGAAACCGAAGGTTATGCATCGCTAAATGCTACTCCATCTGGCGGCGCATGTTAATGATTTATAAAGCGTTTTTAATGAAGTGACATTAGATTCGACATTATATGCGTTATACATAATTACATTGCGAGTGAAATAATCGGCCTTAAAACTATATATATACCATGCTAATTCATGCATACACAAAACTAATAATACGATATAAATTGTAAAAATTCAAAGAGAACATTATAAATGAGTAAAATATCTTTTTTCGGCATCCTGAAGACCTCGAATGGCAAGATACTTTCTGAGAGTCTTGATGTTAGGGTCATTTTAGGGTGATCTGGAGAATTTCAGCAAAATCTGAAACCAAATGAGATGCACCGCCAAATGTTACTCTATTTGGCGGCGCATTTTTGTGATTTGAAAAGCGTGTTTAATGAAGTGACATTAGATTTACAATTATATGTGTTATACATAATTAAACTGTGAGTAAAATAATAGGCCTTAAAACTATATGTACCAAGCATAGTCATGCATACACAAAGGAATAATAAGAAAGAAATTGAAAACGGTCAAAAGAGCGTTAAAAAGGCAAAATTAGAGGTCTCGTTTCGAAAAATATTTGGGACAAAGCGCCTACGGAAGTTTGCCAACGGATAGATCTCGAAAAAATACACAAATTTAAAAAAACAGTGACTAAATTGGAGCTACGAGTCAAAAGATACGATAGATCTAACATTTTGGCCAAAGACAAAAAACACCAAACACCACGAACCGTCGGTGGTGTTTGGTGAATGGTGCGAATTTGCCAGGAAAGATATCTTTTTGGAATCTAGACAACCTCGAATGGCAAGCATGTTCAGAGAGTCTTGCTCGTTCGGCCGTTTTAGGGTGATCTTGAGAATTTCGGCACAATCTGAAACTGAAGGTTTTGCGCCTCCAAATGCTACTGATGATGTAGCGTGAGGGTACGAAATAGTATTATTTTTAATACAAAATACTACAAAATATGACACAAGTTTTATTAATTTACGGATGGGATATACCTAAACCTTGCTACAACACTATAGGCAGTGTACCTAATCGTAGAGTAGTGTAGTTTTTAGTAAGTCCGGTTCGTTCCACAGGGAGCTGGTGATACTTACTATATTTTTAACTATATTTATACAAAATATATATAATTATATAAGTAGTAATATTATTATAAAAGGGGGGTTTTACCGTTTAATGACCGGTTTGTCGATTCTATATTTTAAGCGTAAAGATAAATGACGATAATTAAAGTGCGTAAAATAATGACAATAAATAAAATGACAGTAAATAAAATTGCGAGTAATAAAATGACAGTAAATAAAGATACGATGAGAAATATAATAAAAGAATTATGCTTATTTAAACTTCCGTAATCATGATGTTTGACGTGTTGATTTTAATTTATTACCATGGGTTAATTGTCCTTTGTCCTGGTTTATTTGATACGTCTATCTGGTTTTTGTCCATAATAGTCCATCGGTCATAAATATAAAGTGCGAGTATCCTCGTCAAATTACCCTTATACCCGAAGTCAAATATTCCAACTGATTAAGGATTTAAACTGTGACGCAGTTATCACTTCTGTCAACAATTACACCAGTTATCACTGTATGTAATCCACCCCTGTTTTAATTAGTTTATGAATATTAATTCATCCACTTGATCAGAATGAATAATCAATTACCCAACCCAATTGATTAATTAAATGATTATAACAGATTCCATATGAACATCACTAAATAGGACAACCATAATCATTATTAATTATTAGGATAATTAATTTGAAGATAGGTTCGACAGACTCCAATGAGTTGTCACTCAATTAGACAATACCCCCCATCTATTAATAGTCAATAATCCAATTTCCACAAGTGTCGGTCTTTTGCCCAAACCTTAATTATGGTCCAAAGTTCAATAACCCAATTTTAGTAATTAGCCCAACATCATGAGTACTTCATTTTAAATAAGCATAATAACGACTTAGCTACGAGACATTAATGTAAAAAGGTTGAACATAACTTACAATGATTAAAAATAGCGTAGCGTTACACGGACAGAATTTCGACTTACACACTCAAACGATCTCTATCATAAATCTTATTATTATCATAATTTAAAATTAAAATTAAGATTATTGTTATATCTTATTAAGTTAACATTATGATAGAGATATAGAATATAGATATTGATAATTGATATAGATATTTGATTGATAAAAAAAAAAATTGGAAAAAAATTCTTCCTCCATTCATCGAACGTAATATAGCCTTTTATAGGCAAATTAGAAATTGAATTTTCATTTGCGACCCCTGAACTATGCTCAATTAACAACTTTTTATTATTTAATATTATTCTTATTATGAATTATTTAAATATTATATTTTATTCTTGTGCATAGTTGACTCGTAATTTTTACACCGTTGCGTCGAGCGTTGAGAGTTGGTTCATGTCCCGGTTCCGGATTTTCGAACGTCCTTTCGTATAATTTAATATCTTGTACTTTGCGTTTTGTAACTTGTACTCTTGTCATTTTTAGACGTTCTTCATCAATAATTTGAACCTTTTTGATTGTATCTTGTACATTTGAGCTTTTTGGACGTTTTGGTCTTTCAAATCTTCGTTTTTGTCTTTAAATCTTCATTTTCGAGCGATTTGCGTCTTTCGTCTTCGCACTTATTTATTTAACTATTACAACTAAAAATAAGGAAATTACATTTAAAAACTTTACATATTGGAACGATATTGCTACTAAATATATGTTCATTTGGAACACTATCAAATATCCCCACACTTGAGCGTTGCTTGTCCTCAAGCAATACAGAACTTGAAATAAAAACATACATGAATCACTTTTTTATTCATCACATTTTGTACATCAGTGATTTTGATATAGCGGTATAAACAATGACAGTAATGATGGTTAAAGGTGGGTGTGTCCTCCACAGTTGCCTCGGGTTTAGGTCAACGACACTTGCAATCAAATAGCCGATTTACTTTCGTTTTCCAAAGCAAAGTGCACATTTGAAAGGTGGTTTACAGTCCCACATGACTATTAAAATGTAGATCCTTAAGGAAATTGGATCTTTATGAAAACATTTGATCTTTTTTTTTTTTTAAAATTTAATCTAGCTTTTACCCTAGATAAGTTTTCCGGAATAACCCTTCACCGGTGTTTGCAAAATATTTTTGTGGGTTGTGTGGGTTTCAGATTTGAAAATTTTAGCTCAACACTTGTGGTTTTGTGTTACCCACTTGCTAACCTTGTATTAGGAAAGCAACACGACCAGTTTACTTGTCCCGTATATTACCTTTCGGCAAACTACCGTCCGGTTGTAAAGGAAAGCGATGAACAAGAAACTGTTAAGGCAATGTCCCGTGACATGCAGATGATTATGGTCTTATTAACGTGTCGGATGCTAGAACTATCCTTGGTAGGAGCGATAGTAAAGATCATCCTATAATTTTTCGGTCTGGCACAAGGTCCTGTCTCCGACCATGCTATGCAACCACCGTTCTTACGGTTGACACCCGATTTAGTTCAGGTGACCTAATGAATTCCAGGTGAATTCCTAGGATTTTACGTTCAATGGTAATGAACGCATTGAAAATGGTTTTTCAGAAAACAAATCGGTTTGTAATTTTTGATCAAAATATTTTCTCGTTCAAGCTCGAGTTTAGATATCATTGAATTCCATGAGTTTGAATTCTCAATCTTTAAGGTCAATCTCAAGGATTGAGTAATATCAGGCTTAAAAGCTGATTTTTGATCTTTAAGGAGATTATCCTTTCTGGGAATCTGATTCATTAGTCTTATCAAGCTAATTTGCACGGTGCCTCCCCATTGTACGAGATAAATCCTTCTCATGGTTAGGATAAATCTGACCACATGGCGACCCTGTTTGATGCTGAGGTCCGTGGATTTCCTGCTGATTTTAGTGATGACTTTTCTAGATTTTTCGTCAACCTACAGCTGGTCTGGAAGACAACTTCATGACCTAAATCAAGAAGCGCGTGTCTTTTTCGGAAGACTTTACTTCCTTCAAATGATGGAATTGATTCATTGTGTAGATCCATCTCTTCTTTTCTTTCATCGGATAAAACAGTTGATTATCGTTCAAAACAAAAGTATTTTCAATTGTTTGTACAAAAATATGTGATAGATTAATTGAATAACTTGGTACATTCTCCCCACACTTAGTTTCTTTCTTTGCCTTTTTATTCTCCTTTATTCCATTTTAAATGAATTCAAGCGTTTTAAGTTGTTTCTCAATTTATGTCCTTTTCGAGGTAACGATAATTTCGGTATTAACACCTAGTTTTCATCGTTCATAAATATGTATAAACATGATTTTGAGTTCATTTAGTTGAAAATTTTTCAAATTTTTACAAAATTTGGCAAATAAACCAAGTGTAAACCCGAGAGAATTTATAACCCTTCCCCACACTTGAGATCATGCAATGCCCTCATTTGCATAAAATCAGACTACAATTATAAATTCATGAGGGTGATTAGCGTAGAAAAGTTATTAAAAATACCGAGTTTGCAAACATATTGTTGTTATCTCACATTTGATATTGTCGTCAAAATTATTAGCTTTTGCTGAACTTAATGCTAGTCTTTGAAAGTGCGCTGTTTTACCCTGTTTTGTACATAACATAAAATACAAACATATATACATATTTTTGAAGTTTGGTATATAACCCCTTCAAAAATTTATAAAACATAGTATTTTTTGTGGCATACTTTAAATCAATAAAATTAAAAATAATGATAACAAAATTTTTCGTCCCGCCCTCGGGTAAAGCAATTTCGGTTCAACTACCTAATCTTCAACTCACGACGAATTTTAGAAATTATTTTTTTACTTAATGAAATAAAGTAAATTTTGTTTTTAAATTCACACAAAACTTAAATTTAAAAAGCATATTAATTTCATATAAAACCTACAAAATAAAAAAAATCAGAATGGGGGGAGAAAACTAGTTCTTTAGTGTCTGCTAGCGGAAAAGACCAATCGAATTCCATTCTCGGAACTACACGAGAACAGAACAAATAACTCTAGATAACATTTTCTTAGAACATTCGAATCTCCCCACACTTAGGTAGCTGTGGTGTCGAAATTGTGATTAACTTCATCGTCAATTTCTTTTGGTCCATAATCAACTTGCCTATCTGTGACTTTTTCTTTAAGCCAGTGCCCTGCTTCTTCCGTAATATCCCAAAATTCAACTAGTTTCGCCTTTTCTTTAGGCGACAGATTGGATACTAACCGGTTACATAACTTAAAGTTCCCCTTACTTCTAGCATCGATAGCCCGTTTAAAAAGTTTCTTCATTGAACTGTTAATAACGGGGTCATTTAATTTCGTATCAACAACGGGGTTCTTTATTATCAAGTCATCATTAGGTTTTACTTCATTTTCCCCATACTTAGGCGTTTTATTATTGCTAAGCACTACCGTTGGAGTTGGTAAAACAACATGGTTATTACCAATCGTTTTTACTGGTTTAACGGTTTTAGTTGGTGGAGATTTAGACTTTCGAATCATAAAGGTGATTGATTTGTTACCACTTTTAAGTGTCATTCTTCCATTTCCTACATCAAATAACGCCCCGGTGGACGCAAAGAATGGTCGACCTAAAATTAGAGGAACGTTTGGGTCCTCTTCTATGTCAATGACAATAAATTCGACTAGAAAGGTTAAATTGCCTACTTGAACGGGTAGATTGTCAGCAATTCCAACTGGGTGCTTAATGGTTTGATCAAAGAGTCGAACACTCATATCCGTTGGACTTAACTTACCTACACCTAATCTCTTATATAAGGAAAGAGGCATAACACTTACACTTGCACCTAAATCTGCTAGTGCATCATACATGACACAATCACTAAGTAGACAAGGAACAATAAATTCACCCGGATCACCTACCCTAGGTGGAGGTTTTGGTGGAACTGTCTTCACCGGGTTTATATTTACGGCTTTTGTTTCTTGCACTTTCTTATTCTTTTTCTTCTTCTTCTTTCCAGAGGTATCACAATCTTTATTACCTATCACTTGCTCATACTCAACTCCTTTTCTTGGAAACGGGATGGGTGGTTTGTATGGTGCCACCACTGGCTTTACATACTCGGGTGGTGGTGGTGTAACTTCTTCATTGTTACTCTCATCTAAAACCTTCCCATCTTCTGGTGCTGGTTTTTCAGAATTCGTTGAAACCATATTAACATTCTCATTCCGAGGATTTACTTCAGTATTACTCGGTAGCTTTCCTTGTTCCCTCTCACTCATCATGCTAGCAAGAGTACCTACGTGTTTTTCTAGATTCAAAATGGAAGCTTGTTGAGTTCTTAATGACTGATCAAATCTCTCGTTCGTTTGGGTTTGAGTTTCAATAAATTGTGTTTGAGATTCAACTAGCTTGAATACCACGTCTTCCATATTTGACTTTTTCTCTTCGGTTTGTTGTTGTGGTTTATATAAGCCAGGTCTTTGTTGATTGAAAGTGTTGTTTTGAGTTGGTTGGTTATTCGGACCTTGTTGGTTATACCAGTTATTTTCGGGTCCTTTTGGATTGTAAAGAATGTTTTGATTTCGATTGAAGTTTAGCTTTGGCGGTTGATAATTATTTCCAGGCCTTTGGTTCATATAGGAAATATTCTCTCGTTGTTCCAATGTTGGTTCAATGTGACAATCTTTCAATAAGTGTGGTCCACCGCATAGCTCACAACTGATTCGTATTGCGTGAATATCTTTATTCATCTTTTCCATTCGTCTTTCGAAAGCATCTATTTTTGCGGAAACGGAATCAAAGTCATGGCTAGAATCGGCTCTAGCCACTTTAGATGAACGAAAAATATCTTTTTCTTGGTGCCACTCATGCGAGTGGGAGGCTGTGTTATCAATAATTTTGTAAGCTTCAGTTGCGGTTTTCTTCATAATGGATCCACCAGCTGTTATGTCGATGTCTTTTCGTGTAGCAACGTTGACACCTTGGTAGAATATTTGTACTATTTGGTAAGTGTCTAAACCGTGTTGAGGACATCCTCTCAACATCCTTCCGAATCTTGTCCACGCCTCATATAATGTTTCATTTGGCTTTTGCGCGAACGTAACAATTTCTCCTTGAAGTCTCACGGCTTTAGATGCCGGAAAGAATTGTTTAAGAAATTTTTCAACTAAAACATCCCATGTGTCAATCGCCCCTTCAGGTAACGATTCTAACCAATCTTTGGCTTCTCCCTTTAAAGTCCAGGGAAACAACATGAGATAGATCTGCTCATCTTCCACTTCTCGGATTTTGAATAGTGTACAAATTCTTTTAAACGTACGAAGGTGTTCGTTAGGATCTTCATTCGGTGCACCACTGAATTGGCATTGGTTAGTTACCATGTGTAGAATTTGTCCTTTGATTTCATAATCTGACGCATTAACTTCTGGCTTAATAATGGCGTGACCTTGGCCCGTGCGTGTGGCTCTCATTCGATCTTCCATACTTAGAGGTTCCGTTACTTCCATAATTGAATTTGTTGAATACGAATCACTAGAGGACTCTGATTTAACGGTTTGTGGTTCAGGAGGAATAATTAGTGGTTCAGGATCTTGGAATTGTCCTTGAATATGCTCCGGGTTCTTAATTGTGAAGTCGGGTTCAAAAGATGGATTATCGGAAATTTGAGTTGGAGTTCTTGTTCGACTAGATGACGATTCTAAAGAAAAATCAACGGCGACAATATTTGCTAGATGTCTTGATCGAGTTACAGGTGGTGAACGTATGAAAGGTGGTGAACGTTTTGCTCGGTGCATTCACTGAATATCCTATTAGTTTTTAAAAAGGAAAGAAAAATTATAATAAGTTATCCAATTAATAGACTTTTCTGATTTTGCCCACGTTTCGAATAGCCAAAAGATGCAGCAGAGGGGCAGGATTCGTTTGGTCTCAATATAATTGAGTACTGTTTGGCTCCAATAACCCGGTCCACGTACAAATCCAACTATTAATACGAACCAGAAAATTTTGATGTCTATCAATTTAACCACTTAAAATAAATTTTCTTAATTTTAAGAAATTTAGAGAAGAAGTAGAAAAAAATTCTAAGTCCTAAAAACTAGAATGGCGAGAAATAAGAAAGAAATAGATTGCGCGTCGAAAAATGTCGAAAAATAAAAGGTCGAAAAATAGGCGTCGAAAAATAAAAATAAGAAAGTAGTGCGAAATACGGCGTCGTAAAATTCTAAAGCACCTAAAACTTAGTCTAAGGAATAAGCACTTAAGGGATTTTACGGCAAAGCCTAAAAATTCTAGAAGTAAAAATAACTATGGCAAAACTAAACTTAATACTAAAAGTTGCGACTATAGTCTAAAAATCTAAAGGTAATAAAACTAAAAAAAAACATTTTTTTTTATAGACAAAATTTTAAAAATATATATTTTTTTTTTAATAAATTTTTTTTTTTTTTTTTTTACGTTTTTGTTTTTTTTACGTTTTTTTTTTTTTTTTTTTTTTTTTTTTTTTTTTTAATTTTTTAAAAAAAACGATTTTTTTTTTTTTCAAATTTTTTTTTTTTTAAAACGAATTTTTTTTTTTCTTTAAAAAAAAAAACGATTTTTTTTTTTACACAAATTTTTTTATTTTTTTTTAAAACGAAATTTATTTTTTTTAAAAAAAAACGGTTTTTTTTTTTTTTTTTTTTTTTAAAAAAACGATTTTTTTTTTTTTTTTTTTTTACAAATTAATAATTTTTTTATAATTATAATTTTTTTTTCAAAACTTTTTTTTTTTTTTAATTCATTTACTATTCATGAATAGTAAATGAAAATAAATTAATTAATTTACTATTCACATGAAAGCGACATGATAGCAATTATTAATTATAAGTTACATAATATACCCCTGAAGTATTTAATAAATACTACTTTTTTAAAATTTACGTATAAATTTTGATTCTTAAATATTATTATATTATTATATTCTATTTCAATATTATTATATTATTATATTCTATTTCAATATTATTATATTATTATATTTTATTTCAATATTATTATAATTAAAAATATAGCGTTTTAGCGCTCCCCGGCAGCGGCGCCAAAAACTTGATGATGTAGCGTGAGGGTACGAAATAGTATTATTTTTAATACAAAATACTACAAAATATGACACAAGTTTTATTAATTTACGGATGGGATATACCTAAACCTTGCTACAACACTATAGGCAGTGTACCTAATCGTAGAGTAGTGTAGTTTTTAGTAAGTCCGGTTCGTTCCACAGGGAGCTGGTGATACTTACTATATTTTTAACTATATTTATACAAAATATATATAATTATATAAGTAGTAATATTATTATAAAAGGGGGGTTTTACCGTTTAATGACCGGTTTGTCGATTCTATATTTTAAGCGTAAAGATAAATGACGATAATTAAAGTGCGTAAAATAATGACAATAAATAAAATGACAGTAAATAAAATTGCGAGTAATAAAATGACAGTAAATAAAGATACGATGAGAAATATAATAAAAGAATTATGCTTATTTAAACTTCCGTAATCATGATGTTTGACGTGTTGATTTTAATTTATTACCATGGGTTAATTGTCCTTTGTCCTGGTTTATTTGATACGTCTATCTGGTTTTTGTCCATAATAGTCCATCGGTCATAAATATAAAGTGCGAGTATCCTCGTCAAATTACCCTTATACCCGAAGTCAAATATTCCAACTGATTAAGGATTTAAACTGTGACGCAGTTATCACTTCTGTCAACAATTACACCAGTTATCACTGTATGTAATCCACCCCTGTTTTAATTAGTTTATGAATATTAATTCATCCACTTGATCAGAATGAATAATCAATTACCCAACCCAATTGATTAATTAAATGATTATAACAGATTCCATATGAACATCACTAAATAGGACAACCATAATCATTATTAATTATTAGGATAATTAATTTGAAGATAGGTTCGACAGACTCCAATGAGTTGTCACTCAATTAGACAATACCCCCCATCTATTAATAGTCAATAATCCAATTTCCACAAGTGTCGGTCTTTTGCCCAAACCTTAATTATGGTCCAAAGTTCAATAACCCAATTTTAGTAATTAGCCCAACATCATGAGTACTTCATTTTAAATAAGCATAATAACGACTTAGCTACGAGACATTAATGTAAAAAGGTTGAACATAACTTACAATGATTAAAAATAGCGTAGCGTTACACGGACAGAATTTCGACTTACACACTCAAACGATCTCTATCATAAATCTTATTATTATCATAATTTAAAATTAAAATTAAGATTATTGTTATATCTTATTAAGTTAACATTATGATAGAGATATAGAATATAGATATTGATAATTGATATAGATATTTGATTGATAAAAAAAAAATTGGAAAAAAATTCTTCCTCCATTCATCGAACGTAATATAGCCTTTTATAGGCAAATTAGAAATTGAATTTTCATTTGCGACCCCTGAACTATGCTCAATTAACAACTTTTTATTATTTAATATTATTCTTATTATGAATTATTTAAATATTATATTTTATTCTTGTGCATAGTTGACTCGTAATTTTTACACCGTTGCGTCGAGCGTTGAGAGTTGGTTCATGTCCCGGTTCCGGATTTTCGAACGTCCTTTCGTATAATTTAATATCTTGTACTTTGCGTTTTGTAACTTGTACTCTTGTCATTTTTAGACGTTC
This sequence comes from Rutidosis leptorrhynchoides, assembly GCF_046630445.1. Taxonomy (NCBI): domain Eukaryota; kingdom Viridiplantae; phylum Streptophyta; class Magnoliopsida; order Asterales; family Asteraceae; genus Rutidosis; species Rutidosis leptorrhynchoides. The sequence goes on from NC_092336.1 coordinate 176,037,045, forward strand.
TTCATCAATAATTTGAACCTTTTTGATTGTATCTTGTACATTTGAGCTTTTTGGACGTTTTGGTCTTTCAAATCTTCGTTTTTGTCTTTAAATCTTCATTTTCGAGCGATTTGCGTCTTTCGTCTTCGCACTTATTTATTTAACTATTACAACTAAAAATAAGGAAATTACATTTAAAAACTTTACATATTGGAACGATATTGCTACTAAATATATGTTCATTTGGAACACTATCAGCTACTCCATTTGGCAGCGCATATTAATGATTTATAAAGCGTGTTTAAAGAAGTAACATTAGATTCGACATTATATGTGCTATACATAATTACATTACGAGTGAAATAATAGGCATTAAAACTATATATACCATGCTAAGTCATGCATACACAAAACTAATAATATGATATAAATTGAAAACGTTCAAAGAGAACATTAAAAATGAGTAAAATATCCATTAAAAATGAGTAAAATATCTTTTCTCGGCATCCTGAAGACCTCGAATGGCAAGACACTTTTCGTGAGTCTTGATGTTAGGGTCGTTTTAGGGTGATCTGGAGAATTTCAACACAATCTAAAACCAAAGGAGATGCGCCGCCAAATGTTACTCCATTTGGCGGCGCATCTTTGTGATTTAAAAAGCGTTTTTAGTGTAGTGACATTAGATTCAAAATTATATGCGTTATACATAATTATATTGTGAGTGAAATAATAGGCCTTAAAACTATATGTACCATGCAAGGTCACGCATACACAAAAGGAATAATAAGAAAGAAATTGAAAACGGTTAAAAGAGCGTCAAAAGACAAAATTGAAGGCTTAGAGATCTCGTTTTGAAAAATATTTACGACAAACCGCCTACGGCTGTTTGCCAATGGATAGATCTCGAAAAATACACTATTTAAAAAAAGGGTAACTAAATCGAAGCTACGAGTCAAAAGATACGATAGATATAATATTTTGGCCAAAGACACAAAACACCAAGCACCACGAACTGTCGGTGGTGTTTGGTGAGTGGTGAGACTTTGCCAGGAAAGATATCTTTCTTGGAATCTAGACAACCTCGAATGGCAAGCATGTTCAGATAGTCTTGCTCGTTCGGCCGTTTTAGGGTGATCTTGAGAATTTCAGCACAATCTGAAATCGAAGGTTATGCGTCGTAAAATGCTACTCCATCTGAGGGTGCATATTAACGTTTATAAAGCGTGTTTAATGAAGTGACATTAGATTTGACATTATATGCGCTATACCTAATTGCATTGTGAGTGAAATAATATGTCTTAAAACTATATATACCATGTTTAGTCATGCATACACAAAACAAATAATACGATATAAATTTAAAACGCTCAAAGAGAACATTAAATATGAGTAAAATATCTTTTTTCGGAATCCTGAAGACCTCGAATGGCAAGACACTTTTCGAGAGTCTTGATGTTAGAGTTGTTTTAGGGTGATCTGGAGAATTTCAGCACAATCTGAAACCAAAGGAGATGTGCCGCCAAATGTTACTCCATTTGACGGTGCATCTTTGTGATTTAAAAAGCTTGTTTAATGAAGTGACATTAGATTCAAAATTATATGTGTTATACATAATTACATTGTGAGTGAAATAATAGGCCTTAAAACTATATGTATCATGCAAAGTCTTGCATACACAAAAGGAATAATAAGAAAGAAATTGAAAATGGTCAAAAGAGCGTCAAAAAGACAAAATTGAAGGCTTTAGACGTCTCGTTTCAAAACATATTTGAGAAAAATCACCTACGACAGTTTTCCAACGGATAGATCTCGAAAAAATACACGATTTTAAAAAACACGGCGACTAAATCGGAACTACGAGTCAAAAGATACGATAGATCTAACATTTTGGCTAAAGACACAAAACACCAAGCACCACGAACCGTCGGTGGTGTTTGGTGAGTGGTGCGACTTTGCCAGGAAAGATATCTTTTTGGAATCTAGACAACCTAGAATGACAAGCACTTTCAAGGAGTCTTGCTCGTTCGGCCGTTTTAGGGTGATCTTGAGAATTTCAGCACAATCTGAAACCGAAGGTTATGCGCGGCCAAATGCTACTCCATCTGGCGGTGCATATTAATGATTTATAACGCGTGTTTAATGAAGTGACGTTAGATTCGACATTATATGCGTTATATATATTTACATTGCGAGTGAAATAATAGGCCTTAAAACTATATATACCATGCTAAGTCATGCATTCACAAAAATAATGATACGATATAAATTGAAAACGTTTAAAGAGAACATTAAAAATGAGTAAAATATCTTTTTTCGGCATCCTGAAGACCTCGAATAGCAAGACAGTTTCCGAGAATCTTGATGTTAGGGTCGTTTTAGGGTGATCTGAAAAATTTTAGCACAATCTGAAACCAAAGGAGATGCGCCGCCAAATGTTACTCCATTTGACGGCGCATCTTTGTGATTTACAAAGCGTGTTTAATGAAGTGACAATAGGTTCAAAATTATATGTGTTATGTATAATTACATTGTGAGTGAAATAATAATCCTTAAAACTATATGTACCATGCAAAGTCATGCATACACAAAAGGAATAATAAGAAAGAAATTGAAAATGGTCAAAAGTGCGTCAAAAAGACAAAATTGAAGGCTTTAGAGGTCTCGCTTCGAAAAATATTTGCGACAAACCGCCTACGGTAGTTTTCTAACGCATAGATCTTAAAAAATACACGATTTAAAAAAAACGGCGACTAAATCAGAGCTACGAGTCAAAAGATACGATAGATCTAATATTAGGCCAAAGACACAAAACACCAAGCACCACGAACCGTCGGTGGTGTTTGGTGAGTGGTGCGACTTTGCCAGGAAAGATATCTTTTTTGGAATCTAGACAACCTCGAATGGCAAGCACGTTCAGATAGTCTTGCTCGTTCGGCCGTTTTAGGGTGATCTTGAGAATTTCAGCACAATCTGAAATCGAAGGTTATGCGTCGTAAAATGCTACTCCATCTGACGGTGCATATTAACGTTTATAAAGCGTGTTTAATGAAGTGACATTAGATTTGACATTATATGCGCTATACATAATTGCATTGCGAGTGAAATAATATGTCTTAAAACTATATATACCATGCTTAGTCATGCATACACAAAACAAATAATACTATATAAATTTAAAACGCTCAAAGAGAACATTAAATATGAGTAAAATATCTTTTTTCGGCATCCTAAAGACCTAGAATGGCAAGACACTTTTCGAGAGTCTTGATGTTAGAGTTGTTTTAGGGTGATCTGGAGAATTTCAGCACAATCTGAAACCAAAGGAGATGTGCCGCCAAATGTTACTCCATTTGGCGATGCATCTTTGTGATTTAAAAAGCTTGTTTAATGAAGTGACATTAGATTCAAAATTATATGTGTTATACATAATTACATTGTGAGTGAAATAATAGGCCTTAAAACTATATGTACCATGCAAAGTCTTGCATACACAAAAGGAATAATAAGAAAGAAATTGAAAATGGTCAAAAGAGCGTCAAAAAGACAAAATTGAAGGCTTTAGACGTCTCGTTTCAAAACATATTTGAGAAAAACCACCTACGACAGTTTTCCAACGGATAGATCTCGAAAAAATACACGATTTTAAAAAACACGGCGACTAAATCGGAACTACGAGTCAAAAGATACGATAGATCTAACATTTTGGCTAAAGACACAAAACACCAAGCACCACGAACCGTCGGTGGTGTTTGGTGAGTGGTGCGACTTTGCCAGGAAAGATATCTTTTTGGAATCTAGACAACATAGAATGACAAGCACTTTCAAGGAGTCATGCTCGTTCGGCCGTTTTAGGGTGATCTTGAGAATTGCAGCACAATCTGAAACCGAAGGTTATGCGCGGCCAAATGCTACTCCATCTGGCGGTGCATATTAATGATTTATAACGCGTGTTTAATGAAGTGAAGTTAGATTCGACATTATATGCGTTATATATATTTACATTGCGAGTGAAATAATAGGCCTTAAAACTATATATACCATGCTAAGTCATGCATTCACAAAAATAATGATACGATATAAATTGAAAACGTTTAAAGAGAACATTAAAAATGAGTAAAATATCTTTTTTCGACATCCTGAAGACCTCGAATAGCAAGACAGTTTCCGAGAATCTTGATGTTAGGGTCGTTTTAGGGTGATCTGAAAAATTTCAGCACAATCTGAAACCAAAGGAGATGCGCCGCCAAATGTTACTCCATTTGACGGCGCATCTTTGTGATTTACAAAGCGTGTTTAATGAAGTGACAATATGTTCAAAATTATATGTGTTATGTATAATTACATTGTGAGTGAAATAATAGGCCTTAAAACTATATGTACCATGCAAAGTCATGCATACACAAAAGGAATAATAAGAAAGAAATTGAAAATGGTCAAAAGTGCGTCAAAAAGACAAAATTGAAGGCTTTAGAGGTCTCGCTTCGAAAAATATTTGCGACAAACCGCCTACGGCAGTTTTCTAACGCATAGATCTTAAAAAATACACGATTTAAAAAATACGGCGACTAAATCAGAGCTACGAGTCAAAAGATACGATAGATCTAATATTAGGCCAAAGACACAAAACACCAAGCACCACGAACCGTCGGTGGTGTTTGGTGAGTGGTGCGACTTTGCCAGGAAAGATATCCTTTTGAAATCTAGATGAACTCGAATGGCAAGCACGTTTAGAGAGTCTTGCTCGTTCGGCCATTTTAGGGCGATCTTGAGAATTTCAGCACAATCTGAAATCGAAGGTTATGCGCTGCCAAATGCTACTCCATCTGGCGGCGCATATTAATGATTTATAAAGCGTGTTTAATGAAGTGACATTAGATTCGACATTATATGCGTTATACATTATTGCATTGCGAGTGAAATTTTCATACCCCGTCCCAATCCATCTGGACGAAGTCACCAACATCTGGTTCCATTGCGATGATCGACTCCAAATGATGGCTTTTAAAATGAGCAAATGCACAGCGGAAGATTTCTTTCATACCTAAGAATAAACATGCTTTCAAGTGTCAACCAAAAGGTTGGTGAGTTCATAGTTTTATCATAAAATAATAAAATTCATCATTTTGATAGACCACAAGATTTAAATCTGGCATGGTACAAATGGGCCCGAATCCTATACCTACCTGTAATGTACATGCGATATCTTTTAAATACAGTACACTTTTCTCGTGTACGAAATCATCTTTCATAAATCTTAGTAACCGTACACATATCTCGTGCACAAAAATAACATACACATAACCTGTGTATAAAAATTATTCTCTCGATACATAACATTCATATCAAGTGGTGGCAATTATCATGTCCACATAATTCAATGGTGGCAATTATCATGTCCACATAATTCAATGGTGGCAATTATCATGTCCACATAATTCAATAATAATCCGCAGAACTTCTGTCTGCATAATAATTCATTCGAGGAAGGTTTTGCTTGTGTCTATCTCGTCAAACATTTATAAAATGCATTTCATGTATTCGCAGTTCAAAATATATTTCAAAAGCATTGAATAAAGCAGTTGTAAAAACAGTGCATGTATTCCCAGTCCCAAAAATATAAAGAGTAAAAGGGAGCAAATGAAACTCACCTAATGTATTTTGTAGTAAAAATACATATGATGATATTTAACAACTGAACAATGTAGGGTTGGCCTCGGATTCACGAACCTATATCATTTATATATATATATTAACACCTATAATTGAAATCGAATAAATTTGTGTATTATTCTTAGTGAAATTATTACATTTAATAATTTATAAGTTTCCTTAATAATATATTTACTTTATTTATTTTAGGTAGATTATTATTATTTATTATAAAAAAATACTAATATAGTTATGTTAATAAAAATAATAATAATACAATATATAAAATTTTAAATAAAAAGGTTGTATTCTTTTTGCAATAAAAATAGTAATTTTGATAAAATTTCTTAATACTAAATATACTTAATAATACTACTTGTTAATAATTATATTGATGTTAATAAAAGTAATAATATCAATATTGATAATTATAATAATTGTAACCCTAATACTAATAATAATAATAATAATAATAATAATAATAATAATCATATTAATAAAAGTAATAGTAATAATAATAATAATAATAATAATAATAATAATAATAATAATAATAATAATAATAATAATACTAATAATAATAATAATAATAATAATAATAATAATAATAATAATAATAATAATAATAATAATAATAATAATAATAATAATAATAATAATAATAATAATAATAATAATAATAATAATAATAATGATAATGATAATGATAATGATAAAAAAAATAAAAATAAAAGGGTACAACCTTTGAAGAAAGGAGCTTAAAAATAAAACGTCACTGCCCGGCCTCGAACCCGCGACCTCCCATTTAACCTTTCCCTCCCTTACCACTGAACCGTTATTTATTTTCTGTAATAACTCGCGTATATATTTATATAACATATATGAACCGTATGTCATCATCGTCGAGATTTTCGATCATCATCATCTTAACAATAACCCTAATCGAAAACATACGCATCATCATCTTCAATCGCGTTTACTTTCATCATCTTGAACATAATCATACACATCGTCACCATGAAAACATACGGCCTGTTCTAGTTCCACTATATGCTCAATTGAAACACAAGTAAATAAATACATGTAGTAGTTTAGTGTGCCAATATCACTTTATCTACATGTCGGCCATGACTTTCATGTTTGTCCCACATGCATAACTCAATTGGTTCCTTTGAAACAAATATGATAGCATAGCACAATTAAACGTCGGTTTCTAAAATAAAATAGGAAAAGCTCTCGGTCCCATTAAACAAAAACAAATGACCCGATTGATTTAAATATGGCATCCGAAATAATTAGGTGGGGAGCAAGCCAGCATGATACACAAAATTTTCTTTGGTTTTGAATTAAATATAGAAAGTGGATGTAGCACTCTAACATCCTTTTCTTTCATAAAGTGAATCGTGACACTATCAACTTGTGTTTCTTTTTATCGACTCAACTGGAATCCAGATTGCTCACCTGAATTATTTTGGCCCAAAGAAACATCCCATGGCTCGTATAAATGAAAGCAGCGGTGATGAAATAAAGATGTATGTGGGACAAGTGGGTCAGCCAAATAAATAAAAGAAATAGCACCGAAAGTAGTCTTCAAGATAATGGAGTATATATATATATATATATTTTGAATGTTTGAAAATTTTGAATCAATGTAGAAAAATAGAAAGGTGGTGTAGCAGAGAAATAAAATAGCGGTTTGCAGCAAAGGTTTTATACATATTCAAGGGTTTGTGTTGTTTGTCGAGTAGAAGGAGTTCACAGTGGTAATCATCGAATGGTTTTTCATTGGTGACCGAAGTTAGAGTGGAGATTGTGTGGTGATGGAAGATTGATGTTTATGTTCTCGGTTATGCAGAAAATAATAATAGTTGCTGCAGTTTTTAGAGGGTGGTTAATGGGTTTGTTGTCATGATGGGTGGCGGTTTAGAGAGGTGGTGATGTATGATCACAATTCATGATAGAAGTGAAATACAACACAAGGTTGATGGTTATCATGTTGAAGGTCGTGGTTTCTTGTTGCAGGAAGCTAGGAGTACAAATATATCAAGTGGGTTTAATATAAAAAGAGAAAAACAAAAACAGAATATAGAAAGGCAGATTGTGATTGAGACATTCAACAGATTTTGTATCTGTTATAGACGAATTTTGTTTGAGTTTGAAAAGTAGATCACGATGTGTAACAAACATGTACGAATTGAAGACTTTCATATCTACACCTTTGTTTTGTATAGACTGGAATCAACCTTTATCAATATCAGATAGGAAAAAATAACGTTTGATAGAGATGGGAATATATTCTTACACCTTTATTTGATTTTATATATTATAATTAATATTAAATATTAATAGTTTAATAAATATGAATATATTATTATTAATAATAATATTAATAATACAGTTATTAATACTAGAATTAATATAAATACTAATAATAATATTAATAACTGAAATCATAGTAATATTAATAAGTAATAATTCAGATAATACTAATAATAATAATGATATTAAGTTAATATTATTAATAACAATAATGATAAAATAATAAAATAATAATAAGACATTACATGTATCAAATTCGATATTAATGTTAATATTAATAACGAAAGTAATAATAATTTTGCTATAGCAACTATACTGTAACATGTATTTAATATCATACATTATGTAGTAATTATATATTATATATATTTAATATTTAATATTTATAATTTATATATATATATATATATATATATATATATATATATATATATATATATATATATATATTACGATATATAATACTACTTATGTATAGTGTAATGACCCGGAATTTTCCGACCAAATTATACTTATGAGATTAATATTTACATAAATTAAACCATATCAACATGATAAGCAATCCAAATTTTTGAGACTTGTGTTTTTGAAAAGAGTTTTACACAACGTTTGACCATCCAATATGACCGATGATATCACGAACTATATAACATACGATAATTATATGTTTGTGTATATATATGTATTTATATATATTTAACATGATTTAAGGATGGTTTAACATCTCATTGTGTACTAATGACAATGAGTTATAAGTATATTTTGAAACTACTAACTTAAGTTTTCAAAACGATAACTATACGTAACATTCTTTGATATATATACTTATAATCTATAATGCTTATACATGTATCGTATATATAATGTATTTAATCACTTTTTAAGGACTTAAATACATAAAACAATATAAGTATATTCACAAAAGATAGCTATATTTGAATTCTCGTTCCGTTCCTCAAGATTTCTATACGTATATCTAGGGTATATGTACCTGTATCATACCCAGCTTCTATATGTATTTACTATTGGTATATACACATCAAATCAACATCCTAATCAACATTATTACTGCCCTAGATATGAGGTAACTAGAATTTATCAAGTAGTATGAATTATTAGTAAGAAAACAAAATTAGGAATCCTTTTCTTTCTTTATAAACTAAAAACGTTTTTATAAATGAACACCATTTCTTCACTCCATTTTCTCATATCTACACCCTCATTTATCTCTCAAAATACTTCTAACTTCATACTTGATCATCTCCAAGCATTTTTCCCATCATTTAGCTTCAATTACAAGCCTTAAACACCATAAGAAAACTCTTTCAAGAACATATCAAAATAACCACCCATTTGAAGAAGTTTACTTCCAACCTTTTGATCTAACTCCACGACTCTTTGATTCCAAGATTATTTCTTATCTTTTTCAGTAACTTTGTCCAAGTAACTTGTGGTAGTAACCTTGTTCATAATCTTATTCAATTCATATTCATATAGCTATCTTATTTTGTGGTATAAAATTTTAACAACAAGAACATAGTTTGAATGATTTCAAACTTGTTCATAAACTAAATAGATCCTTCTAACTTGACTTTTAAAACACTTCAAGACCTGTAATATATCATAATGATATGCTAACCTACCTAGATATAACTTGATTTTACAAAGAACATCTTAAAAACTGAATCTACGTCGTCAGAGTTCAACCGGGGGCTGTTTTGGGTTGGATAATTAAAAACCATCTTGAACTTTGAATTGGAAGTTTATGTTCTGGAAAAATGGTATTTCTTATGAATATGTTAACACATAAAAATTTCATAGTTTAACTCAAAGTATAAGTATTTTTAGAAAAATGATCATTAAATGTTGTTTTTATGATGGAAAATGATCACTTTCATAAGTTTCACCAAAGTTTGACCTATAACCCATGATTTTGAATACAAACTAAGGTATTTTCAGTTCATATTCTTAAAATTTGACTCGATCCAAGGAAGTGACAAGTTGAACCAACAAAAACGGAGTTGTAATGAAGAAACTACGACTAAAACAAGATTGGGTATCCGAAGCTAGTTTAGCTACGAAAATATTTGGAGAAAAAGTAAATTAATCATATCTTTTCTAATTAATATGATATTTTATATATAATTACTTATGATTTGATTTTATATATTTCAGGACCACCCGTAAACAACACGAGAAGATTAATCATAAGACCTCATGATTGTACGCAACACGTCATTTGACAACACGGTACTTTATGTACGCAACACGTCATTTGACAACATGGTACCATGGGTCGAGATTAATTCTGATCAATACAAATACGATGGGGTCTTTATTTATTTTATTTAAGCAACTAATTGTGGACCACTAACATCGGACTGCTAACTACAGACTAAGAAAATATTAAAAGTATTAAAAGTATATGTAACGATTACTTAAAAAGAAAATATGTTGATATATTATATATATGGTTAGGTTCGTGATATCTATCGGAGACCAAGTCGAATTAAATACCTTCAAGGCAAAAGTGAGTTTCATTTGCTCCCTTTTTAATTGCTTTTGCAATATATATTTTTGGGCTGAGAATACATGCGCTGCTTTTATAAATGTTTACAAAATAGACACAAGTACTTAAAAATATATTCTACGTTAAGTTGTACCACTGGCATATTTCCCTGTAGCTTGGTAACTATTATTTACATGGGTATTGTAAACGCGAATCCTGTTGATAGATCTATCGGGCCTGACAACCCCAACCGGACTGGACGACCAGTATTCAACGGTTGCACAGTACTTCGTTTTGGTGACTACACTTGGTACGGTGTAGTGAGATTTCAAAATAAAGGGAATATGCGACGTTGATTAAATGTTAAGTATGGTTACCAAGTGCTCAACCACTTAGAATGCTTTACATACACTTGCGAGTGTATTATGTTTATGATTATGAAATCTTGTGGTCTATTAACATATTGAAATGATTGTTATGATAAACCTATGAACTCACCAACCTTTTGGTTGACACTTTAAAGCATGTTTATTCTCAGGTACGAATTAAGTCTTCCGCTGTTCATTTGCTCAATATAAGGACACTACTTGGAGCCGATCATCGCAATGGGACCAAAAGTTGATGACTTCGTCCAGGTGGATTAGGACGGGTCCTTTCAGTTGGTATCAGAGCGATGGTTGTAGCGAACCAGGTCTTGCATTAGTGTGTCTAACTAGTAGTTGTTAGGATGCGTTAATGAGTCTGGACTTCGACCGTGTCTACATGTCAAAAGTTTTGCTTATCATTTCTAGTCGAAAATCATCTGCTTATCATCCTTAGGAAATTACCTGCTTATCATTCATAAGTCTAGACACGTTTTACTGCATTTACTGCATTGATAGTGTATAGACGAATTCTTATCTTAGCATATCTGTTATTGCGAACTTTGACTGATATCTTTTCAAAGATTCTCCGTAATTTACGGGATTTTGGTATTATATATACATATGTAAATTATGTATTGAAGAGTACCAAATCTAACTCCTATAATCTATTCCATACCAAAAATTCATTTTCTCCATTATACAAGATGGATTCCGCAACTAGTTTGAATTCTTCAGATTCCGACAGTTATGCCGATATGAATTTCCATTCGGGCTCCGAAAGCAGCGTCACCGGAATGGATCAACCAATTTCCCATCATCTATTCTGGATGAATTGGGGATGGGTTCGTAATATACTCAATCACTGGAGACAAGAAGAATGTGATCCATTCCATCCACCAAATTTCCCTCTTGGCGATGAACCTGAAGCACTTACTGGTGAACCTATTCGAAACACCATTTTCTTTCTCATTTCTAGAGTATCTCGTCACGATTATATACTATCCCATATTACAAATCTTGTTCATTCGCTCGCTCCAACCGCCAATCATCCCGGTGTACTAGCAGAAGTTAACGAACTTCGGGCTCGCGTGACGGCTTTGGATAACATGGTGAGAAGGTTGTAAACACCAGCAGCAGCACCAGCAGCATAATCAGCACCACCATCAATAACATCAACAATACCATCATCACCACTAACAAACAACATCCGCATCACACGTCTCGACATCATAATATGTCCCACAAACATCAACATCATATGCACCATTGATACCAAGGAGTACCAACAATAATGAACGATGAAGTATTGATCCATAACTTCATTGATATTCTGCGAACAATATGTGGTTTCAAAAAGTTTTAGAGATTTCTTATTCTAGCTCAAACCGAAAAGCAAATGAGATTAATATCATACTAACTCATTAAATTCATGATTTCATCTGAAGAAAATATATATGTATATATGTTTTCATAAAGATTGTAATTAAAAGTTCATTTGTACGAAATATTAATGGTGAAATTTTTTTTTAACGGGTAGGTAATACCCGAGGAATAATTAGATTTCATCTTAATAAGTTACATTGTACATTCGTCGAAGCTGATTCAACAGTCATTTACTATCCTACTTACAACCACCGATATACGTATCCGTTCACCGCAGAATAACCATTTTCATTCAATTTCATATTTGGATTTTGACTTCCCAGAATCCAACAAGTGGCATATGAAGAAAACATATGACAAAATAAAATCTGTTAGAAACAAACAAATTAACTATGAAAAATTTTGTTAAGAATCCACGCTAACTGTTCCAGCTAACTGTTCCTAGCTAACTGATTACATTTTATTTATCGCAGTTTATTTATCGCAATTTAATTATCGCACTTTTATTTATCGTCATTTAATTTCTGTAATTATTTTACGCACTTTAAATATCGGGACACGTATATAATGTTTTGACATATCATATCGACGCATCTATATATATTATTTGGAATCACCATAGACACTCTATATGCAGTAATGATCGAGTTCTCTATACAGGGTCGAGGTTGATTCTACAATAATATATATAGTTTGAGTTGTGATCGAGTCTGAGACGTATACGGGTCACGACACGTATTAATTAATTTGTATATTATATATTAAACTATATATGAATTATTGGACTGTTAATGTGGACTATCGACTGTGGACTAATGACATTGGACAATTAAAATGAATTAAAATATTGATTATAACATATGAAACTAAACATTTCTTCAAGATTGCCACTTGATTTCATCTTAAACCTCATTGTATCTAGACGATTACAATCAGCGTTCAAATCTATCATGATTCTTAAAAACAACTCAATCGAGAGGATAAACCAACTGCACTTCATCTACGGAAGAAAAGATTGATGCATATAGTTATGCACCTGAAAAACCCTCGGAAACTGAGTAAATGTTTGACACGTATCTGTTCTAGTTCCTTTGACATTGTTATTACCGAAGATCGTTTTGCAATCCCTTTCCAAAGTAGCTAATTTTGTCACAGCTCCAGCAAGTCAACTCCGACTTTTCATCCGAAACAACTTTATTATAATCGTGATATATATGCGTACTCTTTATTATTACTGGGGAACCTTTTATATTCCACAATATTACCATCAGCGATTAATCATTCTAAAAACACAATTCTCCTGAAACTACCTCGGTTTGATAACCGATGACCCAGATCAGTTAACTTTGAAAATGCTGACGAAGCAGAATGTTGTAGATGATCTTAATAGCCAAAAGTTTGATGATAAAGAAAGGAGTGTTAGGAACGCTCGATAGAAAATTTAGTACCGAAAAGCGGATTATGCGAAACTATGAAGAAAGCCGTGGACAAATCACAAAGAATAAGTTTGCCTTCAAAGAATCCAAATGATTCTGTGCCTGCTGAAATCGTTAGCAAACATCTTATTTCTCATTCTAAACCTTCACAGACAAATCTTCTTCATCATCCATTGATATTAGAAATTCTAAGATATTCTCGTATGTTCTATTATAAATATCCTCCATATTTCTGGCGATATTTTCACAACTATTCTTATCTGAGATCATTTATCTCTCCGTAATATCTGCAACATAAAAGAAACTGTGTTAGTTTCTAAATTTTGAAACCTTCGAGTTTAAAATATGAATGTTTTGAAGTAGTGTTGGGAACTGAAGCATGGATTAGTATAATATAATGACACTTGATCAACGTCATTATATTACAGTAAGTCATGCTGAGTTTCTAATAAAGCATGATGATTCACAGTACCGTCATCATGTGCCATTTACACGACTCTTACATTCTATCTAATCTCTAAACATATCAAGAGAATATTTTTCTGGATGACTCGGTCATCTCCAGGGTATTCTGGTAATTTAACAAATAAAAATCGTTCTATTACCATTTTCTTCTTAGAGCATTAGCTATGTTCATTCTGAATTTCATATCTACGAATTCCGGACCATTACTCGCTTGACTCGAAGTCGGGAAGAGAAAACGAAAGCATGAAGCTCCGAAAAATAATGAAGAATATAAACTCCGATAATAACCCCGAAATTACAAAACGTGTATATCGATGCAGATAGCAATATAGAGACACGGGAGAATTAGAAACACTATAAACACAAGAGTATAGTAGAAGTAAATAGATTCTTCTGGTGGTAGATGAAAAAGAAGAATGACAGATATAAAAGTTAGGAGTATATCAAGAATCAGGACTGGATGGAGCATATTGATGAATGCTAAAAAGTAAGAATCAAGGGAGAAAGAATAGAAGGTGTGAGTCGTGGAAAATAAGGAAACGAAGGGGTGAATTTATAGTGAAATATCCGACAGAGCAATCGAAACAGATTATTGAATATAATCAAAGAAGATCCTGATTTTCTTAATCACCAAAGAACCAAATCTTATTACGTAAGATTCTCTTTAAATCCCTTAAATTCCGGAAATCAATCATAACTACGTCATCGGTTAAGACGAATATATTTTACTCATCTCACTCTTTTACGATAGTCTCATTTATATTCTTCGCATAATAGAATCGTTTTATCTACATTATATAATGATGATAAAACTCCATTATCACCTTATATTTGTCATGAAAACCTTCTTATTGTTATCCATAACAACCTCTATCAAATTTCGGGGACGAAATTTCTTTAACGGGTAGGTACTGTAATGACCCAGAATTTTTCGACCAAATTATACTTATGAGATTAATATTTACATAAATTAAACCATACCAACATGATAAGCAATCCAAATGTTTGAGACTTGTGTTTTTGAAAAGAGTTTTACACAACGTTTGACCGTCCAATATGACCGATGATATCACAAACTATATAACATACGATAATTATATGTTTGTGTATATATATGTATTTATATATATTTAACATGATTTAAGGATGGTTTAACATCTCATTGTGTACTAATGACAATGAGTTATAAGTATATTTTTAAACTACTCACTTAAGTTTTCAAAACGATAACTATACGTAACATTCTTTGATATATATACTTATAATCTATAATGCTTATACATGTATCGTATATATAATGTATTTAATCACTTTTTAAGGACTTAAATACATAAAACAATATAAGTATATTCACAAAAGATAGCTATATTTGAATTCTCGTTCCGTTCCTCAAGATTTCTATACGTATATCTAGGGTATATGTACCCGTATCATACCCAGCTTCTATATGTATTTACTATTGGTATATACACATCAAATCAACATCCTAATCAACATTATTACTGCCCTAGATATGAGGTAACTAGAATTTGTCAAGTAGTATGAATTATTAGTAAGAAAACAAAATTAGGAATCCTTTTCTTTCTTTATAAACTAAAAACGTTTTTATAAATGAACACCATTTCTTCACTCCATTTTCTCATATCTACACCCTCATTTATCTCTCAAAATACTTCTAACTTCATACTTGATCATCTCCAAGCATTTTTCCCATCATTTACCTTCAATTACAAGCCTTAAACACCATAAGAAAACTCTTTCAAGAACATATCAAAATAACCACCCATTTGAAGAAGTTTACTTCCAACCTTTTGATCTAACTCCACGACTCTTTGATTCCAAGATTATTTCTTATCTTTTTCAGTAACTTTGTCCAAGTAACTTGAGGTAGTAACCTTGTTCATAATCTTATTCAATTCATATTCATATAGCTATCTTATTTTGTGGTATAAAATTTTAACAACAAGAACATAGTTTGAATGATTTCAAACTTGTTCGCAAACTAAATAGATCCTTCTAACTTGACTTTTAAAACACTTCAAGACCTGTAATATATCATAATGATATGCTAACCTACCTAGATATAACTTGATTTTACAAAGAACATCTTAAAAACTGAATGTACGTCGTCAGAGTTCAACCGGGGGCTGTTTTGGGTTGGATAATTAAAAACCATCTTGAACTTTGAATTGGAAGTTTATGTTCTGGAAAAATGATATTTCTTATGAATATGTTAACACATAAAAATTTCATGGTTTAACTCAAAGTGTAAGTATTTTTAGAAAAATGATCATTAAATGTTGTTTTTATGATGGAAAATGATCACTTTCATAAGTTTCACCAAAGTTTGACCTATAACCTATGATTTTGAATACAAACTAAGGTATTTTCAGTTCATATTCTTAAATTTTGACTCGATCCAAGGAAGTGACAAGTTGAACCAACAAAAACGGAGTTGTAATGAAGAAACTACGACTAAAACAAGATTGGGTATCCGAAGCTAGTTTAGCTACGAAAATATTTGGAGAAAAAGTAAATTAATCATATCTTTTCTAATTAATATGATATTTTATATATAATTACTTATGATTTGATTTTATATATTTCAGGACCACCCGTAAACAACACGAGAAGATTAATCATAAGACCTCATGATTGTACGCAACACGTCATTTGACAACACGGTACTTTATGTACGCAACACGTCATTTGACAACATGGTACCATGGGTCGAGATTAATTCTGATCAATACAAATACGATGGGGTCTTTATTTATTTTATTTAAGCAACTAATTGTGGACCACTAACATCGGACTGCTAACTACGGACTAAGAAAATATTAAAAGTATTAAAAGTATATGTAACGATTACTTAAAAAGAAAATATGTTGATATATTATATATATGGTTAGGTTAGTGATATCTATCGGAGACCAAGTCGAATTAAATACCTTCAAGGCAAAAGTAAGTTTCATTTGCTCCCTTTTTAATTGCTTTTGCAATATATATTTTTGGGCTGAGAATACATGCGCTGCTTTTATAAATGTTTACAAAATAGACACAAGTACTTAAAAATATATTCCACGTTGAGTTGTACCACTGGCATATTTCCCTGTAGCTTGGTAACTATTATTTATATGGGTATTGTAAACACGAATCCTGTTGATAGATCTATCGGGCCTGACAACCCCAACCGGACTGGACGACCAGTATTCAACGGTTGCACAGTACTTCGTTTTGGTGACTACACTTGGTACGGTGTAGTGAGATTTCATAATAAAGGGAATATGCGACGTTGATTAAATGTTAAGTATGGTTACCAAGTGCTCAACCACTTAGAATGCTTTACATACACTTGCGAGTGTATTATGTTTATGATTATGAAATCTTGTGGTCTATTAACATATTGAAATGATTGTTATGATAAACCTATGAACTCACCAACCTTTTGGTTGACACTTTAAAGCATGTTTATTCTCAGGTACGAATTAAGTCTTCCGCTGTGCATTTGCTCAATATAAGGACATTACTTTGAGCCGATCATCGCAATGGGACCAAAAGTTGATGACTTCGTCCAGGTGGATTAGGACGGGTCCTTTCATATAGAATTTATGTATATTCATTTTAATAGTAACTTAATTATTCTGTATATTATTTTATATTTTTAATTCCAATAGATTAAAGTATAATATTATTTCAAAATGTTATATATATACTACATATTTAATTACACACAATTGTTCGTGAATCGTCGGGCATGGCCAAAGGGTAACTTATTACATGAAAATAGTTCCAGCATTTTGAGACTCGGTTTAATAGAATTTGCTTATCGTGTCGAAATCAATAAAGATTAAGTTTAAAATTTGGTCGGAAATTCCCGGGTCACTACAGTACCTACCCGTTAAAGAAATTTCGTCTCGAAATTTGAGTGAGGTCGTCATGGCTAACAATTAAAAATGTTCATGACAAATATGAGTTGATAGATAGAGTTTTATCATCATTGAGTAATATTGATAAAACCATTTAATTTTTTTGTGAAGAGTACGAGTGAAGCTATCACCAAAGAGTGAAATGAGTAGGTATAGATTCGTCACATCTTTTGATGTAGATAGGATTGAATTTTCAAGTTGAAGAGATTTGGAGAAAATCATAGTAATAGGATTTGATTCTTCGGTAATCAAGGAAATTAGGATCCACTTTAAATGCGATCATCTGTTTTGATTGCTCTGTCGGATTTTCGACTATAAATCCACCCCCTCCGTTTCCTTATTTCCATATTTCACATCTTCTATTCTTTCTCCCTTGATTCATACTTTAAAGCATTCATTAATATGCTCCATCCAGTACTGATTCTTGATATACTCCTAACTTTCATATCTGTCATTCTTCCTTTTTCATTTACCACCAGAGGATTTTATTTATTTTTAATATTACCTTGGGGTTATAGTGTTTCTAGTTCTCCCGTGTCTTTATATTACTATGTGCATCGACATATACAGTTTATAATTTCGGAGTGGTTGTTGGGTTTTATATCTTCCCTTATATTTCGGTGTCTCGGCTTCTGTCTTCTATAATCATTGTCATTTACAGTTAATGTTCTCTTCTATTTGCTGCGATTTATACTCCAATTTCTAGTTTGAAGTTTTCATTCTTTCGTTTCCTCTTCTTGTGATTAAGCACTGCTTATAATGGTCCAGAATTCACAGATATGAATTTCGGAATGAATATTGTTAATGTCCTAAGAAAGAAACGGAAATAGCACAATCTGACTTGTCAAATTACCAGAATTCAAGGGAAAGATAGGACTATCAAGAAAATATGTTCTTGATATGTTTGGAGATTAGATAGAATGTGAAAGTCATGTAACATGGCACATGATGACGTTATGGTATGTGAATCATCACGTTCCATTAGAAACTCAGCATGGCTTATTGTAATATAATCACGTTGATCAAGTGTCATTATATTATACTAACTCATGCATCAGTTCCCAACATTACTTCAATAACATTCATATTTTAAGCTTGAAAGTTTACAGAATATAGAAACTAATAGTTTCTATATGATGCAACACTGATAGCACGAAGAGATAATTAATATCGGACGAGAATATTTATGAAGATATCTTCAGAAATATTGAGGATATTTATAATGGAAGATACGATGATATCTTAGAATTTCTAATATCGAAGGATGATAGAGAAGATTTATCCGTAAGGGTTTAGATTCAGAAGCAAGACGTTCGCTAAAGATTTCATCAGATAAAGAATCATCAGGATTCTTTATGTACAAGTTTAGTCCTTGTGATTTGTTCAGAGTCTCCTTCATGGTTAGCTCAATCTGTTTTCCAGTTCCAACTTTTCTGAGCTTTTCCAACATACTATTATTTATTATCAAACTTTCGACTATTAAGGTCATTTACGGTTGTTTACAGTTTCTGCTACTTCATTCCGCCTTTTTTTTTTCCATTCAGAGTATTGATTTGTCGACTGAGTGCTTTACAGAATTTCAGAATGAAATATCATAATTCTAAGAGATAAATGTTATACATATAACTGTTGATGTAGGTATGCTGTGAGTTTTCAAAGTACTGATTGCTGATTCCCGGTAATTGGTATGGCAGTTCTCGTTACAAGATGCGGATGAGTATATGATAGGGTTTCAATGAATAAATATAATGATTTATCAGAGAGATTTAAGCCAAGAAGCAACGAGGTTGCTGGTACGTCTATTGGTAATATGGTGGAATATAAAAGGTTCCCCGGTAACAATAAAGAGCA
This sequence comes from Rutidosis leptorrhynchoides, assembly GCF_046630445.1. Classification (NCBI taxonomy): domain Eukaryota; kingdom Viridiplantae; phylum Streptophyta; class Magnoliopsida; order Asterales; family Asteraceae; genus Rutidosis; species Rutidosis leptorrhynchoides. The sequence continues at coordinate 176,056,930 of NC_092336.1, forward strand.
CGCATATATAACAAAGTTATAATAAGATTGTTTCGAAAGAAAAGTCGAAGTTGACTTGTTGGAGCTGTGAAAAAAATTTGCTAATTTGGAAAGGTATTGAAATGTTATTTTCGGTAATAACATGCCAATGGAGCTAGCACAGATACGTGTTAAACATTTATACAGGTTCCTAGAATTTTTCAGATGCATAACTATATGCGTAAATCTTTTCTTTCTTAGATGAAGTGCGGTTGATTCATCCTCCCGATTAAAGTGTTTTCAAGAATCATGAAAGGTTTGAACGCATATTGTAATCGTCAAGATACAATTGAGGTTTAAGATGAAAATCAAGTGGCAAACTTGAAGAATTGTTTAGTTTCATATGTTATAATCAATATTTTAATTCATTTTAATTGTCCACTGTTGGTAGTCCTCAGTTGATTAGTCCACAGTTAGCTAGGAACAGCTACCTAAGATTTTGTGAGCGTGAATTCTTAACAAAATTTCTCATAGTTAATTTGTTTGTTTCTAATAAATTTTATTTTGTCCAATGTTTTCTTCATTATGCCACTTGTTGGATTATGAAAAATCAAAATCCAAATATGAATTTGAATAAAAATGGTTATTCTGTGGTGAAAGGATACACATATCGGTGGATGTAAGTAGGATAGTAAACGACTGTTGAATCAACTTCAAAGAATGTACAGTGTAATTTATTAATGTGAAATCTGAATATTCCTCTGGTATTACCTACCCGTTAAAATATTTTCACGATTAACACTTTGTACGAAAGAATTTTTAATCACAATCTTTATGAAAATATATATACATATATATTTTCTTCAGATGTAATTATGGATTTAATGAGTCAATATAATATTAGACTCATTTGATTTTCGATTTGAGCTAGAATAATTAATCTCTAAAACTATTAGGATCCACATATTCTTCGCAGAATATTAATGAAGTTATGGATCAATACTTCATTGTTAATTATTAGGATCCACATATTCTTCGCAGAATATTAATGAAGTTATGGATTGTGAATTTGAGGTGTGGGATGCGGATGTTGTTGTTAGTGGTACTGGTGCTGTCGGTACTATTGTTGGTGGTACCGTTGGAGCTAGTGATGTTGTTGAAGCTGGTAAGTTTTTCACCATATTCTCCAAAGCTACTACTTGAGCACGAAGTTCGTTGACTTCTTTTACTAACCCTGGTTGGTTATCAGTGTGAGGTGGAGGTTGGATATCTTCTCTAGTTCCGTTAATGGTAGCCTCAAGACGAAAAATTCTAGCAAAAAGGGTATAAACAGTGTTGCGAACAGGTTCGCCGGTAAGTGATTCAGGTTCATCGCCAAGAGGGTAATTTGGTGGATGGAAAGGATTGCCTTCTTCTTGTCTCCATTAATTAAGTCGACTACGAACTCATCATATGAATTGGGGATGGTTGGTTGGTTGATTCATTCTGGTGACGCTGCTTTCGTAGCTTAGGTGAACGTCCACGTCGGAATAGCTGTCGGAATAACTATCGGAATAGCTATCGGAATTCGAGGGACTCGAACTGGTTGAAGGATTCATCCCGTACAATCAGATGAAGAATTTTCGATAAGAAATAGATTATAGGATGTAGATTAGTACCTTGCAATACATAATTTACATATGCATATATAATACTAAAATCCCATAAATTACGGAGGAATCTACGGAACTGTCAGGCAAAGTTTACAGTAATAGATACGCTAAAATATGAATTTTTCTATACACTGTCTATGCAATAGAGGTAGTAAGACGTGTCTAGACTTTAAGGATGATAAGCAGATAATTTTCGACATGAAATGATAAGCAAAACTTTTGACATGCAGACACGGTCGAAGTACAGACTCACTAATGCATATAAATAACTATCAGTTAGACACACTAATGGAAGACCTGGTTCGCTAAGACCACCGCTCTGATACCACATGTCATACCCCGTCCCAATCCATCTGGATGAAGTCACCAACATCTGGTTCTATTGTGATGATCGACTCCAAATGATGGCTTTTAAAATGAGCAAATGCACAGCGGAAGATTTCTTTCATACCTGAGAATAAACATACTTTCAAGTGTCAACCAAAAGGTTGGTGAGTTCATAGTTTTATCATAAAACAATAAAATTCATCATTTTGATAGACTACAAGATTTAAATCCGGCATGGTACAAATGGGCCCGAGTCCTATACCCACCTGTAATGTACATGCGATATCTTTTAAATACATTACACTTTTCTCGTGTACGAAATCATCTTTCATAAATCTTAGTAAACATACACATATCTCGTGCACAAAAATAACATACACATAACCTGTGTATAAAAATCAATCTCTCGATACATAACATTCATATCAATTGGTGGCAATTATCATGTCCACATAATTCAATGGTGGCAATTATCATGTCCACATAATTCAATGGTGGCAATTATCATGTCCACATAATTCAATAATAATCCGCAGAACTTCTGTCTGCATAATAATTCATCCGAGGAAGGTTTTGCTTGTGTCTATCTCGTCAAACATTTATAAAATGCATTTCATGTATTCGCAGTTCAAAATATATTTCAAAAGCATTTAATAAAGCAGTTGTAAAAATAGCGCATGTATTCTCAGTCCCAAAAATGTAAAGAGTAAAAGGGAGCAAATGAAACTCACCTAATGTATTTTGTAGTAAAAATACATATGATGACATTTAACAACTGAACAATGTAGGGTTGGCCTCGGATTCACGAACCTATATCATTTATATATATATATTAACACCTATAATTGAAATCGAATAAATTTGTGTATTATTCATAGTGAAATTATTACATTTAATAATTTATAAGTTTCCTTAATAATATATTTACTTTATTTATTTTAGGTAGATAATTATTATTTATTATAAAAAAATACTAATATAGTTATGTTAATAAAAATAATAATAATACAATATATAAAATTTTAAATAAAAAGGTTGTATTCTTTTTACAATAAAAATAGTAATTTTGATAAAATTTCTTAATACTAAATATACTTAATAATACTACTTGTTAATAATTATATTGATGTTAATATTAATAAAAGTAATAATAACAATAATGATAATTATAATAATAGTAACCCTAATACTATTAATAATAATAATAATAATAATCATATTAATAAAAGTAATAGTAATAATAATAATAATAATAATAATAATAATAATAATAATAATAATAATAATAATAATAATAATAATAATAATAATGATAAAAAAATAAAAATAAAAGAGTGCAACCTTTGAAGAAAGGAGCTTAAAAATAAAACGTCACTGCCCGGCCTCGAACCCGCGACCTCCCTTTTAACCTTTCCCTCCCTTACCACTGAACCGTTATTTATTTTCTGTAATAACTCGCGTATATATTTATATAACATATATGAACTGTATGTCATCAACCTCGACATTTTCGATCATCATCATCTTAACAATAACCCTAATCGAAAACATACGCATCATCATCTTCAATCGCGTTTACTTTCATCATCTTGAACGTAATCATACACATCGTCACCATGAAAACATACGGCCTGTTCTAGTTCCACTATATGCTCGATTGAAACACAAGTAAATAAATACATGTAGTAGTTTAGTGTGCCAATATCACTTTATCTACATGTCGGCCATGACTTTCATGGTTGTCCCACATGCATACCTCAATTGGTTCCTTTGAAACAAATATGATAGCATAGCACAATTAAACGTCGGTTTCTAAAATAAAATAGAAAAAGGTCTCGGTCCCATTAAACAAAAGCAAATGACCCGATTGATTTAAATATGGCATCCGAAATAATTAGGTAGGGAGCAAGCCAGCATGATACACAAAATTTTCTTTGGTTTTGAATTAAATATAGGAAGTGGATGTAGCACTCTAACATCCTTTTCTTTCATAAAGTGGATCGTGACATTATCAACTTGTGTTTCTTTTTATCGACTCAACTGGAATCCAGATTGCTCATCTGAATTATTTTGGCCCAAAGAAACATCCCATGGCTCGTATAAATGAAAGCAGTGGTGATGAAATAAAGATGTATGTGGGACAAGTGGGTCGGCCAAATAAATAAAAGAAACAGCACCGAAAGTAGTCTTCAAGATAATGGAGTATATATTTATTTTGTGTAATGACCCGGGAATTTCCGACTAAATTTAAACTTAATCTCTATATGATTTCGATACGATAAGCAAAGTCTATTAAACCGACTTCCAAAATTGTTTGAACTACTTTTCATAAATGCATTGGACCTTATACTATTCCCGACGATTCACGAACATAGCTATATAAATAAATATGTAATTATATATATATATATATATATATATATATATATATATATATATATATATATATATATATATATATATATATATATATATATATATATATATATATATATATATATATATATATATATATATATATATAGTTAATAAATATTAAAGATTCAATAAACTATATAATCGGTAAATATTATATAAAATAGTAATTTATTAAATCTAACTTACAAGTTGAGTATAATTATTTAATACTATTATCAACATCAATATTATTATTAAGCAATATTATCAATAATATTAAATAGATTGTTATTATTATAATTAGTATCTATATTGTAATGCATAAATATTAAATATTAATTGTATGATTATATAATTAATAAAGTATAATGTCAAATTGTAATTACAAGTCAAAAACATAAATGTTATATTAATAATGTTATTATCACTTGCATTATAACTATTAAAAGCAACATTAATATATGTACTATTAGTTTTTTTATATAAGAATATATGAAATTTGTTACATTTGATTTGCTAATATATTTACTAATATTATTATTATCATTATTAATAACATTCTTATTATTAGTAAAACTTTATGATCTTAGTTATTATTAAGATTATTATTATTATTATTATTATTACTTTTATAATTATTATTAGTATTTATTAGTATTATTATTATTAAAATAATTATTAATAAGTATCATAATTATTATTAATATATTTATTAATTATTAAAATTTATTAAATATAAAAATATAACTGCAGACAATTACAAAAATTGGTAGGATATCAATCTCATTTTTTTGTACGAATTAAATTATTCCATTATCAGATATTTTTTTTTTATATTTGTTTTGTTTTCTTCTTCTTAATTATAGAATCTTGTCTACTTATACATTGAATCCACAAACTTGATCAGTTATTATTTACATTAACCAAATATTTGTTCTTTACAAATCGTGACTGCAGTTCGTAATTAAACAGGTTATTATTTTTTTTCTTTATTCTTCAGCGATGTTCTCTGTTTTATTTACTTTTTTTTACCAAATCACGAAAACAAATTAATTGTTAAAATCTAAAATTGAAGACTTGTTAGGAATTATATATTGAAGCTTTCTGTAAATTCCTAAATCGTAATTTGTAAAATCGAACATGAATTTTGAGGTCAATGTTTTTTTTTTAAAAAGTCAACAGAATCGTTCTTGAGGAAATTCGTGAATTGTTTTAAGTATCCTGTTAAATTAATGGTTCAGATAGTTTCAAGAAATCATTTACAATATATTTCATTTTATGATTATAAGCTAAAACGATCTATAATTCAAAATCAATTTTTATGTTCTTCAAATTTTTTTTTTCTTCTTTCCAGCGAACTGTTTCTGTTTTATTTTTTTATTTTTTTCTTCTTCGTTTCTTTTAATTACTTTATCCCAATTAGTTAGTTAGGACTCGATTTCATATTCTAATAAAAACTCTGAACTCACTATAAAGAATTGATGATGGACTCTGGTCAACTTTATGCTGTGAAGATGAAGCAAGAAAACAGAAACAATAACGGTTTAAATGAATATGGTCTACATTAATTTCAGAGAAAACAGAAATGGTTATATGGTTAAGAGAGGTGTAGGGGATGCGTGAGGTCTCGGGTTCAATTCCCGGCATGGACGGTTTTTCTTTTTTTTGGAACTCATTTGATTGAGGTAGTTTTTCTATTTTATTTTTATTATTGTTACTTTTATTATTATTGTTATGATCATTATTATTATTATTATTATTATTATTATTATTATTATTATTATTATTATTATTATTATTATTATTATTATTATTATTATTATTATTATTATTATTATTATTGTTATTATTACTATTAATTGTTATTAATGTTGTTATATTATTAATTATTATTGGTATCATTAACTTCATTAGTGTAAATTACGATATTACCATTATTATTATTAGTATTATCTTTTAGAAAGAAAAACTGTAGTAATATGATTAGTATTTAAAGTTTACAACATCATATGATATATTATTACAAGTTAGCTTGAAGATTAAGGTTTGCGATGATTAAAAATATATAGTCACATGTAACATAGATATATGTATATATAGTTGTATAGAAAACTCATAAAGTTTTAAACACTAATACCGAGTAATACTATGAACCTACTTTTAATATATACCGACTAGTATAACTTTAAAGTGTAAATATTAATTACATATAAATTATGTATATATTAATGTACAAAATATATTACAACTATAAACGAGAATTATGTATCAAATAAATATATAGCTTAATATTGATTAATGAAACATTAGTAAATTGGTAAATATAATTATAAGACATGGTTAAGATTATAAGTAGAAAATTTAAGGTTATAAATAAAGATATATTTAAGATACACAACCTAATTATATTAATAGTATTATGTACAAAATGAAATATATAAATAATTATGTTTAACACATATAACATAATAAAATTTTTTTAAAAGGAATATATGAAACATTAAAATATTATTAAATATAAAAATGATATAATTAATAAGTTAGATATATAAACTTATTCAATTACAATTATGTGTATTAATATATATACAAATGTTATAGGTTCGTGAATCCGAGGCCAACCCTGCATTGTTCAATATAGTAATGTGTATTTTTACTACAAAATACAGTATGGTGAGTTATAGTCCCACTTTTAAAATCTAATATTTTTGGGATGAGAATACATGCAGGTTTTATAAATGATTTACAAAATAGACACAAGTACGTGAAACTACATTCTACGGTTGAATTATCGAAATCGAATATGCCCCTTTTTATTAAGTCTGGTAATCTAAGAATTAGGGAACAGACACCCTAATTGACGCGAATCCTAAAGATAGATCTATTGGGCCTAACAAACCCCATCCAAAGTACCGGATGCTTTAGTACTTCGAAATTTATATCATATCCGAAGGGTGTCCCGGAATGATGGGGATATTCTTATATATGCATCTTGTTAATGTCGGTTACCAGGTGTTCAATCCATATGAATGATATTTTGTCTCTATGCGTGGGACGTTTATTTATGAGAACTGGAAATGAAAATCTTGTGGTCTATTAAAATGATAGAAATGATTATTTATGTTAAACTAATGAACTCACCAACCTTTTGGTTGACACTTGAAAGCATGTTTATTCTCAGGTACGAAAGAAATCTTCCGCTGTACATTTGCTCATATTAGAGATATTACTTGGAGTCATTCATGATATATTTCAAAAGACGTTGCATTCGAGTAGTCGAGTTCATCAAGATTATTATTAAGTTAATTTTAGTTGGATATATTATGAAATGGTATGCATACCTGTCAACTTCGATGAAATGAAAAATTGTCTTTTCAAAAACGAATGCAATGTTTGTAAAATGTATCATATAGAGGTCAAGAACCTCGCGATGTAACCAACTGTTGTGAATCATTTATAATCAATATGGACTTCGTCCGGATGGATTAGGACGGGTCCTTTCATTTTGAATGTTTGAAAATTTCGAATCAATGTAGAAAAATAGAAAGGTGGTGTAGTAGAGAAATAAAATAGCGGTTTGCAGCAAAGGTTTTATACATATTCAAGGGTTTGTGTTGTTTGTCGAGTAGAAGGAGTTCACAGTGGTAATCATCGAATGGTTTTTCATTGGTGACCGAAGTTAGAGTGGAGATTGTCTGGTGATGAAAGATTGATATTTATGTTCTCGATTATGCAGAAAATAATAATAGTTGCTGCAGTTTTTAGAGGGTGGTTAATGGGTTTGTTGTCATGATGGGTGGCGGCTTAGAAAGGTGGTGATGTATGATCACAATTCACGATAGAAGTGAAATACAACACAAGGTTGATGGTTATCATATTGAAGGTCGTGGTTTCTTGTTGCAGGAAGCTAGGAGTACAAATATATCAAGTGGGTTTAATATAAAAAGAGAAAAACAAAAACAGAATATAGAAAGGCAGATTGTGATTGAGACATTCAACAGATTTTGTATGTGTTATAGACGAATTTTGTTTGAGTTTGAAAAGTAGATCACGATGTGTAACAAACATGTACGAATTGAAGACTTTCATATCTACACCTTTGTTTTGTATAGATTGGAATCAACCTTTATCAATATCAGATAGGAAAAAATAACGTTTGATAGAGATGGGAATATATTCGTACACCTTTATTTGATTTTATATATTATAATTAATATTAAATATTAATAGTTTAATAAATATGAATATATTATTAATAATAATAATAATACAGTTATTAATACTAGAATTAATATAAATACTAATAATAATATTAATAACCGAAATCATAGTAATATTAATAAGTAATAATTCAGATAATACTAATAATAATAATGATATTAAGTTAATATTATTAATAACAATAATGATAAAATAATAAAATAATAATAACACATTACATGTATCAAATTCGATATTAATGTTAATATTAATAACGAAAGTAATAATAATTTTACTATAGCAACTATATTGTAACATGTATTTAATATCATACATTATGTAGTAATTATATATTATATCTATTGAATATTTAATATTTAATATTTATAATTTATATATATATATATATATATATATATATATATATATATATATATATATATATATATATATATATATATATATATATATATTACGATATATAATACTACTTTTGTATATAATTTATGTATATTCATTTTAATAGTAACTTAATTATTCTGTATTTTATTTTATATTTTTAATTCCAATAGATTAAATTAAAGTATAATATTATTTCAAAATGTTATATATATACTACATATTTAATTACACACAATTGTTCTTGAATCGTCGGGCATGGCCAAAGGGTAACTGATTACATGAAAATAGTTCCAGCATTTTGAGACTCGGTTTAATAGAATTTGCTTATCGTGTCGAAATCAATAAAGATTAAGTTTAAAATTTGGTCGGAAATTCCCGGGTCACTACAGAAATAATAGGCCTTAAAGCTATATATAGCATGCTAAGTCATACACACACAAAACTAATAATACGATATAAATTGAAATCGCTCAAAGAGAACATTAAATATGAGTAAAATATCTTTTTTCGGCATCCTGAAGACCTCGAATGGCAATACACTTTTCGAGATTCTTGATGTTAGCATTGTTTTAGGGTGATCTGGAGAATTTCAGCACAATCTAAACCCAAAGGAGATGCGCCACCAAATGTTACTCCATTTGGTGGCGCATCTTTGTGATTTAAAAAACGTGTTTAATGAAGTGACATTAGATTCAAAATTATACATGTTATATATAATTACATTGTGAGTGAAATAATAGGCCTTTAAACTATATGTACCATGCAAAGTCATGCATACACAAAAGGAATAATAAGAAAGATATTGAAAATGGTCAAAAGAGTGTCAAAAAAGGCAAAGTTGAATGCTTTAGAGGTCTCGTTTTGAAAAATATTTGGGACAAACCGCCTACTGCGGTATGCCAACTGATAGATCTCGAAAAAATACACGATTTAAAAAAAACGATGACTAAATCGGAGCTACGAGTCAAAAGATACGATAGATCTAACATTTTGGCCAAAGACACAAAACACCAAGCACCACGATCCGTCGGTGGTGTTTGGTGCGTGGTGCGAATTTTCCAGGAAAGATGTCTTTTTGGAATCTAGACAACCTCGAATGGCAAGCACTTTCAGGGAGTCTTGCTCGTTCAGCCGTTTTAGGGTGATCTTGAGAATTTCAGCACAATCTGAAACCGAAGGTAATGCGCCGCCAAATGCTACTCCATCTGGCGGCGCATATTAATGATTTATAAAGCGTTTTTAATGAAGTGACATTATATTCAACATTATATGCATTATTGATAACTCCTAAATTATACAGTTTTTTGATAACATTTTGAGGAGTTATCTTAGTATTTTTGAGTCATTTTGATGCCAAAACACACTAATTTGTAAAAAATGGTGACTAAAAAATGGTCAAAAGAGCGTCAAAAAGACAAAATTTAAGGCTTTAAAGGTCTCGTTTAGAAATATATTTGCGACTAAACGCCTACGATAGTTTCCCAACGGATAGATCTCGAAAAATACACGATTTTGTAAAAAATGGTGACTAAATTGGAGCTACGAGTCAAAAGATACGATAGGTCTAACATTTTAGCCAAAAATACAAAACACCAAGTACCACGAACCGTCAGTGGTGTTTGGTGAGTGGTGCGAGTTTGCCAGGAAAGATATCTTATAGGAATCTAGATGACCTAGAATGGCAAGCATGTTCATAGAGTCTTGCTCGTTCGGCCATTTTAGGGTGATCTTGAGAATCTCAGCACAATCTGAAACCAAAGGTTATGAGCCTCCAAATGCTACTCCATCTGGCAGCGCATATTTATTATTTATAAAGCTTGTTTAATGAAGTGACATTAGATTCGACATTATATGCGTTATACATAATTACATTTTCGAGTGAAATAATAGGCCTTAAAATTATATATACGATGCTAAGTCATGCATACACAAAACTAATAATACGATATAACTTGAAAATGTACAAAGAGAACATTCAAAATGAATAAAATATCTTTTTTCGGCATCCTGAAGACGTCAAATGGGAAGACACTTTCCGAGAGTCTTGATGTTAGGGTTGTTTTAGGGTGATCTGGAGAATTTCAGCCAATCTGAAACAAAAGGAGATGCGCCGCCAAATGTTACTCCATTTGGCGGCTCATCTTTGTGATTTAAAAAGTGTGTTTACTGAAGTGACATTAGGTTCAAAATTATATGTGTTATAGATAATTACATTGTGAATGAAATAATAGGCCTTAAAACCATAAGTACCATGCAAAGTCCTGCATACACAAAAGGAATAATAAGAAGGAAATTGAAAACGGTCAAAAGAGCGTCAAAAATGACAAAATTAAAGGCTTTAAAGGTCTCGTTTCGAAAAATATTTGCGACAAAACTCCTATGGCAGTTTGCCAATGGATAGATCTCGATAAAATACACGATTTAAAAAAAATGGCGACTAAATCGGAGCTACGAGTCAAAAGATACGATAGATCTAACATTTTGGCCAAAGACACAAAACACCAAGCACCACGAACCGTCGGTGGTGTTTGGTGAGTGGTGCGACTTTGCCAGGAAATATATCTTTTTGGAATCTAGACAACCTCGAATGGTAAGCACGTTCAGAGAGTCTTACTCGTACGGCCATTTTAGGGTGATCTTGAGAATTTAGCACAATCTGAAATCGAAGGTTATGCGCCGCCAAATGCTACTCCATCTGGCAGCGTATATTAATGATTTATAAAGTGTGTTTAATGAAGTGACATTATATTCAAAATTATATACGTTATACATAATTACATTGCGAGTGAAATAATTGGCCTTAAAACTATATATACCATGCTAAGTCATGCATACACAAAAATAATAATACGATATAAATTGAAAACGTTCAAATAGAACATTAAAAATTAGTAAGATATCTTTTTTCGGCATCCTCAAGACCTCGAATGGCAAGACACTTTCCGAGAGTCTTGATGTTAGATGAAACATGACTAGGAACTTCGAAATCAACAGATTTAACTCACACAATGGCGGAATTAGTGAATCAAACCCTCTAGTGAATATGAAATTCTTTTTTGGGATTAATTAAGTCAAACCACAATAATGGATGTGTGATTAGATTAACACCTAGAGCTATTATTCACCTCTTGAGTGATTTGGGTTGAGAGAGAATCGGACAGGTTACCAGATCTGAGTGATGTGTGTGTAATGAGAGGCTTAACCTAAAATGAAGAACATGAACACTTATATACCCCTGCTATTGAGTCAACTGCATGAGTCAGTCCTCACTCGTACGAGTGGCCTGACTCAGCCGTACGGTTGATCACTCACTCGTGTACGTGTAAACAGATTAGGTTTGTGACTCATCTCTGCACACTCGTGCATATGAGCTTGTTAGCCATACGAGTGAGGCTTAACTCGTATGTCTGACTGAGTCTAATATAGTAAAACTTCCTTATCGCGTTCCTTCAGTACCTGTAACCACATATAAATACAGATAGGATAACAACGAGCGATCATGGTAACACATAAACTGAAGTACTAATCAGAAACGTAGGATAGATGTCTAGGGACTTACAGAAAATGCATCAACAACTCCCCCTAGGACCTAGAACATCGATTACAATAAAGTAAACCTTCGTGAAATACATATAAGTCCAAAAGTAACATCAGTTTAACATCAAAACATATCCATATTCTCTCTCTCTCTCTCTCTCATATAAATACATCACCAAAAATAAAATACAAACTAGCAACACAGTATCAGACAAGATTCAGTTGGCATGAGCTTGGTTCGATCTTTGAGCATTATTATCTCTGTTGAGGTAGGTATGATAGACATCGATCACACGTTGATATCTCATAGCTTCCTCTTTTCTATCATCTCTGAACGTAATATGATGGCGGTGAAGTGTCTGCACATAAAATCTCGACAAGTTCCTCAGCCACATAGGATCCAGAATCCTCACATTGTCGAACTGTATGCTTCCATCATCTTTCTCAATTGCAGTCAGGATTACTGCTTCCTCCGAAAACTCATCATAGAACCACCATATGAAGTTTTTGCAAATGTCCTTGGGTAAGGGCATCAAGGGAAATCGTTTCATGTACTTAGCTTGACGGAACTTAACAACATGAACAGGTCAACCTTTCAAATTCAACTTTGTCGGGTGCATGGAGAACCTGGCGGCTGTTGACTTGAAGATATCCCACTTCCCTGTTTTGTACTCAAATCTGAGTTTTCTTTGAAATCATCTGGAAAGGTCACTATCCTCAGCGTTCAACATCTTCAGCTTCGCAAGTTGCATGATCTCAAAGTAAGGTAGAGTTTTGAAGTGACTCGGTCTTGCCATGTAATCAACTCCTCCTACTCTTTTTATCGCAAAACAATTGATCTCCTTGAAGTAACCCCAGCTCAATATTTTATCCTTGGCATACTTCTTGGTTCTCTTCCCTTTTTCATAGAAACTAACAAACTTTTGCTCGAGTTCTGGTTTATTCATCTGATCAGGGTTAACAACGTTCTGTTTCCACCAACTTTGACGAATCTCGTCTTCTTCAATGTTTCTATTCACTTTAACCCTATCACATTCGAACCACTTCTTAATCTCATTCCATCCCTCAGCCTTAGCTTGCTCGGCTCGAAGTTTCTTCTTCTTTAGTTCAGTCTCATTTCTTTCTTTCTCAACGAGCAGTTTCTCATGTCGGATTCTCTTATTCCTTTCCATCAAAACATCAACTTCTTTGATTTGCTCCTTGTATACCTTCCTCGCCTTTTCTAATTCAATCAACTTCTTCGTTTTCACCTCACTACTCAAATTGAAAAATTCACTTAAAAGTATTGAGTGACAGATTCGAGTAGGGCTCGAGCGAAGGTATAACAATCTCAACTTCTTCTTCTTCTTCTTCTTCACTCTCAGATTCTGTCACCAGTTCATCTTCGGATTCAATAATCACATACTCTTTCATATTACCTTTACCGACATAATCTTCACTCTTTTCATCCTCGAATAAATTATCAAAATCACTTAAATCAATATTTTGGATTGATTCGGGAGGGACTTCAGCAGCTGGCTCTTCTAGTGGAGCCTTGTTTTCAGCTTCAACTATCTCTGCATCCTCTATATCATTATCACTGTCGTATGCTAGAGCAGCAAGCTGTTCCATTGGGAAATCACTTGGTGGAACGTCCCCCTTTTCTGCATCATTAAAAACATTTAAATAATTTATATATTATTCAGCAGTCTAGACCTCACCATATTCATTAAAACTTCGAATAGGTATCACCGGGTATCCAAAAGAGGGTCCTGCAGTGCCAGTATCTTCTTCATCTTTTTCGTCACCACCCAAATCAGAGGAATATTCTTCTCCTTCATCCGTTATCAACTTGGTTTTACCAGAAGTGCGTTGTTTAATCTTATCATTCAACTGCTTCAAATTCTCTTCATTCTCACTTTTGATTTCAACAATTTTTTTCTTCAGTTTCTCTGTCTTTCCTTTCTGACTATTCACACGTCTCCAACACGTGAGCAAGATATCGATACTGTGGAGGCAGAAGTGTTTTCATCAGTTCTGAATTACCAACAAGGTAACCAGAGTATCCACATCTCTTGAACCATCCGTGGATTCTTTCTCGATTAATTGTCATGTGGGAGCAGTTCTCATCATTAAAGCCTAGGATCCTCCTAATCACAGTCTTGGAAACAATAATCTCGTGCCCTTGAACATTACTAACCAGTCTAGCTTCATCCTCTGACACATCAAGTACTGCATTTCTCCAGAATTCCCTTTGGTGGCTATAGTAGGCTGTGCATGGAGTTGAGATAGCAGTATGGATACTTGATCGCTTTAGAAAATCCACAATCTCTTCAAAGTGGTTTCCTTTCTCAAGAGTAGTGTCATAGAGAGCAACTTGATTGTTGAGCTCACCCATTTCTAGGATAATCTCTGGTTGAGCAGGTGGATTTACAGGATTTACCGGAGGGTTCTGTACTTGCTCCCCCTGAGCTTCTTGATTAACAACTGAAATATTAACTTGTTGTTCAGCCATTGGAAGTATCTTAACAAACTAAAACATCAACAGAAATATTAGATGTAGTAATCATAAATCATAAATCATCAAAGCATTCGTAACAAAGTGTCATAAACTTGTTAAATAGGACAAACTGTGCGAGTGGTATTGTCACACGTGCAGTTGAGAGGTCAGTCGTGCGAGTAACATTGTGACTCATGTCACTGTTGACACGTTTGAGCAATAACATGGTTTCAGACAAGGTACACGGTTGAGGCAACATGGATAAGCGAGTGAGTCAACCGTGTGGTGACTCGTGCGGTTAAGCACACGTGTCAGCTCAGTCAAACAAGTTAGCATCCAAATAAACACAAGTAAAGTCAAACGAGTGGGCTCAGGTGTTCACACGGTTAAGCCTTAACCGTGTACTGACTCGTGCGAGTCATGTCCCACGCGTGCGAGTGAGATTCACTCGTGCATGTCTGATGAAACCAATATTAAATGCTATTTTTAAATCATCGAGATTACACGTTTGAGTGTTTTAGAGGCCAATTTACAACGGGATAGTAATCTTATGTACCGTTTAACTCAAAACAACATCAAACAAACATCAAAACACACTGCAATTATACAAAATTTGACTTAATACCCACTCGGGTTTTGACACATTCAAACACCAAATTAAGCAAGTAAAACTCGATGAAATTGTACCTAGTTAGTGGCGCTGTGATCGGCTATTGATGCTTATCAAAACCTACGGCGGAAAACGTGATTGGTGAAGATCAAATTTTGAGAGAAAAAATGATGTGGGTGTGTAAGTGTGAGCGACTGTGCTCAGCACCCCATATTTATACTCTCGTGTTCAACCGTACGGTTGAGCACACGATTCACCTTCCAACCGCGTGCCTCACAGTCACTCATGTGTGTGACCCAGAAGTCTTTGGACAAGTCTAGAATAGGGTCATCCGTACGGTTAACCTCAATCGCATGATAACTCATACGGTTCACACTTCAAACGTGCGAGTGAGCCACTTAGGCATTTTCAAATTTTCCCAAACTTAGGATTTTGACTCTTTTGTCAATCTTAGAGCTAACTAGCACCTTCAATTTGAGTCATAAATCACTAATCCATCAAGAAATGAACACTAACACTTAGGCAGTCCAAACATCTTAACCAAAACGAGGTTATTACTCTAATCATTCTGTTTCACACGAGTAAGTCCAATAGTGTAATGCCATCTTAAGGTCACTAGCACCTTAAATCATTAAAGTCATTCAAACAATCACAGGCTCTAAGAAACACTTCTATCTTATGGATTTGATGGCCAAAAATATTTTGATCTTAACAAGGTTCTTTCAGATGTCATTGGACTTTCTGAGGATAATCAGAAAATAAAGGAAAGACAAAATCTTTATGAATTTTCTGCGATGTAATGTCATGCAACTAAAATTATGCCAATAAAAGACATTCTATCATGAAATGCAATAACATGCAAACCAAAATCTTTTTGTTGTTTTACAGTTTTCAATGCAAACTATTTAACAGACAGATAAGCAAAAACATTCAAATCCACATTCTTTTTGTGAGCAAGATGATTAACAATTTTAAAAATGGATCAGAACTGATATATTGAATCAACTTCTGTTGTTCATTCCTAATTATCCAGTCTATGTCTATTATCATGCAATTACTGATATCAATCCTCATTAAACATGAACATATTCCTTCCGGAAACTTCGACAATCATGTTGGCATTAATTGCTTGAACATTAAAGAGCAATGATTTTTGAGATCACGCTAAGTTCATTAATCCTTGATTCTTTCATCACTTATGATTGTGCGTTTTTATTAGGTTGTCAATTCATTACGAGTAACTTTCCGTTCTCTCTTTCCATGTACTTCATTCAAATTGAATAGGATGGTTCTCACGACATTTTGAATAACCCTGCCAGCCTTTGGCTTCTACCAATGTGTTGACAATCTTCAATCTAGTTGGTCGGCAGATCTTAGAATATATTGGTTTATTCGAATAGGCGCATTATATACCGCGAGGATTGGTCTAAAGTTAAAGCAGACTTGCCTGATGACCAGTTGTCACACTAAATAAATCTCAAGGCCCTTAACTTCTTTATATTCAAGTTGACATGGAAAACGAAATCGAAAGATAAACTTTCATATATATGTATTTAGAGTATATCTAGGTAAGTATCTTCCTAACATATAACCTTAATAGGTGTAACTCTAAATTGCAGACGACAAGAATCTTGATAGTTCGGTGTGAACGTCGTGATTAAACAATTCAAGCTGCGTGGGAGCGTCACACTAAGAATGATCTGAGTTCTTTATGAGCACATCATGAATCAGCATTCTTCATACTTTCAGGACTTTGCCATCTTGATACGCCAATTATTTTTGACTTTGAGTTTCTTTTGATATTTCTTTTTCAGCATATCATTGTCTTTTGATATATTGATTTTGAGCTGCATCATGAATGGATTTTTCATATTTATGCTTGAACTCATGTTTCTTTGTTTTGTGCTTAGATCACTCGAAGGTGTTCTCCCTTAAATGTTGAACGGTCCGCAATAAGGAATTATACTTTTTAACCTTAAGTGATAAGGGACTTTTACTTCGGCATAAACTAATTTTTTCTGACTTTATGGAGTTTAGTTTCGATTATTAAGTCTCAGGCACGTGACAACGTGGTATGCACCAGCCAAACAGATAATCCTCAACCTTAATTCCACCCCCAACCTTTTTTAGTGATTATCAATTATGATAGGGGATACCCTCAACCGACTGTTGAGTTCCTCAACAATTATCACTTCATACAAATTCGGAGATAATTATGTGATTACCTTCAAATGCTACAGATCGTCCATGACTTCTGAATCTTAGATGATCGTTATTCTTATTATGATTGTCTAATGCCAAGAATTCATAAGTCAAGTCTATCAGTACATTACACAACAGATAAAAATAAACGTTCAAATTAGTCCTTACTAATCAAATATATCAATTCTCAGTACAGTAATATCTTCATCTCCAACATATTAATCGAAACAAGCTCATTTTCAAAATTCTCAAATTCTTAGGATTTTCTGATGAGGCATTTTACACTTTTTAGTATTTTCTGTTGAAACATATACTCCCCCTAAAATACTAAAACATAAAATCTTTTTGTCTTTTAGCATTTTAAACAAACAGAAAATATCTACAGACTAGCATGCAAACATGAAAAAAATCATGCAAGGAAATGCAGACAGAAAGCAAAAATATGCAGCACAGATAATCAGAAACTAAAATCTATATGTCATGCATCCTACATGCAAAGTCTAAAAGTTTGATTAAACCTCACAACCAACATCCGAAATTACTTTGTCTCGATCAACAATGCCATTCATTTCTAAAAGTAGCAGGAACCTAGGTTTATTAAAAGCCTTAGTGAAAAGGTCAGCCCTCTGGTCCTTAGTACCTATTCTATTAACCTCAATTATCTTTTTCTCATGGCAATCCCTAAGAAAATGATACTTAACACCTATGTGTTTAGTCTTAGAATATTGCACAGGATTCTTAGTAATTACGATAGCAGCAGTATTATTAATATAAAGAGGAGAGAAAGAGATTCTTAGTCCGTAATCATGAAGTTGTTGTTGAATCCAAACAACTTGCGAACAACAACTAGCAGCAGCAATATATTCAGCTTCACATGTGGAAAGAGCAACTGCAGTTTGTTTTCTACATTGTCAGGCCACCAGCCTTTCACCTAGAAATTGACATCCACCAAATGTAGATTTGTTGTTGATTTTGCAACCTGCAAAGTCTGAATCATTGTATGCTACAAGATCAAACTTGTCTTCGTTCGAATACCAGATGCCGAGATTTGGAGAATGTAACAGACAACGTAGAATTCTTTTGGTAGCTATAAGATGAACTGTATTTGGATTAACTTGATAACGTGCATACAGACATGTTGCGAACATAATATCCGGCCTAGATGCAGTGAGATACATGAGCGATCCGATGATTGCTCGATAGTATGTAAGATCGACATACTACTCCTCACAGTCTAACGAAATACCGTGATTCACAGCTAGTGGGGTTGACACAGGACATTCTTGAGTCATACCGAAACATTCGAGTATATCATTCACATACTTTGCTTGGTGAAGAAAAATTCCATTATCAGTTTGTTCGACTTGCAAATCAAGAAAATAGTGTAAAAGACCCAATTTACTCATTTCGAATTCGTCCTTCATCACCTGCTCAAACTCGTTAACGAGTTCCTGCTTTGTAGCACCGAAAATAATGTCATCTACATAAATCTGGACTAAGATAATATCATCATCTTTAACTTTCGTGAATAGAGTACAATCTACTGTGCCCATTTGAAAACCTTTTTCGATCAGATAACTTGACAAACGTCCATAGCAAGCACGTGGGGCTTGATGTAAACCATATAGGGCTCTCCGTAAGTGGTAAACTTTGTTCGGATGAAGATGATCTTCAAAACCCGGTGGTTGACTGACATATACTCTTTCATTAAGGTTGCCATAAAGAAATGCACTCTTGACATCTATTTGATACACTTTGAACTTCATAAATGATGCAAAAGTCAAGAAAATGCGAATAGCTTCTAATCTGGAAACAGGAGCAAAAACTTCATCATAATCAAATTCAGGATCTTGCTGATAACCTTTAGCAACTAATCTTGCTTTGTTACGGATAACATTGCCATCTTCGTCAAACTTGCACTTCCAAACCCATTCGAGATCAATTACTTTAGCTCCATGCGGTTTGGTAACTAACTTCGAAATATCTAAATGGTTGAATTGTTGGATCTCTTCTTGCATGGCCATGACCCAATCAACATGCTTCAAGGCTTCTTTTGTTGTCTTTGGCTCTATTCTGGAAATATGACATGAGTACTCGTAGTATGCAGCAGCAGCTATCATATGAGTATCAACTTGACCATCAAACTGAACTTGTCTTCTTGTTCTAACACACGCATTTGGATCTTTAATAATATTCAATCTAGGATGAGCAGCTGTAGTCCTGGGAACTGGTTGTGCGGGAACAGGTATCTCATGGTGTAGATTCGTAGTATCTCCAATATCTTCAGGATTGTCGGAACTTTCACTTGAAATATCAGATCCGCAGGTATCGTACACTGGATCAACATCTTGATCTGAATCTTGAACTGGCTCATTGACTGTCGGTAATGGAGTTGGAATTGGAGTAGGTGCAGACACTTCTGGTTCATTTTGTAGATCAAATAGCATTTGTAACTCTACTTCATTCTCCGTCTGATCTGGAGCAAGATTGAATGAGTCAATCAGCTCATCATAGTTATAAATCCAAGGATGACTCTTAGGAGCACTCTTCGTTTGATTCCTTTGGACGTCAACTTCAGACCATTCTTCAACACATCTTGTTTCATTGTTGAAAACTCGCTTGTTAGGGGAACTATACCCAAGAAATACTCCAGTAACCACTTTAGAATCAAATTTACTTCCTGGTTTTCTTTCCAAAATGGTACATGGTGCACGAAATGGTTCTAGATGCTTCAATGATGGTTTTCACCCATGCAATAACTCATAGCAAGTTTTACCAAGTCGCTTAACAGTTAGAACTCGATTCATTGTGTAGCAGGCATTAGCAACAGCTTCTCCCCAAAAATGAACAGGTAACGATGAATCTGCCAGCATTGTTCTAACTGTCTCGATCAAAACTCTATTCTTTCTTTCAGCAACACTATTCATCTGAGGAGCGTATGCAGAACTGAACTGCATATTGATACCTTTTTCAATACCTGCAAGATACTGATTCTTGAATTCTGTACCATTGTCGCAACGAATCTTTCTTACCTTTAGATTAAAACCAGTCTCTAATCGATTGATTAACACTTTCAAATTTTCAAATGTATCGGACTTCTCTTTCAAAAACATTACCCGAGAAAATCTTAAATAATCATCAGTTACCACCATCCAGTACTTACTTCCATTAATGCTTTCAAAACGAATTGGACCAAAAAGATCCATATGTAACAATTCAAGTGGAGCAGAGATTGGATTATACTTTACCAGCTTATGAGCTTTCTTGCTCTGCTTACCCTTCTTACACGGAACACATGTTCCTGGAATCTGAAAAGATCAAAGATCAACACCTTCTACAAGATTATTGTGGAAAATATGATTCATTTTTTGAAAGCTTAAATGACCCATGCGTTTGTGCCATGTAATAGAATCTTATTCAGTCTCTTTAGAGACAAAAGCTTGATGATGTTAAGCAGTTGAAGTAGCAACATTCATATCAAGCATGTACAAATCAGCTTGTCTAGGAGCCTTCATCAAAATCATTTCTGGAGGAATCACAAACTCTGGTTTCAAAATGTAGCTGAATTCGTCATCAAATGCTACTTTGAAAGATTTTTCACAGATTTGTGAAACCGACAACAAATTGTTTGCAAGCTCTTGACAATAGTTCACTTTGTCGAAACTAACTTTTTCATTCTTTAATAAACCTTGAGCTGAAATGTGACCTCCTTTATCTCCAGCAAAAGCTACATATCCTCCCTTAATTAGGTGTACATCCGAAAGAAGAGATAGTTGTCCAGTTATATGTCTTGAAGTGCTACTATCCACTATCCAAGTGTTATTTGCAGGTACCCTGGTTCCCTGCATATCACATTAAGAATATAATTGATAATGGGAACCCACACCCGGACGGCAGTAGGTTGTCCATTAACAACCATAGCTTGAAATTCCATCCATTTCCCGTTTGAGTCCAGTGGAATCTCATCATTAGAAACCATAAACTTAGACAGTTTAGAAGTAGCAATATTGCTCTTCTGGTTTTTCACATTTTGCTCATCTTCGGAGCGACTCATTTGTGGTCTGTTACGGGAAAAGTATTTTCGACGACTAGCTTAGACAGTTCAAAAGATTTTTCTTGATTACGAAACCCTGTCACATTTTCCTCAAAACTTCTTTTTGGAATTTTACCTTTCACAGGTGAAACAGATCTATTTAAATTCTTTCTCTTAGGATCTCCATAGACAACATTTGTATTAAACCTCTTATCATGATATTCATTACTTACAGGTGAGTTTGTTCTATGAACATAAGATGATCTAAAATTATCATGTGACAAGTCAATCTTATGTCTAGTGGAACGAACTCTTCTAGGACAATTGATGTGCGAGCGATGGTATACAAAATACTATTATTTTTACTACGAAATACGGTGCAAATTACACAAGTTTTATTTATTTATTTACATAGATGGGATATACGTAAACTCTGCTACAATACTATAGGCAGTGTACCTAATCGTAGAGTAGCATAGTTTTTAGTAAGTCCGGTTCGTTCCACAGGGAGACGACTTATTTTACACTATATTTTAAGCAACTATATTTGTACAAAATATATATAATTATTATTATTAATAATATATAAAAGGGGGTTTACCGTTTAATGACTGGTTTATCGATTTTATATTTTAAGTCAAGCGTAAAGTAAATGACGATATTTAAATAACGATAAAATAAATAACAATAATTAAAATGACAATAAATAAAAGTACGAGGAAATATAAAATAAAATAATTATGCTTATTTAAACTTCTGTAATCATGATGTTTGACGTTTTGATTGTAATTTATTACTCTGGGTTAATTATCTTTTGTCCTGGTTTATTTGATATGTCTATCTGGTTTTTGTCCATAATAGTCCATCGATCATAAATATAAAGTGCGAGTGTCCTCGTCAACTTACCCTTATACCCCAAGTCAAATATTTCAACTAATTAAGGATTTAAACTGTGACGCAATTATCACTTCTGTCAACAATTACACCAGTTATCACTGTATGTAATCCACCCCTGTTTTAATTAATTATGAATATTAATTTATCCACTTGATCAGTTTGAATAATCAATTACCCAACCCAAATAATTAATTAAATGATTATAACAGATTCCATATGAACGTCACTAAATAGGACATTAATTATTAGGTTAATTAATTTGAAGATAGGTTCGACAGACTCCAATGAGTTGTCACTCAATTAGACAATACCCCCCATCTATTAATAGTCAATAGTCTAATTTCCACAAGTGTCGGTCTTTTGCCAAAACTTTATTTATGGTCCAAAGTTCAATAATTCCATCTTAATATTTAGTCCAACATCACGATTACTTCGGCTCAAATAAGCATAATAATAACTTAGTTACGATACATAAATTTAAAAAGGAGAATTTAACTTACAATGATTATTTATCGCGTAGCTTTACACGGACAGAATTTCGACTTTAAAACCCGTAAAATAACCTTTACATTACCCAAAGTAACCTAATATAAAACTAAACTATTATATATATATATATATATATATATATATATATATATATATATATATATATATATATATATATATATATATATATATATATATATATATATATATATATATATATTAGAGAGTGAGAATTGAGGTGGGATGGTGCAATGGATTCGGCAGAAGCTCGTGCCTTTTATAGGCAAATTCTGATTTTGACTGCTCCGCGATTGTGGAGGTATGCCTTCCAGCTCACCAACATTTTTAAAACGTGGGCTGCTGTATTTTTATAATATGTAATATAATATATATAATTTTATATAATTATATGTATATATATATATTATATTGTATTCTTGTGCATAGTTGACTTGTAATTTTAGGTCCGTTGACTCGCTCGTTGATGCTCAGTTTATGTCTCGGTTCCGAATTTTCAAATGTCTTTTCGTATGCTTAGATATCTTGTACTTTTATCAATATTTAGACGTTGATCATCAATAAATTGAACCAATTGGATTGTAACTTTTACGTTTGAGCATTTTGGAAGTTTGCGTCTTCAAATCTTCGTTTTCTTATTTTGTCTTCGCACTTATTTAATATAAACGATTACAACTTAAAAATAGAACAATTATAACTAAAAACTTTACATATTGGAAGGATATTACGACTAAATATATGATCATTTGGAGCACTATCAAATATCTCCACACTTGAAAGTTGCTTATCCTCAAGCAATACATAACTTGAAATTAAATCACACTTCACTCGAATCACTTTTTTTTATTCTCACACTTTATACATTAGTGATTTTGATACGGTGTTATAAACAATGATAGTAACAATGTGGTTTACAGTCCCACATGACTATGAAAATTTAGATCCTTTAAGGAAATTAGATCTTTATGAAAACATTTGATCTTTTGAAAATGCATGCTAGCTTTTACCCTAGACAAGTTTTCTGGAATAACCCTTCACCGGTGTTTGCAAAATATTTTTGTGGGTTTTGTATTTTACAATTTTAGCTTAAAACTTGTGGTTTTGTGTCACCCACTTGCTAACCTTGCATTAGGAAAGCAACACGTCCAGTTTACTTGTCCCGTATATTACCTTTTAGTAAACTACCGTCCGGTTGTAAAGGAAAGCGATGAATAAGCAACTGTTAAGGCAATGTCTAATGACATGCATTTGTTCATGGTCCACAACGTGTCGGATGCAATTACTATCCTTTGTAGGAGAAATAGTAAAGATCACCCTATAATTTTTCGGTCTGGCACAAGGTCCTGTCTTCGACCATGCTATGCAACCACCGTTCTTACGGTTGGCACCCGATTTAGTTCAGGTGACATAATGAATTTCGGTGAATTCTTAGGATTTTTGTTCAACAGTAATGAACGCATTGAAAATAGGTTTTCAGAAAACAAATCAGTTTTAATTTTGATCAAAATATTATCTCGTTTAAGCTCGAGTTTAGATATCATCGAATTCTATGAGTTTGTAATTCTTAATCTTTAAGGTCAATCTCTAGGATTGAGTAATATCAGGCTTAAATGCTGATTTTTAATCTTTAAGGAGATTATCCTTTCTGGGGGTCTGATTCATTAGTCTTATCAAGCTAATTTGCATGGCGCTCTCCCCATTTTACGAGACAGATCCTCTCATGGATAGGAAAAGTCTGACCACATTTCGACCCTGTTTGATGCTGAGGTCCGTGGATTTCGAGCTGATTTTAGAGATGACTTTTCTAGATTTTTCATCAACCTACAGCTGGTCTGGACGAAAACTTCCTGACCTAAATCAAGAAGCGCGTGTCTTTTTCGGAAGACTTTACTTCCTTTTAATGATGGAATTGATTCATCATGTGGATCCATCTTTCTTTCAAATATATTACAGTAAATCGGGTAAAACTGATTAGTTTTGTTCAAAGCAAAAGTACCTGCACTAATCTTGTACACATATATGTGATATATGTTTTAAAGAACTTGGTAAATTCTTCCCACACTTAGCTTTTATTTATTCTTTTCTTTGCCTTTTTATTCTCCTTTATTCCATTTTTAATGAATTCAAGCGTTTTAGGTTGTTTTTCAATTTATGTCCTTTTTGAGGTAACAATAATTTCGGTATTATCACCTAGTTTTATCGTTCATAAATATGTATAAACATGATTTTGAATTCATTTAATTGAATTTTTTTTAAATTTTCACAAAATTTGGCAATTAAACTAAGTGTAGACCCGAGAGAATTTATAACCCTTTCCCACACTTGAGATCATGCAATGCCCTCATTTGCATGAAATCAGACTATAATTATAAATTCATGAGGGTGATTAGTGTAGAAAAGTGATTAAAAATACCCAGTTTGTAATTACTAAGCTCGTCGAATGATAGATGGCGCGCCTCATCGTTCATTCCTTTTGTTGTAATTTCACATATGTTTTACGTCTTATCGTCAAAATTAGTAGCTTTTGCTGAACTTAATGTCAGTCTTTGAAAGTGCACTATTTTACCCTGTTTTGTACATAAGATAAACTACAAACATATATATACATAATATATTTTATTTATTTATTTTTTTTATAAAACCTTTATTTATTAAAACAATTTAAATGAATAATTAAAAATTTTCGTTTTAAAGCGAGTGTTTTAAAAGCAAAGATTTTCGGGTTTTTTAATTTTAATTTTTTTTGGCATACTTTAGATCAATAATATTAAAATAATGATAATAAAATTTTTCGCCCCGCCCTCGGGTAAAGCAATTTCGGTTCCATGACCTAGTCTTTAACTTACGACGAATTTTAGAAATCAATTTTTTTAAACTTAATGAAATAAAGTAAATTTTGTTTTTAAATTCACACAAAACATAAATTTAAAAAGCTTATAAATTCATACAAAACAGAAAAAATCCAGAATGGGGGAGAAAACTAGTTCTTTAGTGTCTACTAGTGGAAAAGACTAATCGGATTCCATTCTCGGAAACTACACGAGAACAGAACAACTAACTCTAGACAACATTTTTTTCTTAGAACATTTGAATCTCCCCACACTTAGGTAGCTGTGGTGTCGAATTTGTGATTAACTTCATTGTCAATTTCTCTTGGACCATAATCAACTTGCATATCTGTGACTTTTGCTTTAAGCCATTGGTCGGATTCCTGTGTAATATCCACAAATTCAACTAGTTTCTCCTTTTCTTTAGGCGATAGATTGGATACTAACCTGTTACATAACTTAAAGTTCCCCTTGGTTCTAGCATCGCGAATCCGTTTAATAGGTTTCTTCATTAAACTGTTAATAACGGGGTCATTTAATTTCATATCAACAACGGGGTTCTTTGTTATCATATCATCATTCGGTGTTACTTCATTTTCCCCACACTTAGGCGTTTTATTATTGTTAAACACTACCGTTGGAGTTGGTAAAATAATATGCTTCTCACCGATCATTTTTATTGGTTCAACGATTTTGGTTGGTGGAGATTTTGACTTTCGAATCACAAAGGTGATCGATTTTTCACCATTACTAAGTGTCATTCTACCATATTTTACATCAATTAACAGCCCGGTGGACGCTAAGAATGGTCGACCTAAAATTAGAGGAATGTTTGAGTCCTCTTATATGTCAATGACAATATATTCGACTAGAAAGGTTAAATTACTCATTTGAACGGGTAGTTTGTCAGCAATTCCAGTTGCGTGCTAAATGGTTTGGTCAAAGAGTCAAACACTCATTTCCGTTGGACTTAACTCACCTACTCTTAATCTCTTATATAATGAAAGGGGCATAACACTCACACTCGCACCTAAATCTGCTAGTGCGTCATACATGACACAATCACTAAGTAGACAAAGAATAATAAATTCACCCGGATCACCCAACCTGGGTGGAATTTTCGGTGGAACTGTCTTCACCGGGTTTACTTTTACAGTTTTTGTTTCTTGCACTTTCTTATTCTTCTTCTTCTTTCCAAAGGTATCGCAAACTTTATTACTTTCCACTTGCTCATACCCAACTCCTTTTCTTGGAAACGGGATGGGTGGTCTGTATAGTACAACTACTAGCTTTACATACTCGGGTGGTGGTGGTGGTGTTGTAACTTCTTCATCGTTACTCACATCTAAAACCTTCCCATCTTCTGATGCTGGTTTTTCAAAATTCGTTGAAACTATATTAACATTCTCATTCCGAGGATTTACTTCACTATCACTCGGTAGCTTTCCTTGTTCCCTCTTACTCATCAAGGTAGCAAGAGTACCTACATGTTTTTCTAGATTCAAAATGGAATCTTGTTGAGTTTTTAATGACTGATCAAACCTCTCATTTGTTTGGGTTTGAGATGTAATAAATTGTGTTTGAGATTCCATTAGCTTCGCCATCATTTCTTCCAGATTTGGCTTTTTCTCTTCGGTTTGTTGTTCTAACGACCCGTCCTAATCCATCTGGACGAATACATTACATTTGGTTACATCACGAGGTACTTGACCTCTATATGATACATTTTACAAACATTGTTTTCGTTTTTAAAAGACAAACTTGCTTTACATCGAAAGTTGACGACATGCATATCATTTCATAATATATCCAACTATAATTGACTTAATAATAATCTTGATGAACTCAATGACTCGAATACAACATCTTTTGAAATATGTCATGAATGACTCCAAGTAATATCTCTAAAATGAGCAAATGCACAGCGGAAGATTTCTTTCATACGTGAGAATAAATATGCTTTAAAGTGTCAATCAAAAGGTTGGTGAGTTCATTAGTTTAACATAAATAATCATTTCCATCATTTTAATAGACCACAAGATTTTCATTTTCAGTTCTCATAAATATACGTC
Source organism: Rutidosis leptorrhynchoides (assembly GCF_046630445.1). Lineage (NCBI taxonomy): Eukaryota > Viridiplantae > Streptophyta > Magnoliopsida > Asterales > Asteraceae > Rutidosis > Rutidosis leptorrhynchoides. Next base: position 176,085,031 of record NC_092336.1, read on the forward strand.
CCATGCATAGAGACAAAAATATCATTCATATGGGTTGAACACCTGGTAACCGACATTAATAAGATGCATATAAGAATATCCCCTATCATTCCAGGAAATTCTTCGGACATGATAAAAACGAATTCGAAGTACTAAAGCATCCGGTACTTTGGATGGGGTTCGTTAGGCCCAATAGATCTATCTTTAGGATTCGCGTCAATTAGTATATCGGTTTACTAATTCTTAGGTTACCAAGCAAAAGGGGCATATTCGGCTTCGATCATTCACCCATATAATGTAGTTTCAATTACTTGTGTCTATTTCGTAAAACATTTATAAAACTGCATGTATTCTCATCCCAAAATATTAGATTTTTAAAAGTGGGACTATAACTCACTTTTACAGATTTTTACTTCGTCGGGAAGTGAGACTTAGCCACTGGTCGATTCACGAACCTATAACAAATATGTACATTTATATCAAAGTATGTTCAAAATATATTTACAATATTTTTAATTCGTTTTAATGTTTTAAGTTTATTAAGTCAGTTGTCCTCGTTAGTAACCTATAACTAGTTGTCCACAGTTAGATGTACAGAAATAAATCGATATATATTATCTTGAATCAATCCACGACCCAGTGTATACACGTCTCAGGCTAGATCACAACTCAAAGTATATATATTTTTGGAATCAACCTCAACCCTGTATAGATAACTCCAACATTACTGCATATAGAGTGTCTATGGTTGTTCCAAATAATATATATACATGGGTCGATATGATATGTCAAAACATTTACATACGTGTCTATGGTATCCCAAGATTACATAATATATTAGAATACATGTATAATACAATATAAGTTAGCTAGGATATGATTAATATAGATTTGTTACAAATTTTTACGTAGCTACAACAAGAAAAATTATCCAATCTTGTTTTACCCATAACTTCTTCGTTTTAAATCCGTTTTGAGTGTTTCAAGTTGCTATGGTTTCATATTGAACTTAAGTTTATGAATCTAAACAGAAAAAGTATAATTTTATAGTCATAAATATAGGTTACAAGTCATTTTTGTAAAGGTAGTCATTTCATTCGAAAGAACGACGTCTAGATGATCATTTTGGAAAACATACTTCCACTTTGAGTTTAACCATGGTTTTTGGATATAGTTTCATGTTCATAAGAAAAATCATTTTCCCAGAAGAACAACTTTTAAATCAAAGTTTATCATAGTTTTTATTTAACTAACCAAAACAGCCTGCGGTGTAACTACAACGGCGTATATCTAGTTTTACGGTGTTTTTTGTGTTTTCTGGTTTTAAATCATTAAGTTAGCATATCATATAGATATAGAACATGTGTTTATTTGATTTTAAAAGTCAAGTTAGAAGGATTAACTTTTGTTTGCGAACAAGTTTAGAATTAACTAAACTATGTTCTAGTGATTTCAAGTTTAAACCTTCGAATAAGGTAGTTTTATATATATGAATTGAATGATGTTATGAACATCATTACTACCTAAGGTTTTGTGGATAAACCTACTGGAAATGAGAAAAATAGATCTAGCTTCAAAGGATCCTTGGATGGCTTGAAAGTTCTTGAAGCAGAATCATGACACGAAAACAAGTTCAAGTAAGATTTCCACTCGAAATAAGATTGTTATAGTTATAGAAATTGAATCAAAGTTTGAATATGAGTATTACCTTGTATTAGAAAGATATCTTGCTGTAAATAAGAAAGATTTCTTGAAGTTGGATGATCACTTTACAAGATTGGAAGTAAGCTAGCAAACTTGGAAGTATTCTTGATTTTATGAAACTAGAACTTATAGAATTTATGAAGAACACTTAGAACTTGAAGATAGAACTTGAGAGATATCACTTAGATGAAGAAAATTGAAGAATGAAAGTGTTTTAGGTGTTTTTGGTCGTTGGTATATGGATTAGATATAAAGGATGTGTAATTTTGTTTTCATGTAAATAAGTAATGAATGATTACTCATATTTTTGTAATTTTATGAGATATTTCATGCTAGTTGCCAAATGATGGTTCCCACATGTGTTAGGTGACTCACATGGGCTGCTAAAAGCTGATCATTGGAGTGTATATACCAATAGTACATACATCTAAAAGCTATGTATTGTACGAGTACGAATACGGGTGCATACGAGTAGAATTGTTGATGAAACTGAACGAGGATGTAATTGTAAGAATTTTTGTTAAGTAGAAGTATTTTGATAAGTGTCTTGAAGTCTTTCAAAAGTGTATGAATACATATTAAAACACTACATGTATATACATTTTAACTGAGTCGTTAAGTCATCGTTAGTCGTTACATGTAAATGTTGATTTGAAACCTTTAAGTTAACGATCTTGTTAAATGTTGTTAACCCAATGTTTATTATATCTAATGAGATGTTAAATTATTATATTATCATGATATTATGATATGTTACTATATCTTAATATGATATATATACATTTAAATGTCGTTACAACGATAATCGTTACATATATGTCTCGTTTCGAAATCCTTAAGTTAGTATTCTTGTTTTTACATATGTAGTTCATTTATATAATCAATTTATTATATATAATTATATATAATCATTTATGTAATCATTTTTACAAATTAAAGATTCGCGAATCATCGGGAGTAGTCGAAAGTCAAATGTATGCATGAACGCAGTTCAAAGTTTTTGAAACTCAATATTACAGTCTTTGCTTATCGTGTCAAAACTATATAAAGATTAAGTTTAAATTTGGTCGGAAATTCCCGGGTCGTCACAGTTGTGGTGGTTTATACAAGCCAGGTCTTTGTTGATTGAAAGTGTTGTTTTGAGTTGGTTGGTTATTCGGACCTTGTTGGTTGTACGAGTTATTGTTGGGTCCATTTGGATTGTAAAGAATGTTTTGATTTCGATTGAAGTTTGGCCTTGGCGTTTGATAATTATTTTGATAATTATTTTCCGGCCTTTGGTTCATGTAGGAACATTCTCACATTGTTCCATCGTTTGCTCAATGTGACAATCTTTTGTTAAGTGTGGTCCACCGCATTGCTCACAACTGATTCATATTGCGTGAATATTTTTAGTCATCTTTTCCATTCATCTCTCGAAAGCATCTATTTTTGCGGAAACGGAATCAAAGTCATGGCTAGAATCGACTCTAGCCGCTTTAGATGAATGAAAGATATCTTTTTTCTGGTGCCACTCATGCGAGTGGGAGGCTGTATTATCAATTATCTTGTGAGCTTCGGTTGCGGTTTTTTTCATAATGGAACCACCAGCTGCTCTGTCGATGTCTTTTCGTGTGGCGACGTCGAAACCTTGGTAGAATATTTTTACTATTTGATAAGTGTCTAAACCGTGCTGAGGACATCCTCTCAACAACTTTCTGAATCTTGTCCTCACCTCATATAATGTTTCATATGGCTTTTGCGCGAACGTAACAATTTCTCCTTGAAGTCTCACGGCTTTAGATGCCGGAAAGAATCTTTTAAGAAATTTCTTAACTAAAACATCCCATGTGTCAATCGCTCATTCTGGTAACGATTCTAACCAATCTTTGTCTTCTCCCTTTAAAGTTCAGGGAAACAACATGAGATCACTACAAGAAAACTGCGTTCTTAGGACCCCTCATCTGGGACCCTGCGAAAAAGCGTCCTAAGCGACTAAAAATTTGGACGGGGTAATTCTTGGGGTCCTATAATATCTTAAACTAATAAAGAGGGGTCCTAAGAATAGGACACATAATTTTTGGGTCATATTTTTGATACGCTTATAAATCTTTGTCCTAAAAAGATGTTTGATATGACACACAATTTTGGGGTCCTATTATTTTTTTAGGACACCTAATTTTTGGGTCATATTATTGATACGCTTATAAATCTTTGTCCTAAAAAGATGTTTGATATGACACACAATTTTGGGGTCCTATTATTTTTTAGGACTCCTAATTTTTGGGTCATATTGTTGATACGCTTATAAATCTTTGTCCTAAAAAGATGTTTGATATGACAAACAATTTTGGGGTCCTATTATTTTTTAGGACACCTAATTTTTGGGTCATATTGTTGATACGCTTATAAATTTTTGTCCTAAAAAGATGTTTAATATGACACACAATTTTGGGGTTTTTAGGACGCTTTTATAATAAGGTCACAACAATAGGACGCTTTTATAATAAGGTCACAACAATAGGACACTTGGGTATTTGAGGTCCTGTAATGACCCGGAATTTTCCAACCAAATTATACTTATGAGATTAATATTTACATAGATTAAACCATACCAACATGATAAGCAATCCAAATTGTTGAGACTTGTGTTTTTGAAAAGAGTTTTACACAACGTTTGACCGTCCAATATGACCGATGATATCATGAACTACATAACATACGATAATTATACGTTTGTGTATATATATGTATTTATATATATTTAACATGATCTAAGGATAGTTTAACATCTCATTGTGTACTAATGACAATGAGTTATAAGTATATTTTGAAACTACTAACTTAAGTTTTCAAAACGATAACTATACGTAACATTCTTTGATATATATACTTATAATCTATAATGCTTATACATGTATCGTATATATAATGTATTTAATCACTTTTAAGGACTTAAATAAATAAAACAATATAAGTATATTCACAAAAGATAGCTATATTTGAATTCTCGTTCCGTTTCCTCAAGATTTCTATACGTATATCGAGGGTATATGTACCCGTATCATACCCAACTTCTATACGTATTTACTATTGGTATATACACATCAAATCAACATCCTAATCAACATTATTACTGCCCTAGATATGAGGTAACTAGAATTTGTCAAGTAGTATGAATTATTAGTAAGAAAACAAAATTAGGAATCCTTTTCTTTCTTTATAAACTAAAAACGTTTTTATAAATGAACACCATTTCTTCACTCCATTTTCTCATACCTACACCCTCATTTCTCTCTCAAAATACTCCTAACTTCATACTTGATCATCTCCAAGCATTTTACCCATCATTTAGCTTCAATTACAAGCCTTAAACACCATAAGAAAACTCTTTCAAGAACATATCAAAATAACCACCCATTTGAAGAAGTTTACTTCCAACCTTTTGATCTAACTCCACCACTCTTTGATTCCAAGATTATTTCTTATCTTTTGCAGTAACTTTGTCCAAGTAACTTGAGGTAGTAACCTTGTTCATAATCTTATTCAATTCATATTCATATAGCTATCTTATTTTGTGGTATAAAATTTTAACAACAAGAACATAGTTTGAATGATTTCAAACTTATTCGGAAACTGAATAGATCCTTCTAACTTGACTTTTAAAACACTTCAAGACCTGTAATATATCATAATGATATGCTAACCTAACAAGATATAACTTGGTTTTACAAAGAACATCTTAAAAACTGAATCTACGTCGTCGGAGTGCAACCGGGGGCTGTTTTGGGTTGGATAATTAAAAACCATCTTGAACTTTGAATTGGAAGTTCATGTTCTGGAAAAATGATATTTTTTATGAATATGTTAACACATAAAAATTTCATGGTTTAACTCAAAGTGTAAGTATTTTTAGAAAAATGATCATTAAATGTTGTTTTTATGATGGAAAATAATCACTTTTATAAGTTTCACCAAAGTTTGACCTATAATCTATGATTTCGAATACAAACTAAGGTATTTTCAGTTCATATTCTTAAAATTTGACTCGATCCAAGGAAGTGGCAAGTTGAACCAACAAAAACGGAGTTGTAATGAAGAAACTACGACTAAAACAAGATTGGGTATCCGAAGCTAGTTTAGCTACGAAAATATTTGGAGAAAAAGTAAATTAATCATATCTTTTCTAATTAATATGATATTTTATATATAATTACTTATGATTTGATTTTATATATTTCAGGACCACCCGTAAACAACACGAGAAGATTAACCATAAGACCTCATGATTGTACGCAACACGTCATTTGACAACACGGTACTTTATGTACGCAACACGTCATTTGACAACATGGTACCATGGGTCGAGATTAATTCTGATCAATACGAATACGATGGGGTCTTTATTTATTTTATTTAAGCAACTAATTGTGGACCACTAACATCGGACTGCTAACTACGGACTAAGAAAATATTAAAAGTATTAAAAGTATATATATATATATATATATATATGTAACGATTACTTAAAAAGAAAATATGTTGATATATTATATATATGGTTAGGTTCGTGATATCTATCGGAGACCAAGTCGAATTAAATACCTTCAAGGCAAAAGTGAGTTTCATTTGCTCCCTTTTTAATTGCTTTTTGCAATATATATTTTTGGGCTGAGAATACATGCGCTGCTTTTATAAATGTTTACGAAATAGACACAAGTACTTAAAATACATTCTACGTTGAGTTATACCACTGGAATACTTCCCTGTAGCTTGGTAACTACTATTTACATGGTATTTTAAACGCGAATCCTGTTGATAGATCTATCGGGCCTGACAACCCCAACCGGACTAGACGACCAGTATTCAACGGTTGCACAGTACTTCGTTTTGGTGACTACACTTGGTACGGTGTAGTGAGATTTCATAATAAAGGGAATATGCGACGTTGATTAAATGTTAAGTATGGTTACCAAGTGCTCAACCACTTAGAATGCTTTACATACACTTGCGAGTGTATTATGTTTATGATTATGAAATCTTGTGGTCTATTAACATATTGAAATGATTGTTATGATAAACCTATGAACTCACCAACCTTTTGGTTGACACTTTAAAGCATGTTTATTCTCAGGTACGAATTATGTATTCCGATGTGCATTTGCTCAATATAAGGACATTACTTGGAGCCGATCATCGCAATGGGACCAAATATTGATGACTTCGTTCAGGTGGATTAGGACGGGTCCTTTCAGGTCCTAACTCTTAGGACCCTTAAATTCGTAGTTTCATAAAAATATACTTAATATGACACTATCTTGTTGGTATCTCATAATGATCAACCAACAAGATAATACGGTCACAACAATAGGACGCTTGGGTATTTGAGGTCCTAACTCTTAGGACCCTTAAATTTGTAGTTGCATAAAAATGTACTTAATAGGACACTATGTTGTTGGTGCCTCATAATGATCAAAAACAAGATAATAAGGTCAGAAAAATAGGACGCTTGGGTATTTAAGGTCCTAACTATCATATGACTATATTAGGACCCTTACTAAAGTCGTATTATTGCACTTTTCTTACAAAAACGACTAAAGTATTATATAAGTTAACTTTCATTAAACATTCAAAAGCATTGATGGCGTAGTGACTTGTGTGTTATTATTTCAAGTGATTGACCTGGGTTCAAATTCATTTTATGTCTCTTTTGTTTCTAAAATTAAAAAAATATAGTTGGGCCAGATTTAAGCTGGGAATTGTAGTTGGGCCAGAATTAATGGATTCATTTTTTATTTTCGAAATTTTAGCTGGGAATTATAGTTGGGCCAGATTTAATGGATTCATTTTTTATTTTCTAACGGCACATTTGTGGGGCCCACATTTTTTTTCTTTTCTTTTTCCCAACGGCTACTGATCACTTTTTTTTTACCCTACCCATTTCATATATATATATATATATATATATATATATATACACACACCATTTCACTCTCAAATTTTTACACTTTCAAACTCATTTCACTCTCAATTTTTATTTTTCAAACCCATTTCACTCTCAATCTTTTATACACAAAAATGGCTTTCGAAAACATTGTTACGTTCGAGATTTACGGCGGCAGTTTGTTTTCCGATGTGCCGCTACGACGGTGGGGGGTCGATTATGCAGATGTGCCGGTCAATGGGCTTCGAGTTGACGAAATGTTTGATTATTTAAGGTAAAACGCGCACTGCGATGAGATTTCGCAGTTTGCATATTGGAATCCCGAGAACAAGGTGTTCGAGTGGCTTCAGGATAACGATAAATGGGCGTGGCTACTCGGAACTGCAATAATCAAATCCACAAATGTCGTGTTGTATACCAAACACATTTGGGATGATCTTCCGCACGAAGCCGATGGTAGTGCGGATGGTTATTATACCGATTAATCAGTATCTAGTTTATATACTAGTCTTTTTTTATGTAATTGTGTGTTTTTTTGTACTCTTTTTTTTATATGTAATCGTGTGTTTTACAATCCATTGAGCCTACACATTTTACAACTTATAATTCACATTTCTCAACAACATTTCTATCCAATACTCCTTCCATATCGATGCCGATTTTCCATCGGTACACCCTTAACAATTCATTGAATAAACATGGTTTTCGATCAATAGTTAAAACTTAGCCCAAAAAACATGATTGTTTCTTTTGCAGGATAAACAAACGTGTAAAGTTTTTATGTTTCTTAATGAGCTCCCAAACCAACATTAATGCAGAAATAGGTTATGTTTCTCAATGCGTATTCAGTGTATATATATTCAGTTTACATGATTGCAAAGTAACTCACCCAAACAATATATAGTTAATGATGTAATTAATGATGTTAGTTAATGATCTAATTAATGATGCGAATTGAACACTACCCCTAACCTTATCACATTTACTTGGGATAGAATTATTAGCATTGAATTCTGCAGTTAAGAAAATAAAAGAATATGAGTAGTTGAATTCAATTCTGGACTCAATTGAATTCTATAGTAGAGACAACATAAAAGAAACAAAACAAATGGAATCCTTCCTTTTTAAGGTATATTAGTTGAACTTTGGATCAGAAAGGGACTAATGGCCGGTGATAGTTTTAAGCAACAAGTCAACAGCAAATTGCATACAAACATATATACAAGTAAAAGGGCAGAGCTAGTCAACAACAAACATTAAAAAGGAATCACCTTTTTGGGTGTTCTTTGTTTCTATTAGCATAAAGAACATAAATTCGTGCAACCCCATTGATTGGTTTATGTTAAAATGTATTAATTAAAAACTATGTTGTGATGATAAACCCTAAGCAAAATGAAAGCAATCCAAAAAATACGAAGGAAAAATGGAAGCAAATAAACTGATCATCATATAATTAATAGAAATTACTACTAATATTTACATTAAATTAAAGGAGTATAATTTATACAAAATCTAAAAGATACTAACATAAATCTAGTTATATGCAAATCGGTTTACAAAAACACCCAACTCATAGGCCCAAAAACACGACATGCATTTCGGTATCGTGAGTTCAAACCCATGGATGTATGGAAAATAACCACGGTGGTCAGAGATAGGGCACGGCGTTGCCACGTCAGCAAAAGGAGGGTGGTTAAATAACCATAAACATCGCAGCAAATCAAAAACCCTTGTTCTCACCGCAACCACCATCTCCGGCTCTGGTGGGAATGTTTCATTCAAAATTTGTAAACCGACATGCTTTTCCTCTATTTTGCAAGAGGCAAGCATAATTAAAACATAAACATAAATAGCCTCTTTAAGTTGGCTGTTCGAAGCTTGCTTGAGACATTCAAGCCCATAATCGATATGTCTACCGTCAAAATTGAAATGTCCCGTTCTTATTGATTAAAAACGTTTCATATTAATTAATTTCGTTGCGAGGTTTTGACCTCTATATGAGACGTTTTTCAAAGACTGCATTCATTTTAAAACAAACCATAACCTTTATTTCATCAATAAAGGTTTAAAAATCTTTACGTAGATTATCAAATAATGATAATCTAAAATATCCTGTTTACACACGACCATTACATAATGGTTTACAATACAAATATGTTACAACAAAATAAGTTTCTTGAATGCAGTTTTTACACAATATCATACAAGCATGGACTCCAAATCTCGTCCTTATTTAAGTATGCGACAGCGGAAGCTCTTAATAATCACCTGAGAATAAACATGCTTAAAACGTCAACAAAAATGTTGGTGAGTTATAGGTTTAACCTATATATATCAAATCATAATAATAGACCACAATATTTCATATTTCATTACACATCCCATACATAGAGATAAAAATCATTCATATGGTGAACACCTGGTAACCGACATTAACAAGATGCATATATAAGAATATCCCCATCATTCCGGGACACCCTTCGGATATGATATAAATTTCGAAGTACTAAAGCATCCGGTACTTTGGATGGGGTTTGTTAGGCCCAATAGATCTATCTTTAGGATTCGCGTCAATTAGGGTGTATGTTCTCTAATTCTTAGATTACCATACTTAATAAAAAGGGGCATATTCGATTTCGATAATTCAACCATAGAATGTAGTTTCACGTACTTGTGTCTATTTTGTAAATCATTTATAAAACCTGCATTTATTCTCATCCCAAAAATATTAGATTTTAAAAGTGGGACTATAACTCACTTTCACAGATTTTTACTTCGTCGGGAAGTAAGACTTGGCCACTGGTTGATTCACGAACCTATAACAATATATACATATATATCAAAGTATGTTCAAAATATATTTACAACACTTTTAATATATTTTGATGTTTTAAGTTTATTAAGTCAGTTGTCCTCGTTAGTAAGCTACAACTAGTTGTCCACAGTTAGATGTACAGAAATAAATCGATAAATATTATCTTGAATCAATCCACGACCCAGTGTATACGTATCTCAGTATTGATCACAACTCAAACTATATATATTTTGGAATCAACCTCAACCTTGTATAGCTAACTCCAACATTCACATATAGAGTGTCTATGGTTGTTCCGAAATATATATAGATGTGTCGACATGATAGGTCGAAACATTGTATACGTGTCTATGGTATCTCAAGATTACATAATATACAATACAAGTTGATTAAGTTATGGTTGGAATAGATTTGTTACCAATTTTCACGTAGCTAAAATGAGGAAAATTATCCAATCTTGTTTTACCCATAACTTCTTCATTTTAAATCCGTTTTGAGTGAATCAAATTGCTATGGTTTCATATTGAACTCTATTTTATGAATCTAAATAGAAAAAGTATAGGTTTATAGTCGGAAAAATAAGTTTCAAGTCGTTTTTGTAAAGGTAGTCATTTCAGTCGAAAGAACGACGTCTAGATGATCATTTTAGAACACATACTTCCACTTTGAGTTTAACCATGATTTTTGGATATAGTTTCATGTTCATAATAAAAATAATTTTCTCAGAATAACAACTTTTAAATCAAAGTTTATCATAGTTTTTAATTAACTAACCCAAAACAGCCCGCGGTGTTACTACGACGGCGTAAATCCGGTTTTACGGTGTTTTTCGTGTTTCCAGGTTTTAAATCATTAAGTTAGCATATCATATAGATATAGAACATGTGTTTAGTTGATTTTAAAAGTCAAGTTAGAAGGATTAAATTTTGTTTGCGAACAAGTTTAGAATTAACTAAACTATGTTCTAGGGATTACAAGTTTAAACCTTCGAATAAGATAGCTTTATATGTATGAATCGAATGATGTTATGAACATAATTACTACCTTAAGTTCCTTAGATAAACCTACTGGAAAAGAAAAAAATGGATCTAGCTTCAACGGATCCTTGGATGGCTCGAAGTTCTTGAAGCAAAATCATGACACGAAAACAAGTTCAAGTAAGATCATCACTTGAAATAAGATTATTATAGTTATAGAAATTGAACCAAGTTTGAATATGATTATTACCTTGTATTAGAATGATAACCTACTGTAAGAAACAAAGATTTCTTGAGGTTGGATGATCACCTTACAAGATTGGAAGTGAGCTAGCAAACTTGAAAGTATTCTTGATTTTATGTAACTAGAACTTGTAGAATTTATGAAGAACACTTAGAACTGGAATATAGAACTTGAGAGAGATCAATTAGATGAAGAAAATTGAAGAATGAAAGTGTTTGTAGGTGTTTTTGGTCGTTGGTGTATGGATTAGATATAAAGGATATGTAATTTTGTTTTCATGTAAATAAGTCATGAATGATTACTCATATTTTTGTAATTTTATGAGATATTTCATGCTAGTTTCCAAATTATGGTTCCCACATATGTTAGGTGACTCACATGGGCTGCTAAGAGCTGATCATTGGAGTGTATATACCAATAGTACATACATCTAAAAGCTGTGTATTGTACGAGTACGAATACGGGTGCATACGAGTAGAATTGTTGATGAAACTGAACGAGGATGTAATTGTAAGCATTTTTGTTAAGTAGAAGTATTTTGATAAGTGTATTGAAGTCTTTCAAAAGTGTATAAATACATATTAAAACACTACATGTATATACATTTTAACTGAGTCGTTAAGTCATCGTTAGTCGTTACATGTAAGTGTTGTTTTGAAACCTTTAGGTTAACGATCTTGTTAAATGTTGTTAACCCAATGTTTATAATATCAAACGAGATTTTAAATTATTATATTATCATGATATTATCATGTATTAATATCTCTTAATATGATATATATACATTAAATGTCTTTACAACAATAATCGTTACATATATGTCTCGTTTAAAAATCATTAAGTTAGTAGTCTTGTTTTTACATATGTAGTTCATTGTTAATATACTTAATGATATATTTACTTATCATAGTATCATGTTAACTATATATATATCCATATATATGTCATCATATAGTTTTTACAAGTTTTAACGTTCGTGAATCACCGGTCAACTTGGGTGGTCAATTGTCTATATGAAACATATTTCAATTAATCAAGTCTTAACAAGTTTGATTGCTTAACATGTTGGAAACATTTAATAATGTAAATATCAATCTCAATTAATATATATAAATATGGAAAAGTTCGGGTCACTACAGTACCTACCCGTTAAATAAATTTCGTCCCGAAATTTTAAGCTGTTGAAGGTGTTGACGAATCTTCTGGAAATAGATGCGGGTATTTCTTCTTCATCTGATCTTCACGCTCCCAGGTGAACTCGGGTCCTCTACGAGCATTCCATCGAACCTTAACAATTGGTATCTTGTTTTGCTTAAGCCTTTTAACCTCACGATCCATTATTTCGATGGGTTCTTCGATGAATTGAAGTTTTTCGTTGATTTGGATTTCATCTAACGGAATAGTGAGATCTTCTTTAGCAAAACATTTCTTCAAATTAGAGACGTGGAAAGTGTTATGTACAGCCGCGAGTTGTTGAGGTAACTCAAGTCGGTAAGCTACTGGTCCGACACGATCAATAATCTTGAATGGTCCAATATACCTTGGATTTAATTTCCCTCGTTTACCAAATCGAACAACGCCTTTCCAAGGTGCAACTTTAAGCATGACCATCTCTCCAATTTCAAATTCTATATCTTTTCTTTTAATGTCAGCGTAGCTCTTTTGTCGACTTTGGGCGGTTTTCAACCGTTGTTGAATTTGGATGATCTTCTCGGTAGTTTCTTGTATAATCTCCGGACCCGTAATCTGTCTATCCCCCACTTCACTCCAACAAATCGGAGACCTGCACTTTCTACCATAAAGTGCTTCAAACGGCGCCATCTCAATGCTTGAATGGTAGCTGTTGTTGTAGGAAAATTCTGCTAACGGTAGATGTCGATCCCAACTGTTTCCGAAATCAATAACACATGCTCGTAGCATGTCTTCAAGCGTTTGTATCGTCCTTTCGCTCTGCCCATCAGTTTGTGGATGATAGGCAGTACTTATGTCTAGACGAGTTCCTAATGCTTGCTGTAATGTCTGCCAGAATCTTGAAATAAATCTGCCATCCCTATCAGAGATAATAGAGATTGGTATTCCATGTCTGGAGACGACTTCCTTCAAATACAGTCGTGCTAACTTCTCCATCTTGTCATATTCTCTTATTGGCAGGAAGTGTGCTGATTTGGTGAGACGATCAACTATTACCCAAATAGTATCAAAACCACTTGCAGTCCTTGGCAATTTAGTGATGAAATCCATGGTAATGTTTTCCCATTTCCATTCCGGGATTTCGGGTTGTTGAAGTAGAGCTGATGGTTTCTGATGCTCAGCTTTGACCTTAGAACACGTCAAACATTCTCCTACGTATTTAGCAACATCGGCTTTCATACCCGGCCACCAAAAATGTTTCTTGAGATCCTTGTACATCTTCCCCGTTCCAGGATGTATTGAGTATCTGGTTTTATGAGCTTCTTTAAGTACCATTTCTCTCATATCTCTAAATTTTGGTACCCAAATCCTTTCAGCCCTATACCGGGTTCCGTCTTCCGGAATATTAAGATGCTTCTCTGATCCTTTGGGTATTTCATCCTTTAAATTTCCCTCTTTTAAAACTCCTTGTTGCGCCTCCTTTATTTGAGTAGTAAGGTTATTATGAATCATTATATTCATAGATTTTACTCGAATGGGTTCTCTGTCCTTCCTGCTCAAGGCATCGGCTACCACATTTGCCTTCCCCGGGTGGTAACGAATCTCAAAGTAATAATCAATCAATAATTCAATCCACCTACGCTGCCTCATATTCAGTTGTTTCTGATTAAATATGTGTTGAAGACTTTTGTGGTCGGTATATATAATACGTTTGACCCCATATAAGTAGTGCCTCCAAGTCTTTAATGCAAAAACAACCGCGCCTAATTCCAAATCATGCGTCGTATAATTTTGTTCGTGAATCTTCAATTGTCTAGACGCATAAGTAATCACCTTCGTTCGTTGCATTAATACACAACCGAGACCTTGCTTTGATGCGTCACAATAAATCACAAAATCATCATTCCCTTCAGGCAATGACAATATAGGTGCCGTAGTTAGCTTTTTCTTCAATAACTGAAACGCTTTCTCTTGTTCATCATTCCATTCAAATTTCTTCCCTTTATGCGTTAATGCAGTCAAGGGTTTTGCTATTCTGGAAAAGTCTTGGATGAACCTTCTGTAGTAACCAGCTAGTCCTAAAAACTGGCGTATGTGTTTCGGAGTTTTCGGGGTTTCCCACTTTTCAACAGTTTTTATCTTTGCTGGATCCACCTTAATACCTTCTTTGTTTACTATGTGACCGAGGAATTGAACTTCTTCCAACCAAAATACACACTTTGAAAACTTAGCATACAATTCTTCCTTCCTCAATACTTCTAACACCTTTCTCAAATGTTCACCGTGTTCTTGGTCATTCTTTGAGTAAATAAGTATGTCATCAATGAAAACAATGACAAACTTGTCAAGGTATGGTCCACACACTCGGTTCATAAGGTCCATGAACACAGCTGGTGCATTAGTTAAACCAAACGGCATGACCATAAACTCGTAATGACCGTAACGTGTTCTGAAAGCAGTCTTTGGAATATCATCTTCTTTCACCCGCATTTGATGATACCCGGAACGTAAGTCAATCTTTGAATAAACAGACGAGCCTTGTAGTTGATCAAATAAGTCGTCGATTCTCGGTAGTGGGTAGCGGTTCTTGATGGTAAGTTTGTTCAACTCTCGGTAGTCGATACACAATCTGAATGTACCATCTTTCTTCTTGACAAACAAAACAGGAGCTCCCCACGGTGATGTGCTTGGTCGAATGAAACCACGTTCTAAAAGTTCTTGTAATTGGCTTTGCAGTTCTTTCATCTCGCTGGGTGCGAGTCTGTAAGGAGCACGAGCTATTGGTGCAGCTCCTGGTACAAGATCTATTTGAAATTCAACGGATCGATGTGGGGGTAATCCCGGTAATTCTTTCGGAAATACATCGGGAAATTCTTTTGCAATGGGAACATCATTGATGCTCTTTTCTTCAGTTTGTACTTTCTCGACGTGTGCTAGAACAGCATAGCAACCTTTTCTTATTAGTTTTTGTGCCTTCAAATTACTAATAAGATGTAGCTTCGTGTTGCCCTTTTCTCCGTACACCATTAAGGGTTTTCCTTTTTCTCGTATAATGCGAATTGCATTTTTGTAACAAACGATCTCTGCTTTCACTTCTTTCAACCAGGCAATACCGATTATCACATCAAAACTCCCTAACTCTACTGGTATCAAATCAATCTTAAATGTTTCGCTAACCAATTTAATTTCTCGATTCCGACATATATTATCTGCTGAAATTAATTTACCATTTGCTAATTCGAGTAAAAATTTTCTATCCAAAGGCGTCAATGGACAACTTAATTTAGCACAAAAATCTCTACTCATATAGCTTCTATCCGCACCCGAATCAAATAAAACGTAAGCAGATTTATTGTCAATAAGAAACGTACCCGTAACAAGCTCCGACTCTTCCTGTGCCTCTGCCGCATTAATATTGAAAACTCTTCCGCGGCCTTGTCCATTCGTGTTCTCCTGGTTCGGGCAATTTCTAATAATTTGGCCCGGTTTTCCACATTTATAACAAACTACATTGGCATAACTTGCTACGACACTACTTGCTCCGCCATTACTCGTTCTGACACCATTTGTTCCTTTCGTTCTATTAACCCCTGGTCTGTATGTAGTGACCCGAACTTTTCCATGTTTATATATATTAATTGAGATTGATATTTACATGATTAAATGTTTCCAACATGTTAAGCAATCAAACTTTTTAAGACTTGATTAATTGAAATAGGTTTCATATAGACAATTGACCACCCAAGTTGACCGGTGATTCACGAACGTTAAAACTTGTAAAAACTATATGATGACATATATATGGTTATATATATAGTTAACATGATATTATGATAAGTAAACATATCATTAATTATATTAACAATGAACTACATATGTAAAAACAAGACTACTAACTTAATGATTTTGAAACGAGACATATATGTAACGATTATAGTTGTAACGACATTTAATGTATTTATATCATATTAAGAGATATTCGTACATCATAATATCATGATAATATAATAATTTAAAATCTCTTTTGATATTATAAACATTGGGTTAACAACATTTAACAAGATCGTTAACCTAAAGGTTTCAAAACAACATTTACATGTAACGACTAACGATGACTTAACGACTCAGTTAAAATGTATATACATGTAGTGTTTTAATATGTATTCATACACTTTTGAAAGACTTCAAGACACTTATCAAAATACTTCTACTTAACAAAAATGCTTACAATTACATCCTCGTTCAGTTTCATCAACAATTCTACTCGTATGCACCCGTATTCGTACTCGTACAATACACAGCTTTTAGATGTATGTACTATTGGTATATACACTCCAATGATCAGCTCTTAGCAGCCCATGTGAGTCACCTAACACATGTGGGAACCATCATTTGGCAACTAGCATGAAATATCTCATAAAATTACAAAAATATGAGTAATCATTCATGACTTATTTACATGAAAACAAAATAACATATCCTTTATATCTAATCCATACACCAACGACCAAAAACACCTACAAACACTTTCATTCTTCAATTTTCTTCATCTAATTGATCTCTCTCAAGTTCTATCTTCAAGTTCTAAGTGTTCTTCATAAATTCCAAAAGTTCTAGTTTCATAAAATCAAGAATACTTTCAAGTTTGCTAGCTCACTTCCAATCTTGTAAGGTGATCATCCAACCTCAAGAAATCTTTGTTTCTTACAGTAGGTTATCATTCTAATACAAGGTAATAATCATATTCAAACTTTGGTTCAATTTCTATAACTATAACAATCTTATTTCAAGTGATGATCTTACTTGAACTTGTTTTCGTGTCATGATTCTGCTTCAAGAACTTCGAGCCATTTCTCTTTTCCAGTAGGTTTATCCAAGGAACTTAAGGTAGTAATGATGTTCATAACATCATTCGATTCATACATATAAAGCTATCTTATTCGAAGGTTTAAACTTGTAATCACTAGAACATAGTTTAGTTAATTCTAAACTTGTTCGCAAACAAAAGTTAATCCTTCTAACTTGACTTTTAAAATAAACTAAACACATGTTCTATATCTATATGATATGCTAACTTAATGATTTAAAACCTGGAAACACGAAAAACACCGTAAAACCGGATTTACGCCGTCGTAGTAACACCGCGGGCTGTTTTGGGTTAGTTAATTAAAAACTATGATAAACTTTGATTTAAAAGTTGTTATTCTGAGAAAATGATTTTTATTATGAACATGAAACTATATCCAAAAATTATGGTTAAACTCAAAGTGGAAGTATGTTTTCTAAAATTGTCATCTAGACGTCGTTCTTTCGACTGAAATGACTACCTTTACAAAAACGACTTGTAACTTATTTTTCCGACTATAAACCTATACTTTTTCTATTTAGATTCATAAAATAGGGTTCAATATGAAACCATGGCAATTTGATTCACTCAAAACGGATTTAAAATGAAGAAGTTATGGGTAAAACAAGATTGGATAATTTTTCTCATTTTAGCTACGTGAAAATTGGTAACAAATCTATTCCAACCATAACTTAATCAACTTGTATTTTATATTATGTAATCTTGAGATACCATAGACACGTATACAATGTTTCGACCTATTATGTCGACACATCTATATATATTTCGGAACAACCATAGACACTCTATATGTGAATGTTGGAGTTAGCTATACAGGGTTGAGGTTGATTTCAAAATATATATAGTTTGAGTTGTGATCAATACTGAGATACGTATACACTGGGTCGTGGATTGATTCAAGATAATATTTATCGATTTATTTCTGTACATCTAACTGTGGACAACTAGTTGTAGGTTACTAACGAGGACAGCTGACTTAATAAACTTAAAACATCAAAATATATTAAAAGTGTTGTAAATATATTTTGAACATACTTTGATATATATGTATATATTGTTATAGGTTCGTGAATCAACCAGTGGCCAAGTCTTACTTCCTGACGAAGTAAAAATCTGTGAAAGTGAGTTATAGTCCCACTTTTAAAATCTAATATTTTTGGGATGAGAATACATGCAGGTTTTATAAATTATTTACAAAATAGACACAAGTACGTGAAACTACATTCTATGGTTGAATTATCGAAATCGAATATGCCCCTTTTTATTAAGTCTGGTAATCTAAGAATTAGGGAACAGACACCCTAATTGACGCGAATCCTAAAGATAGATCTATCGGGCCCAACAAGCCCCATCCAAAGTACCGGATGCTTTAGTACTTCGAAATTTATATCATATCCGAAGGGTGCCCCGGAATGATGGGGATATTCTTATATATGCATCTTGTTAATGTCGGTTACCAGGTGTTCACCATATGAATGATTTTTATCTCTATGTATGGGATGTGTATTGAAATATGAAATCTTGTGGTCTATTATTATGATTTGATATATATAGGTTAAACCTATAACTCACCAACATTTTTGTTGACGTTTTAAGCATGTTTATTCTCAGGTGATTATTAAGAGCTTCCGCTGTCGCATACTTAAATAAGGACGAGATTTGGAGTCCATGCTTGTATGATATTGTGTAAAAACTGCATTCAAGAAACTTATTTTGTTGTAATATATTTGTATTGAAAACCATTATGTAATGGTCGTGTGTAAACAGGATATTTTAGATTATCATTATTTGATAATCTACGTAAAGCTTTTTAAACCTTTATTGATGAAATAAAGGTTATGGTTTGTTTTAAAATGAATGCAGTCTTTGAAAAACGTCTCATATAGAGGTCAAAACCTCGCAACGAAATCAATTAATATGGAACGTTTTTAATCAATAAGAACGGGACATTTCACCGTAGACCTCACACTTAGCCGCGCTATGACCATTTCTTTTACACTTGTTGCAAAATTTGGTGCAGAACCCCGAGTGATACTTTTCACACCTTTGGCATAGCTGCTTCTGATTGTTGTTGTTGTTGCGGTTATTATTGTTGTTGGGATGATTGTTATAGTTGCTGTTGTTGTTGTTGTTGTTGTTGTTGTTGTTGTTGTTGTTGTTGTTGTTGTTGTTGTTATTGTTGTTGTTGTTGGGCCGTTTGTTGTAGTTGCGATTGATGTTGCGATTGTTGGGATAATTGTTACGATTATTGTTGTAATTGCTGTTGTTGTTGTATTGGTTATTCTTATCACCGTTTTCCTCCCACTTTCTTTTGACTTGCTTCACATTGGCCTCTTCAGCAATCTGTTCTTTAATTCTTTCTTCAATCTGGTTCACTAGTTTGTGAGCCATTCTACATGCCTGTTGTATGGAGGCGGGCTCGTGTGAACTTATATCTTCTTGGATTCTTTCTGATAATCCTTTCACAAACGCGTCGATCTTCTCTTCCTCATCTTCGAATGCTCCCGGACACAATAGGCACAATTCTGTGAATTGTCTTTCGTACGTGGTAATATCAAATCCTTGGGTTCGTAACCCTCTAAGTTCTGTCTTGAGCTTATTGACCTCGGTTATGGGACGGTACTTCTCGTTCATCAAGTGTTTGAATGCTGACCACGGTAGTGCGTACGCATCGTCTTGTCCCACTTGCTCTAGATAGGTATTCCACCATGTTAACGCAGAATCTGTGAAGGTATGCGTAGCGTACTTCACTTTGTCCTCTTCAGTACACTTACTTATGGAAAACACCGATTCGACCTTCTCGGTCCACCGTTTCAATCCGATCGGTCCTTCGGTTCCAACAAATTCCAAAGGTTTGCAGGCAGTGAATTCTTTGTAGGTGCATCCTACACGATTTCCTGTACTGCTAGATCCAAGGTTATTGTTGGTATGTAGCGCAGCCTGTACTGCGGCTATGTTTGAAGCTAGAAAAGTACGGAATTCCTCTTCATTCATATTCACAGTGTGTCGAGTAGTCGGTGCCATTTCCTTCAAAATAGTCAAATGGAACAAGTTAATCATACAGAATATTAAGAGTAGTTAATAGTATTTTGTAGCATAATATGAAATCATTTATAAAACCTTTTTCTTCATATTAGCATTTTATAAGTTTAAATTCGGGTAGTACCTACCCGTTAAGTTCATACTTAGTAGCTAATATACAATTCAACTACTAAATTATATATGAAAAACTGATTATAATAATATTTTGCGTTCAAACTTTTACACAATATTTTACAAACTTACAATACCGCTTATTTTACATATAGCATGAAATATAGCAAACAATAAATTTGATACAAGATGGTTGTGAAGATAATTCTAGCTAGTACACAAGTCGTTCAGCAAAGGCAATAAAGACACGTAATTCATACATCCAGAAACAAGTCATGCATTCTGGTTTTACTAGGATTACTTCCCATCCTTGGTCTTGTGGAACATAACCGTTATGGCCGTTGATAAGACAGCGTGTTGTAACGTCGTCAAAGGAACGAGGGTTACGTAATGTCCAACAGTCCCGTAACAATCTAAAAACCTCATTTTTTACCCCAATTACCGACTCCGTCACTTGTGGGAACGTTTTGTTTAATAGTTGTAGCTCGATGTTCTTGTTCTCACTTTGGTGAGAAGCGAACATTACTAATCCGTAAGCATAACATGCTTCTTTATGTTGCATGTTAGCCGCTTTTTCTAAATCACGAAGTCCAATATTCGAATATATTGAGTCAAAATAATTTCTTAACCCATTGCGTAAAATAGCATTTGGGTTCCCCGCAATATATGCGTCAAAGTAAACACATCGTAACTTTTGGATTTCCCAATGTGATATCCCCCATCTTTCGAACGAAAGCCTTTTATAAACTAAGGCATTCTTGGAACGTTCTTCGAATGTCTTACAAACTGATCTCGCCTTAAATAGTTGTGCCGAAGAATTCTGACCGACTCTAGACAAGATTTCATCAATCATGTCTCCGGGTAGGTCTCTTAAAATATTGGGTTGTCTATCCATTTTGTGTTTTTATACTGTAAAATAGACAAGAGTTAGATTCATAAAAAAAATACTTATTAATACAAGCAATTTTTACATATATCATAAAGCATAAGCACACTATATTACATATATTACACCACACGAATACAACTATCTTATTCCGACTCGCTTGTTTCTTCTTCTTCGGTTTTGGTTCGTTTTGCCAAGTTTCTAGGGATATATGATGTTCCCCTAATACGAGCCGTCATTTTCCACATTGGTTTAGAAAAACCTGGTGGTTTAGAGGTTCCCGGGTCATTGTTACAACTTAAGGACTTCGGGGGTTGACGATACATATAAAGTTCATCGGGGTTGGAATTAGATTTCTCTATTTTTATGCCCTTTCCCTTATTATTTTCTTTTGCCTTTTTAAATTCAGTTGGGGTAATTTCTATAACATCATCGGAATTCTCGCCGGAATCCGATTCATCGGAGAATTGGTAATCCTCCCAATATTTTACTTCCTTGGCGGAAACACCATTGACCATAATTAACCTTGATCGGTTGGTTGAGGATTTTCTTTTACTTAACCGTTTTATTATTTTCTCCACCGGTTCTATTTCTTCATCCGGTTCGGATTCTTCTTCCGGTTCCGATTCTTCTTCCGGTTCCGACTCTTCTTCCGGTTCCTCTTCGGGAACTTGTGAATCAGTCCACGAATCATTCCAATTTGCATTTGACCCTTCATTATTATTAGGTGAGTCAATGGGACTTGTTCTAGAGGTAGACATCTATCACATAATATCAAACGCGTTAAGAGATTACTATATCACATAATATTCACATGTTAAAAATATATAGTTTCCAACAAAATTTGTTAAGCAATCATTTTTCAAATAAACACGGTCGAAGTCCAGACTCACTAATGCATCCTAACAAACTCGATAAGACACACTAATGCAAAATTCCGGTTCTCTAAGACCAACGCTCAGATACCAAATGAAATGTCCCGTTCTAATTGATTAAAAACGTTCCATATTAATTGATTTCGTTGCGAGGTTTTGACCTCTATATGAGACGTTTTTCAAAGACTGCATTCATTTTAAAATAAACCATAACCTTTATTTCATCAATAAAGGTTTAAAGAGCTTTACGTAGATTATCAAATAATGATAATCTAAAATATCCTGTTTACACACGACCATTACATAATGGTTTACAATACAAATATGTTACAACAAAATAAGTTTCTTGAATGCAGTTTTTACACAATATCATACAAGCATGGACTCCAAATCTCGTCCTTATTTAAGTATGCGACAGCGGAAGCTCTTAATAATCACCTGAGAATAAACATGCTTAAAACGTCAACAAAAATGTTGGTGAGTTATAGGTTTAACCTATATATTTCAAATCATAATAATAGACCACAAGATTTCATATTTCAATACACATCCCATACATAGAGATAAAAATCATTCATATGGTGAACACCTAGTAACCGACATTAACAAGATGCATATATAAGAATATCCCCATCATTCCGGGACACCCTTTGGATATGATATAAATTTCGAAGTACTAAAGCATCCAGTACTTTGGATGGGGTTTGTTAGGCCCAATAGATCTATCTTTAGGATTCGCGTCAATTAGGGTGTCTGTTCCCTAATTCTTAGATTACCAGACTTAATAAAAAGGGGCATATTCGATTTCGATAATTCAACCATAGAATGTAGTTTCACGTACTTGTATCTATTTTGTAAATCATTTATAAAACCTGCATTTATTCTCATCCCAAAAATATTAGATTTTAAAAGTGGGACTATAACTCACTTTCACAGATTTTTACTTCGTCGGGAAGTAAGACTTGGCCACTGGTTGATTCACGAACCTATAACAATATATACATATATATCAAAGTATGTTCAAAATATATTTACAACACTTTTAATATATTTTGATGTTTTAAGTTTATTAAGTCAGCTGTCCTCGTTAGTAACCTACAACTAGTTGTCCACAGTTAGATGTACAGAAATAAATCGATAAATATTATCTTGAATCAATCCACGACCCAGTGTATACGTATCTCAGTATTGATCACAACTCAAACTATATATATTTTGGAATCAACCTCAACCCTGTATAGCTAACTCCAACATTCACATATAGAGTGTCTATGGTTGTTCCGAAATATATATAGATGTGTCGACATGATAGGTCGAAACATTATATACGTGTTTATGGTATCTCAAGATTACATAATATACAATACAAGTTGATTAAGTTATGGTTGGAATAGATTTGTTACCAATTTTCACGTAGCTAAAATGAGGAAAATTATCCAATCTTGTTTTACCCATAACTTCTTCATTTTAAATCCGTTTTGAGTGAATCAAATTGCTATGGTTTCATATTGAACCCTATTTTATGAATCTAAACATAAAAAGTATAGGTTTATAGTCAGAAAAATAAGTTACAAGTCGTTTTTGTAAAGGTAGTCATTTCAGTCGAAAGAACGACGTCTAGATGACCATTTTAGAAAACATACTTCCACTTTGAGTTTAACCATGATTTTTGGATATAGTTTCATGTTCATAATAAAAATCATTTTCTCAGAATAACAACTTTTAAATCAAAGTTTATCATAGTTTTTAATTAACTAACCCAAAACAGCCCGCGGTGTTACTAAGACGGCGTAAATCCGGTTTTACGGTGTTTTTCGTGTTTCCAGGTTTTAAATCATTAAGTTAGCATATCATATAGATATAGAACATGTGTTTAGTTGATTTTAAAAGTCAAGTTAGAAGGATTAAATTTTGTTTGCGAACAAGTTTAGAATTAACTAAACTATGTTCTAGTGATTACAAGTTTAAACCTTCGAATATGATAGCTTTATATGTATGAATCGAATGATGTTATGAACATCATTACTACTTTAATTTCCTTGGATAAACCTACTGGAAAATAGGAAAATGGATCTAGCTTCAACGGATCCTTGGATGGCTCGAAGTTCTTGAAGCAGAATCATGATACGAAAACAAGTTCAAGTAAGATCATCACTTGAAATAAGATTGTTATAGTTATAGAAATTGAACCAAAGTTTGAATATGATTATTACCTTGTATTAGAATGATAACCTACTGTAAGAAACAAAGATTTCTTGAGGTTGGATGATCACCTTACAAGATTGGAAGTGAGCTAGCAAACTTGAAAGTATTCTTGATTTTATGTAACTAGAACTTGTAGAATTTATGAAGAACACTTAGAACTTGAAGATAGAACTTGAGAGAGATCAATTAGATGAAGAAAATTGAATAATGAAAGTTTTTGTAGGTGTTTTTGGTCGTTGGTGTATGGATTAGATATAAAGGATATGTAATTTTGTTTTCATGTAAATAAGTCATGAATGATTACTCATATTTTTGTAATTTTATGAGATATTTCATGCTAGTTGCCAAATGATGGTTCCCACATGTGTTAGGTGACTCACATGGGCTGCTAAAAGCTGATCATTGGAGTGTATATACCAATAGTACATACATCTAAAAGCTGTGTATTTTACGAGTACGAATACGGGTGCATACGAGTAGAATTGTTGATGAAACTGAACGAGGATGTAATTGTAAGCATTTTTGTTAAGTAGAAGTATTTTGATAAGTGTATTGAAGTCTTTCAAAAGTGTATAAATACATATTAAAACACTACATGTATATACATTTTAACTGAGTCGTTAAGTCATCGTTAGTCGTTACATGTAAGTGTTGTTTTGAAACCTTTAGGTTAACGATCTTGTTAAATGTTGTTAACCCAATGTTTATAATATCAAATGAGATTTTAAATTATTATATTATCATGATATTATCATGTATGAATATCTCTTAATATGATATATATACATTAATTGTCTTTACAACGATAATCGTTACATATATGTCTCGTTTAAAAATCATTAAGTTAGTAGTTTTGTTTTTTTATATGTAGTTCATTGTTAATATACTTAATGATATGTTTACTTATCATAGTATCATGTTAACTATATATATACCCATATATATGTCATCATATAGTTTTTACAAGTTTTAACGTTCGTGAATCACCGGTCAACTTGGGTGATCAATTGTCTATATGAAACATATTTCAATTAATCAAGTCTTAACAAGTTTGATTGCTTAACATGTTGGAAACATTTAATCATGTAAATATCAATCTCAATTAATATATATAAACATGGAAAATTTCGGGTCACTACAAAAATAACCTATCAAACCCCTGCAAAATATCGCATTAGGGTTTCCAAAAATCGCACAACGAAATAAAAAAACAAAGAATCTAGGGTTTCCCCAAGGTAATAGACGCCACCGATATAGGGAAAGCCTTTTAAATACTAAAGGATCTTTGGAAAGCTTCGAAAAGCTTTTGCAAACCGACTTACACATGAACAACTGGTCGGATGAGTAACTTCTGTGACGACCCGAAAATTTCCGACCAAATTTAAACTTTAATCTTTATATTATTCCGACACGATAAGCAAAGTTTGTTAAGTTAAATCTCAAGAATTTTAAACTGTGTTCATACATTCATTATAACCTCGACCAAATTTCGACGATTCACGAACCGTTATATATAAATAGATATGTATATGTATATATATATTATAACTTGAGAATATTAATAAAGTATTAAACGTATAATACTTTACACAAACGTATTTGTTTCAATATGATTTTCGACGAAAAAAAATATATTAAATGATTGAATTATCAGAAACATTGAATTATGATTACAAGTCTCTGTTGAGAGGTCTACTATGATTTGAGAAAATCTATTCCTCTTAACGATATTCAGAATAATTTGTAAAGCTATTTATAAATAAAAACAAAAAGTGTCATTTACGAAAGTTAGACAAAAGTTAGTGGAGAATTGGTTTCCATAATATTCTATTAATCTATTTTCAAACGTACAAAGACGTTTTCAGTTTAAAAAGAATTTTATTATTAAAACGTATATAACTTTTATAAATACCTAGAATCACTTTTGACAACTCATTACTTAACCAGTATAATAAATATAACGATATTTATATTTTATTTCATTAAATATATATAACGATTTAAATTAATATTATATATATTTATACGCGTATTATACATACATAGTTTTTTATACTTTTACTATACTTTAACTTTACCTTTACTTTTACTTTTACTTTACTTTAACTTTAATAATTTACTTTAATAATTCATACTTTAATAATTCACTTTAATAATTCATACTTTAATAATTTACTTTAATAATTCATACTTTAATAATTCACTTTAATAATTCACTTTAATAATTCATACTTTAATAATTCACTTTAATAATTCATACTTTAATAATTCACTTTAATAATTCATACTTTAATAATTCAAAAATCTATTATAAATAGAATTCAATAGGTTTCATTATTTCATAGAAACTTGAAAATATATTTCTCTAAACTCTCTCAATCGATTTATATATATATATATATATATATATATATATATATATATATATATATATATATATATATACTATGTATTATTTCAAGATATTATTAGTATACATAAAATATTACGATGGAGTGATGTCCGAGTGATTTCAAAATAGTTTTTTTTAAATGAGTCGAAGCTAAGGAAATTATGGGTTATAGCTATGGAGGTGATGGGTATGGTTTATGGGTATGCTCGTGAGGTCAATCTAGTGTTTATCATCTCCGTTACGTCTACGTACTTTCCTGCAATATTGAATCTCAATATTGATACGTGAGCACTCATAACTTAACTTTTATATATCAATAGTGTATCCCTGACTAGTGCTCGAGTATATAGGATTATGCATGCTTGTACATTCGATATTGTCCTTAGATAGGTTTGTTGAATCCTGAATTAGATACATATGCTACTACGATAGGGTATATGATATGCATGTCATTGGAAAGCTAGCGAAAAATTAAGAACTTTTCATTTAGATATCGAATGGTTTCGATGAACGGATTAGAAGTTATAGTCAACTGAATTTTAGTATTATTGTTAAAATGATTATTATTACTATCGTCGTTATTATTTTAATAGAAATATCATTGTTATTATAAAATATCATTATTACTATTATGTTAGTATTATCATTTTATCATAATACCATTTTTAGTAAATATAAATATTGTTATTTTTTTATAGAATAATAATAATTATTATTACAAAATAATACAACTTTTACTTATTATTATTATGATCAATATTATTTTATCAAATAAATAGGGGATACAAAGATATTTTTCACCACGCGTAATATAATTACATTAATAATACTTACCACTATAGTTTTACGATATTAAGTGAACTTTATAAATTTTACTACTTAAGATATATAAAAGTATATTTTATCATATATAAACGTTAATATAAATTTTTATTAATAAATGACTTTTATTATTATAAAATCTAATAAATATATAAAACGACTATAGTTAAGTTATATAATAAACACGTATAAATTTTAGAAGTCATTTTGGGTCAAGTTGACTTTTGTTGACTTTTGCATATTAGTCTCGAGCATTAGGATTGTGGTACACTATGACTTGACCAAAAATTGTTAGACAAATATTGACCAACATATAAATATATATAATTAATATAGGTTCGTGAATCCGAGGCCAACCTTGCACTTGTTAAATGACGTTATATGTATTTTTACTACGAAATACAGTATGGTGAGCTTCATTTGCTCCCTTTTTAATTGCTTTTGCAATATATATTTTTGGGCTGAGAATACATGCGCTGTTTTATAAATGTTTTACGAAGTAGGCACAAGTACTAAAACTAATTCTATGTGGGTTTAAACCAGAAATATACTCTTAGCTTGGTAACATTAAACTACTTGTCTATGTACGGTAGGCGCGAATCCTAAAGATAGATCTATTGGGCCTGACAAACCCCATCCTGACTATGAGATGCTTTAGTACTTCGAGGTTATTTTAAACACACCTGATCTGGTGTACTTTAGAGGGTAAAACATGAACGTTAAGGCTTGTTACCGGGTGCCTACAACTTATAGAATACTTTTATACACTTGCGAGTGTACATATATTTATAAACGGAAATCTTGTGGTCTATTAATATATTGAAATGATTGTTATGATAAACCTATGAACTCACCAACCTTTTGGTTGACACTTTAAAGCATGTTTATTCTCAGGTATTAAAGAAATCTTCTGCTGTGCATTAGCTCATTTTAAGGATATTACTTGGAGTCATTCATGGCATATTTTGAAAGACGTTGCATTCGAGTTATTGAGTTCATCAAGATTAATATTAAGCCAATTATAGTTGGATGTATTATGAAATGGTGTGCATTCCGTCAACTTTCGTTGTAAAGAAAGTTTGTCTTTTAAAAACGAATGCAATGTTTGTAAAATGTATCATATAGAGGTCCAATATCTCGCGATGTAATCAACTATTGTGAATCGTTTATAATGTATATGAACGGGTCCTTTCAGTTGGTATCAGAGCGGTGGTCTTAGCGAACCAGGTCTGCATTAGTGTGTCTAACTGATAGTCGTTAGGATGCATTAGTGAGTCTGGACTTCGACCGTGTCTGCATTTCAAAAGTTTTGCTCATCATTCTTGTCGAAAATTACCTGCTTATCATTCTTAGTCTAGACACATCTTATTGCATTGATTGCATGAATAGTGTATAGACAAAATTCATATCTTAGCGTATCTGCTAATTCATATCTTAGCGTATCTGTTACTGTAAACTTTGCCTGACATATTCCGTAAATTCCTCCGTAATCTACGAAACCTTTTTTCTATATAATTAGAATACCACCCGATAGCCGGAAAATCATTTCATATCGAAAAATTCTTTATTCAATCGTACGAAATGGAATTCGTCATTCGTTCAAGTCCCTCGGATTCTGAAATGGAATCCCACTCAAGTTCCGAAAGCAGTGTGACCGGAATGGATCAACCAATTAGTCATCATCTATTCTGGATGAATTGAGGATGGGTTCGTAGCCTCCTTAATCATTGGAGACAAGAAGAAGGTGATCCCTTCCATCCACCACATTGCCCTCTTGGCGAAGAACCTGAAGCACTTACCGGCGAACCTATCCGAAACACCATTTTCTCTCTTATTTCTCGAGTATCTCATCACGATTACATACTACACCAAATTCTAGATTTTATTTATCCGCTCGACTGAACCGACAATCACCCCGGTGTAATAGAAGAAGTGAAAGAGCTTCGCGCTCGGGTAGTGGCTTTGGAGAATATGGTGCAAAGGTTACAAACACCAGCAGCAGCAACATCAGCATTGTGACGACCCGGAAATTTCCGACCAAATTTAAACTTTAATCTTTATATTATTCCGACACGATAAGCAAAGTTTGTTAAGTTAAATCTCAAGAATTTTAAACTGTGTTCATACATTCATTATAACCTCGACCAAATTTCGACGATTCATGAACCGTTATATATAAATAGTTATGTATATGTATATATATATATATTATAACTTGAGAATATTAATAAAGTATTAAACGTATAATACTTTATACGAACGTATTTGTTTCAATATGATTTTCGGCAAAATTAAAAAAATATATTAAATGATTGAATTATCAGAAACTTTGAATTATGATTACAAGTCTCTGTTGAGAGGTCCACTATGATTTGAGAAAATCTATTCCTCTTAATGATATTCGGAATAATTTGTAAAGCTATTTATAAATAAAAATAAAAAATGTCCTTTACGAAAGTTAGACAAAAGCTAGAAAAGAGTTGGTTTTCATAATATTCTATTAATCTATTTTCAAACGTACAAAAACGTTTTCAGTTTAAAAAGAACTTTATTATTAAAATATATATAACTTTTATAAATATCTAGAATCACTTTTGACAACTCATTACTTAACCAGTATAATAAATATAATGATATTTATATTTTATTTCATTAAATATATATAACGATTTAAATTAATATTATATATATTTATACGCGTATTATACATACATAGTTTTTATACTTTTACTATACTTTAACTTTACCTTTACTTTACTTTTACTTTACTTTAACTTTAATAATTCACTTTAATAATTCATACTTTAATAATTCACTTTAATAATTCATACTTTAATAATTCACTTTAATAATTCATACTTTAATAATTCACTTTAATAATTCATACTTTAATAATTCACTTTAATAATTCATACTTTAATAATTCACTTTAATAATTCATAATTTAATAATTCACTTTAATAATTCAAAAATCTATTATAAATAGAATTCAATAGGTTTCATTATTTCATAGAAACTTGAAAATATATTTCTCTAAACTCTCTCAATCAATTTACATATATATATATATATATTTGCTCTGTATTATTTCAAGATATTATTAGTATACATAAAATATTACTACAGAGTGATGTCCGAGTGATTTCAAAATAGTTTTTTGAATGAGTCGAAGCTAAGGAAATTATGGGTTATAGCTATGGAGGTGATGGGTCCGAGTGATTTCAAAATAGTTTTTTGAATGAGTCGAAGCTAAGGAAATTATGGGTTATAGCTATGGAGGTGATGGGTATGGTTCATGGGTATGCTCGTGAGGTCAATCTAGTGTTTATCATCTCCGTTGCGTCTACGTACTTTCCTGCAATATTAAATCTCAATATTGATACGTTCGTGAATCCGAGGCCAACCTTGCACTTGTTAAATGACGTTATATGTATTTTTACTACGAAATACAGTATTGTGAGTTTCATTTGCTCCCTTTTTATATATATTTTTGGGCTAAGAATACATGCGCTGATTTATAAATGTTTTTTGAAATAGGCACAAGTACTAAAACTAATTCTATGTGGGTTTAAACTAGAAATATACCCTTAGCTTGGTAACATTAAACTACTTGTCTATGTACGGTAGGCGCGAATCCTAAAGATAGATCTATTGGGCCTGACAAACCCCATCCTAACTATGGGATGCTTTAGTACTTCGAGGTTATATTAAACACACCTGATCTGGTGTACTTCAGAGGGTAAAACATGAACGTTAAGGCTTGTTACCGGGTGCCTACAACTTATAGAATACTTTTATACACTTGCGAGTGTACATATATTTATAAACGGAAATCTTGGGGTCTATTAATATATTGAAATGATTGTTATGATAAACCTATGAATTCACCAACCTTTTGGTTGACACTTTAAAGCATGTTTATTCTCAGGTATTAAAGAAATCTTCCGCTGTGCATTAGCTCATTTTAAGGATATTACTTGGAGTCATTCATGGCATATTTTGAAAGACGTTGCATTCGAGTCATTGAGTTCATCAAGATTATTATTAAGCCAATTATAGTTGGATGTATTATGAAATGGTGTGCATGCCGTCAACTTTCGTTGTAAAGAAAGTTTGTCTTTTAAAAACGAATGCAATGTTTGTAAAATGTATCATATAGAGGTCAAATACCTCGCGATGTAATCAACTATTGTGAATCGTTTATAATGTATTTGAACGGGTCATTTCAGTTGGTATCAGAGCGGTGGTCTTAGCGAACCAGGTCTGCATTAGTGTGTCTAACTGATAGTCTTTAGGATGCATTAGTGAGTCTGGACTTCGACCGTATCTGCATGTCAAAAGTTTTGCTCATCATTCTTGTCAGAAATTACTTTCTTATCATTCTTAGTCTAGACACATCTTATTGCATTGATTGCATGAATAGTGTATAGACAAAATTCATATCTTAGCGTATCTGCTAATTCATATCTTAGCGTATCTGTTACTGTAAACTTTGCCTGACATATTCTGTAAATTCCTCCGTAATCTACGAAACCTTTTGCTCTATATAATTAGAATACCACTCAATAGCCGGAAAATTATTTCATATCGAAAAATTCTTTATTCAATCGTACGAAATGGAATTCGTCATTAGTTCAAGTCCCTCGGATTCCGAAATGGAATCCCACTCAAGTTCCGAAAGCAGTGTGACCGGAATGGATCAACCAATTAGTCATCATCTATTCTGGATGAATTGGGGATGGGTCCGTAGCCTCCTTAATCATTGGAGACAAGAAGAAGGTGATCCCTTCCATCCACCACATTGCCCTCTTGGCGAAGAACCTGAAGCACTTACCGGCGAACCTATCCGAAACACCATTTTCTCTCTTATTTCTAGAGTATCTCATCACGATTACATACTATACCAAATTCTAGATTTTATTTATCCGCTCATCCGAACCAACAATCACCCCGGTGTAATAGAAGAAGTCAACGAGCTTCGCGCTCGGGTAGTGGCTTTGGTGAATATGGTGCAAAGGTTACAAACACCAGCAGCAGCACCAGCATCATAAACAGTACCACCATCAGTAACACCAACAGTACCATCACCACCACCAACAACAACATCCACATCCCACACCGCAACATCACAATCTGTATCTCAAACATCAACGTCATACGCCCTGTAAATATCCAGGAATATCAACAACAACAAACGATGAAGTATTAATTCATAAACTTCATTGAAGAGATATCTCTGCGGTAGTTATGTAATCTCCAAAATCTTAGAGATTATTTAATTCTGACCGTAAATCGGATGAGTGAACGGAGATGGTAGAGTAGCAACTTTGATCAAAAATGGTGTACGATTTACAAGCTAGAATTGTTTTACCAACAGCATCAACAGGACCGTAGCATCATCAGCACAGTCAGTGCCGTCAGTATCGTCAGAATCAACAGCACCTGTAACATCACAAACTCTGTCAGTTCAAGAATCATTGTGGACATCATTACGAATCAACAACAAATATATTTATCAACGAGTTATGAAGTATTAACTCATTTCCAATCGAAAGATTTATATGTATATTTTATATGTATAAATTTTTAAACCATAATAAATCTTCACGTACTAAGCTATTATGTGTGAATCTTAACTACTCAGTTAATTCATATTACAAATATGCAATGATGTACGTCCTTCGTCCGCAACTTAACCATCGTTAATTACAATCTCTGTCTCAATTCAATAAAAAATCCAATTCATAATAAATCAAGTGTATTATTCGAATATATGTTTGATTTTACACTTTCATCATCGATGTACTCGAAACTTTTCAAATAACATCATTCGTACCTTGCGAAGTTCACAAGAATTTCACGAAAACCAACAAATAACAAAGTAATGATTCATAATTTCAATATTATTAAAGAAATACTTATGCAATTTATAAATTTTTAGGGATTACTCAATTCTAGTTCCAACCATAAAACAAATGAGTTTAATTTAATATTAACTCATTAAATCTATATTACATCTAAAGAAAATATACACATATATTTTCATAAAGACTGTAATAAACTTCTTTTGTACAAAATATTAATTGTGAAATTTTTTTTAACGGGTAGGTAATACCCGAGAGATATATAAATTCACAATTAATATATTACATTTTTCGAAACTGATTCAGCAATCATCAACTATACTCCCTACTTTCACAACAATATCCATTCTTTCATATAAATCAAAACAATCATACTCATTCAAATTCAATTACATATTCTGATTTTGAAATCGCATAATTTAATTCGAAATATAACCAGTATCATCACTCTTAGATTCCTATATCTTTAAAAGCTATACTTTGATTTCAAAACTGTGTTAGAACATCATATGTATTAACGATTATAATATGTGCTCAAACCCTTCGAAATTCCTGAAGACACTTCAAACAATGAACAATCAAGATGATGATCCAACCACATATTACCCACATTTATGTACCTAAAAAGCTCTCAAAGCCAAAGTCATAGTTCAACGCGTATCCGTGTCAGACCCTTTGGCATTTATTAGCTAAAATGACTTTTCAATTCCTTTTCAAAGTAGACAGTTTTGTCACAGCTCCAGCAAGTCAACTTCGACTTCTCAATCAAAACAGTCTTATTATAACCTCGATAGATACGTTGCCCTTTCGCCAATGTTACCGGGGAATCGTTTATAATCACCACATTAGCAATAAACTTACCAACAACTTCATTGATCTTTGACTTCAAAAAAAAAAAAATTCATTATAATTATCGAAACCCTATCATATACTCATTCGTACCTTATAACAAGAATTGCCATACCAATTATTGAGAATCAGCAATCAGTATTTTGAAACCTCGTAGCATGTCTACATCAACAATTACATATACACACAACGTCTACCTTCAAGACTTACATTCTTTGAATGAGAAATTTCTGAAAAACACCCTAAACTGCGAACCAGTTCTCGAAATTTTGAAAAATGCTGATGAAGCAACAAAAACTGTAAACGACCTTAACAGTAAAAAGTTGGATTATAAAGGATAGTATATTGGCAAAGCTCAGAAAAAGAGAAGCTTTAGAACTTGAAAACGGATTGAGCAAAGTATAAAGGAGGCTGTGGACAAATCATAAAGGCTGAACCTGCCTTCAAAGGATCCAAATGATTCATTACTTGCTGAAGTCATTAACGAATACCTTGCTCCTAACTCTAAACCCCTGCGGACAATATCCTTCATCATCCTCTGATATTAGACATTCTAAGATATCATCGTATCTTTCATTATAAATATCATCCATACTTCTGAAGATATTTTTATAATTATTCTTATCTGAAATCATTTACCTCTTCGCGCTATCTGTATTATATCATAAAGGAAACTATTTTAGTTTCTAAATTCTGAAACATTCGAGTTTAAAATAGGAATATTCTTGAAGAAGTGTTGGGAGCTGAAGCATGAGTTAGTATAATATAATGACACTTGATTAACGTGATTATATTACAGTAATTCATGCTGAGTTTCTAAATGGAACATGATGATTCACAGATCATAACGTCATCATGTGCTATGTTACACGACTCTTGTATTCTATTTAATCTCTAAAAATATCAAGAATATATTTTCTTGATGATTCGGTCTTTTCAGGGTATTTTGGTAAATTAACAAATCAAGATCGTGTCATTACAATTTCCTTCCTAGAACATTAACAATGTTCATTCCGAAATTTATATCTGCGAATTCTGGACCATTACAAGTGGTGCTTAATCGCAAGAAGAAGAAACGAAAGGACAAAGCTCCGAACTAGAAATGGGAGTATAAATCATAGCAAATAGAAGAGAGCATTAACTGTGGATGACAATGATTATAGAAGAAGCAAGGACTTTGAAATATAAGGGAAGATATAAAACCTAACAACAACCTAGAAATCACAAACCGTATATATCAATGCATATAGCAATATAAAGACACGGGAGAACTAAAAACACTATAAAACCAAGAGTATAGTAGAAGTAAATAGATTCTTCTGGAGGCAGATGAAAAAGAAGAGCGACAGATATGAAAGTGAGGAGTATATCAAAAATCAGCACTGGATGAAGCATATTGACAAATACTTTAAAATATGAGTTGAGAAGGTGTGAGTTGTAAGAAAACAAATGAGGTGGATTTATAGTGAAATATCCGACAGAGAAATCAAAATGGATTATCGCATTAATTCGAAGAGGATCATAATTTCCTTAATCGCCGATTAATCAAATCCAATATAGATTACAAAGATTTTCTTTTCGGAGATCAATCGTGATGACATCAAAAGATACGACGAATCACTATGATCTTATTTCATTCATTTACGATAACTTCACTCACACGCTTCGAGTAATCGAATTATTTTATCCATTCTTCTTGAACATGATAAAACTCTATAATCGTTATAATAACATTCTCATTGTTAGTCATGACGACCTCTATCAAATTTCGGGGACGAAATTTCTTTAACGGGTAGGTACTGTGACGACCCGGAAATTTCCGACCAAATTTAAACTTTAATCTTTATATTATTCCGACAAGATAAGCAAAGTTTGTTAAGTTAAATCTCAAGAATTTTAAACTGTGTTCATACATTCATTATAACCTCGACCAAATTTCGACGATTCACGAACCGTTATATATAAATAGATATGTATATGTATATTATATATATTATAACTTGAGAATATTAATAAAGTATTAAACGTATAATACTTTATACGAACGTATTTGTTTCAATATGATTTTCGACAAAATTAAAAAAATATATTAAATGATTGAATTATCAGAAACTTTGAATTATGATTACAAGTCTCTGTTGAGAGGTCCACTATGATTTGAGAAAATCTATTCCTCTTAACGATATTCGGAATAATTTGTAAAGCTATTTATAAATAAAAATAAAAAATGTCATTTACGAAAGTTAGACAAAAGCTAGTGAAGAATTGGTTTTCATAATATTCTATTAATCTATTTTCAAACGTACAAAAACGTTTTCAGTTTAAAAAGAACTTTATTATTAAAATATATTTAACTTTTATAAATATCTAGAAACACTTTTGACAACTCATTACTTAACCAGTATAATAAATATAATGATATTTATATTTTATTTCATTAAATATATATAACGATTTAAATTAATATTATATATATTTATACGCGTATTATACATACATAGTTTTTATACTTTTACTATACTTTAACTTTACCTTTACTTTACTTTTACTTTACTTTAACTTTAATAATTCACTTTAATAATTCATACTTTAATAATTCACTTTAATAATTCATACTTAAATAATTCACTTTAATAATTCATACTTTAATAATTCACTTTAATAATTCATACTTTAATAATTCACTTTAATAATTCATACTTTAATAATTCACTTTAATAATTCATAATTTAATAATTCACTTTAATAATTCAAAAATCTATTATAAATAGAATTCAATAGGTTTCATTATTTCATAGAAACTTGAAAATATATTTCTCTAAACTCTCTCAATCGATTTACATATATATATATATATATATATTTGCTCTGTATTATTTCAAGATATTATTAGTATACATAAAATATTACGACGGAGTGATGTCCGAGTGATTTCAAAATAGTTTTTTGAATGAGTCGAAGCTAAGGAAATTATGGGTTATAGCTATGGAGGTGATGGGTATGGTTCATGGGTATGCTCGTGAGGTCAATCTAGTGTTTATCATCTCCGTTGCGTCTACGTACTTTCCTGCAATATTAAATCTCAATATTGATACGTTCGTGAATCCGAGGCCAACCTTGCACTTGTTAAATGACGTTATATGTATTTTTACTACGAAATACAGTATTGTGAGTTTCATTTGCTCCCTTTTTATATATATTTTTGGGCTGAGAATACATGCGCTGATTTATAAATGTTTTTCGAAATAGGCACAAGTACTAAAACTAATTCTATGTGGGTTTAAACCAGAAATATACCCTTAGCTTGGTAACATTAAACTACTTGTCTATGTACGGTAGGCGCGAATCCTAAAGATAGATCTATTGGGCCTGACAAACCCCATCCTGACTATGGGATGCTTTAGTACTTCGAGGTTATATTAAACACACCTGATCTGGTGTACTTCAGAGGGTAAAACATGAACGTTAAGGCTTGTTACCGGGTGCCTACAACTTATAGAATACTTTTATACACTTGCGAGTGTACATATATTTATAAACGTAAATCTTGTGGTCTATTAATATATTGAAATGATTGTTATGATAAACCTATGAACTCACCAACCTTTTGGTTGACACTTTAAAGCATGTTTATTCTCAGGTATTAAAGAAATCTTCCGCTGTGCATTAGCTCATTTTAAGGATACTACTTGGAGTCATTCATGGCATATTTTGAAAGACGTTGCATTCGAGTCATTGAGTTCATCAAGATTATTATTAAGCCAATTATATTTGGATGTATTATGAAATGGTGTGCATGCCGTCAACTTTCGTTGTAAAGAAAGTTTGTCTTTTAAAAACGAATGCAATGTTTGTAAAATGTATCATATAGAGGTCAAATACCTCGCGATGTAATCAACTATTGTGAATCGTTTATAATGTATATGAACGGGTCATTTCAAGCATAAACAGTACCACCATCAGCAACACCAACAGTACCATCACCACCACCAATAACAACATCTACATCCCACACCGCAACATCACAATCTGTATCTCAAACATCAACGTCATACCCCCTGTAAATATCCAGGAATATCAACAACAACAAACGATGAAGTATTAATTCATAAACTTCATTGAAGAGATATCTCTGCGGCAGTTATGTAATCTCCAAAATCTTAGAGATTATTTAATTCTGACCGTAAATCGGATGAGTGAACGGAGATGGTAGAGTAGAAACTTTGATCGAAAATAGTGTACGATTTACAAGCTAGATTTGTTTTACCAACAGCATCAACCGGACCGTAGCATCATCAACACAGTCAGTGCCGTCAGTATCGTCAGAATCAACAGCACCTGTAACATCACAAACTCTGTCAGCTCAAGAATCATTGTGGACATCATTACAAATCAACAACAAATATATTGTATCAACGAGTTATGAAGTATTAACTCATTTCCAATCGAAAGATTTATATGTATATTTTATATGTATAAATTTTTAAACCATAATAAATCTTCCCGTACTAAGCTATTATGTGTGAATCTTAACTACTCAGTTAATTCATATTACAAATATGCAATGATGTACGTCCTTCGTTCGCAACTTAACCATCGTTAATTACAATCTCTATCTCAATTCAATAAAAATCCAATTCATAATAAATCAAGTGTATTATTCGAATATATGTTTGATTTTACACTTTCATCATCGATGTACTCGAAACTTTTCAAATAACATCATTCGTACCTTGCGAAGTTCACAAGAATTTCACGAAAACCAACAAATAACAAAGTAATGATTCATAATTTCAATATTATTGAAGAAATACTTATGCAATTTATAAAGTTTTAGGGATTACTCAATTCTAGTTCCAACCATAAAACAAATGAGTTTAATTTAATATTAACTCATTAAATCTATATTACATCTAAAGAAAATATACACATATATTTTCATAAAGACTGTAATAAACTTCTTTTGTACAAAATATTAATTGGGAAAAATTTTTAACGGGTAGGTAATACCCGAGAGATATATAAATTCACAATTAATATATTACATTTTTTGAAATTGATTCAGCAATTATCAACTATACTCCATACTTTCACAACAATATCCATTCTTTCATATAAATCAAAACAATCATACTCATTCAAATTCAATTACATATTCTGATTTTGAAATCACATAATTTAATTCGAAATATAACCAGTATCATCACTCTTAGATTCCTATATCTTTCAAAGCTATACTTTGACTTCAAAACTGTGTTAGAACATCATATGTATTAACGATTACAATATGTGCTCAAACCCTTCGAAATTCCTGAAGACACTTCAACTAAGGAACAATCGAGATGATGATCCAACCACATGTTACCCACAGTTATACACCTGAAAAACTCTCAAAACCCAAGTCATAGTTCGACACGTATCCGTGTTAGACCCTTTGGCATTTACTAGCTAAAATAACTTTTCAATTCCGTTTCAAAATAGACAGTTTTGTCACATCTCCAGCAAGTCAACTTCGACTTCTCAATCAAAACAGTCTTATTATAACCTCAATAGATACGTTGCCCTTTCGCCAACGTTACCGGGGAATCGTTTATAATCACCACATTAGCAATAAACTTACCAACAACTTCATTGATCTTTGACTTTCCAAAAAAAATCATTATAATTTTCGAAACCCTATCATATACTCATTCGTACCTTATAACAAGAATTGCCATACCAATTATTGAGAATCAGCAATCAGTATTTTGAAACCTCGTAGCATGTCTACATCAACAATTACATATACACACAACGTGTACCTCCAAGACTTACATTCTTTGAATGAGAAATTTCTGAAAAACACCCTAAACTGCGAACCAGTTCTCGAAATTTTGAAAAATGCTGATGAAGCAGCAAAAACCGTAAACGACCTTAACAGTAAAAAGTTGGATGATAAAGGATAGTATATTGGCAAAGCTCAGAAAAAGAGAAGCTTTGGAACTGGAAAACGGATTGAGCAAAGTATGAAGGAGGCTGTGGACAAATCACAAAGGCTGAACCTGCCTTCAAAGAATCCAAATGATTCAGTACTTGCTGAAGTCATTAACGAATACCTTGCTCCTGACTCTAAACCCCTGCGAACAATATCCTTCATCATCCTCTGATATTAGATATTCTAAGATATCATCATATCTTTCATTATAAATATCATCCATACTTCTGAAGATATTTTTATAATTATTCTTATCTGAAATCATTTACCTCTTCGCGCTATCTGTATTATATCATAAAAGAAACTATTTTAGTTTCTAAATTCTGAAACATTCGAGTTTAAAATAGGAATATTCTTGAAGAAGTGTTGGGAGCAGAAGCATGAGTTAGTATAATAGAATGACACTTGATCAACGTGATTATATTACAGTAATTCATGCTGAGTTTCTAAATGGAACATGATGATTCACAGATCATAACGTCATCATGTGCTATGTTACACGACTCTTGTATTCTCTTCGATATTTAAATATCAAGAAAATATTTCTTGATAATTCGGCCTTTTCCGAGGTATTCTGGTAATTTGACAAGTCAAGATCGTGTCTTTACAATTTCCTTCCTAGAACATTAACAATGTTCATTTTGAAATTATATCTGCGAATTCTGGATCATTACAAGCGGTGCTTAATCGCAAGAAGAAGAAACGAAAGGACAAAGCTCCGAACTAGAAATGGGAGTATAAATCATAGCAAATAGAAGAGAGCATTAACTGTGGATGACAATGATTATAGAAGAAGCAAGGACTTTGAAATATAAGGGAAGATATAAAACCTAACAACAACCCAGAAATCACAAACCGTATATATCAATGCATATAGCAATATAAAGACACGGGAGAACTAAAAACACTATAAAACCAAGAGTATAGTAGAAGTAAATAGATTCTTCCAGAGGCAGATGAAAAAAAAGAGGGACAGATATGAAAGTGAGGAGTATATCAAGAATCAGCACTGGATGAAGCATATTGACAAATACTTTAAAATATGAGTTGAGAAGGTGTGAGTTGTAAGAAAACAAATGAGGTGGATTTATAGTGAAATATCCGATAGAGAAATCAAAATGGATTATCGCATTAATTCGAAGAGGATCATAATTTCCTTAATCGCCGAATAATCAAATCCAATATAGATTACAAAGATTTTCTTTTCGGAGATCAATCGTGATGACGTCAAAAGATACGACGAATCACTATTATCTTATTTCATTCATTTACGATAACTTCACTCACACGCTTCGAGTAATCGAATTATTTTATCCATTCTTCTTGAACATGATAAAACTCTATAATCGTTATAATAACATTCTCATTGTTAGTCATAACGACCTCTATCAAATTTCGGGGACGAAATTTCTTTAACGGATAGGTACTGTGACGACCTGAAAATTTCCGACCAAATTTAAACTTTAATCTTTATATTATTCCGACACGATAAGTAAAGTTTGTTAAGTTAAATCTCAAGAATTTTAAACTGTGTTCATACATTCATTATAACCTCGACCAAATTTCGACGATTCACGAACCGTTATATATAAATAGATATGTATATGTATATATATATTATAACTTGAGAATATTAATAAAGTATTAAACGTATAATACTTTACACGAACGTATTTGTTTCAATATGATTTTCGACGAAACATTGAATTATCAGAATATATTAAATGATTGAATTATCAGAAACATTGAATTATGATTACAAGTCTCTGTTGAGAGGTCCACTATGATTTGAGAAAATCTATTCCTCTTAACGATATTCAGAATAATTTGTAAAGCTATTTATAAATAAAAACAAAAAGTGTCATTTACGAAAGTTAGACAAAAGTTAGTGGAGAATTGGTTTCCATAATATTCTATTAATCTATTTTTAAACGTACAAAGACGTTTTCAGTTTAAAAAGAATTTTATTATTAAAACGTATATAACTTTTGAAAATATCTAGAATCACTTTTGACAACTCATTACTTAACCAGTATAATAAATATAACGATATTTATATTTTATTTAATTAAAAATATATAACGATTTAAATTAATATTATATATATTTATACGCGTATTATACATACATAGTTTTTTATACTTTTACTATCTTTTAACTTTACCTTTACTTTTACTTTTACTTTACTTTAACTTTAATAATTTACTTTAATAATTCATACTTTAATAATTCACTTTAATAATTCATACTTTAATAATTTACTTTAATAATTCATACTTTAATAATTCACTTTAATAATTCACTTTAATAATTCATACTTTAATAATTTACTTTAATAATTCATACTTTAATAATTCACTTTAATAATTCAAAAATCTATTATAAATAGAATTCAATAGGTTTCATTATTTCATAGAAACTTGAAAATATATTTCTCTAAACTCTCTCAATCGATTTATATATATATATATATATATATATATATATATATATATATATATATATATATATATATATATATATATATATATATATATGCTCTGTATTGTTTCAAGATATTATTAGTATACATAAAATATTACGACGGAGTGATGTCCGAGTGATTTCAAAATAGTTTTTTTTAAATGAGTCGAAGCTAAGGAAATTATGGGTTATAGCTATGGAGGTGATGGGTATGGTTTATGGGTATGCTCGTGAGGTCAATCTAGTGTTTATCATCTCCGTTGCGTCTACGTACTTTCCTGCAATATTGAATCTCAATATTGATACGTGAGCACTCATAACTTAACTTTTATATATCAATAGTGTATCCCTGACTTGTGCTCGAGTATATAGAATTATGCATGCTTGTACATTCGATATTGTCCTTAGATAGGTTTGTTGAATCCTGAATTAGATACATATGCTACTAAGATAGGGTATATGATATGCATGTCATTGGAAAGCTAGCGAAAAATTAAGAACTTTTCATTTAGATATCGAATGGTTTCGATGAACGGATTAGAAGTTATAGTCAACTGAATTTTAGTATTATTGTTAAAATGATTATTATTACTATCGTCGTTATTATTTTAATAGAAATATCATTGTTATTATAAAATATCATTATTACTATTATGTTAATATTATCATTTTATCATAATACCATTTTTAGTAAATATAAATATTGTTATTTTTTATAGAATAATAATAATTATTATTACAAAATAATACAACTTTTACTTATTATTATTATGATCAATATTATTTTATCAAATAAATAGGGGATACAAAGATATTTTTCACCACGCGTAATATAATTACATTAATAATACTTACCACTATAGTTTTACGATATTAAGTGAACTTTATAAATTTTACTACTTAAGATATATAAAAGTATATTTTATCATATATAAACGTTAATATAAATTTTTATTAATAAATGACTTTTATTATTATAAAATCTAATAAATATATTTAAATATATAAAACGACTGTAGTTAAGTTATATAATAAACACGTATAAATTTTAGAAGTCATTTTGGGTCAAGTTGACTTTTGTTGACTTTTGTATATTAGTCTCGAGCATTAGGATTGTGGTACACTATGACTTGACCTAAAATTTTTAGACAAATATTGACCAACATAAAAATATATATAATTAATATAGGTTCGTGAATCCGAGGCCAACCTTGCATTTGTTAAATGACGTTATATGTATTTTTACTACGAAATACAGTATAGTGAGCTTCATTTGCTCCCTTTTTAATTGCTTTTGCAATATATATTTTTGGGCTGAGAATACATGCGCTGTTTTATAAATGTTTTACGAAGTAGGCACAAGTACTAAAACTAATTCTTTGTGGGTTTAAACCAGAAATATACCCTTAGCTTGGTAACATTAAACTACTTGTCTATGTACGGTAGGCGCGAATCCTAAAGATAGATCTATTGGGCCTGACAAACCCCATCCTGACTATGAGATGCTTTAGTACTTCGAGGTTATTTTAAACACACCTGATCTGGTGTACTTTAGAGGGTAAAACATGAACGTTAAGGCTTGTTACCGAGTGCCTACAACTTATAGAATACTTTTATACACTTGCGAGTGTACATATATTTATAAACGGAAATCTTGTGGTCTATTAATATATTGAAATGATTGTTATGG
Organism: Rutidosis leptorrhynchoides; assembly: GCF_046630445.1. Classification (NCBI taxonomy): domain Eukaryota; kingdom Viridiplantae; phylum Streptophyta; class Magnoliopsida; order Asterales; family Asteraceae; genus Rutidosis; species Rutidosis leptorrhynchoides. Next base: position 176,129,844 of record NC_092336.1, read on the forward strand.
TAAACCTATGAACTCACCAACCTTTTGGTTGACACTTTAAAGCATGTTTATTCTCAGGTATTAAAGAAATCTTCCGCTGTGCATTAGCTCATTTTAAGGATATTACTTGGAGTCATTCATGGCATATTTTGAAAGACGTTGCATTCGAGTTATTGAGTTCATCAAGATTAATATTAAGCCAATTATAGTTGGATGTATTATGAAATGGTGTGCATGCCGTCAACTTTCGTTTTAAAGAAAGTTTGTCTTTTAAAAACGAATGCAATGTTTGTAAAATTTATCATATAGAGGTCAAATATCTCGCGATGTAATCAACTATTGTGAATCGTTTATAATGTATATGAACGGGTCCTTTCAACTTCCAACTCGAGATAAAATTTCCACAAGTATATCTTGTGGAAGATTTTCGATCGTCTTCGGTTGAGTAACTTCCATTTTTTTTAAATAAAAAATAAGAGAAAAAAGGATGAACTTTATGTACTTGAGAGAAATGTGTACAGGAAGATGATGGAAAGTATAATAGAGAAAAGACTTGAGAAGAAAATATGCAACTTGCTTTCTGACATTAAAAGTTGATTTTTGGTGAAAGTGAATCGACAAGATACCACGTGTGCACTTAATGATGATTTTATTTAAGTATAAATTATACTTCTAATTTTATTTCAATTAGTATCTATAACAAAGTCAATATATATTACTAGCAAATAATATTAAGTAAAGGATACATGACAAATAATAACCATTAGATTATTATGAGGACCATTACATCAAACTCAATGATATATTTGCCAATTTATGATATAATTCTAACTTGGTACAAAAATATGAAAGACAATCTATATCTATATCTATAATTGCTAAAAGCACATAGTACAACACCTTAAAGTACCTCATTACATTTGAAAAAGCATATTTACCCATATAAACGAATAATATCATATGCAATTTGAGAGGTTTCTTTTACAAGAAGATTTTTGGTGATACAAGTTTTCTATTTTACCCTTAAATTGCTATTAGGTCAATATACCATTTATGGGTAAGATAGACAATTTACAAAAAATAAATCAAAACTAAATAAAAAGGTGGGACCTATTAATTACCCACATAATAATTACCTACATAATAGGGATGCATTTACCTTACCCATAAGGTATGTTACAAGTTACAACCATTTTTTTCATGTTCCCTTATATTTTCACGAATTGTGAAAATATTTTTAATATTAATCAAGTTTTTTGCCAAAAAAAAAAAAAAATGTTACAACCATTTTGTACTATGGTATTTTTTTTATCTATTGGATATTGAAATTACAACACAAATAAAAACTAAAATCCGTCATAATCTATAAAAACTTGATCTCTTTGTGTTTTCACCTTCACTTTGACTGCCTTGACCACGAATAGTTCTACAAAACACAATAATAATAATAATAATAATAATAATAATAATAATAATAATAATAATAATAATAATAATAATAATAATAATAATAATAATAATAATAATAATAATAATAAATAAATAAATGGATCTTAATTAATAAATGGAATGATGATTCTTAATAAAAATCACTCAAAATGGCACCCACTCTCGTCCCAATTTATGTTTACTACAACGGTGAGTATTCGGATGATTGGAAATGGTATACACTTGGCGAAAGAAAAATGTTCAAAAAAGTGGAGTAAAAACAATCGGACTTGGTATGATTTAATTTCGACTGAAGTGGTCGCCTAGATCTCTTTGTGTTTTCACCTTCACTTGGACTGCCTCAGTCGAAAACACAAAGAGATCAGGTGACCATTTTGAGTGATTTTTATTATAGTGATGATTGTTTGATTTTGGAGTAATTTGATAATTTATATGGTGTTGAGGTATGGAAGAATGGACATGTACTCGTATTTATATAGGAGAAAACCTAGCTAACCGTTGCAAATATATCCGTTGTATAATAATCTTCTATTCTTATCTTTTATAAGGGATAATTTATATAGTGTTTATATTTATTTTTATAATAATCTTCTATTCTTATCTTTTAAAAGGGAGTTTGGGGTGATGTAATGACATGTTTTAGGCTATTGTAACATGTGCTTCAAAAAATTGTAAAATGCTATTGATGATGTAATAATTAAAACTATTTAAATTTAAATTAAATATGTGTATTCTATAACTAAATGATCAAAATATTGCTTTCTCAACTTTATACGCAACTCGATTTCCAATGTATATCCACCAGAATGTTCCCTTTCTCAACTTTAAATAGCAGTTTACCCTTTTCAAAATCAACATACATTTTATTCCAATTTACACTTCAACTTTTAAGTGTCCATTATCTATCCACCATTTTCAACACCCAAATACAAAAGATACCAAATCTAGGATCATGAAAACCTGTCTTCCGGATCATCGACCCTCATGGTGTTTGTAATGCATTGAGTCACGGTTCCATAATCAGATCAGAGAGATCATAGTTATTCCATCTGATTATGGAACGTGCCTCAATCCGTTACTAATACTAGCATTATACCAAATCTAGGATCATGAAAACCTGTCTTCCGGATCATTGACCCTCATGGTGTTTGAAAGGACCCGTTCATATACATTATAAACGATTCACAATAGTTGATTATATCGCGAGGTATTTGACCTCTATATGATACGTTTTACAAATATTGCATTCGTTTTTAAAAGACAAACTTTCTTTACATCTAAAATACCATTTCATATTACATCCAACTATAATTGACTTAATATTAATCTTGATGAACTCAACGACTCGAATGCAGTGTCTTTCAAAGTATGTCATGAATGACTCTAAGTAATATCCTTAAAATGAGCTAATGCACAGCGGAAGATTTCTTTAATAACTGATGTTAAAGCTAAGGGGTATAAAATACTATTAAATTTTACAAGGAAATACTATTAAATACGTTACAATTTTATACAAGATATTTATTATTTATTTACAGATGGGATATACCTAAACCTTGCTACAACACAATAGGCAGTGTACCTAATCGTAGAGTAGTATAGTTTTTAGTAAGTCTGGTTCGTTCCACAGGGAGCGGGCTTATTGTACACTATATTTTAATTAACTATATTTGAACAAAATATTTATAATTATATATAATAATATATAAAAGGGGGTTTACCGTTTAATGACCGGTTTGTCGATTTTAAAACTTTAGTCGCAGTTAAAACCTAATGTAAAATATTAAATAAATAAAAGACTTAATTTAAAGCGTAAAATAAATAACGATAATGAAATTGCAATAAATAAAAGTGCGATGAAATAAAATTGCGATAATTAAAAATGTGATAATTAGAAGTGCAATTAAATATGAAAATAAAGGAATTATGCTTATTTAAACTTCCGTAATCATGATGTTTGACATGTTGATTTTAGTTTATTCCCATGGGTTAATTGTTCTTTATCCTGGATTATTTAATATGTCCGTCTGGTTTTTGTCCATAACAGTCCATCAGTAATAAATATAAAGTGCGAGTATCCTCGTCAAATTATCCTTATACCCGAAGTCAAATATTCCAACTAATTGGGGACTTAAACTGTAACAAGGTTTTAATACTTTGTTTAATAATTACACCAGGATATCGACTACGTGTAACCCAATGTTTTAATACTTTGTTAACAATTACGCCAAGTGTCCTTGTACATAATTTCACCCCTGTTTTAATAATTCCATAGACTATTAATCCATTCCCGTGTCCGGTTAAATGAACGATTATTCGTACATATAAATATCCCGCCCATCGTGTCCGATCGAGTGTATATGGTTATTTATAGGTACGTCCAATTGTAAACCTTTATATTAAAATTAACAAACTATCATTTAGTTAAACAAATATAAAGCCCATTAATAGCCCATAGTCTATTTTCCACAAGTGTCGTTCTTTTATCCAAACCTCAATTATGGTACAAAGCCCAATTACCCAATTTTAATATTTTTAGCCCAACATCATGATTATTTTGTTTTAAATAAGCATAATAATAACTTAGCTACGAGACATTAATTTAAAAAGGAGAACATAGCTTACATTGATTATTTATCGCGTAGTGTTACACGGACAGAGCTTCGACTTTAAAACCCGTAAAATAACCTTTGCATAACCCAAAACTAATCTAATATAAAACTACACTATACTATTTATATAATATATATATATATATATGTATATATATATATATATATATATATATATATTATTATTACAGAGGAGTATTATTATTATTATCTCCTTTTTATGGCCAAAACTCGTTGCCTTTTATAGATGTGGTTTGATCTTGAGGCCCATGCGATCGCATGGGTTCTCAGTGTTAATCTCATGCGATCGCATGGCCAGTCTGGCCATGCCCAATTGCTTTGTTTTCTAGCTTGTCGACGTTATATTTAATTATATAATATAATATATATAATTTTAAATAATTATATATATATTATATTATATTCTTGTGCATAGTAGACTCATAATTTTTGGTCCGTTGCGTTGGGCTTTGATAGTTGGCTCTGGTCCCTGTTCCGAATTTTTGAACGTCCTTTCGTATAATTTAATATCTTGTACTTTGCGTTCCGCAACTTGTACTTTTGTCATTTTTAGACGTTTCTCATCAATAAATTGAACCACTTGGATTTGTATCTTGTACATTTGAGCTTTTTGGTCATTTGCGTCTTCAAATCGTCATTTTCGCCTTTTATCTTCGCACTTATTTAATAATAACGATTACAACTTACAATAGGACAATTACAACTAAATAATTTACATGTTGGGAGGATATTGCTACTAAATATATGTTCATTTGGAGCACTATCAAATATCCCCACACTTGAACGTTGCTTGTCCTCAAGCAATACAAAACTTGAAATTAAATCACACGAATCACTTCTTTATTCTTCACACTTTATACATTAGTGATTTTGATACGGCGGTATAAACAATGAAAGTAACGATGTGGTTTACAGTCCCACATGACTATAAAAATTTAGATCCTTAAGGAAATTGGATCTTTATGAAAACATTTGATCTTTTGAAAATTCATTCTAGCTTTTACCCTAGATAAGTTTTCCGGAATAACCCTTCACCGGTGTTTGCAAAATATTTTTGTGGGTTTGGTAGGTTTCAGATTTTAAAATTTTAGCTCAAAACTTGCGGTTTTGTGTCACGCACTTGCTAACCTTGTATTAGGAAAGCAACACGTCTAGTATACTTGCTCCGTATATTACCTTTCGGTAAACTACCGTCCGGTTGTAAAGGAAAGCGTTGAACAAGCAACTGTTAGGGCGATGTATAATGACATGCAGATGTTCATGGTCTATAACGTGTCGGATGCAATTACTATACTTGGTAGGAGCAATAGTAAAGCTCACCCTATAGTTTTTCGGTCTGGCACAAGGTCCTGTCTTTGACCATGCTATGCAACCACCGTTCTTACGGTTGACACCCGATTTGGTTCAGGTGACCTAATAAATTCTAGGTGAATTCCTAGGATTTTACGTTCAATGGTAATGAACGCATTGAAAATAGGTTTTCAAAAAACAAATCGGTTTTAATTTGATCAAAATATTTTCTCGTTCAAGCTCGAGTTTAGATATAATCGAATTCCATGAGTTTGTAATTCTCAATCTTTAAAGTCAATCTCAAGGATTGAGTAATATCAGTCTTAAAAGCTGATTTTTAATCTTTAAGGAGATTATCCTTTCTGGGGATCTGATTCATTAGTCTTATCAAGCTAATTTGCACGGCGTCCTCCCCATTTTACGAGAAAGATCCTCTCATTGGTAGGATAAGTCTGACCACTTGGCGACCCTGTTTGATGCTGAGGTCCGTGGATTTCCTGCTGATTTTAGAGATGACTTTTCTAGATTTTTCGTCAACCTACAGCTGGTCTGGACGACAACTTCATGACCTAAATCAAGAAGCGCGTTTCTTTTTCGGAAGACTTTACTTCCTTTTAATGATGGAATTGATTCATCGTGTAGATCCATCTTTCTTACAGTAAATAGGGTAAACCAGTTAATTTAGTCCAAAATAAAAGCACCTGCAATAACTTTACAAAAACATGTGATAGATAGTTTTTAATTGAATAACTTGGTACATTCTCCCCACACTTAGTTTCTTTCTTTGCCTTTTTATTCTCCTTTATTCCATTTTAAATGAATTCAAGCGTTTTAGGGTGTTTCTCAATTTATGTCCTTTCCGAGGTAATGATAATTTCGACATTAACACCTAGTTTTATCGTTCATAAATATGTATAAACATGATTTTGAATTCATTTAGTTGAAAATTTTTAAAATTTTCACAATATTTAGAAAATAAGCCAAGTATAAATCCGAGAGAATTTATAACCCTTCCCCACACTTGAGATCATGCAATGCCCTCATTTGCATGAAATCAGACTCTAATTATAAATTCATGAGGATGATTAGTGTAGAAAAGTGATTGAAAATACCCTGTTTGTAATTACAAAGCTCGTCGAATGATAGATGGCGCGCCTCATCGTTCATTCCTTCTTGTTTTATTACCCATGTTTTTCTTCAAAAATGATTGCTTTTCTGAACTGTTTGCTAATTTTTAAAAATACGTCTTTTACCCTAACTCATCATGCATTTTTATTAACGAGTTATGCACTAACCCGAACCCCTAATTTAACGTTAAGTGGGGTTAGATTTCCCCACACTTAGCTGATGACATGTGAAGTCGGTAGAATAAGTTCCACGAATTAGAATAGTGAGCCAGTTATTTACATCTCGGGTGGTATAAAATATATCAATGGGTTTAAAGTTTAGACCCACCCGATCGTCACTACTTAATTCTTTTTTAAGTGTAGCTTTTAGTAAATGGATATGTCTCTTTTCTGGTTCTTGGTCAAATGGATCTATATACACCGACATACATATTTCTATAGGGTAGACAATTCCTAACATTTCCTTCCTTTTATTCTCGGGATCAAAGTTTTCACCTCTATTACCCAATTGGGTGAAATTCGAGGTGTCAATATCTATTACAGCTCGTAGTTCATCTTCAGTAGATGACTCGTCTATTGAGAATATTGAGTTCGAAGGTTGTGGAATGGTGAATTTCGGGATCGAAGCAAATTCTTCTTCGTTAATGGTCCTTATAGGTCCCACCATTTTGGTCTCGGGGGTAAAATTTTCAGCGTTATTGTTTTCCCAAGAGTACCAATTTGTCACCCTTACTTCTTCTTTATCCATTGATGGATCGATGATTTCGTCGGTAGAGGCTAATGTGTCGATATGTTGTGAAATTGGTAAAGCTGAATAAAAAGTATCATCGGGATAATTGGTGATTTCGGAGCTCTCGAATTCATCAAAATTCGATGATATGAGATTTTCTTGCACAATACTCCTCAGATCAACAGGTGTGTAATCTGATAGAGTTTCAGCTTGCCGATTTATAAACTCTCTCATTTGTTCATTTTGAGCATCGAGTTCTTCGAGTTTGATTTTCATATTGTCTAAAAGATTTTTAGACACATAATTTTCCTCGTCTTCTGGTTGTTGAGTTTAGATATATTCTTGGGAATAATCCCAATTTGAATTGTATTCTTCATAATCGTTCCATTCAGGTTCCATGGGTTCATAATTTTCCATAGGAACGTAATAATAACATTCCCATGTTGAGTGATAATCTCCACAGATTTCACAACCAATTATTGTTTCGTCATTCGTGATCCAAGATTGACCGAACGAATTTTCATCAACACCCGTTTGAGAGTATTGATTAAATTGATTTCGGATGTCATAAAGAGTTTCTAAAATATTATCGAGATTTTCCATAATGCGCTTATTACTAAATTTTAGCTACAATGTGGTGCATTTACTTAATTATCCTATTAGTTATAAAAATAAAAATTATATAAGTTATCAAATTAATAGACTTTTCTAATTTTTCCCACGTTTTGAATAGCCAATAGATGCAGCAGGGAGCCGGAACCCTTTAAATCGGAAGCTCACAACTCAGCCACTAACAAATCCAACTATTACTACGAACCAGAAAATTTGGATGTCTATCAATTTAACCGCTTAAAATAATTTTTCGTTTTTGAAATTTTAGAGAAGAAATAGAAAATTCTATGTCCTAAAAACTATATCGTCGAGAAATAAGAAAGAAAAAGAAGCGCGTCAAAAAACGTCGAAAAATAAAAATGTCGAAAAATAATAGGCGTCAAAAAATAAAAATAAGAAAGTAGCGCGTCGAAATTTAAAAAGGAACTAAAAACTAAGAATTAAAAGTTGCGTCTAAAAATATTAAAGCTTAAAAGGAATACTATATCCCAAAATGGCAATAATTTAAAAAGGTACTAAAATTTATAAACAGCGTCGCAAAATTCTAAAGCACCTAAGTCTTAGTCTAAAGAAAAAGTACTTCAGGGATTTTACGGCAACGCCTAAAAATCTAGAAATAAAAATAACTATGGTAAAAACTATATTAAAACTAAATACGAGCAAAAAAAATACAAATATTACACTAAAACAAATAAAAAGATACAAAATATAAAAATAAACTTAAAGTTGTAAAAAGTACAATTTTTATAAAAATATTATTTTTATATTAGTTATTTTATAAAAGTATTAGTTTTATAATTTATTAAAACTAATTAAACTAAAAATACAAATTAATTAAATAAAACTAAAACTAATAATTAAATAAACTAACCTAATTAGGGTTATAATAATAATAATTATAAATTAAGTAAAACCCTAAACTGTCGGCTGAGGTTACCAGGCCTGTCAACTCAAGCCATGCGATCGCATGGTTTGATAGTTAAAATCTCATGCGATCGCATGAGGTAGGGTTTCGGGCCAAGAGCTGGGCTGCTACAGTGTTCGGGCCCGAGAGTTTTTATTTAATTTTTTTATATATTGTTTTTCTAAAAATGATATACAAATATATTTATAAAATATAGTGTTTCGCCGAATCCCCGGCAGCGTCGCCAAAAACTTGATGTTAAAGTTAAGGGGTATAAAATACTATTAAATTTTACAAGGAAATACTATTAAATACGTTACAATTTTATACAAGATATTTATTATTTATTTACAGATGGGATATATCTAAACCTTGCTACAACACTATAGGCAGTGTACCTAATCGTAGAGTAGTATAGTTTTTAGTAAGTCCGGTTCGTTCCACAGGGAGCGGGCTTATTGTACACTATATTTTAATTAACCATATTTGTACAAAATATTTATAATTATATATAATAATATATAAAAGGGGGTTTACCGTTTAATGACCGGTTTGTCGATTTTAAAACTTTAGTCGCAGTTAAAACCTAATGTAAAATATTAAATAAATAAAAGACTTAATTTAAAGCATAAAATAAATAACGATAATGAAATTGCAATAAATAAAAGTGCGATGAAATAAAATTGCGATAATTAAAAATGTAATAATTAGAAGTGCAATTAAATATGAAAATAAAGGAATTATGCTTATTTAAACTTCCGTAATCATGATGTTTGATGTGTTGATTTTAGTTTATTCCCATGGGTTAATTGTTATTTGTCCTGGATTATTTAATATGTCCGTTTGGTTTTTGTCCATAACAGTCCATCAGTCATAAATATAAAGTGCGAGTATCCTCGTCAAATTATCCTTATACCCGAAGTCAAATATTCCAACTAATTGGGGACTTAAACTGTAACAAGGTTTTAATACTTTGTTTAATAATTACACCAGGATATCGACTGCGTGTAACCCAATGTTTTAATACTTTGTTAACAATTACGCCAAGTGTCCTTGTACATAATTTCACGCCTGTTTTAATAATTCCATAGACTATTAATCCATTCCCGTGTCCGGTTAAATGAACGATTATTCGTACATATAAATATCACGCTCATCGTGTCCGATCGAGTGTATATGGTTATTTATAGGTACGTCCAATTGTAAACCTTTATATTAAAATTAACAAACTATCATTTAGTTAAACAAATATAAAGCCCATTAATAGCCCATAGTCTAATTTCCACAAGTGTAGTTCTTTTATCCAAACCCCAATTATGGTACAAAGCCCAATTACCCAATTTTAATATTTTTAGCCCAACATCATGATTACTTTATTTTAAATAAGCATAATAATAACTTAGCTACGAGACATTAATTTAAAAAGGAGAACATAGCTTACATTGATTATTTATCGCGTAGTGTTACACGGACAGAGCTTCGACTTTAAAACCCGTAAAATAACCTTTGCATAACCCAAAACTAATCTAATATAAAACTACACTATACTATTTATATAATATATATATATATATATATATATATATATATATATATATATATATATATATATATATATATATATATATTTATTATTATTACAGAGGAGTATTATTATTATTATCTCCTTTTTATGGCCAAAACTCGTTGCCTTTTATAGATGTGGTCTGATCCTGAGGCCCATACGATCGCATGGGTTCTCAGTGTTAATCTCATGCGATCGCATGGCCAGTCTGGCCATGCCCAATTGCTTTGTTTTCTAGCTTGTCGACATTATATTTAATTATATAATATAATATATATAATTTTATATAGTTATATATATATTATATTATATTCTTGTGCATAGTAGACTCATAATTTTTGGTCCGTTGCGTCGGGCGTTGATAGTTGGCTCAGGTCCCGGTTCCGGATTTTTGAACGTCCTTTCGTATAATTTAATATCTTGTACTTTGCGTTCCGCAACTTGTACTTTTGTCATTTTTAGACGTTTCTCATCAATAAATTGAACCACTTGGATTTGTATCTTGTACATTTGAGCTTTTTGGTCATTTGCGTCTTCAAATCATCGTTTTCGCCTTTTATCTTCGCACTTATTTAATAATAACGATTACAACTTACAATAGGACAATTACAACTAAATAATTTACATATTGGGAGGATATTGCTACTAAATATATGTTCATTTGGAGCACTATCAATAACTGAGAATAAACATGCTTTAAAGTGTCAACCAAAAGGTTGGTGAGTTCATTAGTTTATCATAATCAATCATTTCCGTAATAGTAATAGACCACAAGATTTCATATACATAAACATTTTAATAAAAATATTCTAAGTGGTTGAGCACTTGGTAACCATACTTAACATTTAATCAACGTCGCATATTCTCTTTATTATGAAATCTCACTACACTGTACCAAGTGTAGTTACTGAAACGAAGTACTGTGCAACCGTTGAATACTGGTCGTCCAGTCCGGTTGGGGTTGTCAGGCCCGATTGATCTATCAACAGGATTCACGTTTACAATACCGCATGTAAATGGTAGTTACCAAGCTATTAGGGAAAAATATGCAAAGTGGTACAACTCAACGTAGAATATGTTTTTAGTACTTGTGTCCATTTCGTAAAACAATTATAAAACAGTGCATGTATTCTCAGCCCAAAAATATATATAAAAAGGGAGTAATGAAACTCACAATACTGTATTTCATAGCAATTATGTATATGACGACACTGAACAAGTGCAGGGTTTGTTTCGGATTCACGAACCTATATTAAGTATATATATTTATATGTTAGTCAATATCTGTCTAACAATTTAGGTCAAGTCGTAGTGTATCACCTTCCTAATGCTCGAGACCGACATGCAGAAGTCAACAAAAGTCAACTTGACCCAAAATTACTTCCAAAATCTATACATGTTTATTATATAACTTATATATAGTCGTTTTATATATTTAAATATATTTATCAGATCATATTATACTAAATAATACAAGTCATTTATTAATAAATAAAAATTTATATTTAAATTCATATATGATAAAAATATACTTTTATATATCTCAAGTAATAAAATTTATAAAATTCACTTAATATCATAAAAATATAGTGCTATGTATTATTAATGTAATTATATTACGTGTGGTAAAAATATCTTTGTACGCATATTTATTTGATAAAATAATATTGATAATAATAATAATGATAAAAATAATAAAATGATAGTTTCAATAAAAATATTAATTTTTAGTAATAAAGATAATTTTAGGAATAACATCAACTGATAACAATTATAATAATCGTTTTAATAATAATATTAAAATTAATAATAATTTAGTTGACCATATCTTTTAACCCGTTCATCGAACCCACACGATTTCTAAATGAAAAGTTATTAATTTTTCTTTAGCTTTTCAACGACATGCATATCATATACCTTATCTCAGTAGCATATGTATCAAATTCGTGATTTATCATAAACTATTTAACGACGAAACTAAGCATACAAAAATGCATAATCATATATACTCGAGCACTAGTCAGGGATACACTATTAATATATAAAAGATAAGATATGAATGCTCACGTATCAATATTGTGATTCAATATTGTAGGAAAGTACGTAGACGCAACGAAAATGATAAACGTTAGGTTGACCTCACGAGCAATACCCTCGAACAATACCCATAACCTCCATAGCTATAACCCATAATTTCCTTAGCTCTATCCCGTTTGAAAACTTATTTTGAAATCGTCTGAATATAACTCCGTCGTAGTATTTTATGTATACTAACAATATCTTGAAATAATACTAAGTAAATATATATATGTAATTCGATTGAGAGAGTTTAGAGAAATATATTTTCAAGTTTCTATGAAATAATGAAACCTATTGAATTCTATTTATAATAGATTTTTGAATTATTAAAGTGAATTATTAAAGTATGAATTATTAAAGTGAATTATTAAAGTATGAATTATTAAAGTGAATTATTAAAGTATGAATTATTAAAGTAAATTATTAAAGTATGAATTATTAAAGTGAATTATTAAAGTGAATTATTAAAGTTAAAGTAAAGTAAAAGTAAAGTAAAAGTAAAGTAAAGGTAAAATTAAAGTATAGTAAAAGTATAAAACTATGTACGTATAATACGCGTATAAATATATTTAATATTAATTTAAATCGTTATATCATAAAACATTTTAGAAAAGTAGAATTATATATATTCATAATAGGTTTCAAGTTTTTAAATTACAGTCTGTTGGTGAAGCATGGGATAAAGTCCAAAGGTTTAATAAACGTATGAAATCATCTTAATGAAAAATGTCGAGTTACTTAACTTGTCGATATCCAACATCTAAGTTATTTACACTCCACGTTCTTACTTATAGATCACTTTACCATTTTCCGAATATTGTCAAAAAGAATAGATTTCTTAAATCACAGTGGACCTCATAACATTGGCCCGTAATCATATCATAATGTATCTGATAATTGAATCATTTGATATTATCTCTTAATTCTGTCGATAAATATATCGAAACAAATATGTTCATGTAAAGTATCATATATCTAATACTTTTTTAATGTTTTCAGTTAATATTATATATTATATATACATATCTATATACACATAATTGTTCGTGAATCGTCGAACACGGTCAAAGGGTAATTGATTACATGAATGTAGTTCCAAACTTTTTGAGATTCAGCATTACAAATTCTGCTTATCGTGTCGGAAACATATAAAGGTTAGGTTTAAATATGGTCGGAAATTTCCGGGTCGTCACAGTGTTTGCAATGCATTGGGTCACGGTTCCATAATCAGATCAGAGAGATCATAGTTATTCTGATTGTGGAAACGTGCCTCAATCCGTTGCTAACACTAGCATGATTTTTGACCTTCGGGTTTTGGGCCTGAAAAAAGATCTTAGAAAGCACATATCTCTATCTTTTTCATCTTATAGATATACATGTCTTGCAAAAATAAAACATAAAAAAAAATAACATCACTAAAAAATAACATCACTAAACGTTATGAAAAAAGATCATGAAAAAATAACATCACTAAACATTATGAAAAAAGATCATGAAAACCTGTCTTCTGGATCATTGACCCTCATGGTGTTAGCAATGCATTGAGTCACAATTGGTAGTGAGGCATACCCAATTTAGATGAAAATTGTAGTGACCAATTTAGATGTAAATTGGGTCATGCATCAATACCATATGGGAACCAATGAAGCTCCATCTTTGTCTTTTGTTTAAAAGATGAAAAATTTCTAGTTTTGTGTTTTAAAAAAAATGACATCACTAAACATTATGCATTGTTTGTTTATACAATACAACCTTTAAAATTGAAAGATCCACCTTTTTTTTCATCTTCATTGGTTCCCAAATGGTAGTGAGGCATAACCAATTTAGATGAAAATTGAGTTATGCGTCACTACAATATGGGAACAAATGAAGATCTATCTTTGTGTTTTGTTTAAAAAATAAAATAGACAAAAATTTTCTAGTTTTGTATTTTAAAGAAGGTGTATGTGTACTTGAGAGGTTTATTTTACAAGAAGATATATGATATACATGGCAAAATACAACTGAAGAGAGAGAAATAGGTTGCTTTTACAAGAAGATTTTTAGTGATGCAAGTTTCCTATTTTACCCTTAAATTGCTATTAGGTCAATATACCATTTAAGGGTAAGATAGATAATTTATCCTATAATAACTAACTATACAAAAAATAAATCAAAACTAAATTAAAAGGTGGGACCTACAAGTCCATCACAGCACACAGTCCATTAATTACCTTACTACTGTTACCGATAAAGTAAGTTACAAGTTACAACCATTGTGTACTATGGTATTTTTTTTATCTGTTTTTTTAAAAGCAATAATATTATATACGAAATATATAATGGTACAATCGAGTTTCACGAAGCCTATCACGATCTATACAAGTGTAATTTGGGTTATCTACTCACAGTTTCTAAACTACAATCACGTTTGAGAGTTTAGTTCAACTTGCTTGCCCAAATTTTTTTTTATCTGTTGGATATAGAAATTACAACACAATTAAATTAAGTACAAGTTACAATCATACAACACTAACCATTCTCTATATTTTTAATTTGAGAATATATATGTATCATAAGAAACATAAATTCCGTCATCATCTATAAAAACTATAGTTTTGGGATATTTTTGATAAATACAAAAGAACTAAATGACACACACTCATTTGCTTAAATACCAGCCTTAGTTATAACAATATTTTTCATAAGTACTACGAGTATATATTATCGGATTATAGGCCCCTTTGAATTATGAGCCTTGTTCTAGCACACATGTTGAACACTCACAAATCCGCCCCTGATCATGATCAATTTGATTTTTATCTGTAGCAGCAACTAAAGTATCATCGTCAACAATGGCCCCATCCAAATCGCCTCTAACCATATCAATAGTCTCATTTTCTACAAGTTGAGGACCCATCGGTGTGTCACTCTGCAAATGTGTTTCTACATCATCGATACAAATTTGTTCATCCATATCAAAATTATCTCTCGGTGTTGTCTTGATCACAACTTCCCAATCTTTACGAACAGTATCTGCAATATAGAATACTTGTTGTGCTTACGAAGCTAGGATATAAGGCTCTTTAGTTTGCTTCAGACCTCGAAAATCGAGTGTCGTAAACCCATTCTCATCAACTTTTATCCTGGAACCACTTGATATCCAATCACAATGGAACAAAACAACTTTCTTCTCATCACCATACTACAACTCGATTATATTTTTTAAAACACCGTAGTAAGTGACATCTCCCACAATAGGATCGTTATCTCTAGCACTCGAGAAGCTACTTGTTAGAGCCTGAAGTATGACTCCGCTATTTTGTGTTGTCCTATTCTTCTCTACATCTTTAATGTGAAATCGGAAACCATTTATGATATATCCCTTATATTTCTTTACAACCTCACTTGGACCGTTTGCCAATGTCTCTATATCACTTGTGATTCTGTTATCCCGACTAGTCATGTCCTCATTAACCTGATTTGAGGCAATTTGTTTATACAGTAATAAGTTTGGCTCAGTTATATCATCACTACATTATCTTAATAAAACTAGAAAAAATAACTTACGTAATTAGACAGCCACTCCTCAAACTCCCGACTATGTAAATGTTGAATGTCACGCTTACATTTTTTCGGATTTTGATGACTAAGAATATTCAGATGCTCTCTGCAATCAAAGTAACAAAAAGAGAATAATGTACATTATCATCAAAATTAAACAATGTCATATAAAAAAATAATCTCATAACATAGTAAATATAAATAACTTACGTTCGTAAGAAATCTATTTCACTACAATTGAACAGCACATCTGAGTGTGCAATAGCCAAAGTGTCATAGCCGAGTTTTACTACTTTTGTTGCACCAATTGGTCGACCAGGCATACAAAAAATTGGTAAGACAGTATCATCACCACCATCATCATGATTTCAGCTAGTCTTATTATGTATGGTCTCGACATCACTGGCTAAACACAGAGAACAAAATGACAAACACTCTTCCGCTAAATATCCTTCTGCAATTGAACCCTCGGGTTTACTCTTGTTTCGCACATAAGATTTTAATGTACCTAAATACCTGAGTGGTCAAAAAAAGTTTATATCAGATTAAAAAAAAAGTTGTATTCAAACGAGTATAATTTACTACAGCATAAATGGTCATCTCTTGATTGGATACATCCAACGGTAATAAACAGGTCCTCCTAATTTGGCTTCTGAAGCTAGATGAACCGATAGATGAATCATGACGTCAAAAAATGATGGTGGAAAAATCCTTTCTAAATCACAAAGTATTTTTCCAATATCTTTTTCCATGTTAAATAAATCATTAGAATTAAGAACTTTTGAGCATAATTGTCTGTAGTACCGACATAACTTCATGATAACAGAACGCACATGCTTCGGTAAAATATTTCTTATTGCCACGGGAAGCAACTGCTGGATCAAAATATGATTATCGTGACTTTTTAGGCCTAACATTTTTGGAGTAGGTTTTACCTGAATGCATCTAGAAATATTAGCAGCATAACCATCTGGCACTTTCACCTCTTTTAGCACATTACAAAATTTTTCTTTTTCTTTTTTATCCATTTCAAAATATGCAGGAGGCAAATACACTTTGCCATTTGATAAAGGTTCTGGATGAAGTTCATGTCTAATACCCATTTCTTCCAAATCACGACGTCCTTTTAAATGATCCTTGGTCTTTCCATCTATATTCATTAACGTTCCAATGAGACTGTCACATACATTCTTTTCAGTATGCATTACGTCTATATTATGACGTATTAAGTTATTTTTCCAGTATGGTAACTAAAAAAAATACTTCTCTTCTTCCAATTATATGGTAAGGATGGGTTATCCTTCACAAGTTTTTCAAATTTTATTTCAAAACCTTTCAGCTCCGCAAGCACTTGTTCCCCTGTTAAGCTACGCGGTGGCCCTTCACATTCTTCCGTGCCATCAAAAGAATCTTTATCCATACGGAAAGGATACAACGATTCTGTCATAACCCGTCCTTAACCATAAGAACGTGTTAGATAACGTATGATTTCATTGCGAGGTATTGACCTCTATATGCGACATTTTTAAAAGAAAACTGCATATATTTTACATTACAAACCACAAATCTTATTTTTGATACAAGCTTTAGACGATAGAAAGATGATTATCGTTTAGCGATAATCTTCGACTTACAAACTTTACAAATAATGATAACAACACGATTTCTAGTATATTTTACAACACAAATCCTCGGGTATGCAGTTTTATTTTTGACACAAATATGCGTACGCAAGATCCTGCTCAAATTCAACATAATGCAGCGGAAACTTCTAATTATCACCTGAGAATAAACATGTTTAAAACGTCAACATAAAGTTGGTGAGATATAGGTTTAGTGCCGGCAGCAATATATATATAGACCACAAGATTTCATATATAAACAGTTTAATAAAAATATTCTAAGTGGTTGAGCACTTGGTAACCATACTTAACATTTAATCACGTCGCATATTCCCTTTATTATGAAATCTTACTACACCGTACCAAGTGTAGTCACGAAACGAAGTACTGTGCAACCGTTGAATACTGGTCGTCCAGTCCGGTTGGGGTTGTCAGGCCCGATAGATCTATCAACAGGATTCGCGTTTACAATACCGCTGTAAATATTAGTTACCAAGCTACAGGGAAGTATGCCAGTGGTACAACTCAACGTAGAATATATTTTTCAGTTACTTGTGTCCATAACGTAAAACATAAAATACATGTATTCTCATCCCGAAATATTTAGAGTTTAAAAGTGGGACTATATACTCACTTTCGTCTTGAAGATATATATATAATTTGACTTGGTCTCCGGTTGATATCACGAACCTATCCATATATAATATATCAATACCTTTTCTTTTTAAACAAACGTCACATATATATACTTGTTATACTTTTAATACTTTGAATAATTCCTTAGTCCGTAGTTAGCAGTTCGTTGTTAGTAATTCAATTTTAATGGTTCATTTTTAGATGTTTAATATACCCGTAATGAAATAAATAAAACCCCCAACGAAATAAATAAAACCCCATCGTATATGTATTGGTCGAGATTAATCTTGACCCATGGTACCGGTGTTGTCAAATGACGTGTTGCGTACATAAAGTACCGGTGTTGTCAAATGACGTGTTGCGTACAATCATGGGATCTTATGATTAATCTTCTCGTATTGTTTACGGGTGATCCTGAACCATATAAAATTAAATTATGAGTACATATATATAAAATATCATGTTATTTTAAAAAGATGTGATTTATTTAATTTTCTCCAATTATTTTCGTAGCCAAACTAGTCTTAGATATCCGATCTCGTTTTGGTCATAGTTTCTTCGTTACAACTCCGTTTTCGTTGATTCAACTTGCCACTTCCTTGGATCGAGTCCTTCTTTAAGACTATGAACTGTAAATACCTTAGTTTGTATTCGAAATCACAGGTCATAGGTCAAACTTTAGTGAAACTTATGAAGTTAATCATTTTCCATCATGTAAACAACCTTAAATGATTATTTTTCTAAAAATACTTATACTTTGAGTTAAATCATGAAATTTTTATGTGTTATCATATTCATAGTAAAAATCATTTTTCCAGAAAACAAACCTCCAATTCAAAGTTTAAGATGGTTTTTAATTATCCAACCCAAAACAGCCCCCGGTTGCACTCCGACGTCATAAAAACAGTTTTTAAGGTGTTCTTTGAAAAACCAAGTTATACCTTGTTAAATTAGCATATTTTTAAGTTATATTACAGGTCTTGAAGTATTTTAAAAGTTAATTTAGAAGGATCTATTTAGTTTGCGAACAAGTTTGAAATCATTCAAACTATGTTCTAGTTTATAAACTCTTATATATATAGCTATAAATATATGAATTGAAAAAGAGTTGAAGTAGAGTTTTTACCTCAAGTTTAAAATGTAAAGTTGCTGGAAAGAAGTAGTAAAATAAAAGTTGAGAGAGTTCTTGCAAGTGTGTGTGAAAATTGGAAGTAAAATTTGGAAAATGAATGTGTAAAAATGAGTTAGAAATGGTGCTTATTTATAGGCTTGAAAATTTGGTTTTTAGTGAAAATATCTAAGATAAGTTAAAATTTATTATGTCATGAATGACATATTATTCCAATAATTGAAGATTTCTATTGGTATATACCAATAGTAAATACTTCTAGAAGCTGTGTATAGTACCCTAGATATACGTATAGGATTATTGAGGAAACGGAACGAGAATTCAAATATAACTATCTTTTGTAAATATACTTATATTGTTTTATGTATAAAAGCCCTTTAAAAATGATTAAATACATTACTTATACGATATATGTATAAACATTATAAATCATCAGTATTTATGTCAAATAACGTTACGTATGGTTATTGTTTTGAAAACTTAAGTTAGTAGTTTCAAAATATACTTATGACTTTTTGTTATTAATACAAAATGAGATATTAAAACATCCTTAGATCATGTTAAATATGTATGTATAATTATCATATATTGTATAGTTCGTGATATCATCGGTCAAACTAGACGGTCAAACGTTGTGTAAAACTCTTTTCAAAAACATAAGTCTCAACAATTTGGATTGCTTATCATGTTGGTAAGGTTTAATTTATGTAAATATTAATCTCATAAGTATAGAACGATCGGAAAAGTGCGGGTCGTTACAGTACCTACCCGTTAAATAAATTTCGTCCCGAAATTTTAAAATTGTACCTATTTTGCGTCATCGAGAAACAAGTGTGGATATTTTTGTTTCATCTGATCCTCTCGTTCCCAAGTAAACTCAGGACCTCTTCGAGCATTCCAACGAACCTTAATGATTGGTATGTTGCTCTGCTTGAGCTGTTTAACTTCACGATCCATGATTTCGATTGGTTCTTCGATGAATTGTAGTTTCTCGTCGACATGGATTTCTTCAAGAGGAATGGTGAGGTCTTCCTTTGCAAGACACTTCTTAAGGTTTGAGACGTGAAAGGTATTATGTACTCCGGCGAGTTGTTGCGGTAACTCGAGTCGATAAGCTACCGGTCCAATGCGTTCGATGATCTTGAACGGGCCTACATATCTTGGGTTCAGTTTACCTCTTTTACCGAAACGTATTACACCTTTCCAAGGTGACACCTTTAGCATAACCATGTCCCCAATCTGAAACTCTAATAGTTTCCTTCGAACATCGGCGTAGCTCTTTTGGCGACTACGGGCTGTTTTCAATCTCTCCTTGATTTGTACTATCTTCTCAGTCGTTTCGTGTATGATCTCGGGACCAGTTAATTGTCGATCTCCTACTTCATTCCAACAAATAGGAGATCTACACTTCCTTCCGTACAATGCTTCGAATGGCGCAGCTTTAATGCTCGCATGATAACTATTATTATACGAGAATTCTGCTAATGGTAGATATTTATCCCATCCGTTTCCAAAATCGATCACACATGCCCTGAGCATGTCTTCAAGAGTCTGAATCGTTCTTTCACTCTGCCCGTCGGTTTGCGGATGATATGCGGTACTCATATCTAAACGAGTTCCTAGTGCCTCCTGCAGTGATTGCCAGAACTTTGAGGTAAATCTACTATCACGATCGGATATAATGGAAATAGGTATTCCATGCCTTGAAACAATTTCCTTTATATACAATCGTAATAGTTTCTCCATTCTATCCGTTTCCTTTATAGGCAAGAAATGGGCAGATTTGGTAAGACGATCAACAATCACCCAAATGGTGTCGTATCCCCAGGCAGTCTTTGGTAACTTCGTGATGAAATCCATGGTAATACCATCCCATTTCCATTCTGGGATTTCTGGTTGTTGAAGTAACCCTGATGGTTTCTGGTGTTCTGCCTTGACCTTGGAACAAGTTAAACACTCCCCAACATATGTTGCAACGTCTGTCTTTAAGTTAGGCCACCAATAATGTGTCTTAAGATCTTGATACATCTTTCCAACTCCAGGATGTATCGAGTATCTTGTCTTATGTGCCTCGTTCAATATCAACTTCCTTAATCCACCCAACTTCGGTACCCAAATACGGTTTGCAAAATATCGAATTCCATCTTCCCGTATAACGAGTTGCTTCTCATACTTCTTCATTATTTCATTTCCTATATTTTCTTTAGTAAGTGCTTCTCGTTGAACTTCTTTGATTTGTGAGTTGAGATTCATGCGAATTTTTATGTTCATCGCTCGTACTCGAATTGGTTCTCGTTCCTTTCTGCTTAGTGCGTCAGCCACCACATTCGCTTTCCCGGGATGATAACGAATTTCACAATCATAGTCGTTTATTAACTCGACCCACCTACGTTGCCTCATGTTCAGCTGTTTCTGATCAAAAATATGTTGAAGGCTTTTATGATCAGTAAACACAGTGCATTTAACCCCATACAAGTAGTGTCTCCATATCTTCAATGCAAACACGACTGCTCCCAGTTCTAGATCATGCGTCGTATAATTCCGCTCGTGAATCTTCAATTGTCGGGATGCGTATGCAATAACTTTCTTTCGTTGCATAAGAACGCAACCAAAACCTTGTCGCGAAGCGTTACAATATATTTCAAAATCATCGTTCCCTTCTGGTAACGATAAAATAGGCGCCGTAGTTAACTTCTTCTTTAGTAATTGAAATGCACTCTCCTGCTCAGAAGTCCATTCATATTTCTTCCCTTTTTGCGTTAACGCTGTCAACGGCTTAGCTATTCGGGAAAAATCTTGAATAAACCTTCTATAATAACCGGCTAAACCCAAAAATTGACGTATCTGCGTTGGTGTCTTAGGAGTCTCCCATTTTTCAATGGCTTCAGTTTTTGCTGGATCAACCTGAATTCCTTTGCTACTAACAACGTGGCCAAGAAATTGAACTTCTTTCAACCAAAAAGCACACTTAGAAAATTTAGCATATAGTTGTTCTTTTCTCAACAACTCTAATATCAACCTTAAATGCTCTTCATGCTCTTGCTCACTCTTGGAATAGATAAGAATATCATCAATGAAAACGATAACAAACTTATCTAAATACGGACTACAAACTCGATTCATGAGGTCCATGAATACAGCTGGCGCATTCGTCAATCCAAACGGCATAACCAAAAATTCGTAATGACCATAACGTGTCCGAAAAGCAGTTTTCGGTATATCTTCTTCTTTGACACGTAATTGATGATAGCCCGACCTTAAGTCAATTTTTGAGTACACACATGATCCTTGGAGTTGATCAAATAAGTCGTCAATTCTCGGTAGTGGATACCGATTCTTGATAGTTAACTTATTTAATTCACGATAATCTATACACATCCTAAAAGATCCATCTTTCTTTTTAACAAATAGAATCGGAGCTCCCCACGGTGAAGTACTTGGTCGTATGAATCCATGATCCAGTAATTCTTTTAACTGACTCTGAAGTTCTTTTAACTCGGACGGTGCAAGTCTATATGGAGCACGAGCCACTGGTGCAGCTCCTGGTACTAAATCTATTTGAAATTCTACAGATCTAAATGGAGGTAATCCCGGCAACTTTTCCGGAAAGACTTCAGGAAAATCTCTTGCCACAGGCACGTCATTGATGCTCTTCACTTTTTCCTTTGTTTCGACTTTATTAACATGTGCTAAGATAGCATAGCACCCTTTCTTCAAGCACTTTTGAGCTTTCAAATAACTAATGAGTTTTAGCTTTGAGTTACCCTTCTCTCCATAAATCATTACTGGCGTTTTATCCTTACGAGGAATGCGAATTGCCTTCTTGGCGCACACAACTTCAGCTCCTATTTTGGACATCCAGTCCATGCCGACTATTACATCAAAACTTCCTAATTCTACGGGTATCAAGTCAATTTTAAACGTTTCTCCGGCTAAATTTATTTTACAATCACGGCAAATTTTATCGGCTTTAATTAGTTTACCATTAGCTAACTCAATCATGTACTTAGCATCGAGAGGTAATGATGAACAATTAAATTTAGCGTGAAAGTCTCTACACACGTAACTTCTATCAGCACCAGTATCAAATATAATAGATGCGGATAAGTTATTAATGGTAAACGTACCCGTAACAAGCTCCGGGTCTTCACATGCCTCTTTAGCATTAATAACAAATGCTCTTCCACGTGCAGGTCCGATATTCTTCTCTGGATTCGGGCACTGGCTCTTATAGTGGCCTTGTTTTCCACACCCAAAACAAGTAATGGTAGCCAAAGCAGTTCTATTTGCGTTGGTGGCAGGAGTCTTGGCACCATTTGTATTCGTAACGAGAGCCCTACAATCTTCAGCAAGATGACCCTGTCGATTACATTTGTTGCATACCACACTACAGTAACCAAAGTGATGTTTGTGACATCGGTTGCATAAAGGACTTTGTCCTTTGTAACCAAAACCTGAACCACTACCCGTACCTTTCGGGGTTTCTTGTTTCTTAAAAGTTTGTTGTTGATTACCTCGATCATAGCTTCCATTCCACTTTCTCTTGTTACCTGATACCTTCACATCAGTATTGAATGCTTTCTTATCCAAAATGACCTGATCCATTAGCTCGTTTGCCATGGTTATAGCTTCATGAATTGTCTTAGGTTTCGATGCTGTAACATTTGCCTTGACCTTTTTGGGCAAACCATCTTTGTACATTTCAATCTTCCGTTCTTCGGTTGGAACCAATTCAGGACATAGCAAAACTAATTCCATGAATCGCTGATTGTAGTTGGTGATTTCAGTACCAATAACCTTCAGACTTCGTAACTCATCTTCCAACTTCCTAACCTCGTTCCTTGGACAATATTCATTGATTAACATTGTTTTGAATTCTTCCCACGGAGTATCATAAGCTACATCTCCTCCTACAGCCTTCACATAATTTTTCCACCACGTGAGTGCACTATCTTGTAAAGTGCACGATGCGTATTTGGTCATGTCCTTTTCAACACAACCACTAATTTTGAACACAGTTTCCATCTTTTCTATCCACCGGGTTAAACCGATCGGTCCTTCTGTTCCACTGAATGATGAGGGCTTGCAAGCTTGAAAAGTTTTGTAAGTGCACCCCACACGAGGATTTGGGTTAACTGCAGCACCTCTTGCAGCCTCGACCCATAACATTCTGTCGTTCACTCGCTGATTGATGAGTTCCTGGATTTCTTGTTCCGTCATTCGGTTCAATCGCGCCATATTCTTCTATAAGAATGAAAAGAAAATAATTATTCACATGGAATATTATAGATGTAGTGTATATTTACAGTACATTATAGCTTATTAATAATATGAACCAGGTATTATTATAAAAGCCTTTTCTTCTTATTAGCGTTTTATAATTATATCTAGGGTAGTACCTACCCGTTAATGTTCATACTTAATAGCTTAGTACCGAACCAATTACTACAATCTAAATAATACTTAACCATGGAAAATTATTGCATTTCACACTTCACTATTTTACATATGCTTATCTTACATCGAACATTAAGCAAACCACACTAATAATATTATACAAAACATTATATGATCCCATGGTTTAATACGGCAGCGCATCGTTTGGTCTATTTTCTAGGACGCTTAGTTCCAATGAATGGCCTAACGCTTATCCTAGCTGTCTGCCTATATTTTGGCGGTGGGGCTGAAGAACTAGATGCCGGGACAGCACGAATAGGAATAGCGGGAATAGGGGTGGTAGTGTTTAGTGGAGTTGGTGCCACATCATCCTCCCTAAACTCGGGATTTGAATTTTCTAATTCATTAGCTTTTCGTTTCTTTCCTTGTTCGAACTTGTCTTTCGTAATTTCCTCGGTTCACTTTCCTCCTCGGGTTCACTTTCCTCCTCGGGTTCACTTTCCTCCTCGGGTTCACTTTCCAGATTTTCTATAGTTGGTTCATCCGGAATTTGTGAGTCTTCCCCAAAGATATTATTTTCGTCATCGGATAGGTTAATGACTGGAACACCATCTGAAGATTCTGATTCGGAGTCGCTGAATGTGATAATAAGTTTTGAGCCCGACATCTATCACACCACAACTAACTCATTAGTACTACATAATATTTACATATAAATTTTAACCAACAGTGATAAGCAATGGTTTTTGAAATCAGACCCGGTCAAAGTCCAGACTTACTAATGTATCCTAACGACTTATCAGTTAGACACACTAATGCAAACCTGGTTCGCTAAGACCACCGCTCTGATACCACATGTCATAACCCGTCCTTAACCATAAGAACGTGTTAGATAACGTATGATTTCATTGCGAGGTATTGACCTCTATATGCGACATTTTTAAAAGAAAACTGCATATATTTTACATTACAAACCACAAATCTTATTTTTGATACAAGCTTTAGACGATAGAAAGATGATTATCGTTTAGCGATAATCTTCGACTTACAAACTTTACAAATAATGATAACAACACGATTTCTAGTATATTTTACAACACAAATCCTCGGGTATGCAGTTTTATTTTTGACACAAATATGCGTACGCAAGATCCTGCTCAAATTCAACATAATGCAGCGGAAACTTCTAATTATCACCTGAGAATAAACATGTTTAAAACGTCAACATAAAGTTGGTGAGATATAGGTTTAGTGCCGGCAGCAATATATATATAGACCACAAGATTTCATATATAAACAGTTTAATAAAAATATTCTAAGTGGTTGAGCACTTGGTAACCATACTTAACATTTAATCACGTCGCATATTCCCTTTATTATGAAATCTTACTACACCGTACCAAGTGTAGTCACGAAACGAAGTACTGTGCAACCGTTGAATACTGGTCGTCCAGTCCGGTTGGGGTTGTCAGGCCCGATAGATCTATCAACAGGATTCGCGTTTACAATACCGCTGTAAATATTAGTTACCAAGCTACAGGGAAGTATGCCAGTGGTACAACTCAACGTAGAATATATTTTTCAGTTACTTGTGTCCATAACGTAAAACATAAAATACATGTATTCTCATCCCGAAATATTTAGAGTTTAAAAGTGGGACTATATACTCACTTTCGTCTTGAAGATATATATATAATTTGACTTGGTCTCCGGTTGATATCACGAACCTATCCATATATAATATATCAATACCTTTTCTTTTTAAACAAACGTCACATATATATACTTGTTATACTTTTAATACTTTGAATAATTCCTTAGTCCGTAGTTAGCAGTTCGTTGTTAGTAATTCAATTTTAATGGTTCATTTTTAGATGTTTAATATACCCGTAATGAAATAAATAAAACCCCCAACGAAATAAATAAAACCCCATCGTATATGTATTGGTCGAGATTAATCTTGACCCATGGTACCGGTGTTGTCAAATGACGTGTTGCGTACATAAAGTACCGGTGTTGTCAAATGACGTGTTGCGTACAATCATGGGATCTTATGATTAATCTTCTCGTATTGTTTACGGGTGATCCTGAACCATATAAAATTAAATTATGAGTACATATATATAAAATATCATGTTATTTTAAAAAGATGTGATTTATTTAATTTTCTCCAATTATTTTCGTAGCCAAACTAGTCTTAGATATCCGATCTCGTTTTGGTCATAGTTTCTTCGTTACAACTCCGTTTTCGTTGATTCAACTTGCCACTTCCTTGGATCGAGTCCCTCTTTAAGACTATGAACTGTAAATACCTTAGTTTGTATTCGAAATCACAGGTCATAGGTCAAACTTTAGTGAAACTTATGAAGTTAATCATTTTCCATCATGTAAACAACCTTAAATGATTATTTTTCTAAAAATACTTATACTTTGAGTTAAATCATGAAATTTTTATGTGTTATCATATTCATAGTAAAAATCATTTTTCCAGAAAACAAACCTCCAATTCAAAGTTTAAGATGGTTTTTAATTATCCAACCCAAAACAGCCCCCGGTTGCACTCCGACGTCATAAAAACAGTTTTTAAGGTGTTCTTTGAAAAACCAAGTTATACCTTGTTAAATTAGCATATTTTTAAGTTATATTACAGGTCTTGAAGTATTTTAAAAGTTAATTTAGAAGGATCTATTTAGTTTGCGAACAAGTTTGAAATCATTCAAACTATGTTCTAGTTTATAAACTCTTATATATATAGCTATAAATATATGAATTGAAAAAGAGTTGAAGTAGAGTTTTTACCTCAAGTTTAAAATGTAAAGTTGCTGGAAAGAAGTAGTAAAATAAAAGTTGAGAGAGTTCTTGCAAGTGTGTGTGAAAATTGGAAGTAAAATTTGGAAAATGAATGTGTAAAAATGAGTTAGAAATGGTGCTTATTTATAGGCTTGAAAATTTGGTTTTTAGTGAAAATATCTAAGATAAGTTAAAATTTATTATGTCATGAATGACATATTATTCCAATAATTGAAGATTTCTATTGGTATATACCAATAGTAAATACTTCTAGAAGCTGTGTATAGTACCCTAGATATACGTATAGGATTATTGAGGAAACGGAACGAGAATTCAAATATAACTATCTTTTGTAAATATACTTATATTGTTTTATGTATAAAAGCCCTTTAAAAATGATTAAATACATTACTTATACGATATATGTATAAACATTATAAATCATCAGTATTTATGTCAAATAACGTTACGTATGGTTATTGTTTTGAAAACTTAAGTTAGTAGTTTCAAAATATACTTATGACTTTTTGTTATTAATACAAAATGAGATATTAAAACATCCTTAGATCATGTTAAATATGTATGTATAATTATCATATATTGTATAGTTCGTGATATCATCGGTCAAACTAGACGGTTAAACGTTGTGTAAAACTCTTTTCAAAAACATAAGTCTCAACAATTTGGATTGCTTATCATGTTGGTAAGGTTTAATTTATGTAAATATTAATCTCATAAGTATAGAACGATCGGAAAAGTGCGGGTCGTTACAGATTCCAACCAGCGACGATGTGCCATGAAGATTTCTTTGTGGGAGTTTGATAACCGTGTTGATCCGGTTTCCTTATGGCACGAAGGATAAGCAAATTTACCTTTAATGCACCAACCCGATAAATTCGCATACGCATGAAAGTCACTTACCGTCCATAACAAAGAAGCACGCAGTGTGAAGTAACTCTTAGTTGATGCGTCTTAAGTATTAACTCCAGTATCCCACAACTCTTTCAACTCATCAACTAGAGGTTGCATATAGACATCTATATTACTACCTGGAGCAGATAGACTGGGTATAAGTAAACTTAGGAATAGAAAAGGTTTTTTCATGAACAACCATGGAGGTAGATTATATGGCATCAAAACAATAGGCCATGTACTATGTGAAACACTCATGTTTCCAAAAGGGTTAAACCCATCACTCGCCAAACCAAGCCTCACATTACGAGGTTATTTAGCAAATTCCTTATTCTCATAATCGAATGTTTTCCAGGCTGGTGAATCTGCGGGATGTCTTAATCTACCATCTTTCGTACGACTCTCTTCATTCCATCTCATCGACCAGGCCGTTTTAGGAGACATAAACAATCTTTGCAAGCGTGGTATGAGTGGAAAATAACGCAACACTTTTGCTCCAACCTTCTTAGCTTTATAATCACCATCATTATTAGCTTCTGTGGTTGACTCATTTTCAGAATCATTATTAATTTGTTTATATCTTGAGGTCTGACATACGTCACACTTAATTTTGTCCTTGTTTTCTTTCCAGTACAACGTACAATCATTTTGACAAGCATCAATTTTCTCATAACCTTGACCCAAATCTCTTATTATCTTCCTTAATTCATACAATGACTTCGGTATGGCAGCATGAGGGAAGGCTTCCCTCATTGTGTCAAGAATCATGTTGAATCCTTTTTCATTACATTTTCCATCACATTTTGAATGGAAGAGTCTAACAATGAACGAAAGAACAGAGAACTTACAGCCGGGATATAATTCTTTCTTTGCATCTTCCAATACTTTATTAAACTTTTCAGCATTTAAGTTTGGTACAGTCTGATTTTCAATTTGATGGATATCATCTTTATCTTCATCTTCATCTTCAAACACATTGAAGACGCATTGGGCCAATGCTTGCATATCATCTTCATCAGCATCTTCAAACGTTGGTGTATCATCCGGTTTGAAATACACATTTGGAATTTTATAACCTTTGAAAAACCCGTCACATAGCAAATGTGTTTTAGCCTGGACCCGATCAACCCGTTTGTGATTACCGCAATATTTGCACGGACAATATATATGACCATCTTTTCCCTTTTTAGAGAAAATACATTCTATAAATTTGTCAAGTCCTTTTTCGTATGCAGGGGAAGATCTACACAAGGACATCCAAGTCGAGTCCATCATATATAGACCTGTATTCTATAAATACATTTAATCGGACATAAATTAACGTGGTTCAACATCAAAGATTGTACTGTAAGAATTAAGGGGTATGGACATGAAACAAAAGAAATTAACCTGGTTCAAAATCAAAGATTCAAAATTAAGGGGTATGGACAAGGCGTATGAAACAAGCTGACCCAATTTTTCGATGATTGTAACTTATATCTTCAATTACGTATTAACTGATTAATAATCGATGATTGAAATTAACTTAGATCTGCAAACACATCTTCAAAAACTGATGATGATTGCAATTGCAATTAAATACGTACGATGTTATTATAAATTGTTAATAGTAATAGTAGTAATAATAATTATTATTATATGATGATTTTGATACATCTAATAAGATCTAATACTATAAGTTTAAGATAAAGATTCAAATAATTAATAAAATATAAAATAATATACATAATGTAGGTTAAAAGTTGGCCGGTGGTGTACGGATCATCACCCTTATGGTTTAGGCCAGGTATAGGGTTATGGTACATGGTTTAATGTTTATGGTATATAGGATATATAGGATTTAGGGTATCGGGTTTAGGATCAAGTGTTTATGATTTAATGTGTACGTTTACGGTATATGGTGTAGGGTTTAGGGTTTAGGGTTAAGTGTCTATGATTTAATGTTTAGGGTTTAGGGTTTATAAACCCTAAACCCTAAACCCCAATCATTAAATCCTAAACCCTAAACCCTAACCCTAAGCCCTAACCCTAAACCAAAAACTCTAAACCATATACCCTAAATCTTATACGATAAACACTAAACCATGTACCCTAAACCCTATACCCTAAACCATAAGGGTGATGATCCGTACAGGTATAGGGTTAGGGTACATGGTTTAATGTTTATGGTATATAGGATATAGGATTTAGGGTATCGGGTTTAGGATCAAGTGTTTATGATTTAATGTGTACGTTTACGGTATATGGTATAGGGTTTAGTGTTTAGGGTTAAGTGTCTATGATTTAATGTTTAGGGTTTAGGGTTTAGAGTTTATAAACCCTAAACCCTAAACTCCAAACATTAAATCATAAACCCTAAACCCTAACCCTAAACCAAAAACTCTAAACCCTATACCCTAAATCTTATACCATAAACACTAAACCATGTACCCTAAACCCTATACCCTAAACCATAAGGGTGATTATCCGTACATGTATAGGGTTAGGGTACATGGTTTAATGTTTATGGTATATAGGATATAGGATTTAGGGTATCGGGTTTAGGATTAAGTGTTTATGATTTAATGTGTACGTTTACGGTATATGGTATAGGGTTTAGGGTTTAGGGTTTAGGGTTAAGTGTCTATGATTTACTATTAAGGGTTTAGGGTTTAGGGTCTAGGGTTTATGGTTTAGGGTTTATAAACCCTAAACCCTAAACCCTGAACCCCAAACATTAAATGATAAACCCTAAACCCTAACCCTAAACCCTAACCCTAAACCAAAAACTCTAAACCCTATACCCTAAATCTTATACCATAAACACTAAACCATGTACCCTAAACCCTATACCCTAAACCATAAGGGTGATGATCCGTACAGGTATAGGGTTAGGGTACATGGTTTTAATGTTTATGGTATATATATGATATAGGATTTAGGGTATCGGGTTTAGGATTAAGTGTTTATGATTTAATGTGTACGTTTACGGTATATGATAAACCCTAAACCCTAAACCCTGAACCTCAAACATTAAATCATAGACACTTAACCCTAAACCCTAAACCCTAACCCTAAACCAAAAACTCTAAACCCTATACCCTAAATCTTATACCATAAACACTAAACCATGTACCCTAAACCCTATACACTAAACCATAAGGGTGATGATCCGTACAGGTATAGGGTTAGGGTACATGGTTTAATGTTTATGGTATATAGGATATAGGATTTAGGGTATCAGGTTTAGGATTAAGTGTTTATGATTTAATGTGTACGTTTATGGTATATGGTATAGGGTTTAGGGTTTAGGGTTTATAAACTCTAAACCCTGAACCCCAAACATTAAATCATAAACCCTAAACACTAACCCTAAACCAAAAACTCTAAACCCTATACCCTAAATCTTATACCATAAACACTAAACCATGTACCCTAAACCGTATACCCTAAACCATAAGGGTGATGATCCGTACACCACCAAAAACTAAACCCTACACATTAAACCACAAACCATAAACCATAAACCCTATACCAACCCTAAACCCTACCTATACCTAAAACCCTAAACCATAAATGTAATGACCCGGAATTTTCCGACCAAATTATACTTATGAGATTAATATTTACATAAATTAAACCATACCAACATGATAAGCAATCCAAATTGTTGAGACTTGTGTTTTTGAAAAGAGTTTTACACAACGTTTGACCGTCCAATATGGCCGATGATATCACGAACTATATAACATACGATAATTATACATTTGTGTATATATATGTATTTATATATATTTAACATGATCTAAGGATGGTTTAACATCTCATTGTGTACTAATGACAATGAGTTATAAGTATATTTTGAAACTACTAACTTAAGTTTTCAAAACGATAACTATACGTAGCATTCTTTGATATATATATACTTATAATCTATAATGCTTATACATGTATTGTAACAACCCGTCCTAATCCTCTTGGACGAAGTCATCAACATTTAGTTCCATTGCAATGATCGATTCCAAGATATGTCCTTAACATGAGCAAATGCACAGCGGAAGACTTAATTCGTACCTGAGAATAACATGCTTTAAAAAGTCAACATAAAGTTGGTGAGATATATAGGTTTGATGCTAGCAGCGTAATAACTATGGACCACAAGATTTCATGTTTATACATAATACACTCCTCGTGTATGAAAAGTCGTTGAGCACTTGGTAACCATACTTAACATTTAATCACGTCGCATATTCCCTTTATTATGAAATCTTACTACACTGTACCAAGTGTAGTCACGAAACGAAGTACTGTGCAACCGTTGAATACTGGTCGTCCAGTCCGGTTGGGGTTGTCAGGCCCGATAGATCTATCAACAGGATTCGCGTTTACAATACCGCTGTAAATAATAGTTACCAAGCTACAGGGAAGTATGCCAGTGGTACAACTCAACGTAGAATTTATTTTTGATCACTTGTGTCCATAACGTAATTCATTTATATAAACAGCGCATGTATTCTCAGCCCAAAATATTTAAAGTTTAAAAGGGACTATATACTCACCTAATGTATTTTGTAGTAAAAATACATATAACATCATTGAACAAGTGTAAGGTTGGCCTCGGATTCACGATCCTATATCATTCATATATCAAATATTATTATATACACATATATTCACATAATTTCTTCTATTAAACATATAATATTTATATATTAAGTGTAGTAGTTATATAATTAAATTTTAATCAATATATATATTACTTTTATATTATATCAAAATTAATAGTTTGTTATATGTAATATTTATATAATATTAATGTTAATACGTTTAATATATTAAATTTTATGTAATATTAATATATAATATTTATAAAAATATTACTATTAATAATAATAATACTAAAAAAATGATAATTTTAATAATAATGATAATAATAATAACAATAATAATAATAAGGTTTACCTTAGAAAATAAGCTATCTAAAAAAATGCCACAAATGGAACTCGAACCCGTGACCTCCACTAAACACAAACTTTCTTAACCATTGATCCATTTTGGTTCATTTGATTTATTCAGCAACCCATTTAATATAACCCGTATGTTCTTATTTATAAATGGATCCACTTAACAGTCCAATTCCAGAAGCCCAATAGCAGCCCAGCAAGATTTATTGTTTTTTTTTAAAAAAAAAAGGTCCCAGCCTAGTTTCGAACCGCAGACCTCTCGTTACCCAAACACTAGCCACTAAACCATTGCACCAATTCAGTTTTTCTGATTTAATACCCGACATATATATATATATATATATATATATATATATATATATATATATATATATATATATATATATATATATATATATATAACTCTTATTGACTGTTCCCTCTTCTTCTTCATTCAAGAATCGACCAGAGATATCACAACAACAAAATTAAATTTCGTTTAAGACTTAATTAGAACCAGTAAAGTATGAGGTGTGTTTGGGTTGTCGTTGAACAAGAAAACAGAAAAGTGGAACCGATGGATTTCAAGTTCATGGCTCGATATCATTACAAGCCCAACACGATTTTTATCTTTAAATGGCCCAAATGGAACAACCAAATCACGACCCCATCTTTAAAACTAAATCACGGTCCCAAAATAAAATGCGTGCACTAAAAAGATTTGGTTTAATAAAAGAATAAGGAATTGTAAACAAAATCAATCAAGTTGTGGTAGTCTCTATCAATCACTTTAGCAACAGTAATGAATCAAAAGTTGTTTGTTTGAGGCCATCCATTCGAAATAATTAAAGTAAAAGCAAGTTCTTGATGTGTATGTGTATGGGTTATATATATATATACAGTTTTTGCTTTGGTTTGTGGAGATAATAATAAGTCAAGTAATGGCAGCGATGGTTGTGG
The DNA here is from genome assembly GCF_046630445.1 of Rutidosis leptorrhynchoides. Lineage (NCBI taxonomy): Eukaryota > Viridiplantae > Streptophyta > Magnoliopsida > Asterales > Asteraceae > Rutidosis > Rutidosis leptorrhynchoides. The sequence goes on from NC_092336.1 coordinate 176,164,122, forward strand.
TTTAAATGGAAATAGAAACGTAACAGTTACAAAGTTGGTGGTGGTGATTCTTAGTTGGAGATGATGGTACGTGCAACAGTAGAAACGAGTTCTGCATTCGTATTAATTATGGTGGTGATTTCGGTTGAATAAGAAAGACGAAAAAAAAAACAAAATGATTGATGGAGGTGATCTAGGTGGTGACCAATGGTGTTCTCGGTGGTTATAGTGGTGGCTCACAGTTTGAAGTGTGGGTGGTGAGGATGGAGGCTTAGGGTGGCCGGAGATGATGATTAAAAGGTGACGGGTTGTGGTGGACTATGGTGGTTCTTGGTGGTGTTTTAAGGTGTTTGAAAATAGAAGTAGAAGTGGTTCATGTTGGTGTTCGAATTAGAAGAAGCAACAGGTAACAAATATCAATCAATGATCATAGGCTCTTGTGTAGGTGGGTTTGCGAAGAGAAAGGAAGATGGAGGTTGCTGTGAAGGTGGCGGATGGTGGCGGTATGGGTGATGAGTTCAAGGTGAAGGTCGATTGTTGTTGACGGGTTAATGGGTGTCGAATGAAGGTGGTGTCGGGTGGTGCATGGTGAAGCTACGGTGGAGTTTTTTTTTTGGTGATAAGAAATAGAAGAAAGAGAGACAGATATAAAAGAGATACAAGGATTTATAATTGATAATTGATTAAAAGAAAGCAGAGATAATCGATTCATATATAATGAATATGTGTGAGTCGACATCTGCTCACAGGCAAACAGAAAGGCAGAAGCAAACAAGAAAAATTAAACTGATTAAGATGGTGAAACAGAATATATACACGCGTGATTAACTTGTCCATATATATATTATTGTTTTTAATATTAAATATTACTAATTAATAAATAAGATTACAAATATGTAAATAATAATAACACAGATAATATAATTAATAATAATAAAAATAGATACATAAATAATAATAATATTAATGATAAAAATAATTAATAATATCAATAAAAAAAAATTACTACTAATAATATTTATATTTATAGTTAAATTTATATATACCATAATAGTAATGATAGTAATAATAATAATATTAATAATAGACGATAATTTTTATATATGTATACACCTGTACATATTTATTTACAAACAATGTTCATGAATCGTCAGACATGGTCAAGGGTAACTGATTATCCGGATATAGATTTCAAACTTTCTAGACTCAACAATACAGATTTTTGCTTATCGTGTTGGAAACCTAGAGAATAAAGTTTAAATTTGGTCGGAAATTTCCGGGTCATTACAGTACCCACCTGTTAAAGAAATTTCGTCCCCGAAATTTGGTAGAGGTTGTCATAAATAACAATAGGAATGTTTTCATGACGAATATGAGGTAATAATAGAGTTTTATCATTATTGGAAGATACGGATAAAACGATTCGATCATGTGAAGCACACGAGTGAAGCTATCACAAAGGAATGAAATGAGTGAATATGGAATTGTTTTAACCGATGACGTGGTTAGGATAAATTTCTGGAATTTAAGGGATCTAAAGAAAATCTTACGTAATAAGATTTGGTTCATCGGCGATCAAGATCTTCTTTGAGTTAATGCAGCAAATCTATTTTGATTTCTTTGTCGGATATTTTACTATAAAACTACCCCCTTCGTTTCCTTATTTCCATATCCCACATCTCCTACTTTTTCTCCTCTATTTCATACCTTAAGGTATTCTTTAAAATGCTTCATCCCGTTTTGATTTTTGTTATACTTCTAACTTTCATATCTTTCATTCTTCTTTTTCATATGCCGCCAGAAGAATCTATTCACTTTTATGATTTCCTTGGAATTATAATGTTTCTAATTCTCCCGTGTCTTTACGTTGCAATACGTATTGATATATACGGTTTGTAATTTCTGGGTGGTTGTTGGGTTTTATATTCTTCATTATTTTTCGGAGCTTCATGCTTTCGTTTTCTCTTCCCGACTTCGAGTCAAGCGATTAATGGTCTGGAATTCGTATGTATGAAATATGGAATAAACATAGCTAATGCTCTAAGAAAGAAATGGTAATGGCACGATTTTTGATTTGTCAAATTACCAGAATATCCTGGAAAAACTGAATCATCAAGAGAATGTTTTCTTGATATATTTAGGGATTAGATAGAATGTAAGAGCCGTATAACATGGCACATGATGATGGTACTGCAAATCATCACATTCCATTAGAAACTTAACATGACTTACTGTAATATAATGAAGTTGATCAAGTTTCATTATATTATACTAATTCATGCATCAATTCCCAACACTACTCCAAAACATTCATATTTTAATTTCGAAAGTTTCAAAATTTAGAAACTAACACAGTTTCTTTTATTTAATAACGCAGATATTACGGAAAGATACATGATCGCAGATAGGAATAGTTGTGAAAATATCTCCTGAAATATGGAGAATATGTATAACAGAAGATATGAAGATATCTTATAATATCTAAGATAAGATAATGATGAAGAATATCATCCGGAAAGGTTTAGAATATCGAGTAGGGTTTTTACTAATGGTTTCAGCAGGTACTGAATCGTTTGGATTCTTTGAAAGCAGATTCAGTTCTTGTGATTTATCCACACCTTCTTTCATACTTTGCTCAATCCGTTTTTCCAGTTCCAAATCTCCTCTTTTTCTGAGCTTTACCATCACATTATACTTTATCGTCAACATTTGACTGCTATATTCATTTACAGTTTTTGCTGCTTCATCAGCATTTCAAGAACTACTTCATAGTTCAGGGTGTTTTTCAGAAACTTCACATTCGGAATATGAAATTCTTAGGGATAGATGTTATAAGTATAACTGGAGAAGTTATGCGAGATTTCAAAATACTGATTGCGGAGTTCGCTAAAGAGATGACGAGCTGCTGGTACATCTGCTGATGACGTCACGGAATATAAAAGATTCTCCGGTAACGACGGCGAAAGAATAACGTATAAATATCGAGGTTATAGTAGGAGTAGTCTCACTGAGAAGTCGAAATGGAGCTGTGACAAAATTAGCTTCTTGAAAAGGAATTGTAGGGTTGTTTTTGCTAATAAATGGCAAAGGATTCAACACGGTATGTGTTAAACTATGAATTTGGATTCGAGAGTTTTTCAGATGCATAAACCTTTTTCTTCCTTAGATGAAATGCGGTTGGTTCATCTTTTCGATCGGGGTGTTTTCAAGAATCATGAAAAGTTGTGAATGCGAATTGTATTCGCCAAGATACGAATGAGGTTTAAGATAGACTCAAGTGGCAAACTTGAAGAATTGTTTAGTTTCATATGTTATAATCAATATTTTAATTCATTTTTTTAATTGTCCAATGTTGATAGTCCCAATCGGTAGTCCACAGTTAACAGTACAATAATTCATATATAATTTAATTTATAATATTCGAATTAATTAATACGTATCGTGACCCGTGTACATGTCTCAGACTCGATCACAACTCAAAGTATATATATTATTTGAGAATCAACCTCAACCCTGTATAGCTAACTCCCGCATTACTGCATATAGAGTGTCTATGGTTATTCCAAATAATATATATAGATGCGTCGATATGATATGTCAAAACCTTGTATACGTGTCTCGATATTTAAAGTGTGTAAAAATAAATAACAGAGATTAAATGACGATAAATTAAATGCGTAAAGTAAATAACAGAAATTAAATGACGATAAATAAAATTGCGATAATTAAATTGCGATAAATAAAATGTAATCAGTTAGCTAGGAACAGTTAGCTGGAACAGTTAGCGTGGATTCTTAACAAAATTTCAATTAGTTAATTCGTTTGTTTCTAACAAATTTTATTTTGTCCAATGTTTTCTTCATTATGCCACTTGTTGGATTCTGATAGGTCAAAATCCAAATATGAAATTGAACGAAAATGGATTCTGTGGTGAACGGATACGTATATTTATGGATACAAGTAGGATAGTGACTGACTGTTGAATCAGAGTCGAAGAATGTACCGTGTAGCTGATTAATGTGAAATCTAAATATTCCTCGGGTATTACCTACCCGTTAAAATATTTTCACCATTAACAGTTTGTACAAAAGAATTTTAATTACAATCTTTATGAAAATATATATTTGCATATATATTTTCTTCAGATGTAATCATGGATTTAATGAGTCAATAAGATATTAAACTCATTTGATTTACCATTAATACTAGATTACATAATCTCTAAAACTTTAGAAATTACATAATCGCCATGTCGAGCGAAGATAATCGATGTAGAACGATTCGTAGAACGATGATTATACTCGAGGTGCAGAATGAGATGGTGAGGCATGGATTGTTGAAACTTGGGTTATTGGTGGTACTGGTACCGTTGGTGCTGAAGCTGGTGATGTTACTGGTGTTGGTGATACTGCTGGTGCCTGCAAATTGTGTACCGTGCTCTCTAAAGTTAACACTCGAGCTCGGAGTTCTTTAACTTCTTCTACTAACCCTGGTTGGTTATCAGTGTGAGGTAAAGGTCGGATATCTTCTCTAGTTCCGTTAATGGTAGCCTCAAGATGAAAAATTCTTGCAAAAAGGGTATAAACGGTGTTGCGAACAGGTTCGCCGGTGAGCGGGTCAAGCACTCCGACGTTAGGTGGTAAGTTCGGCTCGTGATATGGAGTACCTTCTTCATTTCTCCATAGGGTAAGTATTTCGCGAACCCATCCCCACTTTCTAAAGAAATCACGATAGTTGATCGGTTGGTGCGCTCCCGTCACGCTATCTTCGGAGTCAGAAGAACTTGGTCGATTCGTAGAGGCCATCGTACGCGATCACAGAAAAGATTTTTGGTATGAAAAGCTTAGTGACAGCAAATAATAGTTGGATGGTATTCTCAATGCATAATATGCATAGATATATATAGTACCAGGATCCCTTAAATTACGGAGAAATTTACGGAAGATATTAAGCAAAGTCTATCGTAATAGATCCGCTAAGATATAAATTTGTCTATACACTATCTATGCAATAAAGGCAGTAAGGCATGTCTAGACTTAAGAATGGTAAACAGGCAATTCCCTAAGGATGATAAGTAGATGATTTCCGTCTAGAAATGATAAGCAAAACTTTTGACATGTAGACACGGTCAGAGTCCAGACTCATTAATGTATCCTAACAACTACTAGTCAGACACACTAATGCAAGACCTGGTTCGCTAAGACCAAAGCTCTGATACCAACTGTAACAACCCGTCCTAATCCTCTTGGACGAAGTCATCAACATTTAGTTCCAT